>NC_133717.1:360373-960373 GCF_048934315.1 Petromyzon marinus | reverse complement strand
CCTGCCGGACCAAGTGTTGCAGGGAAACTCGACGTCTGACAGCCACGAGCTGTTCGGTGAGTGTGGCTCAAATGCAACAGTGTAGGAGTATTATTATTCTGCTGGTTTGTCCAGAAAAAAAAGCCTCGCCGAGTCTCAAGACTCTTTTTCAGGAGGGTCCTGCCATGTTTTTTGCAGGAGGAAGTGATGCTGCTGTGCAATCCCAATTGCAAATCTGTCAACCAATTATCAGTGCCTACCTTATAACAGACCAATTCATACCTTATTGATCACCCCGTGTCCTTATGAATCTCAACGTTCATCTTACAAAGTCCCATCACAAGGGAGAAACAGACGCAAAGTTCCCATATTGAAAGGCCTATACACCATATGGACCTAAAAATTAAATTTCCCAACACAAGAATAAGGGGTAAACTGTATGGGTTAACATCTATGCAATTTAGTTAATTTACATTATAATGTTTCAGCATTGGCATGTTTTAGCAATACCGGTTACGTTGTACTTAATTTTTATTCTTATTTTATCTTATGGGAGAAAACCGGAGACCCCGGAGGAAACAGAGACTCCACACACAGAGACTCCTCACACAGAGACTCCACACACAGAGACTCCTCACACAGAGACTCCTCACGCAGAGACTCCTCACGCAGAGACTCCTCACACAGAGACTCCTCACACAGAGACTCCACACACAGAGACTCCTCACGCAGAGACTCCACACACAGAGACTCCTCACACAGTGACTCCCTACACAGAGACTCCTCACGCAGAGACTCCTCACACAGAGACTCCTCACACAGAGACTCCTCACACAGAGACTCCACACACAGACTCCTCACACAGAGACTCCACACGCAGAGACTCCTCACGCAGAGACTCCACACACATAGACTCCTCACACAGAGACTCCTCACGCAGAGACTCCTCACACAGAGACTCCTCACACAGAGACTCCTCACATAGAGACCCCACACACAGACACTACACACAGAGACTCCTCACGCAGAGACTCCACACACAGAGACTCCTCACGCAGAGACTCCTCACGCAGAGACTCCACACACAGAGACTCCTCACACGTGTGTGTAATTTCACACGTGTCCGTGACTTCACACGTGTGTGTGTGTGTGTTTGACTTCACACGTTATCTGTGACTTCACACGTGTTTGTGTGACTTCAGACGTATGTGTGTGTGACTTCACACGTGTGTGTGTGTGTGCGTGACTTCACACGTGTGTGTGTGTGCCTTCACACGTGAAAATAAATGAAAATAAATGTATGAATAATGAATGTAAATATTTTAACCAATTGTCAATTTTGTGAGGTGTCCTAAGTCGCAAGTAACCGCCGCCAGCAAATAAAAAAGCGCTCTGCACGAGTGACGCAATTTGTTCGCGCTCGCTGGTTACCCTTGGAAACCACTCGCTGGTTACCCTTGGAAACCACTCGCTGGTTACCCTTGGAAACCACTCGCTGGTTACCCTGGGAAACCACTCTCTGGTTACCCTTGGTAACCACTCGCTGGTTACCCTGGGAAACCACTCTCTGGTTACCCTTGGTAACTACTCGCTGGTTACCCTTGGAAACCACTCGCTGGTTACCCTCGGTAACCACTCGCTGGTTACCCTTGGAAACCACTCGCTGGTTACCCTGGGAAACCACTCTCTGGTTACCCTTGGTAACCACTCGCTGGTTACCCTGGGAAACCACTCTCTGGTTACCCTTGGTAACTACTCGCTGGTTACCCTTGGAAACCACTCGCTGGTTACCCTCGGTAACCACTCGCTGGTTACCCTGGGAAACCACTCTCTGGTTACCCTTGGTAACCACTCGCTGGTTACCCTGGGAAACCACTCTCTGGTTACCCTTGGTAACTACTCGCTGGTTACCCTTGGAAACCACTCGCTGGTTACCCTCGGTATCCAATCGCTGGTTACCCTCGGTAACCATTCGCTGGTTACCCTTGGTAACCACTCGCTGGTTACCCTCGGTAACCATTCGCTGGTTACCCTTGGTAACCACTCGCTGGTTACCCTTGGTAACCACTTTGTTTACGATGAATGAGTTTAGAAAGGTCTTTATATCGTTCTAAGTTACCATGTGGGTTTAAAATGTTATCGTAGTTATTTTAAATTAGCATATTCCTACATGATTATTCACCAATGACTCAAGTGTGATATAATTCCACACAGAATTAAAGCTTTCGTGACTGCATAAATTACTCATTGTTTTTTTCGGTAAAGTCACGTATGTAGGAATACCATAAAATGATATTAAAACAAATCAATCACGACGTTTCGACCGCAACACAAGCGATCCTCATCAGGTGTAATTGATTTGTTTTAATATAATTTTATGGTATTCCTACATACGTGACTTTACCGAAAAAAACAGTGACTAAAATTATGCAGTCACAAAAGCTTTACTTCTTTATTAACACACTTCTACGGGGAAGTTACCTGTGCAATTCTGTCCTAAACGTGGTGTGCCCCTTACTTGCTCCTGCCCCTCCCCCCCCCGCCTCTGCTGAGTAGCAGCAGCACGTGCTTCCTCCTGCTCCTCCCGTGCTTCCTCCTGCTCCTCCCGTGCTTCCTCCTGCTCCTCCCGTGCTTCCTCCTGCTCCTCCCGTGCTTCCTCCTGCTCCTCCCGTGCTCCCTCCTGCTTCTCCCGTGCTCCCTCCTGCTCCTCCCGTGCTCCCTCCTGCTCCTCCCGTGCTTCCTCCTGCTCCTCCCGTGCTTCCTCCTGCTCCTCCCGTGCTCCCTCCTGCTCCTCCCGTGCTCCCTCCTGCTCCTCACGTGCTTCCTCCTGCTCCTCCCGTGCTCCCTCCTGCTCCTCACGTGCTTCCTCCTGCTCCTCCCGTGCTTCATCCTGCTCCTCCCGTGCTTCCTCCTGCTCCTCACGTGCTTCCTCCTGCTCCTCCCGTGCTTCATCCTGCTCCTCCCGTGCTTCCTCCTGCTCCTCCCGTGCTCCGTCCTGCTTCTCCCGTGCTCCCTCCTGCTCCTCCCGTGCTCCCTCCTGCTCCTCCCGTGCTTCCTCCTGCTCCTCCCTCTCTCTCTGCCCCCTCCCCTCACCTTCACTTCTTATTTAAGGCTTCTGTTCATCCGACCTTGCTTCTCTGTCCGTCCTTGCCTCTTGGTGTCTCTGTATTTGTATTTTTGACTTGTACCTCGTATTTGTTCATTCTATCTATGCTGGTATGTTCAATCCAGAGGTTAAACACGAAATTTAACACTCTTCTGAAATTCGTGGTCCGCCAGGTAAGTGTCTAACGGTGTTGTTGACCTGACTGGTTGTGCATCACGTAATTTTTCCTAGGTTTGTTGAATTCTCGTCTCTCATCTTCTTGTTGTATTTACCTCCGTAATTTGTTTTTTTACACCTGATGAAGATCGCTTGTGTTGCGGTCGAAACGTCGTGATTGATTTGTTTTAATATAATTTTATGGTATTCCTACATACGTGACTTTACCGAAAAAACCAATGAGTAATTCCACACATTTACAAATCACCTCACGTACGCTCTGGGACATTGCCACGCACTCCCTAGGGGTCCGCGTCACCCCATGGGTGAAAATCACTGCCGGGTATAACAAAGACTCGCTTATCATCTCACGTGCGCTATCATCTTACACGGGAGGCCGTCGTGCTCACCTGCACGGGGTGAGGGGTGACACCCTGCCGTGTGTTGCGGCTCACACCCGCGCGCGAGTGGAGGAGAGCCGTGGGGGGGGGGGGGCAGCAGCAGCCGCAGGCCGCCCTCTGCGCGCCGCAAGCGCCGTGCGTGTGGGGGGCGGGGGAGCCGGCGGCGGTTCGCGCGACGAACCCGGCCTGGGACTCCCCTAGGTCGACTCGGCCTCCAATAAGTACCCGGCGCGATGTTTTAACATCGCCACCGGGGAGACAAAGGCGGCCGGGCGTGGTGTTGGCCACCCACCCCCTCGTGTGTCGTCCTGCTCGCTAACAGCCCTTGCCCCCAACGGCCTGTTAAAGGCGACACGGGTGACCTTTGTCATCTCTGTGCGTGTCCCCGCAGCCCTGCGCCAGTCGTGGACCGTGCTGCTGCTCGTGGCCTTGGGCCTGGTGCTGGTGGCCGGGCTGCTCGCCATCTGCGCTTCTCCCAAGAACAGCGCGTTGGCCTACAAGGTGGCAGGCGGAATCTTCGTCGCCGCTGGTGAGGACACCACTGGCCCGGCATCGCGAGCGGTTCGCTGCCGCTCAGTCAGCGTGGGAGGCATTGCTGCTCATCTTGGTGCCCAGCCCTGCAGGGCGAAGTGGTGGCGAGATGTTAACGACCTCGCCCCGATATACAGGAGGTCGTGGGTTCAATCCCAACCCTGACGCCTCTATATTAGGAGTTTGCGTGTTCTCCCCGTGGTCGTGCCGAATTTTCTTCGGGTCCTCAGGTTTTCCCTCCACGTTTAGAAACACGCGTTTAGAGACTTTTTGCTGCGATGATGTCCACGTGATGATAAGCCACTTCGTAGCTCAGTGGGTCTTACCTGGTAAAATAAAAAAAATAGTAGTCGTAGAGCTGTGGACCAGGACTTGTTGTAACTTTCTGACCCACCCCTACTGGACATCCTGTGAAAAAGAGCTTCATAGCCCATCGGATTTCTCCTCCAGTCTAAATAAATATTATGATTCTGAGAGCCGAATCTATAGGCCAACCGCTGTTGACTTCCCCACAAAGCAGAACATATTTTAACGACCACAGAGGTAGGGATGATGGGCTGAGTCAGCCACCCCCCACCCCCCACCCCAACCAGGATTTAAACTCGCATCCTTCCGCTTGCGAGTCGCTCACTCGGCGTGTCGAGGCGCCCGTAGAGGGGTCCACGCGGGAGCCCCCCACTGTCTACGCTGGGGGGCTCTGCATCCACCAGCAGAGCGGATTCCCGTGTGGGTATTAAACACGTGGCCTTGTGGTCTGATGTCAACCCCAAAGACAAGAAGACAAAGGTCCCCCGTATAGCTTTAACAGAATGTTGGGGAAAGTGCTGTTAGTGAGTAGAGCCTATGAATGCCGATATGGCATAAGAGGGGATGGGTGGTCAGTACCACGCCTGGCCGCCTTTCTCTCCCTATTAGCAATGTTTACACATCGCACCAGGTACTCATTTGAGGCTGAGTAGACCTAGGGGAAGCCCTGGAGCGGTTTAAATATTCGCCACTGTTGTTGATCATGAGCGGGAATCAAACTCGGATAGCCAGGTTCGTATCGCAGTACACTAACCGCGAAACTACCGCTCTTTCCACACAACTTCTCACACCAAGGCCGTAATTATACTATATGCTCAAAATGTCACCCCCGATATATTGCTATAAAATAGATTTCTGTTAATATGATTGTGGTTATGGTTGTACTTTATTAATCCCTAAGCTCTGCCATTACATACAATGAAACAAGATGAGGAAAAAGAAAAACAGAGCAATGTAATAATTACAATACACTATTAGACATTATTGTAAAAAATAAATAAAAAGTCCATCCTATGTGTTAGTGAAGTTTTTAATATTTTAGGCAAGAAATGGCAGGAAATTCTTTTCAAATTTATTTATTTTTCTGGGGGGGGGGGACCCCCAGACCCCTGGAAGATTTGATCCCCCCCAATTTTGAATCCATGGCTACGGCCTTGACTCAAACGCATCTCCTCCTGCCATCCATTACCCACTGCATGCATTTTTCCCATCCACTCTGCGTGAATGAGACTGCAGAGTCTCCGAGACCTCTCACGGCCGAGTGGATCACGACTCGTTGTGTGTTGTGTGGGCACGCCCGTGTCTCCCCCCGCCCTCCCCCGCTGGTGCAGGGGTGCTGCTGCTGCTGGTGCTGCTGCTGCTGGTGCTGTGGCTGGAGGCGCTGGTCTCCCTGGAGGGCTACGTGTCCGCAGAAGCGGGAGGCGTGTCGCCTCCGGCGCGTTCCGCTTGCCCCGACGGCGCGGTGGGGGCGCACTATGGCTGGTCGTTCATCGTGGCCGCGCTGGCCGTGCCGCAGGCCGTGCTGGCCGGAGTGCTCTTCCTGCTCATTGGCAGAGCGCTGTGCCGCTACCCGTACACGTCCTAGGCCTGTGCGGCCAGCCGTCGCCACTGCCACGGTTGCCACGGAGCACACCCCTTGCTCTCCCCTCCTCCCACCCCTTGTTCCCCCCTCCTCCCACCCCTTGCTCCCCCTTCCTCCCACCCCTTGCTCCCCACCCCTTGCTCCCCCCTCCTCCCACCCCTTGCTCCCCACCCCTCTCACCCCTTGCTCCCCCCCATCCTCCCCCCATCCTCCCACCCCGTGCTCCCCACTCACGACAGGGCAGAATAGCATTATGGGTGATTTTCTAGGCAGAAAATCTTCATGGGTAAATTTCTAGATGCAGTATTATGGGTAATTGCATAGACAAAGCATTATGGTATAATTATAGACGCAGCATTACGGATAATTATATAGACACGGCATTATGGGTAATTTTCTATATACAGAATTATGGGTCATTTTCTATACGCAGCATTGTTTCATTTTATAGACAGCACTACGGGTCATTTTTTAGACAGAATTATGGGTTATTTTCCATACGTAGCATTATGGACACTTTTTTTAAACGGCTATATGGCTAATTTTCTAGACAGATTTATATGGGTAATTTTGAAAAGAGAACAGCATTGTGGGTATTTTCTGGCAGCTGGAATGCATTCCAGTGCTCTTCAGGAACACGCGCAACCCAGGCCCCACTACGCGTGCCACACATGGGGGCGAGCGAGTGCTGGGACTCATCACTCTGCCACGCAGTCCAACGGTACGATAAAGCGAGGCGTGACACAGCAGGAGAGTGGCTCTTCCTAAGCCAGCTGACGCTGTCCACTCAGCAGAAATCCCATCAACCCCATTATAATGTTTGGAGGTTGATGGAGCGTAGTTCAGCAGACGGTGTGCCCAAAGATAACACAAGTCAGGGCAAATATGTGCCCTGAGGAGCCATCATTACAGTACGCACCCTCTGTTGATGTGCGTGTGTACGTGTGTGTGCATGTTTAGTTGTGCGCACCTGGCAAGCGGTGGCGCAGTGGTTACGTGCACTGCGCTATGAACCCGGTGACCCAAGTTCGATTTCCGCGCATGGTCCACAAAGGGTGACGATTTTATGAACCGGTCCGTGGGCCTCCCTTAGGTCGGCTCAGCCTTAAATGAGTACCTGGTGCTGTGTGTAAACATTACAAGTGGGGAGACAAATATGGCTAGGCATGGTGCTATAACCAACACCACGCCGTCGTGTGCCATGACGGCCTTCATCAGTGCTCGTGAATGGCACTTGCCCCAATAGTCCGCGAAGGCTATACTGGGGCTCTTCGTCTTTGTGTGTGTATGGCAGCATGAGTGAGCCATCAGCGCGGAGACGGCGGAGGAGGGAGCACGCGGCTCGCTCCACGATTCGCGACCAGGTGCCGCCCATGACCCGCGCTGGCGTGCGGATTCACGCTGCGCGCGTCACGCGGCGCCACGCGGCTCCACTCGGCGTCGCACGATGTCACGGTTCTGCGATAATCGTAACCTCCGTTTAGCAATAAAAAATATATATATCATCACATCGCGATTGTTGGTGCTCGTTCGCGTACATATGTATATTTTATTTGCTGCCAACAATATTTATGGAATACTAAATGTAAATTAGGTTGGCTGTAAACGTCTTCAAATAAAAACCCAGTGTAGCAGGACCCTCCTGAAAAAGAGTCATATGACTTAGTGTGGCTTTCGAAGAAAAATAAAAAAATAGTATTAATTAATTTGTCACGATTATATTGCCCAAGACTAACATTTATTTACCAGAGTTTAACACTGCACATAGACTAACATTGCCCAGACTAACATTGCATATAGATTAAAACTGCACATAGAGGGCGCCACAGGGGCGAGATGTTATACTACCTCGCCAGGTATACAGGAGGTCGTGGGTTTGATCCCGACCCTGACGCCTGCTGTATATTTGGAGTTTGCAAGTCTCTCTCCCGTGGTTGCGTGGATTTTTCTGCGGATCCTCCAGTTTTCCCCTTCATACTTAGAATCAACACGCGTTTAGAGTATTTGACTGCTATAAGTGTCCACATTACAAGAAACTTCGTGGAACTATCATTTGTGACAGGTCGTTTCTGAAAAAGAGCTACTTAGCTAAGTTGACCTCACCTGGTAAAAGAAAAAATAGTTTTAGTTTAGACGAGCATTTCACAGACTAATATTGCCAATAGATTAAAACTGCACATAGACTAACATTGACGATAGATTAACACTGCACATAGACTAACATTGCACCTAGACTAACAAGTTGTTGAGTATACATCTAGGACAGAGCTAAATAGGCCATGGTCGCCGATGTGTTTTTGAGAAAGCACGTGACTCACACGGAGAGCGAGAGTGGGGATCTTGTGCTGACGATGCTTGGCGCAGTTTCAAGCGAAACGTCGTAACTTGCGTCTAATCGCTGCTCAATCTGGCGGCGAGAATTGCTCTCTATCTCGGCTGTCAGGTGGTGGAGGGTCTTGCGACACAAGATATGCTAAGATCCATTTCGTGGCATAACCCCAACAATCAGTGATGAGTCGTTTTAATAAGTCTGTGTAGTTATGTGTCGTGTACCTAACAGCATGTGCATTATATAAGCGTTATCCATTGTAAAGGTTCATGGCAGGGCTAATGTTGGGACAACTGCATTTGAAGACCTTCAAAGCGATCTTCATTCACGCTAGAAATGCAACAACAGCAGAAACTCCCTTCATTTACAGGGCGCTAATTCGCGTGTATAACCAAATGCCCAAATCAATACAACTGCTAAAGACAATTACTAAGTTCTGATATCGCGATAATCGCCGTATCGGGACATTTTTTTTATTGTACCCTAAAAAAATATATATCGCAAGTCTAGTTCTCGCAATGGTTTTCCTGCAGCCAGATTGTGTCTGGCTGTCCCAGGGTGTGCGTGTGTCTCGTCGCGTTGGGCGTCTGTGGGAGGGAGCGGCTGCTCTGAATGAATGACGCGCTTCGCGCTATTTCGACGGAAAGTTTTGAGCTATCGATGTTGGGGTATCCCCACAGTTGCTGTGCACCGGCCGCAAAGGTCCAACGACAAAAAAACCGCATCAACAAGCGGCCAGCAACAAACAGCACTGTGAGAATGATGACAAATAGGATTAGGTTTTATCCTTTCTGGCAATAAAACAGCTCGGACCGAGCTATAGGTGATAATAGGGTTTTCCCCTTTTTTCTTGCAACAAAACAGGTGTTAAGATGTTAAAACACCAAACTGAAACCTTTTATAAGGAATCATGTCTGCATTAACCACAATGCTTGTGGTCAGAATGCAAACAAAAAAATACTCTGATAATATATGATGCATTGTCCTTGAAACTGATTGCTACACACCAGAGACAGCTTTCTTTTGAGCCTCGTCTCAAACGGTGTTAGACCAGAGGACGCCAAAAGGCGCACACAGCCCAAAGACAATGCCACTATCAGAGTAATGAGGGCTCGGGGTGAGCATCTACATCATGGAACCTCCTTTGCCAGTTCCAAAATATGATAGTAGGGTTTCCCCTTTTTTTCTGGCAGTGCAGCGGATAGTGCTACACTGCGCTACCAACCCCGGCGACTCGAGTTCGATTCCGACTCACGGCCAACACCAGTGACGATTATCTGAAACGATCATGGGCCTCCCCTCGATCGACTCAGCCTCAAATTAGTCCCTGGTGTGGTGTGTCAACATCGCCACCGGGAAGAAAAAGGTGGCCGGGCGTGGTGTTGGCCACATACACGCACTCGTGTGCCGTGCCGGCCTTCATAGGTGCTCGCTAACAGCACTTGCCCCCAACAGTCTGCTTAGGCTATACGGGGGATCTTTGTATTACCCCAGCTCAGAACGCAGTCTAATTGAAATGCTTTACAAACATGATGACACCTCTACGGACACTATATTTTATTCAAACACCAAACACTGGGCATGGGATTAAATTTGAGAACAGGCTGTACAATACGGTGTCGCTGGCAGCAGGGATGTGACGATGCATCAGTTCCAATCGATCCCACAAGCTCCCCCACGATACATGGCTTCCGAGTCATGTGGTGCAGTGAGTTACGCATGACCCCCTGCAGACGCTAGAGGGCGCTGCAGTGTCGGAAGTGGTAATATATACTCACGATCGAATTGCGATGATTAATTTAATCGCCAAGGGTGTTTCGCAGTTGCGGGTGTCAATCTCCAGTGTGAGACTGAAGCCGCTAAAGGTGCACAAGGTTTGCCACCTTTTCCACTGTAGACCAAACCGCCCAGACTGGACATCTGTAAAAAAAAACTCCATAATTTTCTTTTAAAACCAACGGTTTTATTTTAAAGTGAACTAAAAAAGGCGTCACCAGCTGATCAGAATATTTTTGGACATTTGTAACTAAAAAATAAAACCGTGGGGCGCTCAAATATATGTTTTTATGCAAAATGAGTTTATTTAGAATTTTTTGGTTTATTTCCATGATACAATTTATCTCAAAATTATTTTCAATCAATTTTAGTAGAAGGGAAAACGTTGATAATGTCATTTAACTTTGCGATGAAGTGTAGAACATTTACAAGTGTTTTGAGTATCATTCTTAATTCCGTATTACTAGCGCTTTCGACTCGTTTCCGTGTTGAACTGCTTTTTTAAGAACAGCTGACTGCAAAGTGATCAAAAGTAAACCTTACCCATTATTATTTTCTCAACTTCCTATGGTAACTTCTGTTCTTGGTCAGAGTATATTAGTTGAAGGGAAGATAAGTACATAAATGACATGGGCATGTAATTACTATATAGAAATTATAAAATATATCTGTACTTACTCTTTGGTTCTTTCGGTAAAGTCACGTAGGTAAAAATAAAAAATCAAATCACGACGTTTTGGAGGCAACAAACTTCCGTCATCAGGTGTAACTAGCACAGCAAAATTACTGTAAAGAGAGCTATTTTGTAATAAGAGCTTATTTTTACCTATGTGACTTTACCGAAAGAACCAAAGAGTATGGATCATTGCAGTCACGAAAACTTCAAATCTAGAATTAACCACCTCTACGGGGAGGAATTCCACTTATATGTTAGAGTTTTTAACAGACAATGAGACAAGAAGTCACAGCTAATCGAGACGCTAACCTTCCTTAAGAGATGGCGCGACAATAAGGTAATACCCATCGCTTTCACGCTCACATCTGCTGCTGTCTCTTCACCGAACGCTAAACGGATTTTGTTTAAAGCTAGCCTATCACTAATCTCAGAGAGAATAAGATTGCTCCGATTTGAACTCGATAATTTAGACAAGGTTATCTTACAATCACATTTAATGTTAACACAAAAAATGTCCCCTTCTAATTGGAACCACGTTGACAACATAACTGCTGCCTCTGCTGATTCACTGTCAGCCAAATGCAAAGCAAACCTGATCGCTAAATTCTACCTCCTATCAAAGAAAAAAACAGAACCACACAGTAAAGAGATGTCAACAAGATTGTTATCAATCAGAGTAACATCCCAATTTCTGACAATCTAAAATCGGTACTAGCTAAAGGTTTGAATTTCGCAGTTACCCCTAAACATATCCCAGTGGAGGATATAATCTCCCAGGTCGATGTGGCCCTCAAAGGCTTGGGACACATACAAACAGACGTTGCTAGAGCTGAGATTGCCACCATCCTCAAGAATGCTAAGACACCCCACTAGTAACATTAGCAAAGACGAGCGCTCTGAACACGCAAATTTGAAAAAGAGGGATGACATAGTCATCCTCTCGGCCGACAAGGGCAATGCCACTGCATTATGGATAAACCACATACAACAACAAAATCCAAGACCTCATTGATCGCAGCTACTCCAAAATCAATAGAGATACGACTAACAGCCTAACTACTAAAACCAACAAGATCATTACCAGTTCGACTTCCCTAATCGAACCAGTCAAAAGGCTCTCCCTAAAACTCTCGGCTGCTAGACCACCCAGATCTATGGTCTTCCCAAGATCCATAAAGGTGGTACCCCTCTGCGGCCCATTGTGTCCACGATCAACTCACCTACCTACAAACTAGCCCGTTTCCTATCGGATACTTTGCTTCCCTGTACTGGCAAGACCACTTCAGCAGTTCTTAATTCAACTCATTTGGTCTCTCTAATCAAGGACATTTCACTGTCCCCTGATGATGTCTTCGTCGTTAGCTTTGATGTGGTATCTCTATTCACCAAGGCTCCAGTACCTGACACCATAGCAATAATTGAAGACTTAGTCCAACATGGATTGAACCCTGATGTCCCTGCACTGGTTAGACATTGCCTCACCAACACGTACTTCACCTGGAGTGGTACTTTCTACAAACAAAATAAGGGTACTCCCATGGGCTCCCTCTTGTCACCAGTGATAGCCAATGTTTTCATAGATAAATTTGAAATAGATGCCATCCAAACATCCACCCTACGTCCCTCCCTGTGGAAGAGATATGTGGATGATACTTTCGTCATTTGGCCACATGGCCTACTAGCAATGAACCAATTTCTCGACCACATTAACTCCATACACCCATCCATCAAATTCACCATGGAAGTGGAGAATGATGGCAAGCTACCATTCTTGGATGTTCTGTTTGAGAGGAGGTCCAATGGCTCTTTGGGACATTCTGTCTACAGGAAGGCCACTCACACAGGATCGTATCTGAAGCCTGATTCCCACCACCATCCGGCTCAGAAGAATTCCCTCATCAAAACACTACACCATAGGGCCCACTGCATCCCTGACAAACACCGCCTGGCCAGTGAATTGAAATATGTACGCCTGGCCCTTAAGATGAATGGATACTCGGACCGTACTATCCGCAAAGCTGTTTCTCCTACCATGGAGAAACAACCTCTTGAGACTCCTATGAAAATCATCACGTTACCATACATAGCAGGCGTTACCAAAGATATTTCCAAAATTCTAAACAAACACAAGATCCAGGTCCAATTCAGTACAGTACACAAAATCCGTGATCTGATCCCATCCGTAAAGGATATCATCCCTGACTTACAGTACCCTGGTTTCTATAAATTGAGTTGCATTTGTGGTGATTGTTACATTGGGGAAACGAAACGACATGTATCTGACCGCATTCGCGAGCATAAGTTAGATTTGAAACACGGTAGGGCGAATTTTTCTGCCGTAGCTGATCATTGCTATAACGCGGTGGGTTCTCATTATATTGTTTTCTCCAATACCAAGGTGCTCTGCAAGCCGTCTGAATACCACCAAAGATTTGTACATGAAGCCATACAGATATACAAACATACACATAACTTCAACGGAGAGAATGGATTCAAATTGAGCAATCACTGGAAAGATGGTATTAACCATGTTAAACTTTAGCTGCCTTAGGGTTTATATTCATATCAATATCTCATGTCTTTTACTCCCAGCCTTACACAGTACCATCACTAGGATATTTGACTTGCATCGTTTCAATCGTGCAAAGTTGTCTCCCATCCAACTCTCCACCCCCCCCCAATCCGTGGTGCAGGGAACAGCATCCAGAGCTTTACCATCCTGGTCTCCCAACACCCCCCCACCCTGCATCCGTCCTCCCTGGCTCCTCCCCCCTCCTCTTACCCTATATAATAATCTCTTATTACAAAATATATCTCTTTACAGTAATTTTGCTGTGCTAGTTACACCTGATGACAGAAGCTTGTGTTGCCTCCGAAACGTCGTGATTTGATTCTTTTTTATTTTTACCTACGTGACTTTACCGAAAGAACCAAAGAGTATGGATCATTCCAGTCACGAAAACTTCAAACCTAGAATATCTTTGCTTATCCAATTATATAAAAAGCATAGTATATTTGATTTAAATTATTTTGAAGGTATTTGTCAAGTATTTGTAATTGTAATTATTTGAGCTATTTTTTATGCATTTTAAAATTTTCCGATCATAATCAAGTCAACATGTGTGTTTCAATTGCTTCAAATACTTATTACTTATGTTGTTAAGTTTTCACTTTTGATAAGTAAAATTTGCTCGTCACGATTTGCAGATCAATGGTGAACTTTCCATTATAATTTCATGCTTGGCTTTTTATTATTGATACGTGATATTCCATATCACGCATATTCTACATTGCCTAGGACCTTACACCTTACCTTTTTCTAGTGATATCAGATAACACTCCCTTCATATTGTGAGACTTCAGTTTACAAAGGAATGTTACAAGCCATTTCATATTATACTTTGTTCAAACTCTTCAAAACCTAAATACTTGAATTTTAGCATGGAATAGTTTTGATGATTCCAAACATGCTACTAAGACATCAAGCCATCTCAACCAACTAAGTACCATCATGAGATTGGTAATAGCAAATAGAGATAGCCCCGCTATATTATTAGAAATCTTTTAGTATTTTGTTATGCTATTGAGTACCATTTGTTGATAACTTCTTTAGCTATTCTTGGTCATCGATTAAGATAATAGTGATATTAAAGGAGTGCCCCACGGTTTTATTTTTGAGTTACAAATGTCCAAAAATATTATGATCAGCTGGTGACGGCTGATTTTTTTTACTTTTTAGTGCACTTTAAAATAAAACCGTTGGTTTAAAAAAAATAATGTTTAAGGAGTTTATTTTTACATTTGTAGTCTTTATTTTAACAATGAAATTTTTTCAAGGAATATTCTTTGATACTTTTTCAAAATACTTGCAAAAAATAGACAGTCTAAGGCTGTCTACTTCTTTTGTGGCCCTTACCTTTTATAGTGCGATCCGAGAGCACTGTTCTTAACTCTATACATTGCCTTGATGTTGTTTGCAATGTACTCAACAATATTTGTGTGTATAAGATGTTGAAACAAAAATCAAGTTTCTTTAATCTGGTTGATGATTTCTCATTCTATCAATTTCTGCTAACGCTTCATTATTGCATGGTGTCTTTCCGGTTAGTTTTTGGTTGTCCAAATCTTCAATTCGAAGTCCATCCAGCGAGCGAACACGACTTAAGGCAACATATGCTTGACTTGCTTTGAAGAGCTTTGATCCCAAGTACACGACTGCATGATGCACTGGACATCCTTGCATTGTGTGCACTGTCGATGCCCATGATAGAATTAGTGACAGCATTGATTTGAAGCTTTCGTGACTGCAGGGATTACTCTTTGTTTTTTTCGGTAAAGTCACATATAAATAAGAAATAATAAAATAACACAATAGCGTACGACGTTTCGGTTGCAACACAAGCAGCTATCATCAGGTACAGAAGAGCTAAATTATGAGAGAGGGGAGACACATAACCTCAGATGTATATACAGACACCCAAGTAGGGGGAACTGACACAGATACAACAGGGAACACAGAGAGAGAAGCATACCAGACAAACAGGATTTAGCAAAATTTTTGGAAACCATGTAAAGCAACACAGACGGTTGGTCAAAACACAATGAACGCATAGCGTGATCAACCGGACTATGCGTTAATTGTGTTTTGACCGACCGTCTGTGTTGCTTTATATGGTTTCCAAAAACTTTGCTAAACCCTGTTTGTCTGGTATGCTTCTCTCTCTGTGTCCCCTGTTGTATGTGTCAGTTCCCCCTACTTGGGTGTCTGTATATACATCTGAGGTTATGTGTCTCCCCTCTCTCATAATTTAGCTCTTCTGTACCTGATGGTGGCTGCTTGTGTTGCAACCGAAACGTCGTACGCTATTATGTTATTTTATTATTTCTTATTTATACGTGACTTTACCGAAAAAAACAAAGAGTAGTGACAGCATTCTTCGTTCAGCTGTACCATAGCCACGATTAGCAGGGAACTGAACTGATTTGGGCTTAATTTCGTGTGTGCCGTCCTTGCCAAAGTCTATTTCAACTATTTCAGGTATTTGTCTTTCGTGCAATTGTGCACGACTAGGAATAGGCCGAGTTATTTTTCTGATATATCCAATTGCACCATTTACAAGTCCTTTAGAGACATCAATGTTGGATCTTAACATGACTTTGGCTCCTATAAATATTATCAATTCACGTGGAAAGCCTCCAGTCTTATTGATATCTGTTGGATATATGAGCCTTTTTCCAAAATTTATATTAATAATATTTGCCGATAGATATGTTTAAAAAAAAATAACCACTACGACAAGCATCAGCAAACCACAGCTGGAGATCGTAAAAAGGCCATTAATAAAATGAAATAATAAACTCCGGGGCCAAGAGAGCATAACAATTATCTGCGAAATCTCCAGACGGCCACGGGAGGACGGTGATAAAGGGTATTTGTTTTCTCTCTCTCAAGAGTCAGCCAGAGAGAGAGCCTCCCGGCCGCCTTTGTCTTCCCACAGCGCGAGAAAGGAATTTAACCCCTAGCGAGGAATTGCTTGTTGTTGCAGGGAGGGAGCCATCTGTATCCCCCGGGTGAAGGGATACCTTGGGGAGGGTACGGTGGTCAATGGGGGGACGCAGGATGGCTTGATGGGATGACACACACACGAACGCACACACACACATAGGCCACGCCCCCCCACTGCGCAGAGCGGAGATTTTTTGTTTCGAATATAACAGTTCAACCATCATCTCGACAAACGAGTTCAACAAGGCACAGCGAGTTCAACAGGTCAGTCGGCCCGGCGAGCTACGGAAGAGGGCACGAGCGGCTGGCTCTAACGAGCCCCGCGATCAACAAAGGATGGCGAGACTCGCAAGGTAGCGAGGTGCCACCGCGTGTGAGTTCAGAGCTGAAAGAAGAAGAGCGTGTGCCGACTTGGCTCATCCAGCAGCGGAGAGAGCCTGCTGTCAGCGAACCAGAGAGAGAGCATTTGGGCATCTCCACAGAGAGAGCGCAGTCATCCAGTAGTGGAGAGAGACTGTATCTACCAACACGAGCAGCCAAGCCGATGCCTCGAGCAAGAGAACAAGCTGTTTGTATTACCCTCCCCCACACTCTCACCCTCACGACGTATCATCCTGCGTCTGCTTCACGAAGACACACAACACGCATATCGGGACAATCAAAAAGAGTGACATTCCAAGATGGTGCATTAAATATCAATTGATCGTGAAGAACATTGTTGCCATTGAGTTACGTGGATACGGTCACTTAGAAGTATTTGAGTCGTTCGTTTTTTTTTAAATTGCATAATCTTGCAGATGTATCCATGAATGAACATGACGAATCTATTGACGGATACTTGTGTTTTTGGGAAATAATAATTGTTTGATTGCCTTTTCACATGAATATCGTTGCATAATTATCAATCGGCCTGCTGCCCTGTTAACAACGTGACAAGAATTCCATTGGTTACATATGAATCAATGAATGAGCATCCGGGAGTATTCTAGATTTAAAGCTTTCGTGACTGCTAGGATCCATACTCTTTGGTTCTATTGGGTAAAGTCACGTAGGTGAAAATAAATTAACAAAAAATCACGACGTTTCGGCCACAACACAAGCGGCCTTCATCAGGTGAAGGGACGAGACTGTCTGGAGGACAGCGCTGGAGTGGAGTGGAAGAAGCCACGCTTCCACTCCAGCGCTGTCCTCCAGACAGTCTCGTCCCTTCACCTGATGAAGGCCGCTTGTGTTGTGGCCGAAACGTCGTGATTTTTTGTTAATTTATTTTCACCTACGTGACTTTACCCAATAGAACCAAAGAGTATGCATCCGGGAGTACTGTGTTAACAACGTGACAAGAATTGCATTAAGGGTTGTACATGGATTCATGAATGAGTACAGTAACATGTGGGCAATTGAAAGTATAAGAATTTGCATATTATAGTGTTAAGGTTTTTGTGTAGAACAGTGCATGCATGTTTTTGACGACTCTCTCTCTCAGCAAATGAGCTCGCGTTACGCGGTGGAATTAATGGTTACTGTGTTGGAATTCCAAGCCGAGAGTTGCATCTTTTAGAGTTAAGGTTTAGTTAGAAAATAAATTGATTAATGCAGAAGTGGTTGCGTGTTTCTTTCCTGAAATTTCAAGCATAAGAGATGTATTCTGCGTTGAGATCTGAATTTGGAGACCTGACATAAACACTAATACACTCAGTAAATGTTAAAGTGAGAATAATTGTATTTTACCGATCGTTAATACGAAGTTAAACAACGAAGCCGAGTTTAATCTGGCATACTCGCATCACACTGTCATAACTTCATACAATTAATGATATTATCCCGATTGATAACCCGACCCTCGTCAGCGAGGCGGGGCCTAATTATCATAACGGCTCGCATTAGCATAATCACACACACTCGCATAATAAATACGATTATCTCTAGAATTAGCATAATTAATGCGCATAATTACATCAATTAACATTATTTCGGATAATTACGCTGTTTCCCAAAATTAATTTAGTTTTATTATTTTCATCAAATTTTCATAACTGACATATACAACATGTCCTTTGGAATGATTGTGTTCATTTCGC
This sequence comes from Petromyzon marinus, assembly GCF_048934315.1. Lineage (NCBI taxonomy): Eukaryota > Metazoa > Chordata > Hyperoartia > Petromyzontiformes > Petromyzontidae > Petromyzon > Petromyzon marinus. The sequence continues at coordinate 941,947 of NC_133717.1, read as the reverse complement.
TATTTTCAACATTTCTCGTGGCATCCACTAATTTATCTTGTGCTGTTGTTGTGTACATAGGGGTCTTAAGAGTTCTGAAGTATTGAGGCACTGCTTCATTATGAGAATTCACTTGATTATTCGTTGGATAGAATCGCAGAGCTTTATCTATAGCAAACTCTCCAATTGGTTCTTGAAGACGTCTGCTTTCCAAACTGTGAAATGCTCAGCTCTCATTTCTCCAACTCACAGTGCATTCAATACATTGATGAACGTATTATCACCTTGCTGTCTCATATTTTCTTTATGCTCACACAGTGTGAATAATCTCCATAGATGAGTGTAGATGTTCTGGATGATCATATATAGGAGTGACAGTTGAGTTATTCGGTCTAACTGGAGGAAGCTGCATCAAATCGCCAAAGAACAGGCCATTGATACCACCGAAAAATTGATCACACTTATTCTTCAGCTGTCGAAGACGCATTTGAATCATGCATAGCATCTGATATGAGACCATTGATATCTCATCGATGATGATGCATTCAATGTCCTTCCATTGTAGTCGCATGGTTCTTAAGTAATGTCCGGTAAATGGTGACATGGTAGTGCTTTGACCATCTCTTTAAACAGGCAATTTAAATGTGGAATGAATAGTTGATCCACTGATAACTGGAGGAAGCTGCATTCTGTATGGTTTGTATTGAACCAGAAGGCTATAATAGTAATCTTGATTTGAAGCTTTCGTGACTGCAGGAATCCATACTCTTTGGTTCTTTTGGTAAAGTCACGTAGGTAGAAAAAATAATAGATCACGACGTGTCGATCACAACACAAGAAATCGTCAGCAGGTGGGACAACCACAGCAAGAAAAAACTGCTGAAGTAGGCGAGAGATCTGCCGAGATGACATAGTCATCCTCTCAGCCGACAAGGGCAATGATGCCACTGTCATCAAGGATAAAACCACTTACAGCAACAAAATTCAGGACCTTCTGAATGATGGCAGCTATACCAAAATCAACAGAGACCCCACCAACTGTCTAGCTACAAAAACCAAGAATATCATCACTAATTCGACTTCTCTTATCGATTCGAACAAGCAGCGCTCTCTAAAACCTTCGGCTACTAGACCACCCAAATTTTATGGCCTTCCAAAGATCCACAAAGAAGGTACCCCGCTCCATCCTATCGTCTCCACCATTAACTCACCCACCTACAAACTGGCCCGCTTTCTGTCTGAGACCCTGCTTCCTTTCACGGGCAAGATCACCTCAGCTGTACTTAACTCAGCTCACTTGGTTTCTCTAATCAAGGACATCTCACTGTCTCCAGATGATTTACTTGTTAGTTTTGATGCAGTCTTCCTATTCACCAAGGTACCTGTACCTGATACCATTGCAATCATTGAAGACCTGGTCCAACAGGGACTGAATCCAGATGTACCAACTTTGGTAAGACACTGCCTTCCCAACACTTACTTCACCTGGAATGGTACATTCTACAAACAAAATGAGGGTACCCCAATGGGTTCTCCCTTATCGCCAGTGGTAGCGAATGTTTTCATGGAGAAATTTGAGACAGATGCCATCCAGATCCCCCCCCCCCCCCCCCACGTCCTTCCTTGTGGAAGAGATACGTAGATGACACGTTCGTCATCTGGCCACATGGCCTGTCAGCACTGAACCAATTTCTCAACCACATCAATTCCATACACCCATTTATCAAATTCACCATGGAAGTTGAAAAGGATGGCAAGCTACCATTCCTGGATGTTTTGATCGAGAAAGGACCTGATGGCTCGTTGGGACACTCTGCCTACAGGAAAGCCACCCAGACGGATGCCGATCTAAAGCCTGACTCCCACCACCATCCAGCCCATAAGAATTCCCTCATCAAAACACTACGCCATAGGGCCCGTTGCATCTCCAACCAGCATCACCTAGCCAGTGAGCTGGAGCACGTACACCAAGTCCTCAGGATGAATGGATATTCTGACCGTACAATCCGCAATACCATCACTTTGCCATACATAGCAGGGGTTACCAAAAATATTTCCAAAATCTTAAACAAACACAAGATCCAGGTTCGTTTCAACACAGAACACAAAATCCGTGATTTGATCCCATCTGTAAAGGATGTGATTCCTGATATGCAATAATCGGGTGTTTACAAACTGAGTTGTGGCTGTGGCAGCAGTTACATTGGGGAAACGAAACGACATGTCTTGGACTGTGTTCGCGAACACAAGGCAGATCTGAAACACGGAAGGAACAATACCTCTGCCGTTGCTGATCATTGTTTTAACGCAGTGGGCTCACATGAAATTGACTTTTCCAAGATGAAGGTACTGTGCAAACCCACCGGCTATTTTCAGAGATTTGTTCACGAAGCCATCCAGATATATAAACACAGACACAACTTCAACCGAGAAGATGGGTAAAAACTGAGCAATCATTGTAAGGACGTTATTAACCAGGTAAAGTCAACTGACTGTGATGTCTCCATCCTACCTGCCCATGTCAGCTGTTATTTCCGACTCTCTGTGTGTCTTTCTCTCTCTCTCTCTGTGCTGCCCCCCCCCCCCCCTTCTCTCTCCCCCCCTGCAGCCAACCTCTCCAGTGCTGCTGCGGTGGCCCACTTTACTCCAGTGACCCGGGTGCTACTGCAGGGTCTACAGCGGGGTCTACTTTCTGCCCCGCCTCCTTCCCCACCCCTCCTCTCTCCCCCCCTACTGCCGAGGCCAAATTAACCTCATGCCACGGCAGATCTCTCGCCTACTTCAGCAGTTTTTCTTGCTGTGGTTGTCCCACCTGATGATGATTGCTTGTGTTGCGATCGAAACGTCATGATATATTATTTTTCCTACCTACGTGACTTTACCGAAAGAACCAAAGAGCTATAATAGTAGTTTTCACGATCTGTTGCAACCACAAAGTATGGCACTAACAACTGCCAGAACATTTCTTTTGACCATTTTTGTTCTATCAGTGAGCTTAATCATCTCTCTTCCTCTTGCAGAGTTCTTTACTTCTTCATATGCATCTTCATTGATATTAACTTAAAGATCGTCTTGTGCTTTTGCGTAATGTGGTTCAAACAACATTGTAAACTCTACCAAGCACATATCTTGCTATTACAAAGAACGCTTTTCGTATCGTTCAAAGATGTTCCCAACAATATCCAGATGCTTGACCTTGTTCATTGAATTTCAACACTCTGTATCACTGCTCGGGTTTTAGAGTATTGAGGAAGACACATTTTCTTGAACTCACTTGAAGGTTGAGATGACATAATCGGAATACACATTCACTAGCTGAAACCTGTCACTCCTTCATTATTCTCATGCAGATCTTGAACAGTTTGTGTGACATGTCATTTTCTTCACGTCAAATTTGCTGTATTACTTGTCTGATTCCTGGGGAAAGCTCTGTAGATTTTGCAATGTACTTTGCAATGTAGTACACGATTGACTCATTTGATCCACATGGATGGATGTCCATATTTCCTTTCCAGAGCTTGAGTAGCGTAGGATTGTAATTGTTAATCCACCGGTCTTCGTATCTTCACTTCAGCAAGCATATTCCACCACCATTGCTAATGAAGTCATCAGATGTTTCAGAGACGGTGCGGGTTTCAACACAAACTTGTCGTGGAAATTTGAAGCAGCACGCTATTGATGAGTCCTCATCATTCTTCGTGTATGTGTTTGTATGATGGTGAACCTGGCACTTTTTCACGAGCTCATATAGCTCATAACTCTCGTCCGGATTTTTTGCTGTGCACACGATCAATTTGATTGATTCCCTCAGGGGTAATTGAATTGAGGGATGATCTTCTATCCACACTAGCATGTGTAGATGTGGACTTCACGATTCTGAAACTCGATTCGCCACCAGTAATCCTTCAATCGACCGCCAAACACTTCATGATTATTTCTCAAAAAATGTAATAAGTGTGTTCAATCAAATCATGAAGTGTCGAGCGACGATGACAATCGTTGTGTGGCATATATGTTCAGTTCATTTGGATCTTCATCGGCTGCTTCCATCAGCTATTGAAAGTGCCTTGCACATATGAAGCCAATTAAAATCATTGCAACTGAATATCACGAAGTATGTTGGTGGTCCTATTGAACGTATTTGTCTGATCAATATTTCAGCACTGTTTTCCAATATGCAGCTTATCCTCGAAGGTTCTTAAGGTAGAGGTGAAGATCTTCTACCATCTTGTCCTTGAACCTTCTGTCCACAAGCTGAGATGTTAGATTTGATGCAATAATCCTCGAACATTGATCATGCGTAGAAGAGGTAGTCGTTTTGTTGAAATCGTGTATCACTACCCAGAATTTTGAATTGAAAGTAGTCCAATGAAATTATTCTCACAGGTCTTACTTATTTGAGTCCATTGATTTCTTTTGGGAAGAGGTAGAACCATGCAAACTCTTGAGCTTTCAATTAATGTGCTTCGTTCACAATGTTGTTGGTTGTTTTATGCCTTATTTCGTGAGTATTATCAGAGACTTCGTATTCATCCTCCACATTTGACTGATCACAATCTATCAAAGCAATGACTGATGCTTGTACAGGCATCGATTCAACTTGTGCTGCCATATTTTCTTGCATTGGCTCTCGCAGATGTGGTGATGATTCTTCTTCTCGCATTCCTGGATCGACGATGTCATTTTTCGGATGAACATCGATGAAGTTGATGGTGAATTGAACATTTCTTGATCCTGTTGATCATCTACAGATTCGTTCAAGTTCTTCAATTGTGTGACACTCAATTATGCATGCTCTGCCATTGCCTGCCGGTGCACCTTTCTGACCACATAAATGTGAAGCAGTGAAATAGTATTTGTCATCGTAATGCATAATTCCGAGTGATTTGGATCCTGTTATTAGTACGCCAGCCTGATGATTTGTGAAAGATTGATTAAATGCATCGCCCAAAGTTATTCCTTGTGAATCGCCTTCATTGACTGAGTCTTGTAGAGTTCCAACGAGTAGTGTTTGCTCATCATAGGCTATTGAGAATGAGTTGTTGAACATAATGAAGTCGTTTCTTATGATATTGAAATGTTTGACTTCCAGATATCCATTTGCTGTCATTGGATATCCTACATTCTCAAGTTTGGCCAATCGAATGGTTTCATACATTTCATCACCTGCAATCAAGTTCACGTTCAATGTGTTTGTGGTCCATATGCTTAGTGGCAGTATAGCAGCTCTTACAATATTTGCCAACACCATTAAACAACATTGAACACCTGCATTGCCCCATTTAAACACATCTTCATTTGCTTGCTGCCATGCAGCGCGACCAATTCTAGATCTTTCACTGATTGGCATGCAAGCATTTGCAGGTTCTTGCAGCTGATTTTGCTCCACTGATTGTTGCGCAGGAAATAGCAACTGAATGTACATCAGTGATGTTTGCTTCTTCATTGATTATTACATCCCGATAAAGTGAATTGTTTCGAATTAGCCAGTTGAGTGCATTGTAAACTCGTTCACAATATATAGATAATTCACGTGTGATGTTGAGATTCTCAAGATGTTCTGTGATGACAACCATTCCAGTATTATCCATTGCTCGTGGAAGTGTGTCACTAACTTCAAAGATGTCCATTGCGAAGGGCACTGGCTGTCCACGGAAGCCATATTGACCGAAGACTCCACAGAATTTGATGATCTTCACAAATGGTATCACTCTTGATAATAGACGTTGTTCTGGCTGTGTTAAGACTCGCATCACATCTGTGATTTCACCAGGATCCAAATTATTCCAGTGAGCTTTTGGCGGTGCAGCTCTTTTGTTACTGGTGATGTGTGTCTTGCAACGTGAACACACCTGCATTGTTTGCTTTGATGACAATTCGGTTGGTAGATAGTGCAATGAATTTTCATTACGTCGTACTCTGTAAATCTGATTTGAATAGCATCGTTTGGTGCAGACTTCACAGATTCGATCGCAGAATGTATTGATTGCATTGTAGAATGTTGTCATGTTAGCATTGAATGCTTGAAGACGTTGCGATTGATATTCACGATTTCGTTTTAATGACATCACGTGCTTCAGGTGTTTCTGCAACTCTTAATTGTGACATGTGTTCACGCACAGATTGCAATCGAGCATCACGACCTTCTGGTGTTTCTTGATTTCTTGATTGTATGTGATGTTCACGGTCTCGTTGCAGTCGGACGTTACGTGCTTCTGGTGTTTCTCCATCTTCTGATTGTGAGTGATATTCACGATCTCGTTGCAATCGAGCATCACGAGCTTCTGGTGTTTCATCATTCAAACGATCACGTCGTTTCTCAAGTCTGGCACGCTATGCCTCTTCATCTTCATGTGCACGCTTTTCTTGGTACTTTTGCCGAGCCTTTTCTAACCGTCGCTTTCGTTGCAGTTTCTTTTCAATTTCCGTTCCCATGATCCGTTGTTTGTTTAGCATTTGTCGTAACCATAGTTCCTTAATTTTTGTTTGATTTGTTGGTTAAAATTTTTGTTCCCACGAGTATAGGACAAATAACGGTCCGCCCCCCTCAGAGGTCCTTGTAGAGAAGTGTGGCTCTTATACAACGTGGTGTGCCCGGTGCACCGATGATGCTACGTTAGCGACATGGCATTATTTACTACCCTAATGCCATTCAGTAGTCGGCACGTACTGTACTCACCTTGACGTTGGGTAGTGTACGTTAGCGACATGACATTTTTAACCACCCTCATGAGATTCAGTCCTCGGCACGTACTCACCTTGACGTTGGGTGAAAGAGTGGCTGGCAATTTTTGATAAGCGGGGCTTGAACTCATGAACCTGAGAGTTGAAAATTTTAATATAAAACTCAAATTTCCAAACCTCAACCAACTTATCAAGCACAGCCAACTCACTCTTAAATATGGTACAGTTGAAACCTCCAAAAAGTAAAAAAATAAATTCATACCCGAGAATTTAACTTTTGACCTTAAGATCGAAAGGCCAACACCTAACCGATTTGTCCACCACAACCAACTTAATGTTAAAATTTAAATGAATAAAACCTTTATATAAATAAAAAAAATCTTAATAAAAAAATTCATACCCGAGAATTGAGCTTTCCAGCTTTAGATCGAAAGGCCAACACTCAACCGATTTGTCCACCACAACCAACTTAATTTAATAATTTTAATGGATAAAACGTCTATATGAATGTTAAAAGTTCACTTTAAATGGGGTTAGTGCAAAAATTACGTCACTGACCCTATCCATGCATTGTCCCATTCGGCGACACTACAGTGAGGGAAAAAAGTATTTGATCCCCTGCTGATTTTGTACGTTTGCCCAATGACAAAGAAATGATCAGTCTATAATTTTAATGGTAGGTTTATTTGAACAGTGAGAGACAGAATAATAACAACAAAATCCAGAAAAACGCATGTCAAATATGTTATAAATTGATTTGAATTTTAATGAGGGAAATAAGTATTTGACCCCCTCTCAATCAGGAAGATTTCTGGCTCCCAGGTGTCTTTTATACAGGTAACGAGCTGAGATTAGGAGCACACTCTTAAAGGGAGTGCTCCTAATCTCAGATTGTTACCTGTGTAAAGGAGTTCCCGACGACTCACTCGGAGGCTAAGGTAAGGTAAGGGCTTCCGCCAAGGTTTTATTACAAATCTTTAACAATACACAGGGGTGAACAACTCCCCAGGGATTAGGGGTCCCGGGCTAGGTCCCGACACAGCCGGCTGCCCTGTGCTGTCTCCTCTGCCCCGGCCGTGGGATCAACCAACACGGCCGACCGAGGAGCACAGCCACGTCTAGCCTGGCACTGTGCTCTCCCCTATCCCTACCCTCTTGCCCCTGGCTCCCCGTTCCACCCTTCTCAGACCCTACTCTCCAGCTACGACCCCGCTTACGTCACGGGGTCCCCTTTTTATCCTTGAGGAGCCGTGACGTCACTCTGCTGCCCCGAGCGCATGATGTCACGTCATCGCCCTGGACAGCACAAGTGATGCCACTTCCCCATTCTACTCCTCTACATTACCCCCCCCTGTGAAAAAAAACAGCCAACCCGGCTGCAAGAAAACCCCAACCTTAGGGCAGCACGGCATCCCAGGCATCACAATAACAACAACCAAATGAAAGGGAAAAAAGTAAGATGGCTTCTTCCGGCCGGCAGTGCCGAGCGGGCGCCGGGGCTGGGTCCGACGAACGGCCGCCCAGGCCATCACCGGAGCCGCATCCCCCTTGAACGGGTATGCGCTGCCGGCCCGCTTCCTCGTGTGGCGTCCGCCGCCGGTGCAGGTAGGCTGTCCGCAGGCAACAGGCCCACCGCCGTAGCCTCCGGTGGCCGGGGGGACCCCACCGGCGCTACTTGGAAGGGCCCTGGGGGCACACAAACAGGGTGAACGCTGCCCCCGTCAACAGGACCCGGCCGGACAGGCACGACGGACGCATCAGCCGCCGGCCTCCCCGGAGTTGGGGGTGGATCCCCCAGGGTAGATGGAATATAGCGTTTGAGCCGGGACGGGTGCACTATCCACCGCCGGCGTCCGAACCGAATCCGGACGGACTGCGGCCGGGGGACTTCCACGACCTCAAACGGACCCTGCCAAGGGCGGTGCAATTTGGCAGATGTGCCAACCGGGACCTGGGGACAATGCAGCCACGCTTTCTGGCCCGCTACCCACGGGAGGCCCGCTGCCTGGTGTTTAGGCAGCTGCTCATTAGCCGCCTGCCGGCCGGCGGAATTCTCAGCAGCGGCCTGCCGTGCCTCGCGCAGCCGGTCAAGCGCGACTTTCAAAGGGACCGGCACAGCCGACCCCTTCCTGGAGGACCCCACGTCCAGTTGGACGTGCACCGGGGGCTCCGGCTCCCTCCCGTACATTAAAGAAAAAGGCGAAAATCTCGTTGAGGCGTGAGGAGCCAACCGATACGTTGCCAAGATCCCCGGGATGAACAGATCCCAGTCCGATTGAGACGTGTTCACATGGTGGCACAGCATGGAAGTGAGGGTGCGGTTCAAACGCTCTACCATCCCGTCCGATTGGGGGTGGTAGGGCGAGGTGCGGATTTTCTTGGTGCCAAGGAGGTCACACACCTCCTTGAGCAGCTTAGACGAGAAATTCCGCCCCTGATCCATCAACAATTGTTCCGGCGCACCCTTGTCCAACACGTACCCCTGGACGAACGCCTCGGTGATAGAAGAGGCCGACTGATAGACCAAAGGCCATGCCACAGGCCAACGTGTGAGGTACTCAACGCCCACCAAGAGGTATTTATGGCCCCGTTGGGATGCAGGAAATGGGCCCAAGTTGTCGAGCGCCACGAGTTCATTAACACGAGAAACCCGGATGGACTGCAGCGGGGCCCGATCCTGGACCACTGGGGCCTTCCTCCGCACGCAGTCGTGGCAACCCTTCAAAATCAGTGCCACGTCACCCTCCACACCTGGCCAGTAATAGTCCCGCTTAAGGGTCAATAGGGTCTTGTGGTAGCCAAGGTGCATAAGCTTCTCGTGAATGGCTTGGGTTAATTTACCATGCAGGCTAGTGGGCACAACCACGCAATAGCGTTCCAATTGGGCATCCCAACGCATGAGGAGTCCGTCATGCACGGCGATCGCTGGGGCCACCGACGAAGCTGAACCCCGGGCCGTACGTCCGACGCGTCGCCGTAGCTTCAGCAGGGAGGAATCCTCCATCTGCAAGCTGGATCATACCTCCCGGGGGAGTCCCAGGCCGAAATCCGCGGATGTCGCCGCACCCGAGGGGGTGGCCGTCGCGGCCGACGCGACCAACTGGGCTGCGACGTCCCCTGGGGCCTTGCAACGGCTAGAGCCCAGGGCGCAAGCACACCCGCCGCCTGCCGGCAATCTGGACAAACCGTCCGCATTTCCATGCAGTGGCCCCTTCCTGTGGATTACGTCAAAGGGGTAATCCTGGAGCACCTCGAGCCAGCGGAACAGCTGACCCGAGGGCTGACCAATCCTCAGCGAATATTGCAGGGCCGCGTGGTCGGTTCGGACTGTAAGCCGCCTACCGTACAAGTAGGGCCTATACAATTGAACAAAAAAAACTATGGCCAAAAGCTCCCTCCGAGTCACGCAGTATCGCTGTTCCGTTAAAGACAGAACCCGACTGCCGTAGGCTACCACCCTCTCCACCCCGTCGACCACCTGTGCCAGGACTGCCCCAATGCCCATGTCGCTGGCATCGGTGTCAAGCAGAAAGGGCTTCGAGAAATCGGGGTACCCCAAGGGCGGCGCATCCGCCAAGGCCGTGCGAAGCATCGCAAAAGCAGCCTCCTCCTCCGCGCCCCAGTAAAACCTTTGGCCTTTGGCGGAGAGGGCGTGCAGCAGCTTCGCAATCGTCGCAAAATCGCGGACAAACCGGCGATAGTACGATGCGAAGCCGACGAAGCTACGCACCTCCGCGACAGATGTGGGAGTCGGCCACGTCCGGACACAAGCCGTTTTCTCCGGGTCCGTGGTGACACCTGACGCACTAACGATGTGTCCCAAATATTTCACTGATGGTTGTAGCAAATGACATTTCTGGGGTTTAAATTTCAAGCCCGCAGTGCGCACTTTGACGAACACAGCCTCGAGGCGTTGCAAGTCCTCGTCAAACGTACGCCCAAAAACAATAACGTCGTCCAAGTAGATTAAACAAGACTCCCACTGCAGCCCCGCCAAAACCATCTCCATGAGACGCTGGAAGGTGGCTGGGGCCGAATGAAGACCCATTGGAAGCCGATTGAACTCGAACAGCCCCTGGGGCGTGCGGAACGCTGTCTTGGGTCTAGAGGCTTCGTCCAGCGGCAATTGCCAGAAGCCGGAGAGCAAATCTAGAGTCGAAAAGAACCGCGTGCCCGAGAGGGCGTCCAGGGAATCATCCATGCGAGGCAATGGATATGCGTTAGCCACCGAGATTTTGTTCAATTTACAGAAATCAACGCAGAACCGGAGACTACCGTCCCGTTTCTTGACTAGCACAATGGGGGCACCCCACGGGCTAGTGGAAGGGGAGACGATGTCCGCCGCCAACATTTCGTCGACAGCCAAGCGGACATGCTCTTTTTCCGCAGGGCTAAAGTGGTGGGAATTAAGCCAAATAGGGGCTGAGTCGCCCGTATCTATGTGGTGTTCCAAAAGAATAGTGTGACCCAGATCAAACTTACTTTGGCTAAACACATCGGTGAACCTCTCGATGAGTTCGCGGAGTTGCTGACACTCCCCGGTGGACAACGAGGCATTCTGGTCGCACAATGTGGCGATCCACGATGCGTCGGAGTCCCCCGCATGCATCACGCCCGCCACGACTCCTCCATCCGGGGCAGCGCTCTCGGGTGGGGGAGCCGGGGTCACGTGCGCCAGGACGGCACCGGCCAGGATTACGATCGGCGTGCCCCCCGAATTGAGGACCTGTAGAAAAAGGTCCTGGTCCCCCGACACGGCCGTCAAGGCGCCAACCAATCCCATCGTCCTTGAAAAGTAACTCGACGGGGACAGGAGGATACCTGTCTCCGTGGAGCCCCCTTCGAGCGGTCTACGCAACCTAAGGGGTAGCAAGATTTGTAATGCCGGCGGCACGGTCACCGCCGCCCTATTCAAGGCCCGCACACTGGCAACCAAGGGAGACAGGATGGTAGGCGATTGTAGGAATTGCAGCCGCCTCCCTGATGGCAATTCCACACAGCCCTGGTCAACGAGAATTCGAATGGGCATTCTAGACAAAAAGTCGGTCCCCAAGAGGCATGGAACTGCCAAGGTCTTGGAGACCAAAATAGGTCCGGCCAACTCAATCTCGTCCACCCGAACCGACGCTATAAATTGGCCCAATATGCCCAAACTGCTGCCGTTCGCGGCGACACAAGCCCCACGAATCGGCCCTAACGGACCGACGCTGCGGGGTAGGAGCTTGAAAATGGCCTCTGAAATAATGGTGGCAGACGCCCCCGTATCCACCAAGAGGCGAACTCGCACCCCCTGCACGCAACCCGCCAACGCTGAGGAGTCAGCAGCTGCCGCCACCATCCGATGCGCCAGCGCGTTCCAGTGGCGGGTCAGCCTGGGCCATCCAGTGGGTGACAATGGTGGTGCACCCGACCCCTCGAGGACAACCCCCTGACGATGAACCCTAGCCCCGCTAGATGCATGAGGTGAGGGGGGCGGCCGCGCGGGTGATGCATCGCGACTCGCCTGGGGCCCTGGGCTCGATGCCGATGAAGGTCCGGGAGGAGTTGTAGCCCCCTTGCTGAAGGCCCCCGGGGCATTCCTACACCCCTGCTCAATGTGGCCCTGCTGACCAAAGCGGAAGCAGGTCACCGTGGCAGTGTCCTGCGGGCGGGAAGGTCCCGTCTGCCCCCGCTGCTCCGGACGGCGACCACCCGCCCCCCTCCCGCGATGACCGGGCATCGCCAGGGCCGCGAGGGTGTCCACACCCTGAGAGGCGGCCTCCTCTTCTGGCGCCGGGATCCCCGCGCACTCCGCCATCCGGGGCTGTTGGCGGAGGGAGAGGTGCGCCTGGATGTTTTCGGCCACCGCCAACGACGTGATCTGGCGATCGCTATTTATGGACAAAGCGATCCCCAGCTCACGTGCCAGGTCGAGTAGCCGTTCCAGGGCCATCGAGTCCAGCACCCTGCCCTGTATATCAGGGTATGCGGCCTGTGCCAAGGCCAGGAGCGAGCAGCGGAAAACCAATGGAGATTCCCCCTCCTCCCGCCGCCGTAGTGAAAACTTCTGGCGTGCCCTGGACGGCGGCTCGAGTACATCGGCTATCCGGAGGTACACTGTCGGAAGCGTAGCCTTATCGGCCGGGGGAATGGACTTGAAGACCTGCATCGCCTTCTCGTCCAGGTAGGTCAGAAGGGCCCCCAACGCCTCCTCCATGGACCAGCCGACCGACATATACGCCGCGTCGAACCGGTCCCGGAAGGCCAACCAGTCGCCCACTTTCGTGACAAACGGCGCGATGTGGGGTAACCGGCGCAGCCCCTGGCCGCGCGGTGCGGCGAGGTATGGAAGCCCCCCGACTCCTGCGGGCCAACCTGCAACCACGGCGTGGTGCGGCAGCGTTGTGGCCCCCATAGGCCACGCCGAAGATGCAGCAAGGTGCGGTGGCGCTGCGGCCCCCATAGGCCACGCCGAAGACGCGGCAAGGTGCGGTGGCGCTGCGGCCCCCGTAGGCCACGCCGGAGACGTGGTGGGTGGCGGCAGAGTTGCGGCCCCCATAGGCCACGCCGAAGACGTGGCAAGGTGCGGTGGCGCTGCGGCCCCCGTAGGCCACGCCGGAGACGCGGCGGTATAACACGGCCCCGCGGTGGCCCCTGCGGGCCACCCCGCAGGTGCGGCGACGGATCGATCTGCAGCCGCAGCCACAGCAACCTCCCGCGATGCGGCAAGGGGCGGCGGCGTTGCGGCCTCCCCGGGCCACGCCGTAGACGCGGTGAGGTGTGGAGGCGCCACAGCACCCGCAACCCACCTGTCTGCGGTGCCGTATGGAGCCGCAGTGCCGGCGTGCGTGCCTGCGGCGGCCTCCGCATCCACGGCATCCTCCCGCGACGCGGCGTGGTGCGGCAGCGTTGCGGCCCCTGTGCTCCACGCCGTAGACGCGGCGAGGTGCGGAGGTGCAGCAGCGGCCGCCGCCAACCCCGCCGGCGTGGCAGGATGCGGAGGCGCACTAGCGCCCGTGACCCACCTTGAAGGCGCGACGAGGTGCGGGCCCGCGGCATCGCCAACGGCCAGCCCCGCGGCCCCGCCCGCGTGCTGAGCTGCGGCAGCCCCCGCGGCCCCTCCCACAGACGTGACGAGGGCCGGCGGCGCTGCGGCCTCCGTGGGCCACGCCGCAGACGCGGCGAGGTGAGGAGGCGCGGCAGCGACATCTGCGGCAGCGACATGTGCGGCAGCCTCCGCGGCCAAGCTCGCAGCCACGGCGAGGTGCGAATCCGCGGAGGCATCTGCAGCCGCATCCGCGGCCGCCACGGCCGCAACAATGGCTGCCGCTTCCGGCGTCACAGCGGAAATTACGTCCGCTTGCGGCTCCCCCACCAACATGGTCGCCACCTCCGGCGGCGCATGAAAAATGGCGCCAACTTCCAAATTGGCGGGCGGCAAAGCGGCGGGAATCTGCCGGTGCCACGCGGAGTGTGGGCCGGGTGGGTGCGTCCGCGCTCCCACCTCTGTAAGGGCGGCGGTGAGCTGCTCGATCGCTCACAGGAGCAGCTGCGACCGCTCCTCGGCATCGCCCCCCGCCACCGGCGGTGGTGCGCTGGGACCCCCAGCCGCCGACACCACCTACCCCGCCGAGTCCATCTCCATGGCGACGGACTGCCCCGGGGTCGCAGCCGGAGCCTCCCCGACGTCGTCAGCACTCTCCCGGCGTCCCGCCGGTGGATTCTTACGCCGCTCGCCCGATTTAGGCATAGCGACGGCACCGTAACCACGCCTGACACCAGTTGTAAAGGAGTTCCCGACGACTCACTCGGAGGCTAAGGTAAGGTAAGGGCTTCTGCCAAGGTTTTATTACAAATCTTTAACAATACACAGGGGTGAACAACTCCCCAGGGGTTAGGGGTCCGGGGCTAGGTCCCGACACAGCCGGCTGCCCTGTGCTGTCTCCTCTGCCCCGGCCGTGGGATCAACCAACACGGCTGACCGAGGAGCACAGCCACATCTAGCCTGGCACTGTGCTCTCCCCTATCCCTACCCTCTTGCCCCTGGCTCCCCGTTCCACCCTTCTCAGACCCTACTCTCCAGCTACGACCCCGCTTACATCACGGGGTCCCCTTTTTATCCTTGAGGAGCCGTGACGTCACTCTGCTGCCCCGAGCACATGACGTCACGTCATCGCCCTGGACAGCACAAGTGATGCCACTTCCCCATTCTACTCCTCTACACCTGTATAAAAACACGTGTCCACAGAAGCAATCAATCTATCAGTTTCCAAACTCTCCACCATGGCCATGACCAAAGAGCTATCCAAGGATGTCAGGGACAAGATTGTAGACCTACACAAGGCTGGAATGGGCTACAAGACCATTGCCAAGCAGCTTGGTGAGAAAGTGACAACAGTTGGTGCGATTATTCGCAAATGGAAGAAACACAGAAGAACTGTCAATCTCCCTCGGCCTGGGGCTCCATGCAAGATCTCACCTCGTGGAGTTGCAATGATCATGAGAACGGTGAGGAATAAGCCCAGAACTACACGGGAGGATCTTGTCAATGATCTCAAGGCAGCTGGGACCATAGTCACCAAGAAAACAATTGGTAACACACTACGCCGTGAAGGACATAAATCCTGCAGCGCCCGCAAGGCCCCCCTACTCAAGAAAGCACATATACATGCCCGTCTGAAGTTTGCCAATGAACATCTGAATGATTCAGAGGACAACTGGGTGAAAGTGTTGTGTCAGATGAGACCAAAATGGAGCTCTTTGGCATCAACTCAACTCGCCGTGTTTGGAGGAGGAGGAATGCTGCCTATGACCCCAAGAACACCATCCCCACCGTCAAACATGGAGGTGGAAACATGCTTTGGGGGTGTTTTTCTGCTAAGGGGACAGGACAACTGCACCGCATGAAAGGGACGATGGACGGGGTCATGTACCGTCAAATATTGGGTGAGAACCTCCTTCTCTCAGCCAGGGCATTGAAAATGGGTCGTGGATGGGTATTCCAGCATGACAATGACCCAAAACACACGGCCAAGGCAACAAAGGAGTGGCTCAAGAAGAAGCACATTAAGGTCCTGGAGTGGCCTAGCCAGTCTCCAGACCTTAATCCCATAGAAAATCTGTAGAGGGAGCTGAAGGTTCGAGTTGCCAAACGTCAGCCTCGAAACCTTAATGACTTGGAGAAGATCTGCAAAGAGGAGTGGGACAAAATCCCTCCTGAGATGTGTGCAAACCTGGTGGCCAACTACAAGAAACGTTTGACCTCTGTGATTGCCAACAAGGGTTTTGCTACCAAGTACTAAGTCATGTTTTGCAGAGGGGTCAAATACTTATTTCCCTCATTAAAATGCAAATCAATTTATAACATTGTTGACATGCGTTTTTCTGGATTTAGTTGCTATTCTGTCTCTCACTGTTCAAATAAACCTACCATTAAAATTATAGACTGATAATTTCTTTGTCAGTGGGCAAACGTACAAAATCAGCAGGGGATCAAATACTTTTTTCCCTCACTGTACATCATAATAAACAACTTTTGTAAAGACACCGAAGCATTTCATGTGACTCTTTACCTTAAAAAAGGACAAATACAAAAAATAGTAAAAACAAATATGTTCCGGGCGAGTTTCGAACTCTCGACTCCTACGTTGGTATTAAAATAACATTTCACAAAACCTGTTCGCAAATCACTCGTCCAATAAGGCTTCCATACAAAATATTAATTGCTTTAACAGAGACAATTAATTGATGAATTGATGCCGATTTTGATTCAGGCATGCATTGTCTCCGGATCTGAGTACGTGTGCAAAATTTGGGATCGATTGGATAACGGGAAGTGGACGAAATTTTGATTACAAGATTTGACCACGACAAACATAGGAGTCAAGTTAAATAAAACCGTTGAATAAAAACGTTGAAAAAGAGTTTCATAACTCATCAAATTCCTCCAGTCTAAATAAAGATTTTGAAATCGAAACAGATTTGTCAATTGGCCCAAGTCTATCAAGACTGCAAAATATTGTCATAAAGTTACACACAACACCTGTACGAGATATCGGTACAAATCAATACCTTGCCACCCGAACACAGATGGCAATTCCCCAAATTGTCTGGGTCAAACCTGGACAGAGGATGAGTGAGCGATTGAGCGACTGAGTTGTTGAGTGAGTGAGTAGATGAGCGAATGGGTGAGCGAGTGAGTTGTTGAGTGAGTGGGTGAATGGGTGATCGAGTGAATCATTGAGTGAATGAGTGAGTCAGTGGTAGGGCCTCCACCAGACATGTTTCTCAATCGGCCTAGGTCTGTCAAAACTGTGCAGTCTACTGTAATAAAGTTCAACAAGCAAATACCGGTAGCAGATCTTAGTACACGTCAATTCCTCCCACCCGAACACAGATGCCAATTCCCACCAACAAATCTGGCCCAAGGTGATGTTTACAAAGTACTCTACTGCTTTGTCATATGTCAAATCAATTATCTCAGACATTGTGAGACATGCTACGAAAATAAAAGTGTAGTGTGGTAAAATACGCGGTGCGCACTGCTACACGAGGGCAACCGAGGGCAGGCAGGTGCGCGTGTGCAACGGAAGGTTGCCCGTGCAAACCGCCACCTCGTTAACGGGAGATTCGGTTGCAAGCGGGGTCGGTCCAGGGTCGTACGCTGACATCGGAGGTGTTGCCTTGGAGACGTGCGATAAGGAGTGATTGATGGTCTGTCAGGCGCTAGCCTGTCGGGCCCAAACGAGACACAAGGGAGGAGCTGGATAATTGGGAGGAGGATATAAGGGGGTGTGTGAGAGCGGAGCGGGAGTTCGGGTTCTGGGACCAAGGTGAAGACATCTCGCCGCTGCCGCTCAAGCCAGGGACGGACCTCAACCCTCACGAGTCGCAGGGCGGGTGATGGTTGATCCCCCCGCCCGGATAGGACGAGTGAGTGGGTCTGAGGGAATGTAGGCGAAGGCAGCGGCGCAGAGGAAGAGCGGCTGGGTGCAAGCTCTGTGTGAGCACGACTGTGTGCAAGCTCTGTGTGAGCGCTGCTGTGTGCAAGCTCTGTGTGAGCGCTGCTGTGTGCAAGCTCTGTGTGAGCACGACTGTGTGCAAGCTCTGTGTGAGCGCTGCTGTGTGCAAGCTCTGTGTGAGCACGACTGTGTGCAAGCTCTGTGTGAGCACGACTGTGTGCAAGCTCTGTGTGAGCACGACTGTGTGCAAGCTCTGTGTGAGCACTGCTGTGTGCAAGCTCTGTGTGAGCGCTGCTGTGTGCAAGCTCTGTGTGAGCACGACTGTGTGCAAGCTCTGTGTGAGCGCTGCTGTGTGCAAGCTGTGTGTGAGCACGACTGTGTGCAAGCTCTGTGTGAGCACGACTGTGTGCAAGCTCTGTGTGAGCTGCTGTCTGTGTGCGGAGCTGTGAGTGCGGAGCTGCTGAGAGGAAGAGCTGCCGCAGGCAGGTCAGCGAGGTGTAAAGTAGATAGGGGAAGTTGGTTAACAAAGTGACCGCATGGACAGAGATAGGAGTGCCTCCAACCGGTACGAGAGAGAGTTAATAAAGTGTAAGCAGGTGACTTGGAACAACGTGTCCGATTGAGTGATTCTACACGACACTACAAAAGTATCGGACGGGTAGCCTTTTTTCAAAACATCTCGCATCGACTTTGGCTTGTGTGTGTATTTGTGCAGACACTGCAAATAGCAGCAGCTCAAAAATACTGAGCTGAGAATGATGCCCCCATGTTAAACACATGATGATGATGATGAAGACACTCATCTGCAGCCTTTGCAAAGCCACGCTGGTCAGTGAAAAAAAAAACATCTCTCCTGTTCAAGTGATCATTGAGGCATTGGTGCTGATCTCCTGTTTGCACCCCAAACCAGTGGTCAAAACGACACAGCCATATGGCAGGGGCCGAGTCCCTCTATCGAACAAGCCCTTGCTTTGCTGGCTTCCTCCGCATAAGTGGTGTTCATTTTATCGACCCCAGAGAGATGTGTGGGCTCAGCCAATCCCTCCACAATCAAAATTTGAACTCGGAACCTTGTGAGCCACTCGCTCTACCACTGAGCAGCCACCTGGCCACTAGGGGGTTGTACAATTGTTTTAACTTCGTTCCTCAGTTCGCTTGTTCTGGTGAGGGTCATGGCGACAGCACGTTAAGTAAGGCGGTCCAGACCTCTCTTTCCCTGGCGACAGACTCTAAAACAAGATTACTATACACTGCACACTACTATACACTACTACACTATACACAACTACACTATACACGACTATACACTACACTATACATGACTATACACTACAATATACTATTGTAGTGTGTTAACTTAGGCGCACACTTGTACTTGTAGGCAAAACGTTTATTGAACACAACGGGTAACTCTAACAGGATAACAGCATAGGGTGGTGACCACCACGGCTAACTAAACTGACACTCGGAGAGACAATTCTATAGCTGGACCCGGACAGCTAACGGCTGCCTGGTCCACACGTGGAGACCGGAGACCGAGGATCGAGGATGGCGACTTCATTCCCAGAGTTGAGCGCCGCGATCCCTCTCGGGACCCCGCTTATAACTCCCCTGGCCTGGCTGGCTCCGCCCATGGCCACGCCCCCCTTCCAGAACTCTCGTGGGGACTCTGGATCTCCATCACATGATCCTCTCACCCCCGACTGGGGCCTCCCTGCCTCCTCTCGTCCGGTCACGTGTCCTCCTGGGTTCACCTCGTGGTCACGTCCTGACGCGACCCCCTTCTCAGCGACACCCGGGCTCCGCCCTTCCAGTACCACCCCTCACACGGCACTGTCTCTACACCGCGGTGGTCCCCTCGAGGCCACCACATCATCCCCCATCCCCCCCCCCCCATCCTTAAAACACAGCCGTCCCGGCTCTCAAAAATGCCAACGCAAGGATGTGCCTCCCAACCATTAACATCAATAAATAACCGCAGACCGCGCAATAAACACTATATATACAAAATGTATAGACATTTAGAAAAAAAGGGGGGGGAAAGAAAGAGAGATGGAGGAGAGAGAGGACAACAATAACACAATAAAAAAAAACATTGCCAATGTACAGCACCCCAGCTCCCCCCCACCCCAAAAGCATATCCCCGCCCTGTGTGTGACAGCACCCCTGAGTACGAGAAGGACCAGGTTCAGCCAATGACCCGATCGACTCAGGAGTGCGACAAGCAGCAAAACTACATGGGAACACTGCACGGTGTAGGGGAGTTACTTGAATCTGGCAGTCCTCGAACGAGTCCGTGTAGCCGGGCCCCCAGGTGAGGTGGGTCTGGGCTCCCTGGGAGACCTGGTGGGAATTTGAACATGGCCTAATGGGCGCGGCCCCGCTCGAGAAGACACAACAGTCGGCGGAGAACGGCTCTTTGACGGGCGATCCGCTCCATGCTGAGCGTCCGTGGTTGACTCATCCGGCGAGGATGTCAGACGCTTCGGTCCTGTGGGCGGCACAGAATTCCCCTGAGGTACGACCTCAGCAGATGCCTTTCTCAGCTCCTCGGGCACACCGGACACTCGGCCCTTGGGTAAAGGAGATAAAGGGGACACTCTCGGAGCAACAAACGGTTTGAGTCGTGACGGGTGAACAAACCAGGACCATCGGCCGAACTGAATTTTCACACATTGAGGCCTGTCGGCCTGTATCACGTCGACCGGACCTCTCCAAGGTTTGTACAATTTTGGGGAAGTACCCACCGGCACTTGAGGACAGTGCAGCCAAGCCTTGTCACCTGGAGCCCATGTCCTGCCCGACACACGGAGTCGCCTCAACCTTTCGTTTGCCCACTGCCATGAGGCAGAATTATGCCTGGAAGCCTGGCAGGGTAAGGCGCATGTGCTCGGACATGTTGACCTTAGACTTACTCGGCCCCGTCTTAAGTTGGACTCAATTGGCGGGTCCTGCTCTCTGCCGTACATACAAAAAAATGGCGAGAACCCAGTAGACGCATGAGGGGCCGTTCTGTAGGCTGCGAGCACCCCGGGGATATGTAAATCCCAATCGCCCTGGGACTTGCTGACCTGCTGACTCAGCATAGAAGTCAGGGTCCTGTGTAGACGCTCTACCATCTCATCGGTCTGGGGGTGGTAGGGCGACGTACGGACCTTTTTGGTGCCCAATAGGTCACATACCTCCTTAAGTAATTTCAAAGAAAATGTTTTGCCCTGATCAGTAAGGAGGCGCTCCGGGGCCCCCTTATCCAACACGTACCCGTGAAGGAACGCCTCCGTAATAACCGCCGCTGACTGGTTGGGAATCAGCCAGGCCATAGGCCAACGAGAGAAATATTCGACGCCCACTAGTGGTCGAAAAGGTCCAAGGACGTCAAGCGTGACGAGCTCTTTAATCCGGGAAACCCGAATAGATTGTAAGGGCCAGCAGCACATTTTTAGCGGTGGTTTCTGCCGAGCGCATTGTGTACACCCCTTCAGAACATTGTACACATCACCTGACATTCCAGGCCAAAATAAGTCTAACCTGAGGGTTGCTAGGGTCTTACAAACACCCAGGTGCATTAGGCATTCGTGCATCGCCACAATTAATTTACCCATCAGCTCCTTGTGAACAACGATACTATAGCAGCGCAACCCGCCATCCCAGCGCATCAACAGACCCCCCTTAAGAATGAGCGGGCTACTCCGTGGCAGTCCCCCCCGTTCCTGGCATCCACGACGCGGCGTCACAATTTTAACAGGGAGGCATCCTCCGCCTGGAGGCGCCCCCCAATCAGCATGGGACAACCCAATGGAGGAATCGCATGCTTCCGGAGCATCTGAACAGTCGGGCGGTGGAACATCCGCTGACGCCACAAAGGAGGGAGATGACACCTCCAAAGCCGGTTTACAGTGGCCCGATCCAATGAGACACGCGCACCCGTCACCCGGCGGCAGTCGCGACAGCGCATCCGCATATACATGCCGAGCACCCTTCCGGTAGGAAACTATAAACAAGTAGTCCTGCAGGATGTCTAACCATTAGGACAACTGGTCGGATGGCTGTTCAATACGCAACGCATACTGAAGAGCGGCATGGTCTGTGCGTACCTTAAAGGCCCTGCCATAAAGGTACGGACGGTACCATGGCCAGCAGCTCCCATCGCGTGAAGCAATAGCGCTGCTCGGCCGGTGAAAGGACTCTGCTGCCATACGCTACTACGCTCATTACCCCGTCCACTATCTGCGATAGCACGGCACCGATGCCGGTATTGCTGGCGTCTGTATCAAGAAGAAAGGGCAGTGAAAATCCGGGGTATCTAAGCGGGGGAGGTGCGTTAACCAACCCGTCTCAGAGCGCAAGAAATGTTGCCTCCTCCTCATCCCCCCAGTGAAATGTTTGCCCTTTGGTCGTGAGAGCGTGGAGGGGTTTCACAGTGGCAGTGAATCCGGGCACAAACCGACGGTAGTAGGAGGCGAATCCAACAAAACTTTGCACCTCCCCTACAGATTTCGGGGTCGGCCATGTTCGTATGCACGCGGTCTTATGGGGATCGGTAGCTATCCCCGTTTCACTTACAATGTAGCCCAGGTATCGAACTGACTTCTGGAGCAGGTGGCACTTCTGGGGTTAAAATTTTAGGTTGTCGGCCCGCATTTTAAGAAAGACCGCTCGCAATCACTGTAGATGTTCTCCAAACGTGCGACCAAAGACAATGACATCGTCCAAGAATATTAAATAGGAATCCCACTGGAGCCCCGTGAATACCAACTCCATGAGCCTTTGGAATGTAGCTGGAGCCGAGCGGAGACCCATCGGAAGCCGGTTAAACTTGAAAAGCCCTAGTGGCGTACGGAACGCAGTTTTGGGCCTTGAGCTGTCATCTAGGGGTAGTTGCCAAATCCTGACAGCAGATCAAGCAGGGAAAAGAACCTCGCCCCCGACAGAACATCAAACGAGTCATATATACGTGGTAGGGGGTACGTGTCAGCCACAGAGATTTTGTTAAGTCTGCGAATGTCAATGCCGAAACGCAAACTTCCGTCGTGTTTTTTCACCAGAACAATGGGAGCACCCTACGGGCTGTTAGAAGGGCCAATGATGTCAGCAGCCAACATATCGTCGACCGCCTGATGCACATGTTCCTTTTCCTTGGGGCTTAACCTGGAGCCGTGTTTCCCGTATCAATGTGGTGGCTCAAAAGGGTAGTACGGCCCACGTCGTATTTGTTTTTACTGAAAATGTCAGAGAACTCTAGCAAGAGTGAACGTAACTCAGCCCTCTGCATGTCGGACAATTCGGGATTCTCGGAGCAGGGATCCTCAACCCACTTCTCCCCACCCTCGGATCCTTTCTCCGGGGTCGACCCAACCTTCACACCCCCGACAATGAGCCCGTCGCAACCCGCAGCCGACGTGTGGGCCAGGACGGTGCCCTCCTGTATCACGGATGCGCCTAACCCTGCGTTAAGGACTTGGATAAAGGGCTCCCGGTCGTTGGAAACGAGTGTTTGCGCACCCAGAAATGTTAAACCCCAGGTCGCTGTATTCGAGGGGCCTAACAGGATCCTCCCGGCGGTGTCCACCTTGTCGAACTGCTTACGCAGCCGCACCAACATTTGCACGCTAGGCAGAATAACAACCGTTCTGCTCGCCAGCGCCTGAACCATGGTGTGTGCCGTGCGCAACCGGGTGGGGGAAGATAAAAATGCCATACTACGGCCAGAGGGAAATTCAATACAACAATGGTCTACGAGGATTTTTAGGGGCATCTTAGCCAAAAAAATCCATACCCAGTAGACAGGGTACGGCCAGGGATTCCGAAACGAGAACCAGTCCTGTCAACTGGATGTCCCCAATACCCACCATCACCGAAATTTAACCCACAATTCCCAATGATCCGCCATTCACGGCTAAACATGGAATGTTAACAAGAGACAGGGCGCGAGATTTCAGGGGAAAAATATAAAAAATCGTAGCAGAAATGATGGTAGCGGATGCTCCTGTGTCAATTAGCATGCGTACCTCCACCCCCTGTATTGTCAAAATTACAGCCGACGATCCCACCGCCGCGGCAATGACACGATGGGTCAATTCCGACCTCTGAACAGGTCGTAGAGGACATCCTTAATTCAGCAACACCCGACTCTCCCGCTGTGCAACCCGACGAGAGTGAACGCCGGACGAACACGAACTGACGCCCGAGCGTGATGAGTTAAGTGACTGCAAGGACCGAGTGTGAGGTGTGCCGCGACTTGTTTGGGGACACTTGCAGAGATGGGCTTGGCCGAGGGGAAGACGACGGCGATGGCAGTCTGGCGTGTTGTCCCCCGTGTGGCATGGCAACCAAGAGAGATGTGTCCCGGCAGTCTGCAACGGTAGCAGATGACTTGACCACTCTCCGGGCGAGGGAAGGTTCTCCTTCCAGGGTCGCACCTCCCTCGTCGCTCCGTGTCACCCGATCGCCAGCTCCTGTCGGTCACCGACGCGCAGGCCTGCGCGGGCTTGTTGTCCTTGCGCACGTTCAGCATCCCTGTAGGAGCAGCGCACGCCAACATCCCAGCACATCGTTTCTGGTGGAGGTGCGCCTGTATGCACCGCGTGATCCGCAGGGACGACAAATCGTCCTCTTCTGTCATCGGCAAGACGACGTCAAGCTCCTGCGCCAGCGCAAGCAGCCATTCAAGCACCAACGAATCGACCCCTGCTTGGTCCATCTTGGGGTACGCTGCCTGTGCCAACGACACTAGGGTGCTGCGGAAAGCAAGGGGCATCTCGGCCTCCCCTCGCTTCCGTGTGGTGAACCTGTGTCGGACGGTGGACGGCGGATCGTAAATAGCCGCCATTTCAGCGAAGACTCGCGGTAGCATGTCCCTTGCAGCCGGTGGGATGGCATAAGGCAAGGAATGGTCGTCAAGAACTGTGGGAAGCGCTCGTAGCGCCTTCACCTCTGACTAGCCCGCCAGAGTGCAATTAGTAAGGTTTTTGTCACGTAAACAAAACGTGCCAATTAACGACATATTTAATATTTACGAGATCTCACCCAAAAAAACCCTTTATTACAGACTCTATTCTGAGTTTCTATTTGGGATGTATGAGCTGCTCTGGGGAGCATCCAGGGACGGAACCAAGTTTTATCTCCATACCAAAGCCATCGCGGAGAGAGGTTACAACAGCACGCTCAGAAGAAGCTACCAGAGCTGCCCGTCACTACAGATGACAGAGGCACCACCGCTGCCAATTCACCAACACTGCGCTTATTTACACCCAGCAAACCCTCGCTCAGGAGGGTCCTGCCAAGTGTATTGCAGTAGGGAGCGATGTCACTGCTGTGCGATCCCAATTGAGTTCATTTACATTGTAGGTTTTCAGCATTGGGATGTTTGGCTAATACCAGTTACATTGTACTTTTTGTTTAGCTATCGCAGAAAACCAGATAATCCGGAGTAAACCCATGTAGAACAGGGGGATAACATACAAACTCCACACTGAGTTGGGAATCGAACTCATCAGTTTATTGCTGTGAAATATAAAAACCTAGGAATCTGCTGCGTTGGAAACTTCACAAAGTATTTGTTTGTGAGGTCTTTTGAACTTTATTCAACTCTCCAAGTTTAATTGGGGTTGATTTCGCATTGTTTAAGGTAAAGCGCATGGGTCCGAAAGGGCCTTGCGTGAATTCAAGCGCTGATTAGGGATGTTAAACGTGCTGTGCCATGGCTCGCCAGCAGAGGACGGGAAAGCGACACGAGCAGAGTGGAGTCCCGCACGACTCGCTGTTCATGTGGCCGACAGGCGCGACTTGGTTTCCTTTGAAAAAAAGAGAAACAGGTCCCTGCAGAGTGGGCTGGTAGGACAAGTCTCTGCGCTGTCTATTGCTGATTTTACACCCAACAGCACGAGATTTCACTTCGTTAAAGTATTGAAAGGGGACGGACGGACGGACACATTAATCTATTGCAGGCTGGTACACTCAGTTTACAACTTCGTTCCTACCAGTATAACACTCACCTCACTCACCCCTCACACCAAGGCCGTAGCCATGGAGTCAACATTGGGGGGACCAAATCTTCCAGGGTGTCTGGGGGTCCCAACCCAGAAAAATATCTACATTTGAAAACTCATCTCCTGCTATTTCCTGCATAAATATAAAAAAATTCACTAACACATGGGATGGACTTTTTATTTATTTTTTACAATAATGTCTAATAGTGTATTGTATTACATTGCTCTGTTTTTACTTTTTTACCATTTCATGTTTCATTGTATGTAATGGCAGAGATTAGGGATTAATAAAGTACAACCATAACCACAATCATATAAACAGAAATCTATGAGCATTTATTTATATGAAGACAAGTCCAGATATTGTGGCCAAGGTTTAGCAAATTGTTGTTTAATTTACGTAGCATAGCAATGGTTTTTTTATAGCATAATATTGGGGGGGGGGGACATTTTGAGCATATTTGAATATATATTATAATTACGGCCTTGCGTCACACACACCCCACGCACACCTGATACACCTCACTCACACACACACACCTCATACACAGGGTAACACACACCTCACTCACAAATCACTCACTCCTTACTCACACCTCACTCAGACCACTGATACACCTCACTCACACCTCACTCCTCACTCCCCTCACACACCTCACTCACACCTCACTCACACCTCACCCACACCTCACTCACATCTCACACCTCACTTATCCCTCACACCCCTCACACACCTCACCCCTCACACAGAGCATTCACACCTCACTCCTCACTCACACCTCACTCCTCACTCCCCTCAAACCCCACTCACACCTCACTCACACCTCACACACATCACTCACTCCTCACTTATCCCTCACACACCACTCACACCTCACTCTCCTCACACAGCACTCACACCTCACTAACACGTCACTCCTCAATCCCATTACACACGTCAATCACACCCCACGTATCCCTCACACCCCACTCACACCTCACTCTCCTCACACACCCCACTCAGACCCCACTCACACCTCACTCCTCACTCACACCTCACCCCTCACTCACACCTCACTCCTCACTCACCCCTCACACACACCTCACTCACACTTCACACACACCTCACTCCTCACTCACACCTCACCTACACCTCACTCACACCTCACTCACACCTCACTCCCCACTCACACCTCACACACAGCACTCACACATCACTCCTCACTCACACCTCACCCCTAACTCACACCTCACTCACATCTCACTCCTCACTCACCCCTCACTCACACCTCACTCCTCACACACACCACACTCCTCACTCACACTTCACTCCTCACGTACACTTCACTCACACCTCACTCACATCTCACACCTCACTTATCGCTCACACCCGTCACACACAGCACTCACACCTCACTCCTCACTCACACCTCACTCACACCTCACACCCCACTTACACCTCACTCACTCCTTACTCACACCTCACTCCTCACTCACACCTCACTCCTCACTCACACCTCACTCACACCTCACACACCTCACTCCTCACTCACACCTCACTCCTCACTCCCTCAACACGCCACTCACACCTCACTCCTCACTCACACCTCACTCCTCACTCCCCTCACACACCTCAATCACACCTCACTCACACCTCATACACCTCATTCACACCTCACTCCTCACTCACACCTCACTCCTCACTCCCCTCACACACATCACTCACACCTCACTCCCCTCACTCCTCACTCACACCTCACTCCCCTCACACCTCACTCCTCACTCACACCTCACTCCCATCACTCCCCTCACACATCTCACTCACACCTCACTCACACCTCATACACCTCATTAACACCTCACTCCTCACTCACACCTCACTCCCCTCACACACATCACTCACACCTCACTTATCCCTCACACCCCATTCACACCTCACTCGCCTCACACACCCCACTCACAACTCACTCAGACCCCACTCACACCTCACACCTCACTCAGACCCCACTCACACCTCACTCCCCTCATAAACAGCACTCCACCTCACTGAGACGCCTCATACACCTCACTGACATCTCACACCTCACTTATCCCTCACACCCCACACACACCTCACTCACCCCTCACTCACACCTCACTCACAGTACACACACCTCACTCGTCACACTTCACCCCTCACTCACACCTCACTCCCCTCAAACCGCACTCACACGACACACCTTACCCCTCACTCACACCACACACACAGCACTCACACCTCACTCACACCTCCCCCTCACTCACACCTCACTCAACTCCTCACTCCCCTCACACACCTCACTCACACCTCATACACCTCACTCACATCTCACTCCTCACTCAAACTCACACCTCACTCCCCTCACACACCTCACTCACACCTCACTCACACCTCACTCATCACTCACAACTCACTCCTCACTCATACCTCACTCACACCTCACTCCTCACTCACACCTCACTCACACCTCACACCTCACCCCTCACTCCTCACTCACACCTCACTCACACCTCACTCAGACCTCACACTGCTCACTCACTCCTCACTCCCCTCACACCTCACTCCTCACTCACACCTCACTCACTTCGCACTCCCCTCACACCTCACTCCTCACTCACACCTCATTCATACCTCACTCCTCACTCACACCTCACTCACACGTCACTCCTCACTCACACCTCACTCCCCTCACTCCCCTCACACACCTCACTCAAACCTCACTCACACCTCATACACCTCATTCACACCTCACTCCTCACTCACACCTCACTCCTCACTCCCCTCACACACATCACTCACACCTCACTTATCCCTCAAACCCCACTCACACCTCACTCCCCTCACACACCCCACTCACAACTCACTCAGACCCCACTCACACCTCACACCTCACTCAGACCCCACTCACACCTCACTCCCCTCATAAACAGCACTCCACCTCACTCAGACGCCTCATACACCTCACTCACATCTCACACCTCACTTATCCCTCACACCCCACACACACCTCACTCACCCCTCACTCACACCTCACTCACAGCACACACACCTCACTCCTCACACTTCACCCCTCACTCACACCTCACTCCCCTCAAACCGCACTCACACGTCACTCACACCTCACACCTTACCCCTCACTCACACCACACACAGAGCACTCACACCTCACTCACACCTCACCCCTCACTCACACCTCACTCCTCACTCAACACCTCACTCCTCACTCCCCTCACACACCTCACTCACACCTCATACACCTCACTCACATCTCACTCCTCACTCACACTCACACCTCACTCCCCTCACACAACTCACTCACACCTCACTCATCACTCACAACTCACTCCTCACTCATACCTCACTCACATCTCACTCCTCACTCACACCTCACTCCTCACTCACACCTCACTCACACCTCACACCTCACTCCTTACTCACACCTCACTCCTCACTCACACCTCACTCCTCACTCACACTTCACTCCTCACTCACTCCTCACTCCCCTCACTCCTCACTCACACCTCACTCTCCTCACCTCACTCCTCACTCACACCTCATTCACACCTCACTCCCTCACACCTCACTCCTCACTCACACCTCATTCACACCTCACTCCTCACACGTCACTCCTCACTCACACCTCACTCCCCTCACTCCTCACTCACACCTCACTCACACGTCACTCCTCACACCTCACTCCCCTCACTCCTCACTCACTCCTCACTCACACCTCACTCACACCTCACTCCCCTCATACCTCACTCACACCTCACTCCTCACTCACACTTCACTCCTCACCTACACTTCACTCACACCTCACTCACACCTCACTCATATCTCACAGCTCACTTATCCCTCACACCACTCACACACCCCACTCACACCTAAATCACACCTCACCCCTCACTCACACCTCACTCCTCACTCACACCTCACTCCTCACTCACACCTCACACCCCACTCACACCTCACTCACTCCTTACACCTCACTCACACCTCATACACCTCACTCCTCACTCACACCTCACTCCTCACTCACACCAAACTCGTCACTCCCCTCACACACCTCACTCACACCTCACTCACACCTCACTCACACTTCATACATCTCACTCACACCTCACTCCTCACTCACACCTTACTGCTCACTCCCCTCACACACATCACTCACACCTTACTTATCCCTCACACCCCACTCACACCTCACTCCACTCACACACCCCACTCACAACTCACTCAGACCCCACTTACACGTCACACCTCACTCAGACCCCACTCACACCTCACTCCCCTCATAAATAGCACTCCACCTCACTCAGACGCCTCATACACCTCACTGACATCTCACTCCTCACTCACACTCACACCTCACTCCCCTCACACACCTCAATCACACCTCACTCATCACTCACATCTCACTCCTCACTCACACCTCATTCACACCTCACTCACCCCTCACTCCCCCCTCACTCACACCTCACTCACAGCACACACACCTCACTCCTCACACCTCACCCCTCACTCACACCTCACTCCCCTCACACCGCACTCACACGTCACTCACACCTCACTCAAACCTCACACCTTACCCCTCACTCACACCTCACACACAGCACTCACACCTCACTCACACCTCACCCCTCACTCACACCTCACTCAACACCTCACTTCTCACTCCCCTCAAACACCTCACTGACACCTCATACACCTCACACATCTCACTCCTCACTCACACTCACACCTCACTCCCCTCACACACCTCACTCACACCTCACTCACAACTCACTCCTCACTTACACCTCACTCCTCACTCACACCTCACTCCTCACTCACACCTCACTCCCCTCACACCTCACTCCCCTCACACCTAACTCCTCACTCACACCTCACTCCTCACTCACACCTCACTCACACTTCAATCCTCACTTACACCTCACTCACACCTAACACCTCACTCCTCACTCACACCTCACTCCTCACTCACTCCTCACTCACACCTCACACCTCACTCCTCACTCACACCTCACTCCTCACTCACACCTCACACTCCTCACTCACACCTCACACCTTACTTCTCACTCACACCTCACTCCTCACTCACCCCTCAAACACCTCACTCACACCTCACTCCTCACTCACACCTCACTCCCCTCACTCCTCACTCACACCTCACTCCCCTCACTCACACATCACTCCCCTCACACCTCACTCCTCACTCACACCTCATTCACACCTCACTCCCCTCACACCTCACTCCTCACTCACACCTCATTCACTCCTCACTCACACCTCACTCACACCTCACTCACTCCTCACTCACACCTCACTCCCCTCACTCCTCACTCACACCTCACTCACACCTCACTACTCACTCACACCTCGCTCACACCTCACTCACACCTCACTCACCTCACACCTCACTCACACCTCACTCTCACCTCACTCCTCACTCCTCACTCACACCTCACTCCTCACGCACACCTCACTCACACCTCACTCCTCACTCCCACCTCACTCACCTAACTTCCCTCACTCCTCAATCACACCTCACTCAACACCTCACTTCTCACTCCCCTCAAACACCTCACTGACACCTCATACACCTCACACATCTCACTCCTCACTCACACTCACACCTCACTCCCCTCACACACCTCACTCACACCTCACTCACAACTCACTCCTCACTTACACCTCACTCCTCACTCACACCTCACTCCTCACTCACACCTCACTCCCCTCACACCTCACTCCCCTCACACCTCACTCCTCACTCACACCTCACTCCTCACTCACACCTCACTCACACTTCAATCCTCACTTACACCTCACTCACACCTAACACCTCACTCCTCACTCACACCTCACTCCTCACACTCCTCACTCACACCTCACACCTCACTCCTCACTCACACCTCACTCCTCACTCACACCTCACACTCCTCACTCACACCGCACACCTTACTTCTCACTCACACCTCACTCCTCACTCACCCCTCAAACACCTCACTCACACCTCACTCCTCACTCACACCTCACTCCCCTCACTCCTCACTCACACCTCACTCCCCTCACTCACACATCACTCCCCTCACACCTCACTCCTCACTCACACCTCATTCACACCTCACTCCCCTCACACCTCACTCCTCACTCACACCTCATTCACTCCTCACTCACACCTCACTCACACCTCACTCCTCACTCACTCCTCACTCACACCTCACTCCCCTCACTCCTCACTCACACCTCACTCACACCTCACTACTCACTCACACCTCGCTCACACCTCACTCACACCTCACTCACCTCACACCTCACTCACACCTCACTCTCACCTCACTCACACCTCACTCCTCACTCACACCTCACTCCTCACGCACACCTCACTCACACCTCACTCCTCACTCCCACCTCACTCACCTAACTTCCCTCACTCCTCAATCACACCTCACTCACACCTCCCTCCCCTCACTCCTCACTCACACCTCACTCATCACGCACACCTCACTCACACCTCACTCCCCTCACTCCTCACTCACCTCTCACTCACACCTCACTCCCCTCACACCTCACTCAAACCTCACTCCTCACTCACACCTCACACACACCTCACTCCCCTCAATCCTCACTCCTCACTCACACCTCAATCCCCTCACTCACACCTCACTCACACCTCATTCCTCACTCACACCTCACTCCTCACTCACACCTCACACTCCTCACACACCTCACTCCTCACTCACCCCTCACACGCCTCACTAACACCTCACTCCCCTCACACCTCACTTACACCTCACTCACACCTCACTCCTCACTCACACCTCACTCACACCTCACTCTCCTCACACCTCACACAAAGCACTCACATCTCACTCCCCTCACTCCTCACTCACACCTCATTCACACCTCACTCCCCACCCCACCTCACTCACACCTCATTCACTCCTCACTCACACCTCACTCACACCTCACTCCTCACTCACTCCTCACTCACAACTCACTCCCCTCACTCCTCACTCACACCTCACTCACACCTCACTACTCACTCACACCTCACTCCCCTCACTCCTCACTCACACCTCGCTCACACCTCACTCACACCTCACTCCCGTCACACCTCACTCACACCTCACTCTCACCTCACTCCTCACTCACACCCTCACTCCTCACTCACACCTCACTCCTCACCACACCTCACTCCCACCTCACTCACCTCACTTCCCTCACTCCTCACTCACACCTCACTCCTCAATCACACCTCACTCCCCTCACTCCTCCACTCCCACCTCACTCACCTCACTTCCCACACTCCTCACTCACTCCTCACTCACACCTCACTCCCCTCACTCCTCACTCACACCTCACTCATCACGCACACCTCACTCACACCTCACTCCCCTCACTCACTCCTCACTCACACCTCACTCCCCTCCACACCTCACTCACACCTCACTCCTCACTCACACCTCACTCACACCTCACTCCCCTCACTCCTCACTCCTCACTCACACCTCACTCCCCTCACTCACATCTCACTCACACCTACACTCCTCACTCACACTCACTCCTCACTCACACCTCACACTCCTCACACACCTCACTCCTCACTCACCCCTCACACCGCCTCACTAACACCTCACTCCCCTCACACCTCACAACACATCAATCACACCTCACTCCTCACTCACACCTCACACCTCACTCACACCTCACTCTCCTCACACCTCACACACAGCACTCACACCTCACTCCCCTCACACCTCACTCATCACTCAAACCTCACTCTTCACTCACACCTCACTCTTCACTCACACCTCACTCTCCTCACTCCTCACTCACCACCTCACTCCCCTCACACCTCACTCCTCACTCACACCTCACTCCTCACTCACACCCACCCCCTCACTCCTCACTCACACCTCACTCCTCACTCCCCTCACTCCTCACTCACACCTCACTTCTCACTCACACCTCACTCCTCACACACCACACTCCCCTCACTCGTCACTTACACCTCACTCCCCAACTCCTCACTCACACCTCACTCATCACTCACACCTCACTCCCCTCACTCCTCACTCACTCCACACTCACACCTCACTCACACCTCACTCCCCTCCCTCCTCACTCCTCACTCACACCTCACTCCCCTCACTCCTCAATCACACCTCACTCACACCTCACTCTTCACTCACACCTCACTCCTCACTCACCCCTCACACACCTCACTCACACCTCACTCACACCTCACTCCCCTCACTCCTCACTCACACCTCACACCTCACTCACACCACTCTCCCCTCCACCTCACTCCACTCACACCTCACTCCTCACTCACACCTCACTCTTCACTCAAACCTCACCCCTCACACCCACTCACACCTCACTCCTCACTCAACCTCACTCCTCACTCACACCTCACTCCCCTCACTCCTCACTCACACCTCACACCTCACCTCACACCTCACTCCTCACTCACACCTCACTCCTCACTCACACCTCACCTCGCTCCTCACTCACACCTCACTCACACCTCACAACTCACTCACACCTCACTCACACCTCACTCCCTTCACTCCCTCACTCACACCTCACTCCCCTCACTCCTCACTCACACCTCACTCCCCTCACTCACATCTCACTCACACCTCACTCCTCACTCACACCTCACTCCTCACTCACACCTCACACTCCTCACACACCTCACTCCTCACTCACCCCTCACACGCCTCACTAACACCTCACTCCCCTCACACCTCACTCACACCTCAATCACACCTCACTCCTCACTCACACCTCACTCACACCTCACTCTCCTCACACCTCACACACAGCACTCACACCTCACCCTCCCTCACACCTCACTCATCACTCACACCTCACTCTTCACTCACACCTCACTCTTCACTCACACCTCACTCTCCTCACTCCTCACTCACACCTAACCTCCCTCACACCTTACTCCTCACTCACACCTCACTCCTCACTCACACCTCACTCCCCTCACTCCTCACTCACAACACACTCACACCTCACTCCCCTCACACCTCACCCACACCTCACTCCTCATCACACCTCACTCCTCACTCACACCTCACTCAAACCTCACTCCTCACTCACACCTCACTCCCCTTTCTCCTCACTTCTCACTCACACCTCACTCTCAATCACACCTCACTCACAAACCACTCCCCCTCACTCCTCACTCCTCACTCACACCTCACTCCTCACTCCCTCACTCCTCACTCACACCTCACTTCTCACTCACACCTCACTCCTCACACACACCTCACTCCCCTCACTCGTCACTTACACCTCACTCCCCCAACTCCTCACTCACACCTCACTCATCACTCACACCTCACTCCCCTCACTCCTCACTCACTCCACACTCACACCTCACTCACACCTCACTCCCTCCCTCCTCCTCACTCACTCACCACACCTCACTCCCCTCACTCCTCACCTCACACCCACTCCCCTCACACCTCACTCCTCACTCACACCTCACTCCTCCTCACACCTCACTCCTCACTCTCACTCACACCTCACTCACACCTCACTCCCTCACACCTCACCCACACCTCACTCCCACAATCACACCTCACTCCTCACCACACCTCACTCAAACCTCCTCCTCACTCACACCTCACTCCCCTTTCCCTCACTCCTCACTCACACCTCACTCCTCACTCACACCTCACTCACAACTCACTCCCCTCACTCCTCACTCCTCACTCACACCTCACTCCTCACTCCACCACTCCTCACTCACACCTCACTTCTCTCACTCACCTCACTCCTCACACACACCTCACTCCCCTCACTCGTCACTTACACCTCACTCCCCCAACTCCTCACTCACACCTCACTCATCACTCACACCTCACTCCCCTCACTCCTCACTCACTCCACACTCACACCTCACTCACACCTCACTCCCCTCCCTCCTCACTCATCACTCACACCTCACTCCCCTCACTCCTCAATCACACCTCACTCACACCTCACTATTCACTCACACCTCACCCTCACTCACCCCTCACACACCTCACTCACACCTCACTCACACCTCACTCACACCTCAACTCCCCTCACTCCTCACTCACACCTCACTCACACCCTCCCCTCACACCTCACTCCTCACTCACACCTCACTCACACCTCACTCTTCACTCAAACCTCACTCCCCTCACACCTCACTCACACCTCACTCCTCACTCACACCTCACTCCTCACTCACACCTCACTCCCCTCACTCCTCACTCACACCTCACACCTCACTCACACCTCACTCCTCACTCACACCTCACTCCTCACTCACACCTCACTCCTCACTCACACCTCACAACTCACTCACACCTCACTCACACCTCACTCCCCTCACTCCTCACTCACACCTCACTCCCCTCACTCCTCACTCACACCTAACGCCCCTCACTCCTCACTCACACCTCACTCCTCACGCACACCTCACTCACTCCTCACTCCCCTCACTCCTCACTCACTCCTCACTCACACCTCACTCCCCTAACACCTCACTCCTCACTCCCCTTACTCCCCTCACACCTCACTCCTCACTCCTCACTCACACCTCACTCCCCTCACACCTCACTCCTCACTCCTCACTCACACCTCACTCACACCTCACTACCCTCACACCCCACTCACACCTCACTCCTCACTCACACCTCACTCCGCTCACACCTCACTCACACCTCACTCACTCCTCATCACACCCTCACTCATCACTCACACCTCACTCCCACCTCACTCCCCTCACTCCTCACTCACCTCACTTACACCTCACTCCGCTCACCCTCACTCATCCTCACTCACACCTCACTCACACCTCACTCCTCACTCACACCTCACTCACACCTCACTCCTCACTCACACCTCACTCCTCACTCACACCTCACTCCTCACTCACACCTCACTCCCCTCACACCTCACTCA
This sequence comes from Petromyzon marinus, assembly GCF_048934315.1. Taxonomy (NCBI): domain Eukaryota; kingdom Metazoa; phylum Chordata; class Hyperoartia; order Petromyzontiformes; family Petromyzontidae; genus Petromyzon; species Petromyzon marinus. The sequence continues at coordinate 905,396 of NC_133717.1, read as the reverse complement.
CACCTCACTCACACCTCACACCTCACTCACACCTCACTCCCTCACATCTCACTCACACCTCACACACACCTCACTACTCACTCACACCTCACTCCCCTCACTCCTCACTCACACCTCACTCACACCTCACTCCCCTCACACCTCACTCACACCTCACTCACACCTCACTCCTCACGCACCCCTCACTCACTCCTCACTCACACCTCACTCCCCTCACACCTCACTCCTCACTCACACCTCACTCACACCTCACTCCTCACTCTCCTCACTCCTCACTCACACCTCACTCTTCACTCGCACCTCACTCCCTCACTCCTCACTCACACCTCACTCCCCTCACTCCTCACTCCTCACTCACTCCTCACTTACACCTCACTCCTCACTCACACCTCACTCCTCTCACACCCCACTCCTCACTCACACCTCACTCCTCACTCCCCTCACTCCTCACTCACACCTCATTCCCTCACACCTCACTCCTCACTCACACCTCACTCACTCCTCACTCCCCTCACACCTCATTCACACCTCACTCCCCTCACACCTCACTCCTCATTCACACCTCACTCCTCTCACTCCTCACTCACACCTCGCTCCCCTCACACCTCACTCCTCACTCACACCTCACTCACTCCTCACTCCCCTCACACCTCACTCACACCTCACTCCCCTCACACCTCACTCCTCACTCACACCTCACTCCCCTCACACCTCACTCCTCACTCACACCTCACTCACTCCTCACTCCCCTCACACCTCACTCCTCATTCACACCTCACTCCTCTCACTCCTCACTCACACCTCGCTCCCCTCACACCTCACTCCTCACTCACACCTCACTCACTCCTCACTCCCCTCACACCTCACTCACACCTCACTCCCCTCACACCTCACTCCTCACTCACACCTCACTCCCCTCACACCTCACTCCTCACTCACACCTCACTCACTCCTCACTCCCCTCACACCTCACTCCCCTCACACCTCAGTCACATCTCACTCCTCACTCACTCCCCTCACACCTCACTCCTCTCACACCTCACTCCTCACTCACACCTCACTCACTCCTCACTCCCCTCACTCCTCACTCACACCTCACTCCTCACTCACATCTCACTCCCCTCATACCTCACACACACCTCACTCCCCTCACACCTCACTCCTCACTCACACCTCACTCACTCCTCACTCACACCTCACTCCCCTCACACCTCACTCCTCACTCACACCTCACTCCTCACTCACACCTCACTCCCCTCACACCTCACTCACACCTCACTCACACCTCACTCACACCTCACTCCTCACTCACACCTCACTCCTCACTCACACCTCACTCACACCTCACTCCCCTCACACCTCACTCACACCTCACTCCCTTCACTCCTCACTCACACCTCACTCCCCTCACTCCTCACTCACACCTCACTCCTCACTCACACCTCACTCACACCTCACTCCTCACTCACACCTCACTCCCCTCACACCTCACTCCCCTCACACCTCAGTCACACCTCACTCCTCACTCACACCTCACTCACTCCTCACTCTCCTCACACCTCACTCACACCTCACTCCCCTCACACGTCACTCACACCTCACTCCTCACACCTCACTCCCCTCACTCCTCACTCCCCTCACTCCTCACTCCCCTCACTCCTCACTCACACCTCACTCATCACTCACACCTCACTCACACCTCACTCCCCTCACTCCTCACTCACACCTCACTCCTCACTCACACCTCACTCACACCTCACTCACTCATCACTCACACCTCACTCCTCACTCCCCTCACCCCTCACTCCCCTCACTCCTCACTCACACCTCACTCACACCTCACTCCTCACTCCCCTCACTCCTCACCCCTCAGCGCGTCCCCCGCCTGTCGCCCTCGCCCCGCTCGCTCCTCCGGGCCCGCCCCCTGCAGGGCGCCTCCCCCCGCGCTCCTCTCGCGCATCCAGACGCCGACGCCGCCACCCCCACCCTCATGCAGGGTTCGGGGCCGCCGCATCACCACGGGCAGGACGACGAGGAGGAGACAGAGACGCGGGGAGACGCCGAGACAGAGACAAACACGCGGACACGGGGCGGAGACATGGGGAGACGCAGAGATAGGGGAACATCCTGAGAGACGCTGAGATTCGAGGAGTCGGCGGGAGAGGAGGGGGTGGTAGGGGGTGGTAGGTGGTAGGGGGTGGTAGGGGGTAGGGGGTAGTAGGTGGTAGGGGGTAGGTGGTGGTAGGGGGTAGGGGGTGGTAGGGGGTGGCCACAGCGACTGGGCGGGGGGGGAGACGCGGGCCTCGTCTCGTTGTCTCCGAGCCCCCGGGCCGCGGTTCTGGCCGTGCGGGGATCGCGGCCATGCGAGGAGGCGAGAGCCGGCATCCTCCATCCTCGCCTCCATCCTCGCCTCCTCCATCTTCCCCTACTCCCACAGCGTCTCCATCGTCTCGCCGCCCATCGCCCTCGTGGTGTTCGCGTTTAGCGGGCGCGGGGAGGAGGTGGAGGAGGTGGCCCTGCGCTGCGTGACCACGGCCCCGCACCCCGTCCAGAGGCGAGACACTCACCCCTCATCACACACACAGAGTCGACCCTTACAGTAGTGGTGAGACACTCACCCCTCATCACACACACAGAGTCGACCCTTACAGTAGCGGTGAGACACTCCTCATCACACACACACAGAGTCGACCCTCACAGTAGCGGTGAGACACTCACCCCTCATCACACACACAGAGTCGACCCTTACAGTAGCGGTGAGACACTCACCCCTCATCACACACACAGAGTCGACCCTTACAGTAGTGGTGAGACACTCACCCCTCATCACACACACAGCAGTCGACCCTTACAGTAGCGGTGAGACACTCACCCCTCATCACACACGCAGAGTCGACCCTTACAGTAGCGGTGAGACACTCACCCCTCATCACACACAGAGTCGACCCTTACAGTAGCGGTGAGACACTCACCCCTCATCACACACACAGAGTCGACCCTTACAGTAGTGGTGAGACACTCACCTCTCATCACACACAGAGTCGACCCTTACAGTAGTGGTGAGACACTCACCCCTCATCACACACAGAGTCGACCCTTACAGTAGCGGTGAGACACTCACCCCTCATCACGCACACAGAGTTGACCCTTACAGTAGTGGTGAGACACCCCTCATCTCAAACAGAGGCATGCGTTACACGTGACAGACCTCGGAGTGGTGTCAGGGCTAGGAGTGGTGTCAGGGCTAGGAGTGGTGTCAGGGTTAGGGCTAGGAGTGGTGTCAGGGCAAGGAGTGGTGTCAGGGTCAGGGCTAGGAGTGCTGTCAGGGTCAGGGGCGTTGTCAGGGTCACGGGCGTTGTCAGGGTCAGGGCTAAGAGTGGTGTCTGGGCTAGGAGTGGTGTCAGGGCTAGAAGTGGTGTCAGGGCTAGGAGTGGTGTCAGGGCTAGGAGTGGTGTCAGGGTCAGGACTAGGAGTGGTGTCAGGGCTAGGAGTGGTGTCAGGGTCAGGGTTAGGTGTGGTGTCAGGGTTAGGTGTGGTGTCTGGGCTAGGAGTGGTGTCAGGGCTAGAAGTGGTGTCAGGGTCAGGGCTAGGAGTGGTGTCAGGGCTAGGAGTGGTGTCAGGGTCAGGGCTAGGAGTGGTGTCAGGGCTAGGAGTGGTGTCAGGGTCAGGGTTAGGTGTGGTGTCAGGGTTAGGTGTGGTGTCTGGGCTAGGAGTGGTGTCAGGGCTAGGAGTGGTGTCAGGGTCAGGGCTAGGAGTGTTGTCAGGGCAAGGAGTGGTGTCAGGGTTAGGGCTAGGAGTGCTGTCAGGGTCAGGGGCGTTGTCAGGGTCACGGGCGTTGTCAGGGTCAGGGCTAGGAGTGGTGTCAGGGCTAGGAGTGGTGTCAGTGCTAGAAGTGGTGTCAGGGTCAGGGCTAGGAGTGGTTTCAGGGCTAGGAGTGGTGTCTGGGCTAGGAGTGGTGTCAGGGCTAGAAGTGGTGTCAGGGCTAGAAGCGGTGTCAGGGTCAGGGCTAGGAGTGGTGTCAGGGTTGGGTGTGGTGTCTGGGCTAGGAGTGGTGTTAGGGCTAGGAGTTGTATGAGGGCTAGGAGTGGTGTCAAGGCTAGGAGTGGTGTCCATGGTCAGGGCTAGCAGTGGTGTCAGGGCTAGGATTTGTATAAGGGCTAGGAGTTTTGTCAGGGCTAGGAGTGGTGTCAGGGCTAAGAGTCGTGTCATGGTCAGGGCTAGGAGGGGTGTCAGGGTTAGGGAGGTTTCGGTTTGTAATGTAGGTTTGGGTTAAGCCAACCCTAATTTATGAGAGTTCAATCCAACTCATGTTCTATAGCACATAATACCGCCGTGTTTTTCATCATTGCAGTGTTTACTTGTGGCAGCACTGTTGGAGTATGTGTGCAGACTTCACGATTTTGATGCTCTCTGCCCATGCCAACAATGACAGCAGAGTAGTGACTAATTTACAGCAGCATCCCATCTCTGTTGTTCCTGAGTCACCCAGCTTGGCCTTCTAACAGTAATCGCAGATCTCAGTGAGCTCTCCTGTTGTAAAATGTATTGTTCATTTTGTTTAACCACGTGATGATAACTCAAGAGACCAGGGTAGTAGTCTAATTTTCAAGAGTGGCCTGGTCACCAAAAGTTACAACGGTTTTATATGAAGGACATGAGTTACTTTCCTGTATTATCAGCCATTGCTAGATTCTTCAGTGCGTTTTTTTTTCGCAATAGGCTTCAATCACATTAATGTTTTTGAAGTCGCTCTCCCACAACGTGACCTCGTGTGTGGACGTTCCTATGCTGCTACCCAGCAAATGACCCACTCACCCGTGACCTCACGCTGACCTTTCGTGCCACCCCATGCACGGCGTCCGTACTGGTGTCAGGCCACAGATAATTCCTGCTGCTCAAATAAGCGTCTAGGTCATTGCTGCTCATCTCCTGTTCACGGCTCTGAAGGCAGTGGTGAAGTTCCACATTCCTGTGGTAGGGGCGAGTCTAATCCATTCGACAACTGCTATTGACTTCCCCACTTGTTTTATGAACCCCAGAGGAAGGGATAATGGTCTGTGTCAACCCCCCCCCAATCAGGATTTTAACTCGTAACCTTCCGATTGTGAGCCACTCACCCTACTGCCAAGAAGCCACCCGGCCAGTGTGTACTGGTGGCGTACGGTCCGATATTTATGTGGGATGCTGCATCTCTCCAGAAGGCCGTCCGTATCAGTAGAGCACAGGCCAGTGCATGCCAGTGGAATCCCAGATGAAGCCCCGTGGCAGGGGCCTCTGCTCATGCTCGAGCATCGTACGCCCAGCAAGGCTAGAGGCTCATCAATGCACGTACAGTGTTGTTATGACGGGGAGACGGTCATAACACACAACACCGTTATCTTTGTGCAATTGGTGCTGTGCTTATTAGCATATGTGGGATGCTTCCATGTACATCGCGTGTGTGAAGGATGTGTGCATGCTGCATCACTGTGAATTAAGCCTCTCCTGCCTTCTGAAAGCACCGAATCCTGTGCTTGCTGCACACCACGCGCTTACATTCCTTTTTATTCACTGCACCTCTGTAGATGAGGCACCGTGTTGGAGGGCTGTCGCCCAGTTAAAAGCAGGATTTACTGTCCTCTGTCACCCCGTTCCTGTGGGCCGGTGAGTGTTGTATTCCCTGGGTTTCACCTAGGTTCTCCCGTTTTCTTCCCGTGCACAAACACTGCTTAGAATGCAATTGGAAAAATGGGCTTCGTGCATGATCCTCAAGATTAAGAGTCCTGAGACTCATTGAGGATTCCTTGGATAAATACCAGCCGTATTTGTGTAGCCCAAATTCATTTCAACAATCTCCAGCTATTTTAATATTTTAATTTTGCATGGACAAATATGTTTAGGAGTTGTAGCTGCCATGGTAATACGTTGTGTGTGTTTAATGCTCTTTTAAGTCTTCATTGTGAGTCGATGAAGGGTAGACGTTGCCTGTGAAATTTCACACCAGCCCCATGCCAGACGCCAGCATCTCATGCGCCAATCTCCCTCCCTCCCTCCTCGCCTGCACGTCCCAGGCCAGGCACTCACACAGCCCAGGCAGGAAATCTATGCGAGGGACTGTGGCCTACTGGAGCTGTGAAAGCCATAAAACAATCACGGCATGTCGTGAAAAATAAGCCTGAGTGGATGAAATTAACGTCATTGTGAGACTTGCGTGATGTAGAAAGGGGATTTCATTATTGGATCCCTGCCCATACTCGTCCCGGCGTCTCACAATGCGACTTGCAGGTTTGGGACAGAGTGGCAGGAGCCACCGGTGTGTGACGGCTGCTGAGATGAGATTTGAATCCAGGCGTGGTGCCAGAGTCGGTCAACCAGTGCGGGTGGTGGCAGCAGCCCTCTGTGCACTCTCTCACTGTCCCTTGCCTCGTGCAACTGGGAGATGAGGAAACGGCCATAAAACAACGCATTGCACCTGCTTCTGTTGCACGGTCAAGGGCGCTCAATCGGTGATGTCTAAGACCTTGCAGGAATCGTCGTTCGTCGTATGAAGATGAATACCGTTTTGGATACGGTTTTGGATGCCGTCGGAAGTTACCGGGTGGTTTTGGAGCTTTTGGCGGTCGGCGCGCTAGCCGTTGGGTCAGTCTGCGTTTTAAATCTGCATTACTTAATATAGCTCATACCGATATGTGGCTGGCCCGCTTGCACTGTATCGCCGTAAATCACCCGCTCGCATTGCGTGCACAAGGACAGTCCAGTGGCCATTGTGCTCCCTACCCGGCCAGTTCCCACAGCCAACGGCTCAATTCCTGCACGTGCCTGGTGATTTCTAATGAAACCATAACCAGATAAAGCCCAGTAACATGATATGTCTCATTGTATTGGGCGTGGGTGTTCACGCACCGGTTATGTTTGATTCCCAGTATCAGTGATGAGTGATATCTAAACCAATCCTCGTCACTGCCCCACTTCACTATCCCACGCTGATCTGCATGGTTACATGTGCTCAAACAACCCCCATGACTAACACGGCATGTTGGGGAGGCCTTTGTACAGCATCGGATTAATACTGGTAGGAACGAAGTTGTAAACTGAGTGTACCAGTCTGCAATAGATTAATGCGTCCGTCCGTCCCCTTTCAATACTTTAACGAAGTGAAATCTCGTGCTGTTGGGTGTAAGATCAGCAATAGACAGTGCAGAGACTTGTCCTACTAGCCCACCTTGCAGGGACCTCTTATTCAAACAAATCTACATTATTGGTAAGAGCGTGTTGCAATTTGCACATGTCCAGTCTCAAATCCCATCCTGGTTTTAGAGAAGTAGGTTTAACCATTTCAGCAAAGATATTAATGGGCTCTCATCAGGATAAATACAGGATATTCAATGAATACAACACTGCGTGGGGAGACACAGAGTCTGGATCAATCTCAATATGGGGTTTATTTGCCTTTCATGAGCACTGTTGTGAGCTTCAGTTGTGAGACACAATAGTGGCCATGTGCCCCATTGAGTCACGACCCTTCATTTTGAAGAGTTGTTGCCCTGGAGATCAATATTCGGTCAACGGGTTGATGATGGCATTAGGTGGGATTTTTCACTGACCAGAGTATGTCGCGTGGAGGCTGCAATCTTCTTGGAAAGCTAAATAGAGTTCCCAAGAAGTCACAACAACTCAGGAAAGACTTGACGCAGCATATCCCTGACTTTGATCTTCCACGAAGCACATCCAGATCAACCATGGCAGATGCGGGTACTTGATGCACAAGTGCAAAAATAAAAAAATAACTTCTTCAGTGTTCAACTGTGGTCACCCATAAGAGCCCATGGAGCATATACCGACTCAGTGCCCGATTCACAAACACGAAGGAGACATCACCACAGTAGTTACACATTCTGCTTCTCTTGATTCAAGTATCTGGCTTAACCGTCTCAATGTAAAATAACAGCTGTTGCTCTTAATCAACATCAGCTGTAGAAGAAGAATATTTTGAAGAGGAGAGTCTCCGCTAGGCGGAATGCTTTTGGTTACGGTTAGGGGTAAGAAGTGGTCTCATACTTTCGTATGGCTGATGTAGATGCAGTGCAACAACTACAATTGTCACATTCAGGTAGTCAAGCCAGATAACCTCCTCAGGAGCAGTGGAGTGTATCACCAATATCTCCATATATTTGGATCAGGCATTGCGTCGTTATAAGTTATATGGTCTGTTCTGGATCACCACAGTCGCACATTGGATAGTTTATCATTTAAAATTTGTGCATCTGCCATGGTTTGTACGGATGATGTTTAAGATGTACCATGAGCTTTGTGGAAGATCAAACCCAGGGATCTTCTACGTTGGGTCTAAAACAAGGTGTTTGTGAGTTCTTTCGAACTCCATTCAGCTCTCCAAGCTTCATTGGGGTTGAACTCGCATTGTTGATGGTTAAGCGCATGGGTCCAAAAGGGCTTATGTCACTTCAAGCGCTAACGAGGGACGTTATTGAGGTCCTGATGAATGGGAAGGCGACTATTTTCCTCAATTTGCAGGGTGTCCCGGAGGGTTTCAGCGTTGCGGCGGATGGGTGGGAGAGAGATGTGGTGACAGCACGGGCAGCCAGGGTGTTGGGGTTGACTGGAGGGTTCCGGTGATACACCGAATTGCAGTGTTCAGTTGGATATCAACAAGTCGAGTGGTGACTACTTCTGGTCCATACTGGTACACAGTACTTGGCTACAGAGTACATAAGGGTCATTTAACACATCGGCTTTCACGACCAATATTATACATTTGTGAGGGTTTTTGGGGGTTTTTTTGGGTGAATATAAATGTCGTTTAACCTGCCACCACTCGACACAGCCAATGAGTAACATTTGTGACGTAACAAAACATGCCAATTAGTTTCGAGTTCAGCACACCGGTGTGTTGGAGGTAAACCCAGTCCTCTAATTGTAAATTCTCGTGGGTTTACTTTCCAACACATCGGTGTGCTGAACTAATAACTCATTGGTATGTTTTGTTCACGTGATAAACCTAACTAATTGGCTGTGTCAGGTAGTGGCAGGTTTAACGACACATAATTTTATGATCTAACCCAAAAAAAACTCTTATGGACACGAGCCATTGTTGATGTCCGTAGCACTGGTGCTGAAACACCCCAGCTTGTTTGCCAGTTTTTGAACCAGGTTGACCCTTGTGTTGGACTTGGCGGCTACCTTTTTCAGTTGGTCGTGAAAGTTTTGCGTACAGTCCAGCTTCATTTCGAGATAAGTTGTTGTGGGGTCATATCGTACAGTGTTACTGCAGAAGGTCACTTTCAGAGTGTGCTTGGCACTACTATTATCAAGTTGAAATGCAGTGACTGTTGCTTTGTGGAGATTTGGCTTGAGCCTCCATTTCCAGAAATATTCCCCCATGGTGTTTCAGTCTTGGTTCAGAGTGGATTCGTTGTCGTTTAAAGTGGCTGCTTGCGTTTCCAGGGCAAGGTAATCCGCATAAACAAGTTTGCATGACCCAGTTGGCGGCATGTCGCTCGTATAGACATTGAAGTGCGTTGGCGCGAGTACTGAACCTTGTGACAATCCATTTTTGAGGAACTTGGGTGAGCTGGATTTGTCGCCCATATAGACACACAGTCGCCAATTGCTCAGCATCGACAAATCAGGTATATTGTTTTGAGGCAGGAGCTTCAACGTCATTGGCCTACGACTGGTGTTGTAGACCAATGCCAAATCCACAAAGGCTGTGTCGGTCTTGGATTTCTTCTGGAATCGAGCCTCGATAAGTATCAGAAGGGCCAAAACTTGATCAAAGCAGTTGCATCTGTGCCGGGGATCCCTGACTTTATAGGTCGTGCATAGGAGTGATATCGGCCTATAGCTTCCCAGGTCGTTGGTTGGCTTGCCCGGTTTGGGTATGGCAATGACCATCACCTCCCACTATACTTTTGGGATGCATCCGGTTTTCATGGTTTTAGGGTACAGTTTTGCCAGCCATTGGAGTCCCCTCGGGCCTAAGTGATGGAGAAATTCTGGGGAGGGGGGGGATAGATACCATCTCTGCCGGCAGCCTTGCCTTTCTTAATTGCAGCCAGACCCTCGCTTCATCTGTGCTGATGGCGGTGGGGTCTTGTGAATCAATTGAGGCTATTTTCCGGTGTAATTGGCGATGGATCTCTCACTTGATGTTTTTGTTGAGCGGGCCTTTTCTGTTCTACACTAGTTTGGAGGCTTTAGAATTGGGCAGGACCCTTGCAGTCCAGTATTCTTTTGAATAATCAGCATCCAGGCGTCATATTAGGACCCAGGCACAGCAGCTGGAGTGTGTGAAGTCTAGGTCTTCAATGCACTAAATCCACCGCTGACTTCCGGCTAAGTCCAAAGACTCTAGCAGGGCTTTTGCAACCTGTGGGCTCCCCGACTGGTTGTACTGTCAGAGCAGGTCCTGGTAATGTGCCTGAAGAAGGGAGGTGAGATGATTTGCTTTGCCTACTGTGGCACAGGGAGGGATCATACAAACGGTCAAATTTGGCCTGCATGCCCAGCCATTGCATGCCCAAAGCGGCTGTTCGACCGGATATATGGAGCTAAACGGGCGCACCACGGGCAAGAGAAATGATAGACTGATGCGGTACAGAAGGATGTGGAGTTGATTGGACTTGCCGATTACTGGTGCCAGAAGTGTCAAGATCAGCCTCTGTGGAGAAGGTTCGTGCAGGACTCTGCTGGGGAGTTGGAGGCAGTTGCCTCCAGCAACAATGGAGGGCAGAGGGACCGATTTTCAGAACAATGAGCGGCGTGCCAGCCAGCTAAAACGAAGAGAGTTGGCACAGTGGGGAGCACAGTTGTACATCTGCCAGTCAACTCAGTCAACCCATGGCACCTGGGTCTGTTCCGTGACCTCCTGCCAGCGAGCCTTCGACACTTCACATGGCCTCAAAGTGCACCTAGCATGGCACAAGCGCCATGGTGACGTCACCGCCACTTAGTGGTGCACGACGGTTGTTGTTATACACACGGCCCCTGACAGAGAAAATGGCACGGATCATCATCCACGCTCCGGACAGAGCCGTGTGCAGTGAGACACAGCATCGCCACACCCCCCCTCCCCGGTAAACGGGAGGAGGCACCCGCAGTGCAGAACAGAGATGTTGTGCACGACTACATGTAACGAGCCTCTGACTACACGGCCCGCAATGCGCTTGTGCGATCTTGGAAACTAAGCAGAGTTCTCATTTGCAAGAGTGAGTGAGCTCGGTCACCAATATGACAAAAGAAATACATAAACCCAAGTACAGCACTGCCAGAAAATATAAATCAGAGCAAAAACAACCAAATGGAAATCAGAGAAAAATAAACTGCGTTACAGAAGCGATAGAATACATTGCACAGACATGCATCAATATTTAATTAACTAATTTTCCTGTGACAAAAGTTGTCATACAATTTTGAGCCTGAATGGTGCTTGTATGGGTGTGACCACCTTGCATGCTAGGTTTTGTAGGCTGTGGAACTAAATGGTGGGCACCAGAGGGCTTTGCAGCAAAGTCCATAGTTGTACTGCACCTGTATGCTCCCCTACAGTGAGGGAAAAAAAGTATTTGATCCCCTGCTGATTTTGTACGTTTGCCTACTGACAAATAAATGATCAGTCTATAATTTGAATGGTAGGTTTATTTGAACACTGAGATACAGAATAACAGCAAAAAAATCCAGAAAAACGCATGTCAAAAATGTTATGAATTGATTTGCATTTTAATGAGGGAAATAAGTATTTGACCCCTCTGCAAAACATGCCTTAGTACTTGGTGGCAAAACCCTTGTTGGAAATCACAGAGGTCAGACGTTTCTTGTAGTTGGCCACCAGGTTTGCGCACATCTCAGGAGGGATTTTGTCCCACTCCTCTTTGCAGATCTTCTCCAAGTCATTAAGGTTTCGAGGCTGACGTTTGGCAACTCGAACCTTCAGCTCCTTCCACAGATTTTCTATGGGATTAAGGTCTGGAGACTGGCTAGGCCACTCCGGGACCTTAATGTGCTTATTTTTGAGCCACTCCTTTGTTGCCTTGGCCGTGTGTTTTGGGTCATTGTCATACTGGAATACCCATCCACGACCCATTTTCAATGCCCTGGCTGAGGGAAGGAGGTTCTCACCAAAGATTTGACGGTACATGGCCCTGTCCATCGTCCCTTTGATGCGGTGAAGTTGTCCTGTCCCCTTAGCAGAAAAACACCCCCAAAGCATAAAGTTTCCACCTCCATGTTTGACGGTGGGGATGGTGTTCTTGGGGTCATAGGCAGCATTCCTCCTACTTCAAACACGGCGAGTTGAGTTGATGCCAAAGAGCTCCATTTTGGTCTCATCTGACCACTTTCATCCAGTTGTCCACTGAATCATTCAGATGTTCATTGGCAAACTTCAGACGGGCATGTATATGTGCTTTCTTGAGCAGGGGGACCTTGCGGGTGCTGCAGGATTTCAGTCCTTCACGGTGTAGTGTGTTACCAATTGTTTTCTTAGTGACTATGGTCCCAGCTGCCTTGAGATCATTGACAAGATCCTCCCGTGTAGTTCTGGGCTGATTCCTCACCGTTCTCATGATCATTGCAACTCCACGAGGTGAGATCTTGCATGGAGCCCCAGGCCGAGGGAGATTGACAGTTCTTTTGTGTTTCTTCCATTTGCGAATAATCGCACTAACTGTTGTCACCTTCTCACCAAGCTGCTTGGCAATGGTCTTGTAGCCCATTCCAGCCTTGTGTAGGTCTACAATCTTGCCCCTGACATCCTTGGAGAGCTCTTTGGTCTTGGCCATGGTGGAGAGTTTGGAATCTGATTGATTGCTTCTGTGGACAGGTGTCTTTTATACAGGTAACAAGCTGAGATTAGGAGCACTCCCTTTAAGAGTTTGCTCCTAATCTCAGCTCGTTACCTGTATAAAAGACACCTGGGAGCCAGAAATCTTTCTGATTGAGAGGGGGTCAAATGCTTATTTCCCTCATTAAAATGCAAATAAATTTATAACATTTTTGACATGCGTTTTTCTGGATGTTATTGTTGTTATTCTGTCTCTCACTGTTCAAATAAACCTACCATTAAAATTAAAGACTGATCATTTCTTTGTCAGTGGGCAAACGTACAAAATCAGCAGGGGATCAAATACTTTTTTCCCTCACTGTATGCTCCCTACCTTCACCAACCTTGGATTTATTTTCCAAGGTGATGTGTATGCACGCTAACATTTAGATCGGCGTTTAGCCAGGTGCCCATGTATTTACAACAACATGGCCGACACGGTGTGGAGAAGGCTTCATCCAGCAGCGGATTGTCAAACGTCTGTAAATTATTATTGATTACTTATAGCATATAACTTGTATATCCACTCACTTGTGTATGGCCCAGTTATCAGCGTGTGCACCCGCAGGGGACTGGGCACAATTATTAGTTCAATTCTTGTCATCTTCTGCTGAGATTTAGCTCAGTGGGCATTGCTAAAGTGTGATCTTGCTGTCGGGGGACCGTTTAACAACTGTGCTATTGTCATTTGTGATTTTCTATTGTTTGCTGGTAGAATAGCCCACATGTTGAATGTGAACATTATTACACCACCACCATCCGACACAGTCAAACAATGTTTCGCTTAACTCTGTGTCAAGCATCTTCAGGACAAGATTCAGGAAGTCCAAATAACCGCGTCACCTGGCCCAGATTCTTAAATAGGTGTTATGACATCACAAGAACAATCGGATTTAAACGAGATATTAAGCATTACAAAACGTTTTTTTCCTTATGTATCTGTGTCAATAATTAACGTTATTTACACAGATCAACATCTGGCCCAAAGCTAATTTTGGACAGGTAATTTACCCGAAACACAATTTTAAATGTATCAGTGGTTCCCGGAAATGGACGAGCTCAGTGGGAATGACAGTTTTACAAACCCTCACATTACTCAATAACAGTCGTCCTGTTGCTTGGCCGGTTCCAGGGCAACTGTTGCTATTAGTCGCCCAAAGTTGATCACATAACTCCGCCGAGGTCTTGTGCCGTGTCGACCAATCACCTATCAAAACAATGTTGAACAAACTCTTCTTTTTCATTAGTCAGACAGAACTCAATCATTCCGTGCCATTGCTGTAGCCATAGCTGCTCATAGTAGATGTGGTTTCCAGTGACAATTCCCGGGGACCGTTGCCCAAACATTTTCAGAGCGTCTCCTGACCTCAACTTTCATTCCCGTTGCTAAGGAGGAGATTGTGAACGCCCACCTGATTGGTTTGGGATAACGCGGTATCACTCCTCACGCATTAAACGGAGATTAATCATCATAACCAGAGTGGAAGAAAAAACACACGAAATGCTTCCTGGCTGCCTGTCTGTCTGCTACGTGACGCAGCTACATTTCGAATGTCGCGCGCACTCGCGCACAAGCACACACGCACTCACTGGACTTATCATGGCCCTGTTTCACTGTAACACTCATTAGCGGTATCTACCACAGGATTATTGTGCACTTTTGTGCGGTTAGGTGTGGCTGTGTGGTTCTTGTGCCTCCGTTCTTTTGGAAAATATTTAACTGCCATTATTTCCAGCTTATGTTCTACCCGGCCTCGCGGAGCTACATGCAAGGAGGGTAATTATCCTTCTTGACGTTTTGTGCGTCTCACACTTCTGCACCGCCGGGCCTTCTGCTGCAATGCCCTTGTGCCCACCACACGAACATTCCAGCGGGCATTGCCATGGTCATCACAGCTGTCAACGATGGTGAAATGTGCTCCCTTGTTGCAAGCACGAGGCCATGGTGAAAGTCAATGTATTGCTGAGCCCAGCCTCCAGCTGTTGATGTTAGGGCCCTTCAATTTGTCTCATGCGCAGTTTTTTTGCGGGTAGGGAGGGAGTGAGTTTCACACCGGTGTTTGTGTGATCCACCAACCCTTTGGTGCTACCTCTACAGCAGAAAATGTTGAGTGCGGTGCCGCCACCACGTCAATGCTGAAATTCGTGACACCGAGTGGTTTGCTCAGCACCAGAACGGATTTCTGGAACTGACGGGCCTTGCGGTGTCGCGTGCGCAGGACCGACGAATCATTTGGCATTGAGTTTAACAAAGGGTTTCGCAGGAGGGAAAGTTCCTGTTTTCTGGCACCTGCGCCACAATATTTCGTGCCGTTAGATAATTACATCATCGTGGAATGATGCTTGTCCGGTCTGGTCGATGGGAATGGAATCTGCCAGGCCACTTCGCCTGAGCCAGAGCACGGCACTTGGGACACATTTATTCACACGTTTGCACCTCGGCAAGGACGTTTCACGATCGGTCATTTCTCGCAATCGCGACTGTCATAATCACATTTTGAAGCATGGTGGCATAACTTTCAGTCTTAGAATGTGCACAAGGATGCGATTATTCAAAGGGAGATCCAATGCGCTTCGAACACAATTGGGTATTTAGCAGGCTGGGTATTGCGGGATATCCAATGCCGGTGGCGCAATACGTGAACTTTTTTGGAATGAAAACGGGATGCTCTGGTGCAGTGGTAGTGATAAATTCCTCATCGCGAGGGTACACATTGAATGCGTCGAACGCGAGTGCATTGCCCCCTAAATTGACTCCGTGACATCAGAAAGACTTCGATTTAAAGCTTTCGTGACTGCAATGATTCATCTTCTTTGGTTCTTTCGGTAAAGTCACGTAGAATGAGAATAAAATAATAAATTGATAAAATAAAATAACACAATAATATTCTCATGACGTTTTGGCCACAACACAAGCGGCCTTCATCAGGTGAAGGGACGAGACTGTCTGGTAGGACAGCGCTGGACACTCCAGCGCTGGACACTCCAGCGCTGTCCTACCAGACAGTCTCGTCCCTTCACCTGATGAAGGCCGCTTGTGTTGTGGCCGAAACGTCATGAGAATATTATTGTGTTATTTTATTTTATCAATTTATTATTTTATTATCATTCTACGTGACTTTACGGAAAGAACCAAAGAAGATCAGAAAGACTTTTCATAGCAATGTCTTTCTCCCTTCGCTCCGGTGAGGCCTCAGCCAATGAACATTACATTATCCCTGACGCTGGCGTTATTTATTCAATGTGTGTGCTATCGATGCCTCGTGGCCGGTGCGGCTTTCCCCTTATGAGAAATCTCTCGGTTGCGGCCCCTCCCCCCAGTGTTGGCCACGTTGCACTCGGAACGGCACGTGTCTACGGCCATGGCTCCTCGCGCGCTTGTGCAGGTGGCCGTTTGCCCATGAGGCCTTTCTTCTTGCGGGCAGTTATAGGACTCGTGGGGCACGCCGTTCAAAGGTTCCCCAGCGCCATTTTGCGCACTCTAGATGAGCCGTGTGATGCATGATTATGGGATCGGTTGTGGTAGCTTTGTGCCTTTTGACAGCGATTTTGATGGACCCCAATGCTTTTCTTGGTGTGGGCCATTTCCCGTGCCCGTGCAGGACCTCTCACCTGAACCACTCGTGGTGATGCCCAATTCTGAGCACTTTCCAGCTAAGATTAGGAGTGGTAATATAATAGTCCATCCATCGGTCTGTAGCGGGGCGGTCACAACACCTTGTGTGAAGATGATACGACACAAATACAATTTTATTTAGAAAAGTTTGTGTTGCCATTTAAAGGGGGCTTACCTTGTAGGCAACCAGGGAAATGTACCCAAGGGTTGACCAAAGCTTGCTGATAAATTTACATCCGTTTTCAGCCTCTTTAAATCCAATGGCAACAACATCACATACATACATCACGTGTCGTGCCATCATCCCTTCGGCGCAAATGCCAACATCGTGACTGTCAGCCATGGGCACTGCGGCAGAGCAGTGGTAACCCTCGTGCCTCAGCAAGAATGGTCTAGGTTCGATTCCTGACTCAGTCACCTTCCTGTCTGAGGCTTGTACGTTTCTCCCTGTTCTGCGTAGGGTTTCCTCCGGGTTCTCCAATTTCCTTCCATTTATATAAATAAAGAAACACACACACCCGGTATTGACCAAAACATCCCAATGCTGAAAAGTTACTTGAGTTGCACACAGCAAGCAATATGGCCCGCCTACTGCGGAAAACTTGGCAGTACTCTCCTGGGAAAAAAATCCTGACACTCAGTGAGGCTTTCCCAGATGAACAAGCGGCGAAGTAATAATAATAATAACTGCCATTTCAAATGTAAAGGGGAGCGTAAAATACGGAGACACATCAAATTTTTATGTCCAAACAAAGAGTTAGAGGTTCCGGGTACTGTGGTGGTGAGGCGATGTTATCTCCCTCGCCTGGAATGCAGGAGCACTGGGTTTTGACCCTGACCCTGATGCCTGTTGTATATTTTGTGTTTCGTGTTGTGTCCTTCCCCCACACCTCTGATTAGCACGGTTGGCTACGTACGGTGCGAAATAAGTTCAACATACATACAATTTGGGCTTTGAGAAATCTCTCTTCTTGTGGGCACATAGATTTTTTTTTCCCGGGATCTTCGACATTGTCCTCCATGTTTAGAAACATGCGTTTAGACTATTTGGCTGGTCCTATAAAATCCTATGTGTGATGATATAATCCACTTTGATGAGCTATCACGTGTGGGCAGGTCGCTTCTGAAAAAGAGCGAGTTGCCCAGTGGGATTTAACTGCTAACTAAAATAGTTGAGTTTGCTTTTACTTGCGGGCACAAGTGTACACGTGCTGCTTGTGTTTGGTGGTAATGTAATGCAGTGCATCGATTGCTTTTATCTGGCCCACAGTGGCTTCCAGTCCCCACCTCCAGGAGTGGTGAGCCACTGAGGGCAACGCGGCGACGGCGTGGAACAGCGAGTTTCCTTGAAGGAGAAACCCTCGCTCAGCTCCCACCCCCCCCCCCCCCGTTGCGTTGACCGCAGCTGCGCCGGGGATTGAGTAACGTTACGTGAACGATAAACACCGAGTTACGTTTAACGTTTGGGTCGACCCGGTGTGTAAATGGATATCTGTGTACATTATTAAAATCCTAAAGTATCTTATCCTGTCATGACTATGACAGGTCTTGAGTTGATGCGCCTGCATTTCTATTCTAAACGCTGTAAATCCTATATCGCTTTGTTTTCTCAAGCTGCCTTCATTCTCATCGTGAATTTCTCAGCGTCGAGGCGGCAGCTGCGATTGCAGCTGTTCGACGGGGTGGGTGAGATCTTGACATCGGGATGCGGTCAAATCGTAGAGGGCTCAGATTGAGGGCTACTGAAGATTGACTCCCTGTTTCTCAGTGACGGCTTCTCCCGATGAACTCGACCTTTCCCAGGGGATTACCGTGCGCTGAGTCAGCGTTCCGGCATGGGCCACGGGGCTGAGCAGCGTGGCCCCGTGGTGCGCGCTGGCCCGGCCGTGTTCTTGCCGCGTCCTTCACTGCCTCCTGCCTCAAGGCCGTGATGTACAAGGAACAATTTCCGGTGGCAATCGTATGTGGCAATGGTTGCCAAGCCGCCCTCCATCGCAAAACAATCTTAAGTTTCCCAAATCTGGAAAAATTCAATCTTCTGCTCTCCCCTAGTGGGCAGGTGGTATGGCATGTTTTTTTGCAGTCGGAGAAAGCGATGTTGCTGCTGTGCGTGATATCATATGAGTAACAATGAAAATGTTTTGCCGGTATTCAAGATACTATTATTTTTCTACCGACTACGTGACTTTACTGAAAGAACCAAAGAGTAAGACTTTCCCCTTTGTCATAAATCATTTAATCGCCAAATGAATAAGTTGAAAGCAAATTTTTAGCAATGGGTTCTTGGGCAAATACCAGTTACATTGCATGCTTTTTTTATTAACTACTCGCGGGAAGTACCTGGCATTGCCCCGGGGGGAAAATATATTTTAAAAATGTCTTCAAAACATGACATATATGTACACAAATAGAAAGCTATTGTGAAAGCCGGGCTTGCCGTTTGTCTGTTCATTTGTCCGTTAACAAAATTAAAAAATATATTTTTACCCCCCCGTAGACATAAATACCTACACACCCTATATACAATAGAGTGAGTAGTATCTAGTGACTCTGTGGTAGTATCTGGCTCTATAGTAGTATCTGGCTCTACAGTAGTATCTGCTGACTCTGTAGTTATATCTACTGACTGTACGGTAGTTATCTACTGAACGCAGTAGTAGCTACCGACTGTATAGTAGTTACTACTGACTGTAGTAGTTAAAATTGACTGTAGTAGTATCTACTAACCTTACAGTAGTATCTACTGACCCTACAGTAGTATCTACTGACCCTACAGTAGTATCTACTGACTCTATAGTTGTAACTACTAACTCTATAGTATTATTTGGTTCTTTCGGTAAAGTCACGTAGATAGAAAAATAAAGATTAAAATGAAGTAAATAAAAATAGTCAATGAAACAAAAACCACGACTATTCGAGCACAGCACAAGCGATCGTCTTCAGGAGGAAAGAGATGATCGCTTGTGTTGTGATCGAAACGTTGTGGTTTTTGTTTTATTTATATTTTTTATTCACTTTATTTTTATTTATCTATCTACATGACTTTACCGAACGAACCAAAGTTGTTTAACTCTATTGCAGTATCTGCTGACTCTATAGCAGTATCTATTGACTCTATAGTTGTATCTACTAACTGCAGCAGTATATACTGAATGTAGTGGAATCTACTAACTGTAGTGTTATCTACTGACTATAGTAGTATCTATCAACTCTATGGTAGTATAAACCAACTCTATAGTAGTAACTACTGGCTCTGCAGTAGTATCAAATTACTATAGTAGTGCCAACTGAATCTATAGTAGAATTTATTGACTGTATAGTAGTATCAACTGACAGTAGTAACTATTAACTTTATTTTAGTATCTGCTGTCTATAGCAGTATCTGCTGACACTATATCAGTAATCACACTCACACCCATCGA
Organism: Petromyzon marinus; assembly: GCF_048934315.1. Taxonomy (NCBI): domain Eukaryota; kingdom Metazoa; phylum Chordata; class Hyperoartia; order Petromyzontiformes; family Petromyzontidae; genus Petromyzon; species Petromyzon marinus. Next base: position 885,541 of record NC_133717.1, on the reverse strand, counting down.
CTCAGACACACACACATCGACTTACACACACAAACACATGGACTCTGATACACACACATTGACTCACACACATCACACACACACACATCGACTCGCACACACACATGGACTTACGCACACACTTCGACTTACGCACACACTTCGACTTACACATACACATCGACACACACGCACATCAAAACACACACACGCATATGGACTTACACACACATGGACAAACATATATCGACTCACGCACATCGACTCTCATGCACAGACACATTGACTGACACATACACATCGACTGACACACACACATCGACTGACACACACACATCGACTTAGACACACACATCCACTAACGCACATCCACTAACGCACACACACATCGACTTACACACACAGTGACTTAGACACACATACACATGCACTTATGCACACATGGACTTACACATACACACATGGACTGACACATACACACATGGACTTACACACATCGACCCACACACACATCGACTCAACATCGACTCACACACACACATCGACTCCCACACACACACATCGACCCACACACACACATCGACTCACACACACACACATGGACTTAGACACATTATTATTTTTTCATTTACTAATATAATTTGTAAATGTTAGTTGTCTACACACACCACACACACACATCGACTCACACACACACACACACATCGACTGATACACACATCGACTGACACACATGGGGAAACACACGCACTAACATCGTCGCAGATACGCACATGGACTCACATGTACACAAGGACTTGGACACAATACTAATTAATAATAAACAATAATAAATATGATTGCTAAGCCAGAATCCATCTTCTCGGTTGAAATTGTCTCTGTGTTTGTATATGTGGATAGCCTCATGAACGAATCTCTCATGGTAGCCAGATGGCTTGCAAAGAACCTCTGTCTTGGAGAAGTCAATGTCATGTGAACCCACTGAATTATAACAGTGATCTGCCACGGCCGAGGTGTTGGTCCTACCGTGTTTTAGGTCTCCTTTGTGTTCACGAATGCGGTCCGAGACATGTCGTTTGGTTTCTCCAATGTATCTACTACCATTCATGAACACAAAGGAGACCTAAAACACGGTAGGACCAACACCTCCGCCGTGGCAGATCACTGTTATTATTCAGTGGGTTCACATGACATTGACATCTCCAAGACAGAGGTTCTTTGCAAGCCATCTGGCTACCATGAGAGATTCGTTCATGAGGCTATCCACATATACAAACACAGAGACAATTTCAACCGAGAAGATGGATTCTGGCTTAGCAATCATTGGAAGGATTTGATAAACCATTTCGGGTCTTAATTGATTGTTCACGCTTATGGTGGCTTTCAGACCGCATCCATTATTTTCGTTTCCCCCCTCCTATTTTCCGAACATAGATGGACTCGTCCATCTGAATAACTGCCAAATCGCTCTCCGTGGTGCTAACGTTAAAAAAACCCGCCACTTTTTTCAAATTTTCTTGCTGTGGTTTTCACACCCGATGATGATTGCTTGTGTTGCAGTCGAAACGTCGTGAGATTTTTATTGTTTTATATTTTTCTTATTTTATTGTTTCCCTTCTACGTGACTTTACCGAAAGAACCAAGAATATGAATCCCTGCAGTCACGAAAGGTTTAAATAAAATAATAAATATATTAATATTAACCAAGTAAATTTTGAAATATTAGTTGTCAGCACACAAACATTAATATTTTAATATTTCCAAGGTGATTATTAAAATAATAGGTTTCTATGTACGTGAGTTTAGCGAAAGAAGCAAGAAATATAAATATTAGTTTTCTGCACACAAACACAATAAATGTAATAATTGCAAAGTGATTATTTAAATAATAGGTTTCTATCTACGTGAGTTTAGCGAAAGAAGCAAGAAAATAGTACTTAACATTGTCATGGTGAGGCCTAGTCCCGCGCAGAGCCCCCGGCCTCACCTAGATTGCCCAGCCGGCCGAGGTGGCACCTTGGCAGGCTGGGGGCTGGGCCGCTACCCCCCCCCCCCGCACCCATGATCCCCCCCGCCCGCTCTACAGTCATATATATGGCCTATAGTCGTAGCATCTACCGACTGTATAGTGATAACTGCACACATTGGGGTGGTGGGGGGGGAGAAGAGGACATCACACTGTGAAGAATTTACCTCCGCGTTTTGTGTATTTTTTTAAATTTTTTACGCTAATGAAAATGTTTCCCCATCGTGTGTGCATTGCTAGGTGCAACCCCTGTCAGTGTTTCGCGCATGCGAAAATTCGTGCTGTGTCGCGCTCTGAGCGGCGTAAGAAATAATTAAGTATTAAAAATATTGCACTAAATTGTTAATTTAACTACTTTTAAGTTTACGGATGGGAAAACGGAATAGCGCTGGCTCACCACGGGGCATACGACGTGGTACCCGGCTACTTTTTTTTACATGTAAACCCCACGGTTTGCGAGCCAAATCCTTCGCAAGTGCGCGTCCAAAGACAGACGGACAGACAGACAAAAAATTACGTTCATAGGTAAGATGGGGTGAAACTGGAGAACCTGCAGAAAACAGGGGGAGAGAACGTACAAACTCCACGAAGAAAGTGTACCCGAGTCGGGAATTTAACCCAGGCCACTTGTTGCGAGGCGCAAGCATTGCTGCTGCGCTGCCGCCCGAAAGAGCTGAAGGCGCAAATGAGACTGACACGGATCATTTAAATTTGCCGTTCCATCTCTTTTTTTTTTTTTAAACGTGGACCCGTTCTCCGCGCGCGGGCGGGCACGGTGGAGCAGCGGTTTCCCGTCACCGGCGACTGACACCGCCGCCACCATTCCTCCTCCCTCTGCCATTCCCCCCCGACGCTCGTAGCCATGTTTGCCGCCCTGGAGCAGTCCCCAGTGCTCTACAGCGACTCGAACCTGCTGTGCGCATCATGGAAGGGTCGCGTGCCGCACAGCGAGCGAGAGCGGCCCGTGTGCCGGCGCCGATGCTACCAGGAAGGCTGGCTCGCGCTGGGCAATGCGCACGGTGTGGTGGGCGTCACCTTCTGCAGCTCTCACTGCCGGCGCGAGCGTCCCACCCCGCAGCGCGTCAACTTCAACCTGCGAGGCCACAACAGCGAGGTGAGCAGCGGCGGAGACCACGCTCGCCGTCGACCGGCGTGCTCACTGGCACGCTCACCGGCACCTTCACGGCCAAACCACAGCCACACAGCGCGCTTATCTACACCCTCATCAGCACCTTGACCCGGCACAGACGCCCACACCAGCACACTCAAGACCACTAGCACAGTCACGCTGCAACCACGCAACGCGCTCACCCACAACTTCACCAATAGCCTCACTAGCACCCACACCCTTACTATTGAGTGTGCTTAGTGTGCGTATGGTTTGTGTGGTGTGCGTGTGTATGTATGTGCGTGTGTGCATGTCTGTACATGTATGCGCGTGCATGTGTGTGCATGTGCTGCTGCTCAACCTGGAGTGTGCCACTAAGAAGTGGGATCTTACCATCAGCCCCACCAAAACTAAGCACTTGGCTGTGTATTTTATGCTATCAAATGCTCCACCCCCTCAACTCCCCAGTTGGTCATGGAGCAGTTGGGGAGAGAGTGGAGAGTTTTCCATTCCTGGGCAGTGTGTTTACGACCAGATACGGTTTGACAGCAGAGGTCTCACTCCGAATCAGTTGGGCGGCGTGGAAACTACATGGTCTGTAGCTTCACACAAAGCTTTGGGTCTTCTCAACCACAGTCATGCCCTCCCTTCTCTATGCTTGCGAAACTTGGACCTCTAATTGAACATCTGTGCCGGTTAGAAACAGTGAGGAGCTCAAAATCCTTGTTGTGCATGTACACATGTGCAGTTGTGCGTGTACACATGTGCATTTGTATGTGTACATGTGCATACGTGTGTACCTGTGTGTGTGCATGCGTGCATATGCGTGCGCAGGTTGTGCTTGTGCGCTGGAACGAGCCATACCAGAAGCTGGCGACATGCGACGCGGATGGAGGCATCTTCGTGTGGATCCTGTATGAGGGGCGCTGGTCTGTCGAGCTCGTGAATGACCGCGGGGCCCAGGTGCACCCTCGGCTACCCCTGAGTGACCCTCACAGCTCCTCATGCTACCCCTGAGTGACCCTCACAGCTCCTCATGCTACCCCTGAGTGACCCTCACAGCTCCTCATGCTACCCCTGAGTGACCCTCACAGCTCCTCATGCTACCCCTGAGTGACCCTCACAGCTCCTCATGCTACCCCTGAGTGACCCTCACAGCTCCTCATGCTACCCCTGAGTGACCCCCACAGCTCCTCATGCTACCCCTGAGTGACCCTCACAGCTCCTCATGCTACCCCTGAGTGACCCTCACAGCTCCTCATGCTACCCCTGAGTGACCCCCACAGCTCCTCATGCTACCCACACCTCCGATTAGCAGAGTTGGCTACGTATGGTGTGAAAGAAGAGTTCAACATACATATATACATACCCCTGGATGACAGTCGTTTGCAGGTCAGCGGGAGTGATACATTCGTCTGCTGCGCTGCCATATAACGGTTCAGTATTTTTGGCAATGGATTTTGGCAATGGCTATTGGCTTGGTCCACCAATGCATATTAACTTTCTAAAGGTGGTTCTTGCTGAGACTTCACGTTGCTATCAGCCACATGAAACAAGTTCGGACCTGGGCACGTTTTTCTACATGATCGCCGGCACGCGACTCAAACTGTGATGGCGTGTCAGGCTCCATTCAGTAGCGGGGCACGGTGGAAGCCGTGTTGTGCGCCTTTAACACAGACACCCCCCTTTCCCCTACCCTGGAATTCCGGCTTGTGTAAATTTTGGCCATGCTCCTCATCGTGTGAGACTTGTCACCACCGCCGCCCTCCTCTTTGGGTGGCTGGGTGGTTTAGCGGAGCGGTGGTAACGCTCGCGCCTAGCAGCAAGAAGCCTCTGGGTTCGATTCCCAACTTGTGCGCCTCTATGCGTGGAGTTTTTTATGTTCTACTCCCCCTGTTCTGCACAGTGTGTGAGAGTGTGAGTGAGTAGGGTTTGTAAGTTCTCCTCCCAATGTTCTGCACGGTGTGTGAGAGTGTGAGTGCGTAGGGTTTGTAAGTTCTCCTCCCCCTGTTCTGCACCGTGTAAGAATGTGAGGGAGTAGGGTTTGGAAGTTCTCCACATCTTCTGCAGGGTGTGAGAGTGTGAGTGGGGTTTGTAAGTTATACTCCCCATGTTCTGCAGGGTGTGTAAGAGTGTGAGTGAGCAGGCTAATGGTTACTCCGACTATACAATCCGCAAAGCTATCACTCAAACTATGAAGAAGAACCCTCTTGAGGAGCCTTTCAAAACCATCACTTTACCCTACATTGCGGGGATCACAAAAGATCTCCAAAATCTTGAATAAACACAAGATCCAGGTCCGTTTCAACACATTACATAAAATCCGTGATCTGGTTCCGTCTGTAAAAGATGTGATTCCGGACATACAGTACCCTGGTGTCTACAAACTAAGTTGCCTCTGTGGTAGTAGTTACATTGGAGAAACCAAACGCCATGTCTCGGACCGTATTCGTGAACACAAAGCAGACCTTAAACACGGTAGGACCAACACCTCGGCCGTGGCAGATCATTGTTATAATTCAGTAGGCTCACATGACATTGACTTCTCCAAGACAGAGGTTCTTTGTAAGCCATCTGGCTACCATGAGAGATTCGTTCATGAGGCTATCCACATATACAAGCACAGAGACAATTTCAACCGAGAAGATGTATTCTGGCTTTGCAATCATTGGAAGGATTTGATAAACCATTTCAGGTCTTAATTGATTGTTCACGCTTACGGTGGCTTTCAGACAGCATACATTAATTTTTCGTCTCCCCCCTCCTCTTTTCAGAACATAGATGGACTCGTCCTTCTAAATAAACTTCCAAATCGCTGCCCGTGGTGCTAACGGTTTTTTATAAATATAAAAACACCGCCCAAAAATAAATAGATGCGAACCCACACTTCTTTCAAATGTTTCTTGCAGTTGGTTTTTCACACCTGATGATGACCGTTTGTGTTATGGTCAAAACGTCGTGAGAATTTTTATTGTTTTATATATATTTTATTATTTTATTGTTTCCCTTCAACGTGACTTTACCGAAAGAGCTAAGAATATGAGCAGGGTTTGTAAGTTCTACTCCCCATGTTCTGCACGGTGTGAGAGAGTGTGAGTAGGGTTTGTAAGTTCTACTCCCCATGTTCTGCACGGTGTGTAAGAGTGTGAGTAGGGTTTGTAAGTTATACTCCCCCTGTTCTACAGGGTGTGACAGAGTGTGAGTGGGGTTTGTAAGTTCTACTCCCCATGTTCTACAGAGTGTGAGAGAGTGAGTGAGTGGGGTTTGTAAGTTCTCCTCCCCCTGTTCTGCACGGTGTGTAAGAGTGTGAGTAGGGTTTGTAAGTTCTACTCCCCATGTTCTGCACGGTGTGAGAGAGTGTGAGTGAGTGGGGTTTGTAAGTTCTCCTCCCCCTGTTCTGCACGGTGTGTAAGAGTGTGAGTGCGTAGGGTTTGTAAGTTATACTCCCCATGTTCTGCACGGTGTGAGAGAGTGTGAGTGAGTGGGGTTTGTAAGTTATACTCCCCATGTTCTGCACGGTGTGTAAGAGTGTGAGCAGGGTTTGTAAGTTATACTCCCCCTGTTCTGCAGGGTGTGCGAGTGAGTTGGGTTTGTAAGTTATACTCCGTCCTGTACTGCAGGGTGTGCGAGTGAGTTGGGTTTGTAAGTTATACTCCCCCTGTTCTGCATGGGTTTGCTCCGGGTTCTTTAAGTTTCCTCCCATAGCTAAACGCGCATGTGTGACGTAACTGGTATTGCCCAAAATATCGCAATGCTGAAAAAATGACCTGCACATTACTCCCATTAGGATTACATACAGCAGCGACATCGCCCCCCCATACTGTGAAAACTTGGCAGGACCCTCCTGAAAAAGAGTCTTGGGACTCGGCAGGCACTTACTACTCATAATAAAATTTATCATTATTGACAAACGTACAACCCACTGCATATTTTTCTCATCAGGCCAAGGATAAGCGGAAAAGAACAACAGTGCTTATCTGCGACGTTTGACTCATGCCACCCACACCAACTCCACCACAGAGAGGGAGCACGGGGTGCTGCACTGCGTGCGATTGGTGCGGGTGCGTGGGTGACAGCGTGGGATTCATGCCGCAAGAACATCCTGTCCCGATTAAATATTCACATAACCTTAGTTAGCTTGCGATTGGCGGGGTTAATTTTGGGCCACAATAGTCTGCCGTGGATTTTTCGAATGTCTGATAACAGCTGATAAGGTACTCCGCCGGTGCAGGTTCTGATGCGAAACACGCAGGCTGTTCAATTTAATTTCTACTGTTGATGGGGGCAAGCCTCATCACCCCGCGCGTAAAGGAATGACCGCAGAAGCGGATTGTGCAAGAGCTTCGTCCGAGATACCTGTCAAGTGACGTGTGTTATCCACACACCTATGCACGTGGCTCACTTTGGAAGCAATGTTTTGTCACATGACGGTGTGGCAAAGCATTGCCACAAAAAAACCCTGCAGATGTCACGTGATGGGCGGTTACTTTGCGCGGCTATTCATGATGGAGCGAAGACTGTCAGCTCACTCCGCTTGAGAACCCGGGTTTCATCACAGGCACCTCCTATTAGCATAATTGGCTGTGTACGGCACGAAAGAAGTTGAACATATATACATACAAATGGCAGAAATCCATATCAAATCCAGGCCCTCACCGGCTCAGAGCTCTGACTCACGAGCCACCTAGCGGGCGCCTCTTAGCCCCTGTGAGGGAAGTGCAGTGGGTTTAGAGCGGAGCACCGGTCACCGCATGAGAGAGGGTTTCTGGTGTCACTGTTGTTGGCGTGCTTACTGTGTGTGTGTGCTTTGGCCAACCTTGTGTGTGGTACATCTGCGTGTGGTGTTTGTGGGGTGCGTGGTGCACACTGGGCCGGTGCCAGGTGAGCGACTTCACATGGAGTCACGACGGCACGCAGGCGCTCATCTCGTACCGCGACGGCTTCGTGCTCGTGGGCTCCGTGAGCGGCCAGCGCCACTGGTCCTCGGAGATCAGCCTGGATGACAGCCACATCCTGTGCGGGGTGTGGACCCCCGACGACCAACAGGTGTGCATCCACCTCCGAGCACCCAGCTCCGAGCATTGCATCGTGTGTACACGTGCCGCGTCCCGTGTGCGCGTCACCTCCAGCGTGTGCTCTGCCGTTGTGCTGTCGTTGGCTGCGGCGCATGCAGGTGCTATTTGGGACGTCAGACGGGCAGGTGATTGCCATGGACTGCCATGGGCGCATGTTGGCGCAGGTGGTGCTGCACGAGTTTGACAGCGTTCAGGCACTCACCTGGAACTGCCCGGACTTCCTGGTGGAGGACTCAAGCGAGAGCGAGTCCGACGGGGACGAGGGCACCACGCTCGCTCAGGGCACGCGCACACGCGCACACTCACGCGCACACTCACGCGCACACTCACACACACGCATGCACAGACGTGCACACTTACGCACGCACGCACACACTCATGCATGTACACCACGCACAACAACAACCGCCATTCGCCACTAAGTGGCGGTGACGTCACCACGACGCTTGTGCCAGGTTATGTGCACCCTGAGGCCACGTGAAGTGTCGAACGCCCGCTGGCAGGAGGTCACCGGGCAAACTCAGGTGCCACGGGTCGACTGACTGAGATGACTGGCTGATGCACCACCTGTGTCCCCTACTGTGCCAACCTGCTGTGCTTTAGCCACCCGGCGCTCCGCTCGTTGTTGTGAGCGTCGCACCTCCGCCCTCCGTTGTTGTTGGAGGGCGACTGCCTCCAACTGCCCAGTAGCATCCTTCACGAGCCTCCTCCACAGAGGCCGATCTTGACACCGCTGGTACCAGTCATCGGCAAGTCCACTCAGCTCCACGTCCTTCTGTACCACATCACTCCATCGTTGATCTTGCCTGTGGTGCGCCTGTTTAGCCCCATATATCCGGTTGAACAGAAGCCGCTTGGGCATGCGGTGGCTGGGCATGCCGGCTACATGACCAAGATAACACAGCCTTGCCTGCTGGAGGAGCTCACCAATGAGATTTTGTCCAGATCTTTCAAGGATTTGTGAGCTCCTCACACAATGCAGCCTAGTTAAACCTAGGCTAGATCGTAGGCAGGCAAGCTTAAATGTTTCTAACCAGTAAAGATGTTCCATTTCGGGGGTCCACATTTCGCAAGCATAGAAAGGTATAGCATGACCGTGGCCAAGAAGACCCAAAGCTTTGTGTGGAGCAACAGATCGGGTAGCTTCCACACAGCATTACGCTGCTAATGAAAATATAATGCTGCCTGACTGATTTAAACTGGCTTGGTCATAAGCACACTGCTCCAGTATGGAAAATGGTCCACTCTCTCCACAACTGCTCGATCACCAATGGGGAGTTGAGGGGGTGGAGTGTTTGATGGCACAAAATACCCAGGCAGGAGTTTACTTTTGGTGGGGCTGATGATAAGGCGTCACCTCTTTAGTGACACTCTCCAGATTCATCAGCAGTGCCTCTGACTCCTCCTTTGAGTGAGCAGCAATTACCAGATCATCAGCATACATAACATGGTTGACCAATAGGGAGCCATCCCTTGACTGCACCCGGGCATCAGCCTCCCATTGTATCTGTACCAGATGGAAATTCCTCCGGTACAGCCACAGAAGGCTTGACCAACTATGTGTCGAAAAATATGTTAAATAATGTGGAACCCAGAGGACATCTCTGTCCCACCCCAAGGTGAACAGGGAATGGCTGTGACTCCCGGCCCCAGAGTTTTACCTGGGCCTGCCCACCATCATGAAGGTCCTTAATGATTGTGAGCAGAGTCAGGACTCCGAAAGCACGAAGAACAACCAAGATCCCAGGCCTATTGATGGTATTATAGGGCTTGACGAGATCAATAAAGCAGAGATGCAGGTCTTGTTGGAATTCCCTGCACCTCTGCTGTAGCAGATGGTCAGAAAATATGGTATCTGTGCAGGACCTCCCTGGCCTGAAACCACATTGGGGCTCCACAAGCCTCTCCTCAGCATGCCTGGCAAGGCGATGTTGAATATTCCTTGCCAGGACCTTCCCTGCACACTGAGGGAGATGCCCCTGTCGTTGTTACAGTCTATGCAGTCCCCCTTCTTAAAGAGGGGGTCCAACAGGGCATACATGGACACACTCACACTTGCACACACTACATCTGTGTTTTCCTGTTTCTCCCCATGTCCATGTGTCCTCATGACTTTGTGTGGTCTGTTTGTGCCTGTATTGACTTTGCAATGTTTCCCCGTGTCTCCCTGTCTCCTCCCTTCTCTCCGCATCTCGCTGCATCTTGCCACGTGTCCCCCCGTGTGTCCACCGTGTCTCTCCGTGTCTCCCCCATGTCTCACCCGCATCTCGCCGCGTATCCAACCAGACGGGCCATCGGGCGAGTGGAGCGCCCCCCTGCAGGGCCCACGCACACTGCTCACCGTCATGTTCGGCTCGGGTGACGTGGGCCTCATGAACAACTATGACGACATGACGCCCACACTCGTCAAGACCGCCCTCAAAGGTGTGGCACATTCTCTGTGCGGGGTTTTCTTCTGCGAGCCTTGGGGTGTGACAGAAGCACCGTGGAAATAAAAGGTGGCCTGGTGCGTTGCTAGCCACACCACCCTCCCGTGCCCCCTTTTGGCCTTCATGAAAACTAAACTTTGCTAAAACTATTTATATTTTACCAAGTAAGGCCCACTTAGCTGTATAGCTTTTTCAGAAGCGACCTGGCCATGATAGCTCAAGGAAGTGGCTTATCGTATGTCATTTTAAAGCAACCAAATACTGTTAAACTCACGTTGATTCTAAATGTGGAGGGAAAAACCGGATGACCCGGAGAAAATCCACATGACCACGGGGAGAACATACAAACAAATATACAGGAGGCGTCAGGGTTTGGATCGAACCCACGACCTCCTGCATACCAGGCGAGGTCGTCAACATCTTGGCCACCGTGGTGCCTATTAAGTGCGCCAAGTGGCCCATGAGTTTCGGTGGGATCCACACGCGCGCGTGTGTGCGCGCGTGTGTGCGCGCGTGTGTGCGTGTGTGTGTGTGTGTGTGCGTGCACGCGTGTGTGTGCGCGTGTGTGTGCGCGTGTGCTTGCGTGTAGACGTGACGGCGCAGTGGAACTCGGCGGGGGACATCCTGGCCGTGGCCGGGCAGGAGAAGCAGCCCAGCCAGGGGCTCCCCGCCGAGCCGCCGGGGCTCTTCTCGCTCTCACGGAGCCACGCCGTCAAGTTCTACAATGCGGCTGGGTTCCTCATCTACACGTTGGACGTGGCCACGCAGGTGCCTCCCTACCACCACCACCGTCATCTTATCTATGTTATAAATGAATTCCTACATTATATTTATTTGAATACATGCATATAAATCCTGTATCGATGACAAACCCTGGCCCAGGGTGGCAGCGTGGTGGTGGGCAAGGCGCAGTGCAGTAGAAACGCTCGTGCCTTGTCTGGGTTCAATTCCTGACTCGGGCATCTTGTGGCGTTTCTATGTTCTCTCCCTCTGTTCTGCATGGTGTGTGACAGTGTGAGTGAGTGGCGTTTGTATGTTCTCTCTCCCCCTGTTCTGCATGGGTTTCCTCCCATAGCTAAAAACACACGCAATGTTACTGGTATTGGCCAAACATCCTGATATTGAAAATGTACTGCAAATTACTCAATTTGGACTTCACGTAGCAGCAACGTCGCCCCCTCCCCTACTGCGAAACTACAGCTGGCTGTACCTGTGAAGCACAGCAGCGCCTTTCCGCGTGACGATCGCCCGTGCTGCGCCATAGGAACGACAGCATCAGCACCTCCGCGTACTCTATTACCATTCACCCAAACGTCTCCGTCTCATCTCGTCCCCCCGTCCCTGGCGCCCAGCACCCCATTTCGTCTCTGTGCTGGGGCCACCGCGACACGCGCCTCTTCGTGACGGCGGGGCCGGCGCTGCAGGTGGCGCGCGTGGAGGTGGGCGTCGCCACGCTGCAGCTGCTGTGCCAGCAGGTGCTGGCGGCCGCCCTGCGTGACGATAAGGCCGTCGCCAAGTTGGCGCTGCCGTCGCGCCTCGCCGGGTACCTGCTCTCCGCCTTCACGCCCACCATCAAGGTAATTGCGCGCCGTGCAATCCCCCCCGAACGGACGCTTGGGGGCGGGGCAATCGCTGCGAGCGAGCGGCAATGGAAGCCGGTGCGGCGCACGAGGAGGTGGCCATTGTCACACCCGGCCCCAACCCCCTTGTCCCCCCCAGTGCTGGTGTTTTTGGCGCGCTTCGCCGGGGTCCTCGCCTGTACATCGCTGCGGGCGAGTGCTGGGACGAACAGCCCAATTGACACTCGTGTAGCTGCCACATGGGCAGAGTGCCACGGTGGCTTGGAGATGTTAACTGCCTCGTCTGGTATGCAGGAGGTCGTGGGTTTAATCCCAATTCTGACGCCTGTATATTTGTCTTTCTCTCCTCATGATCGTGTGGATTTTTCTCTGGGTCCTCTGGTTTTCCCCTCCACATTTAGAATCAACGTCACGTGTTCAGAGTATTTGACTGCGATAAATTTCCACGTGATGATAAGCCACTTCGTGGCCAGGTCACTTCTGAAAAGAACCGTTTTGCTCAGTGGGGCCTTACCTGGTTTGTGAGCCAGCCTGGACAATGATTGGGCACGGACAACGCTCCATCACCTTTCACACAGACACCCGAGCGCTCACCCAGACACCCAAGCGCTCATCCAGGCACCCGAGCGCTCACCCAGGCACCCAAGCGCTCCCTGCCAGCCGCTGCCAAGTGCGGGTTGTAATGGTGCCACGATGCAGGGAAAGTGTCATTTGGCCGAGACTTGAAGGTGGCCTAGCGCCCTCTGCTGGACGCTCGGCCCTCTCGTCCACGCCAGTAACGTTGCCAACTTGGTGAGCGTGGGCCCAGTGTAGACGCGTTGGAGCCATGTGCCTTTAAGCCTCAAGGATGACCACTGCTGTACAAAGAACTAACTTGGGCCACTGTTGCCACATGAGGGGTGGAACACCGAGCTCCCGCCTCACTGCACTCCGTAGAGTTCACCGTAGAGCGGTCGGGGTGATTGATGATCCAGCAGCCGCCGATTCACTCCAGACTCTTGCTCACCAGTGGTTAGTCGCCTCCTCGTCACGCTTCTATCGCTAGCGTTATGGTTACCGTTCCCCTGAACTTCACTCGTCGATTCATTCACCCATAGTGTTTTGCAGGTCGCAACACCCCCACTCACCCACTCACTCACCCTCTCACCACACTGCAGGTCACAACAACACCTCCACTCACCCGTTCACTCACCCACTCACCACACTGCAGGTCACAACAACACCCCCACTCACCCACTCACCACACTGCAGGTCACAACAACACTCGCACTCACCCACTCACCTGCTCACTCACTCTCTCACTACAATGCAGGTCATAACAATGCCCTGACTCACCCACTCACTCACCAACTCACTAACTCACTCACTCAACAACCACTTGTCCACCTGCTCACCCACTCACTCACCCTCTCACCACACTGCAAGTCACATCAATTATCTTTCTGCATCTTCCCTTGCACTGTTCCACATTCGGAATCACCTCTACCCATCATCTCTATCACTTTCCCCAAGCTCTTAATAATAATTTACATTTGTAAGGGGCGTTTCATCCAAGGATCCCAACAACCTCGCTCTATTCAAGAAACGCCGTTGCACCCTCATGCTTGGCACGACTTGAATCCAGCGGCGCGTTTCGCCATCTCAGCCCCCGATCCCAGACCCCAGCAACCTACGTGACTTTGTGAGCTACCCGCCGGGTGGCAAGGAGCGCCTGCACTGCACGATCCGCCGTGTGGACGAAGACCCCGAGGGCGGTGGACCCTCCTACGTGCTCTTCCTGGAGCACCTGGGCGGCCTCGTGCCCATCCTCAAGGGCCGACGCGTCAGCAAGCTGCGGCCCGAGTTTGTCATACTCGACCCCAAGACCGACGGGCGGCTCGGTGCGGGCAGGGAGACTCGGGGGACGGAGGGGAGACACGGGGAGGGAGACATGAGGGAAGGGGGCCCTGAGTGTGGGGAGGCAGACACGGGGAGGGACACGCGGGCAGGGAGACGTGGGGAGGGAGACATGGGAGGAAGACGTGGAGAGGGAAACACGGGTAGGGACACATGGGCAGGGAGACGTGGGGAGGCAGACACGGGAAGGGACACACTGGCAGGGAGACGTGGGGAGGCAGACACGGGGAGGGAGACACGGGGAGGGAGACACGGGCAGGGAGACGTGGGGAGGCAGACACGGGGAGGGAGACACGGGGAGGGAGACACGGGGAGGGAGACATGGGCAGGGAGACACGGGCAGGGAGACACGGGGAGGGAGACACGGGCAGGGAGACGTGGGGAGGGAGACACGTGGAGGGAGATACGGGGAGAGAGATATGGGCAGGGATCCACAGGGAGGGAGACGTGGGGAGTTAGACACAGGGAGGGAGACGCAAAAAGAGGAGACACAGAAGGGGAGACACGGGGAGGGCGATGTGGGCACGGGGACGTGGACAGGGAGACACAGAAACACAGTGCAGACACATACATGAGTGTGTCTCTGCTGAATTAACCACATGACATGCGCTGGTTACTGTGTGAACGCATGCCGGTTGCTGTGCGTTGCAGCGCTGGTCACCGTGCTTTGCAGCGCCGGTAACCGCGTGTTGCCGTGTCGCTGCAGATGAGGTGGGTGTTTGCGGTGCTGCCTGCTCCGTGTTCGACAGCTGCAACTGCTCGGACGCAAGCGACATTGAGCTGGGCGAGGAGGCCCTCGCTCGCAAGTCGCCCAAGACCTCGCGGGCGAGCCGCTCACCCCGCCTCCCAAGGTACCTCACCCTTTGCTCCTCACCCTTGCCCCTAATCCGCTGGCTCCTCACCCTCGCTCCTCGTTCCTCATCCTCGCCCCTCACTCCTCACCCTCGCCCCTAATTCCCGCACCCTCACTCCTCACCCTCGCTCCTCACCCTTGCTCCTACTCACCCACGCTCCTCACACCGATTGCGGAGCCCATGTCCCCATCTTGCTCTGTGTGGCGCGGCCGCAGGATAAACATGGAGTCGCGGCGCTCACCTAAGCTGACACGGTGCAGCCAGGAGGGCGCCAAATCCCCGCGCCTTCCCATCCGCAAGCCCTCGCTGGGGTCGCCGAGCCTGGGCCGCCGTGATCTCTACCTGGACGACGGCCTTCAGGTGAGACGTGGCCTCCCATCACTACCCCCACCTCTCCTCCCCCCCATATGGCAACTGCCTCTCCTCCACCCTGACACTGCCACCACCTCTCCTCCACCCCCACATGGCCACCACCTCTCCCCCACCCTGACACTGCCACCGCCTCTCCTCCACCCTGACACTGCCACCGCCTCTCCTCCACTCCCACACGGCCACCGCCTCTCCCCCACCCTGACACTGCCACCGCCTCTCCTCCACCCTGACACTGCCACCGCCTCTCCTCCACCCCCACACGGCCACTGCCTCTCCCCCACCCTGACACTGCCACCACCTCTCTCCCACCCTGACACTGCCACCGCCTCTCCTCCACCCCCACACGGCCACCGCCTCTCCCCCACCCCCACACGGCCACCACCTCTCCTCCACCCTGACACTGCCACCACCTCTCCTCCCCCCCTCCACACGGCCACCGCCTCTCCCCCACACGGCCTTTTGGGAGGTTTTTTTCGTCATCAGTATTCGTTCAGCTCAAGAAAACTCTGACTCAGCAGTCAGGTTCGCTTTAACCAATGCGAGTGAACTGCCAGATGCTCGTAGACAAGGACCCTTTCTGGGTCTGGGGAAGAGCGGTGGGGAGTGAGGGCTGTGAGGTGGTTGTTTAGCAACGTGCTGTCCCCAGCAGCACAACTACTTGGCTCAAGTGACGTCCAACATCTGGGGAACCAAGTTCAAGATCGTGGGGCTCGCCCCCTTCCTTCCGGCCAACCTGGGCGCCGGTGAGAAGCACAACCACGCATCACGCCGCACGACCTCAACGCATGGCCTAAGGCCACACGACCTGACACCACATGACCTAAAGCCGCATGACCTCGCACCACATGACCTAACACGACACGGCCTTACACCACATGACCTGGCGCCACATGGTCTGACACCACATGACCTGACACAACACGGCCCTTACGCCACCATCTAACGCCACCGTCTAACACCATGCAACCTGACGCCAAGTGGCCTGATGCAATGACCTAACGCAATGATCTAACACAGCAACCTAACGCCTCATGACCTAACTCCACCACCTTATGTTTGTGTGCTCTTGTGTGGAAGTGTTGCTGTGTTTGTGTGCGGTCGTGTGTTGCTATGTTTTCGTGTGTTGTAGTGTTGTCGTATGGAAGGGTTGCCATGTTGTCGCACAGCATTGTTTCTGTGTGCGTGTGCTCTTGGCGGGGCTGTGTGAATCTCGTTGCTCTGTCGGCCACCTTCCGTGCAGTGATCTACAAGACGAGCCTACTACACCTGCAGCCTCGCCAGATGACCATCTACCTGCCGGAGGTGCGCAAGCAGACCCAGGGCTATGTGTCGGTGGCGGCCTTCACGCCGGGGGTCTTTAGCGATGATGAGGACGAGGGCGCAGGTACAGCTGCCCCCCACCCCCCCCCCCCATGCCTCCTCCACCCAGCCCCCCAGGCTCCCGCTGCTATCTCCTCGGAGCCCCTCCTCTCAGGGAGGTGATGCGGCTTAGTGGTGGCGCTTTCGCCGTCTGTTCCAGAAGTTCGCGATTATAATCCGGCAGGCCGGCCCGGTTATTGCTGCAGGTGTATTAAATGGTAGTAGCTCTGTTTGCTACACTGCTGGAATTTGTTTTTATTTATTTTGTCATTTGAGTGACCCAGGTCACTCTTGTAAATGAAACCCATCCTCTAATCTCTCGAGTTCTGACATGGTTAAACAATTTAACTTGAGAACTGAACTAATATTTGCTGCATACATAGGTCCTGTGTGTCACGCGCGATGCTGTGCCCTGCCTGCCTCATGGCTGCTGCTCTTCATGTGTTGTGTCTCACCTGTGTTGTGTGTACACGTGCAATGTATACACTTGTGTGCTGTGTGTACACGTGCCATGTGTACACGTGCTGTGTGCTGTGTTTACACGTGCTGCGTGTAATCATGCTGCGTGTGCCATGTGTACGAGTGCTGTGTGCTTCAATTTGAACCCGCCTCTCTATCTCACCCCCTCCTGATCTCTGCTCCCCGTGTCTCTGTGCAGTGGCCGGGGCCTCAGGCCAGCGTGAGCCAAGTCCTCCGTGCTCCATGAACATCCCCATCGCCCCCATCTTCAGCTCGGCCCAGTCGATCTCTCCCACGCAGAACATCGGCTTGGCACAGAGCCTGCTTGCCAATCAGAATGTGCAGCTCGACATCCTGACCAGCCAGAGGCCGGGCCAGCCTGCGGCCTCCAACCACAGTCCACAGCAGCTGGAAGTCCCGACCAATCAGCGGCTGTCTCAGGTGGCTCAGAATGTGCAGTACGACGCCCTGGGTGGCCAGAGACTAGCGCAGCAGAATCTGTCCAATCATAATGCGCAGGTCGATTACACGCTGGCCAATCAGAGGGTGGCCCAGGCGGTGCTCGGGGGTCAGTTCCCGCACATGGACGTGCTGGCCAATCAGAAGGCGGCGCACGCGCACATGGTGAACCAGTCGGTGCCGGGAGAGAAGCTCACCAACCAGAGGGCGGTGCAGACAGTTCTGGCCAACCAAAACACCCAGCTGGACATTCTGGCCAATCAGAGGGCCGCGGTGCAGGCCCAGTTGGCCAATCAGAGCGCCCAGCGGGAGATGCTGGCCAATCCCCGCACGTCCATCGGCGGGGCGAGCGGTCACGTGGGGCCACTCGACGTCATCACCAACCAGGCGGCGGTGGCGGCTGCGGCGGTGGCCTCGGCGTCGGAGCGCGGCGAGGCGGAGCACTACAGCACACTGAAGCGCAACTCCAACCCCGCGCCAGGGCAGGCCATCTTCGGGGGAGCGGACCACCCCGGCAGGACCAGTGGCTCGGCACCGGCGTATGCCCAGCAGCCAGCTCCGCCTCCGCATGTGCAGCACACGCCATTCCCCAACCAGCAGATGCTCCACCAGATGCAGCTCACTGCCCAGGCCATGCTGCATAGCCAGCAGACGCAGTTCAACCAGCAGGCGCTCCACTCGCAGGCCGGCCAGCAGACAACGCACATACAGCAGACGCAGTTCATCCAGCTGACGGCATACAGCCAGCAGGCCATGCAGTCACACGTCCCGGCGGCGGCCTCGGCCTCGGCCCGGGAGAAGGAGACGGCCGCCAAGAGCGAGCTGCTGTCGCGGCAGTACCAGCAGCAGCAGCAGCTGTCAGATCGCGATGCGCTGGGCTTCACCAGCGACCACAACGTGGCCGTGGCTCACATCCGCAAGGGAGGGGAGGCGCTGCGGCTGCCCTCTGCAGCCAGCGCCGCCACCACGTTCACTCCCCAGAGTCTGCAGGATCAACAGCAGCAGCAGCAACATGCGCAGCAGCAGCATGCACAGCAGCAGCAGCATGCACAGCAGCAGCATTTACTACAGCACCAACAACAGCACTCACAACAGCAACCACAGCAGCATCCACCCCAGCAACAGGTGCAGCAGCAGCAGCAGCAGCACCTTGTGCAGCCTCAGCAACAGCAGCAGCAACAACCCCAGCAGCAACAAATGGCAGGGCTGGCCTGCACGTGCCCTCCGCTTGCCAGCTTGGGCTACGAGCGCATCACCACGTTCGACAGCAGCGGCAATGTCCAGGAGGTGTGCCGCCCCCGCGCCTCCACGGGGAGCACTTCTGGAGCGGGGGTCGCGGGGGTGCGCACCAGCCAGAGCATGTACGGCCTGCGTAGCCCGGGGCCCGCTCCCAGCTCCCCGCAGTCCCCATTCTCCCCGCAGGCCCCGCAGTCCCCGTTCTCCGCACAGCCGCCCACGCCTCCCTTCTCCTCCTCCCAGGCTCCCGTCTCTCCCTTTGGCCAAACGTCGCAGGCGCCCGCCCAGCCGACGGGGCTGGCGGCGGCGGCGCCAGTGGCGGCGGCGCACCCGAGCGTGGCCACGGCGCCACTGGCGCCGCCGCACCCGCCCGCCGTCGCCAGCTACCAGTCGGCGACGCTTGGCCACCAGCCTTCGGGGGTGTCCTACCAGCACGCCAATGCCGCCTTCCAAGCCGCCGGCGCCGGATACCAGGGGGGCAACGTCGCCGCCCTCCATCAGGCTCAGTTCCACGATGGCGGCAAGCAGCCGGTGGTGCCGCCACCACAGCAGCAGCCGGGGGTTAGCACGGTGAAAAGAGGGAGTGCGGAACTCGTGAAGTCGGGCAGCGAGAAGCCGGCAATGGCGCCCGTAGCGTTTAACCTGCAGGGCCAGTCAGCGCAGTACGCGCGGGCCGCCAACCCAGTGCAGAGAGTCGCCTCCAACACGCTGCCCTCGAAAAGCTCGGGGCAGTCGGTGAGGCTGAGCGACGGCCAGAGAGTCACGGCGCAGGCGAAGGCTCCCAACGCGGCCTTCTCCGCAGAGACCTGCCCCTGTCAGCTGAGACCGCAGCAGGGGCAGCACGCTCAGGCCCAGCCGCAGCTGCAGCAGCAGCAGCAACAGAAGGGGGAGGGGTACCAGCAGCAGCAGCAGGCCAGACTGCCGGGAAACGGCGGCCATCACGGTGCCTATGTGGGGCAAAGTGCCGGTGCCACGGCTACCAAAACGATGGAGCACTCGAGCACACGGCAAATCCAGCAACAGATTCAGCAGCACCAGATTCACCAGCAGCAAATACAAGCGCTGCAGCAGCATATCCATCAGCAGCAGCAGCTGCAGCAGCTGCATCAGCAGCAGCTGAAACAACAACAGCAGCAGCATATGCATCAGCAGCAACAGCAACAGATGCAGCAACAGCAATTGCAACCGCAGCAGCATCAGCTGATGCAGCAGCAGCAACACCAGCTGCAGCAGCAGCATCAGCCATCGCAGCAACAACAACAACAAATACAGCAGCAGCAAAGTATTCTGCAGCAGCAACAGCAACAGCACCATATGCAGCAGCAGATTCAACAACAGCAACAGATGCAGCAACAGCAGATTCAGCAACAGCAGCAACAACAATTACAACAACAGCAATTGCAACAGCAGCAACAACAGCAATTGCAACAACAACAATTGCAACAGCAGCAGATTCAGCAACAGCAATTACAACAGCAGCAACAGTTGCAACAGCAGAAACAGCAGATTCAGCAGCAGCAAATACAACAACAGATTCAGCAACAACAGCAGACGCAGCAACAGCAGATTCAACAACAGCAGACACAGCCACCACAAATACAGCAGCAGCAACAACAGCCGCAGCAGCAGAAGCAGAGCACTGTGATCGTGCACTCTGTGAGCATCTCGCCACTGAGCTCACAGTCCTCGTACAGCTTGCTGAGCCCGGCCGACCCCTGCCGCGACCAGACCGAGTACGTGAACGGGGCGTTCTCTGAGGATGACGCATCTGAAAAATCCTTTAAGAAAGAAAATGCGGCCGCAGCAGCAACAGCAGTGGTGGCCAAAGCGGACCCGGGCCATCACAAAGAGGCCGGCAAAGAAGGGAGTGTGGAGGCCAAGAAGCCGGCGGAGTGCCAGACGGATGGACCATCCGTGCCGATCACCAGTTCCCCCAAACCATCGGAGGGTCGCAGGGCCTCGTCGGGAGAGATGCCTGCGGCCGCGCCCACCAAAGTTGCTCAGAGCTATCGCGGAGCCACGAGAGAGATGGGCACGGACACGCTGAAGAGAGAGGTCTCCAGCGTTCCGGCCTTACCGAAGTCCGCGCAAATTCCCGGCCGAGACGGCGGCTCCGCGGTGAGCAAGCCCGCTCAGTGCTATAGGGACGTGCAGACGCTGAACCCATCGCGAGACCAGTGGCTGCAGCAGGGCGGCAGGGCCAAGTCTGTAGCCGGGCACTATGGAACTATGATTCCGACGTCACACCAAGCGCAGGCCAAGCACGCCGGAAACTTTCTCCCGGCAGCGGTAGCTGCCGCAGCACAACGATCCCAGAACAGCCCTCGCGGTGCGCTCAGCGGTGGCAATGCCCAATATTATGCCACCATGAGACCCACCAACATGGCCCGATACCAGCACAACTACAGTGGTAGCGGCGGTGCCGCCACGCGCCACGCCGCCGTGCCCGTGGCCTACACCGGCAGAGACGCCAGCGGGCTGCCGGTGCAGTACGGTGATGGCGTGACGGTGCCGCGGCAGGCGCTCGCCATGAACTACCCGCCCACTGCCGCCGCGGCCGTATGCCTCCCGGCGGCCGGCCACTACGCCACACTGCCTCGGCCCAACATCTTGGTGACCGGAGAGCCACGGGCGAGCGTGAGCGTGCAGCCGTCATACACGGACCTGGCGCAGCGTTACGCCACCATTGCCCGGGCAGCGCATGCCGGAGAGCGGGGACAGCCGGCGCCGCATCAGCAGCATCATCCCCATCAGCAGCAGCATCAGCAGCAGCAGCATCACCAAGGTTCTGCAGGGGCTGATGCCGCGGCCGGCGGCACCATCATGGGCCTGGCAGGGGCCGAGGCCGTGTGCGGTGGGGCGCGGGTTCCCGACCCCAGCTACGGGGAGATGATGCCAGCGGATTGTGCCAGCTCCTGCCGGGTTGACAAGCCAGGTAAGAAGGCGTGGAAGCTTGCGGGGGCAACCTGACATCGTCCAGGTTCACCAATGAGAGGACACGGAAGGTTTTGTCACCTGATGTGCCATCGCAACCCCGCTGCGTTAGAGCGCTGGTCACTTAGGCATTGTGGTTTTGTTCGTACGGTGCTCACCGAAACGCTCTGGCTCAGACACAATGTGCCAGGCACCTGGGCATTTATCAATTAAAATATTAAATATTTGCTAAGTCCCTGGGTGCCCAGCACAGGGATGGAGTTAAATTGTATCTTGGCCGGAGTGTGTCGGTGACCCCAGAATTTAACGTGAGTACTAAAATCTAGTTTTTAGTGCCGTGACTGCATTGTCTCAGAGCCTGCAGACCAAACAATGCCGTGAGACGGAGGCTCTATCATCACTATCACAACGTTTAACTTTTCCCTGGGCTAGCGTGGCGGCTCCCAGAGAACACCACACGTCATAACGTAGCTTAGGGTTTCGGCTGCCAACTCTCGTCCTTGGAGATGGGGGGACTGTGACATTGCCAGAGGCCGTGGTGTCGGCACTGCTGACAGTTGCATTTGTAGAACTTGGCAAAGATTAAAACTCCCAGGTGGTGATAGAATCACAGCCGCTTTTGTTGGGCACGGTCTCCCATTGATAGCGACACCACCCTCATGGCCTCTTCGGCTACACGAGCTTTGGAATATTCCAACATGTGCCCCCCCAGGTCGACTCAGCCTTAATGAGTACCTGGTGTGGAGTTGACAAAGGCAGCCGGTTTGGTACTGGCCACACCACCGCACCTAGGCCTTAATAGGCACTTTCTAACAGAACTTGCCCCAATGGTCAATTAAGGGCTACGCGGGGGGATCTCCGCTTCGTTCCCACCTCTTGACAAACCGTGCTGTGCGTCTGCGGGGGATGCAGGCGCACGCAAGGACACACGTCTGCTTACTGACCTCAACTCACTGCTCGCGAGTCCCAAGGCCGGCCGTGGGGACAAGAAGAAGGGTGGCGGAGGCAGCAGCAAGGGCCCGCTAGGCCGGGAGCCGCTGGCTGGCGCCGTCGCCAAGGCCCCGTCCAGCAAGAAGATGCTGTCAAAGGGCGGCGGCGGTGGCAGCGGTGGCGGGGGCAGTGGCAGCCTGAGCGGGGGCGGCGGGGAGTTCCAGGACAGCTCGGAGAGCGAGCACGAGGTGGTGGTGAGCGGGGACGAGTTCACCTCGAGCCAGGGCCCCGCATTCCGCAAGGGCTGGAAGGGCAAGCGGGGGGCACGGGGAGCGGGTGGCATGGAGGCAGACGAGGCCAAAGGTAGCGGCAACCTCCCTCCCTCCTACCCATCCCTCCCTCCTTCTTGTCTCTCCCTCCCTCCTGTCCCTCTTTCCCTCCTGTCCTTCCCAGCCCTCCCATGCCTCTCCCCCGCCCCTCCCTATCCCTCTCGTCCCTGCTGCCCCCTCCTTTCCCCTCCCTCCCCCCGTCGGGAGCTCCCTGGTAAGTGCCGTGCGTTTTACCGTGCAGGCCGGCGCAGCGACAGGGAGGACGGGGGCCGCCCGGCAGGAAGCGGCAGCGGGGCCGGGGTTGGCGGCGGAAGCGGCGGCGGTGGCGGCGGCGGTGGCACGCAGGGCTTCGTCTACGTCATGGCCAACAAGCAGCCGCTGTGGAACGAGGCCACGCAGGTCTACCAGCTCGACTTCGGGGGCCGCGTCACCCAGGAGTCGGCCAAGAACTTCCAGATCGAGCTCGACGGGAAACTGGTCGGCGCCGCCCGCTCACGCACGCGTTCACTCGTACACGCGATCACACATTATCACACATTATCACACATTATCACACATCACACAATATCACACATCACACATTATCACACATTATCACACATTATCACACGCATTATCAGACGTGGTCACACGTGATCGCACACGTTATGACACGGGTTATCACACGCGATCATACATTATCACACACGTTACCACATGCGGTCACGTTATCAAACACGTTATCACAGGGAATCACACGTTATCACATGCTATCACACGTTATTACATGCGATCACGTTATCACAAGCTATCACACGCGATCACACGTTGTCACACGCGATCACACACTATCACATATGATCACACGCGATCACATGTTCTCATACAAGCAATTACACTCTCAAACGCGTGCTCACGTGCACACGCCCGTTCACGTTTGCGATCCCGCACGCTCGCACACTCGTTCATATCTCTGCGTGACTCGCGGACAGGAGTGGCGTCGTGCGAGGGGCTGGGGGGGAAGCGACGCTGACGCGCTGCTCCGCGGTGCCGCCGCAGGTGATGCAGTTCGGCAGGATCGACGGGAACGCCTACATCCTCGACTTCCAGTCCCCGTTCTCGGCCGTGCAGGCCTTTGCCGTGGCTCTGGCCAACGTCACCCAGCGCCTGAAGTGACCTCGAGCCTCCGCCGACACCGCGCTCTGACGGCCATGACACCGAGCTGAGAACCCAAGGGATGCGCGTGCAAAAGACTCTACGCTGCTGTTTAGCTCGAAGCCCGACCTGAAAGTTTGGAAGCAGCCATGACGTTTGGAAATCTGAGCATTGGTCCGATGGCCCAGGCTTTGTTAAAAAATTTTAAGCAGAGCGCTCCTGCCGTGAACCGCGGAAGCCTTTGCGATCGGCGATCGGTGGTTGTTATGTGGCGTTCAGACAGCGGAGCCGACTAGGCCCCCCCCGGGATGAACAAGTCCGTAAAAAAAAAGTGTTTATCTTGCTTACATTTCCTCGGTGCTTAACGTGCTCCAAGCCGCGCGACCCCTCAGCGGGGGGGCCTAGCCGCACCGTGCGGCGAGATGTAGCGTGTAGTTTGTTGCCGCATGTCTCATGTCGTCTCTTTAATGAAAATGTTAAAGTATTTACAAGCAAACTGAGCGTCTCTCCACCGCCCTCTCGCCAAATGGAGCCTGGCAGAGGCGGCCGTAAGGGACGAAGTTGTTGCATTCGGTCGGTCAAGGCGCCTGCCGGGGCGGCGAGGGGGGTGAGACGTGGGATCTGTTCCGTCGCCGAGCGGGGACCAATCGCCGGGGCCCGGGTGGTGTGGCAACGTGGACGGGTGGCTCATGCGAGGACGCCGTGCGTGGTGCGCATGTCTCATCCAATCCGCGCCCTCCACAGCCGCGAACGTCGCACTCAGCTGGCGAGTCGATTTCGGAGCTACTTCTGCAGTCGCGTACGGTCCTCAGCTTCTGCGGCAGATCGTTTGTTTCCCCTGTGGCGCGTGCGAGTGTTGTGCTCGCGGGCTGCGTCCGCCTGCAGAGGAGCCCCGTTGTACGTCTCCAGGCACCCGACACGGTTGGTGAATAATGTTAAGGCGTCGTCGCTTTGCTCTCGCCAACAATATTAAGTATTATATATTCACAAGTGAATGGCCAAGAGAACGATGGCAGAGGGCGCAGTATTCTAAAATTTGGCACAGCACTGTGAGCACATGTCGAGGCGTGGGTAGATGGTGGAGATGGAGACGGAAGGGTGTGGATGTAGTCGTGGATGTAGTCGTGGGAGAGAGGTTTAGCCTGAACTGCAACAGGGCGTTCAAACTAACGTGCGCGCTACCAATGCGATCACCAAATGCTTAAAGGAAAAAACGATGTCGCTGTAGACCCTAGGTGTGCGTCCATTGTGTTCGTCCTTGCCAAAAGCCAGCAAGCCGCCATGTTCCCAGCGTTCATGAGCGGCAGTGGCATCGTTATACACAGCTCGATGCCCGGCGGTATCGCCACACGGGGCTCCATGTCCAAGGTGCTTGCCTACGCGTGTTTCCTATGGCGACTCCTAGCCATGACCTCTAGCCGCCACCATTAGCCGTGACCCCTAGCAGCGACCCCTAACTGCGACCCTTAGCCATGACCACGTCCATGGGAGTGGGAATGCAAACGCCGACCCCTGACCAGGCAGGCACGGCAGTAGAGCTGGCCCCTGGATTAACCAGGAGGCCTCTGTGCAAGCATAGCGTCGGTCATTCTTGGACAGGTCAGCCAGCGATGTTTCTGCCCAGCTGCGCGGTAACAATTAGAATGCAAAATCGGCTGAAGCACGACTTCGACCAAGAGCTCGTGGACGTGCGCAGTATAACGCGGCACGTACCGCCATGAGGAGGGCATTCGTTGAGTACAGGCGCGGGGCGTCGGCGGCAGGTGCAGCCTTGTTGTGATGATGCGCTGTGTGGGACATGGCCACGCAAGCCTGCTCAGTTCTGCATCTCATTCGAAGACACGGGTCCCGGACGGCCGCGGCGAGCAGGCAAGTGTGCGTGCATTATCAGTGCTGTGGAAAAACGGCAGCTTCGGCGGGGCCGATGATGGGAGCCGACCCCGTTGCTCGACTTGAAGTTGGCCCAGTCGCTTAATTCATTGCCAGACCTCGAGCTGTTGAACGGTGTTTGCGGACGTGAGCCTCTCGCGTTCCAGCAGTGGATTGTTTCCAGTATTCTGAACCTGCCTTCATCGCGAACCACCCTCGCGGGGATCGATTTGTGTGATGTTGACCGCTCGTGCGCGTCGGCCTCACCCGCCGCGTCAACCGCGCGTGGAGGCGCGCGCACTCCCAGCAACGGCGCGGTGGACCGCGTCGCACCTTGTGGAGCTTTCCGCAAGTCTCCTTCAGGCCATAGCCACTAGGCCAGCATGCGTTTCTAATTCAAGCACGCGTCCCTCGGTAGGCCTGCTCTTTAGCTCAACGTCACATTGTGCAGCCACCGCGGGAGTCAGCTGGCAGATGCGGCGCTGTCCCCCGCACGCGAGCATCGCGGACTGCCCTGGCTGCCTCGAGCCGTGGCCGGGAGCTTGGCGCTGCCCGTGCGTCGCGGCGCAACGCGGAGGCCCCGACGCGTTGCCGCGGCCTGGCGCAGCAATCGCGAAGGAGGAGGACGGGGGGACGGCTCTCTTTGGTCCGCTGGCCGAGCGAGCTGATCGCCGCGAGTGGGAAAAATCGACTCCTGAGAAGCTCACGCTGCGTTTGGGCTCCATTCTGGCCAATGGGAGGGTGCTGTGAGACTCTTGCGTCTGCCACCGTTCGAGTACCGTGGCAGCTCCGTTGACGCCCTTCTGTCCGGACGCAGTCGCTCACGCCGCGATTTCCCCACTGGCTCTCACCCATGTTCCTCACGCCGCATGCCAATCCGATCGCTGTCTCTTACCTGCCGTTGACTGCCAATCTTGTTGTTGAGCTCGTTTGGTCTTTGTACCTTGAGAGAATGGTAAAGTATTATGATAATGATTAGTGTCATCGTAATGGCCTGAACACCGTAGTGAAATGGTGGAATGGTCTGTGACGCCGGTACAAAATGATAATGGTGTCGCAGTTGTAGGCCAGTTTCCATATGGGTTGGCACCGTGTGTGTGTTAGTACGACTGTGTGTGTGTGTTAGTACGACTGTGTGTGTATTAGTACGACTGTGTGTGTTAGTACGACTCGTGTGCGTGTGTTAGTACGACGTGTGCGTGTGTTAGTACGACTCGTGTGTGTTAGTACCACTTTGTGTGTTTTAGTATTACTCTGTTAGTACCACTCTGTGTGTGTTAGTACGACTCGTGTGTGTGTGTTAGTACGACTCGTGTGTGTGTGTGAGTACCACTCTGTGTGTGTTAGTACCACTCTGTGTGTATGTGTTATTACCACTCTCTGTGTGTAGGTTGGCACCTCGTGTATATATTTATATGTTTAGGGTTGGCATCGAACATGAGGCTTCATCCTGCCGAGCCATGACACCGTCATGTCGCATGCTGAGTGATAGCTGCATGCTTTTTAAAGTGATATGGGCTCCGTAGGTAATGTGTTACACGCGTGTCCCCGTGTCGTGTTACACGCGTGTTCCCCGTAGCGTTGCGTGTTGCAGTATTTCTGGCTTGAGGTTGGCTGTCGCCCTGCGTAGCTGCCCAGTCCAGCCCGTTCCACTGAAGCGCGCCGTGGGGCCTGCCTGGTTCTACTCGTCCTACGTTCTAGTTTACAGACACGACCCCCACTTATGCGGGTGTCGACTCTGTGTGTGCTCACCCGTGCGTTATTTATTATAACTTCTGTATACTGTATCGTGTACTGTATTGTAATACGCGTGCGTCCATGCGCGTGTCTGTACGGCCGTTAGAACAACGTCGCTTGCCTCGAGGGGCTACTACCGCGCTGCACGAGTATCGGAACAAATCCACCGCGATATTCCGCTTGAATTGAGTGCAATAAGTGAAGCCAGTGGCACGGCGGGCGGCGTCGTAACACAGAGTTGGCGGACAAGGAAGGCTCAGTAATCTGGTGTTCACTCCCGACAGTAATCTGGTGTTCACTCCGACAGTAATCTGGTGTTCACTCCCGACAGTAATCTGGTGTTCACTCCGACAGTAATCTGGTGTTCACTCGACAGTAATCTGGTGTTCACTCCGACAGTAATCTGGTGTTCACTCGACAGGAATCTGGTGTTCATTCCGACAGTAATCTGGTGTTCACTCAGACAGTAATCTGGTGTTCACTCCGACAGTAATTAGGTGTTCACTCGACAGTAATCTGGTGTTTACTCCCGACAGTAATCTGGTGTTTACTCCGACAGTAATCTGGTGTTTACTCCCGACAGTAATCTGGTGTTCACTCCGACAGTAATCTGGTGTTTACTCCCGACAGTAATATGGTGTTCACTCAGACAGTAATCTGGTGTTCACTCCGACAGTAATTAGGTGTTCACTCGACAGTAATCTGGTGTTTACTCCCGACAGTAATCTGGTGTTCACTCCGACAGTAATCTGGTGTTCACTCCCGACAGTAATCTGGTGTTCACTCGACAGTAATCTGGTGTTCACTCCGACAGTAATCTGGTGTTCACTCGACAGTAATCTGGTGTTTACTCCCAACAGTAATCTGGTGTTTACTCCCGACAGTAATCTGGTGTTTACTCCGACAGTAATCTGGTGTTCACTCCGACAGTAATCTGGTGTTCACTCCGACAGTAATCTGGTGTTCACTCTGACAGTACTCTGGTGTTTACTCCGACAGTAATCTGGTGTTTACTCCCGACAGTAATCTGGTGTTCACTCCGACAGTAATCTGGTGTTTACTCCCGACAGTAATCTGGTGTTTACTCCGACAGTAATCTGGTGTTCACTCCGACAGTAATCTGGTGTTCACTCCGACAGTAATCTGGTGTTCACTCCGACAGTAATCTGGTGTTCACTCGACAGTAATCTGGTGTTCACTCGACAGTAATCTGGTGTTTAGTCCAGACAGTAATCTGGTGTTCACTCCGACAGTAATCTGGTGTTTACTCCCGACAGTAATCTGGTGTTCACTCCGACAGTAATCTGGTGTTTACTCCGACAGTAATCTGGTGTTCACTCCGACAGTAATCTGGTGTTCACTCCGACAGTAATCTGGTGTTTACTCCCGACAGTAATATGGTGTTCACTCCGACAGTAATCAGGTGTTCACTCCGACAGTAATCTGGTGTTCACTCCGACAGTAATCTGGTGTTCACTCGAAAGTAATCTGGTCTTCACTCCGACAGTAATCTGGTGTTCACTCCGACAGTAATCTGGTGTTCACTCCGACAGTAATCTGGTGTTTACTCCCGACAGTAATCTGGTGTTCACTCCGACAGTAATCTGGTGTTCACTCCGACAGTAATCTGGTGTTTACTCCGACAGTCATCTGGTGTTCACTCGACAGTAATCTGGTGTTTACTCGACAGTAATCTGGTGTTCACTCCGACAGTAATCTGGTGTTCACTCCCGACAGTAATCTGGTGTTTACTCCCGACAGTAATCTGGTGTTCACTCGACAGTAATCTGGTGTTTACTCGACAGTAATCTGGTGTTCACTCCGACAGTAATCTGGTGTTCACTCTCGACAGTAATCTGGTGTTTACTCCCGACAGTAATCTGGTGTTTACTCCCGACAGTAATCTGGTGTTCACTCCAACAGTAATCTGGTGTTTACTCCGACAGTAATCTGGTGTTTACTCCGACAGTAATCTGGTGTTCACTCTGACAGTAATCTGGTGTTTACTCCCGACAGTAATCTGGTGTTCACTCCGACAGTAATCTGGTGTTCACTCCGACAGTAATCTGGTGTTCACTCGACAGTAATCTGGTGTTTACTCCGACAGTAATCTGGTGTTCACTCTGACAGTAATCTGCTGTTCACTCGACAGTAATCTGGTGTTCACTCCCGACAGTAATCTGGTGTTCACTCGACAGTAATCTGGTGTTCACTCGACAGTAATCTGGTGTTTACTCCGACAGTAATCTGGTGTTCACTCGACAGTAATCTGGTGTTCACTCCGACAGTAATCTGGTGTTCACTCGACAGTAATCTGGTGTTCACTTGACAGTAATCTGGTGTTTACTCCCGACAGTAATCTGGTGTTTACTCCGACAGTAATCTGGTGTTCACTCGACAGTAATCTGGTGTTCACTCCGACAGTAATCTGGTGTTCACTCGACAGTAATCTGGTGTTCACTCGACAGTAATCTGGTGTTCACTCGACAGTAATCTGGTGTTTACTCTCGACAGTAATCTGGTGTTCACTCCGACAGTAATCTGGTGTTCACTCCGACAGTAATCTGGTGTTCAGTCCGACGAGGCTGAAATTCATCCTTCGGCTGATGATGGCGCCTGGCTGCCTGCCCCGGCCACGTGCAGTGTTTGCCATTTCTGATGCTTGCTATCGATGGGGACGATCCCTGTCCTGCAGGACTCCGTTCAAACACGATCGGCCCATTGCGATTAAACTTCCTATCTTTAAAGGGGGCAGTCCTTGGCAAATCAGAGTTAACTTCGGACCTCCCCATTTCACCCAGACCCCTCTGCTGCTCCCGATGGGGTTCTCTGCTGTGCCACTGGCTGTGTTGGGGGGGGGGGCGATGCACTGAAATGTGGCGTGCTGAAGAGCGCCACGCACGACGAAGCGGCTCAAATTTTTCGACGTTCATTCAAACTGTGGTCGAGGCCATGGAAGTCGTGGCTGATGTCCCTCAAAAGCATTCCCAGGGATTGTGGGGAATCCGTATCACGTGGTAAGTTACGCGCGGTGCTCGACACCTACTCCCTTGCGAGCAGAAATAAACACTGTCCCTTTACATTTTCACGCATGCACAGTCCCTGAGTGTGACTCCATGTGGTGTCCCCTTGGTGACTTTGTGGTGAGGGTGCACGCCCCCGCCCAGTCACCCACGTTGTTTGGCCCGCATTGCCCTGGGGGCAGGGGGGGGGGGGTCCGGCCGCTTGCCTCGGAGGCGCCACGAGCACCCCAAGGGTGCTGTTCCTGCCGCAGTGGCGGACAGCGTTAGACGTAGACTGACCGTGTCGTGTGTGTGCGTCGTGTGTCACGCTCGTTCGCTTACTACCCAGCCCGGAAACCCGAAGGGAAGCGCCTTGCCCCGCGCTGTTAGTCGGTGTCCCCCGTGGGTTCGTGTCCCGTGGCCGTCTCGATGGGGGCTGCGCCCGCGTGCGTTTGTGTGCCCAGTGAGTAGCGCGTGGTTCCAGTCGCTGAAATAATAAAATAAAAAAGCCTCAATGTTTCATCAACTCGTTGCTGACGTCTCCCGAGTGAGTTTACCTGCTCGACGTTGTGCTCTACGAACATCATCCACATGGGCGAGCCAGCTTCCATGGAATACATTTTTCTTACATCGACTTGCGAACTCGCAAGCTGCGAACTGAACCGCGGAACTATTTTGTTCAGCGGACCGATCATCTGAGATGTAATGAGTCACAGCATCCCGCTAACAGCACTTGGCTCAACAGTCTGCTGAGGCTATACGGGGATATTTGTGTTGTGTGTGAAAGTGAGAGCACGCGCGCGTGGAGCGGCAGTGCAATGGTAGCGCTCCTCACTCGGTGACCCGAGTTCCATTCCCGCTCACAACCAAGACCGGTGACGATTATCTGAATGGGTCCTGGGCCTCCCTAGGACAACTCAGCCTCAAATGAGTACCTGGTGCGGTGTGTAGTAAACATCGCCACTGGGGAGACAAAGGCGGCCGGGCGTGGTGCTGGCCACCCACCACCTCGTGTGCCGTGCCGGCCGTCATAGGCGCTCGCTAACAGCACTTGCCCCTCCAGTCTGTAACAGGCTACACGGGGGATCTTTGTGTGGCTGTGCGCGTGCACGTGCGTGTGTGCAGTTGCGGTGACTCTTTGCGCCTCTTCCGACAAGCAAACCGGCAATCAGGACTCTCAGTAAGTGCAGATAAAACAGATGGGGTTTTTATTATATTTGTTACATTGTGTGTTATCTACTATACAGTTTGCATTACGCTACACGCCAATAGAAACATCACAATAATAATAAGACGCTTGTCTGTAACGCCAGCCCCGGGGGGAGGGTGGGGGTTATGACGCCTCGCTGTTGAGGTGGAGGGGAGGGGCTGATGACTTCAGAGTTATCGACGTCACGCGACACTGGTGAGTGGAACAGAGGGCTGATGCCGTCACCCTAGATTGAGGGGGCGATGACGTCACGAAACAATGTCGCGAGGAGGCGGGATGGGTGATGACGTCACGCGACACTGGTGAATTTGAAGCGGAGGGGCGATGACGTCACGCTATATAGAGCCGCCTTGGCGGGGGTGGTGAGGATCGGGGCTGATGACGCCACGAGAAGCGGTGGGGGGTGGGCGACGGCGTGGCTGTGACGAGGTGGAGGGGAGCGAGATTAACACGTTCGCCATCCTGCTCTAGACGAGTTGTACACCCCGAGCTGCCACTGCTATTCATTGGCGTAAAATAAAATAAAATGTTTCGCTCCGGCTGACGCTGCAAAGTATTATCTGTATTTTGATTTAGCGTGCTGATCTTAAAGGTGCATTGAAAAATTTGATACTCTGACCGATGCTTCTGTTGTGGAGTAACTCATGCAGCCAGCTATGACTCTAGGATTTTGGTGTTACATGTTATTTATGTAGTTTATTGTACAAATTC
The DNA here is from genome assembly GCF_048934315.1 of Petromyzon marinus. NCBI lineage: Eukaryota > Metazoa > Chordata > Hyperoartia > Petromyzontiformes > Petromyzontidae > Petromyzon > Petromyzon marinus. The sequence goes on along the minus strand of NC_133717.1, from coordinate 852,853 downwards.
GGTCACAGTCCCTGTGATCACTGTTACGTTGCAATTATGGCTTTATTTTTTGGTGATTTCGAAAAGTGTTTTGGTTTGGACATGTTTGTTTTGTTGTAGTACGGGGTTAGACTGATGGCCTTAATCTAAGTTTTCTTGTGGTTGTTGTTTGACTTGCATCCCACTGGGATTTTTTGCACAGCGTTGGTGTACGGTGCTTTTTTCAAGAATATTTTGCTGTTTTTTCCTGGATTTTCTGTTTGCACAGTCACACAAAGTCACTTTAAGATGTTTTCTTGTTCGTGTTTTTGTTTGTTGTGGTTGCACCCGATTCAAGAGCCGAATGGCTCACAGGGCTATACCAAAATAAATAAACTAAAAACTAACTAAACGCAGAGGTCCCACGTGTACAATGCTTCGTCGTATTTCTGAGTTTAACAAATGCATCCCTTTTTTGTTGAACCGTAACACATTTGATAACACCGACCTATGCGCATTTAAATACAGTACATTAATTTGTTCCGACTTACGAACCGCTCATGAACGCACGCAACCAGCTCGTAACTCGATGACTGCCCCGACTCTGTGGGGACATCCATTTAGCCGGTACGGATGGAGGTGAACCCAAACGCCTGTGTATTGGGGCGGGGGGGGGTCTACTGACAATGTGCGTGCATAGGAAATGGGGGGGGGGGGTGAAGCCTCGATAATAATTTGTCTACATTGGCCTTCAAATGGGTTAGATAGTCCGGCAGTAGACTATCTGTTTGCTTAAACACGTTAATATTATTAATCCTTGGTCGTTTCTGCGTGGATTAAATATCGTCCGTTCTATAGGATTCGGGGGGTGGGGTGGGGGGGTGTAAAAGGATCGCGTGCCTCCAGGGAGAGGGGAATGGGGTGAACAAACGCCTGTGTATGGGGGGGGGGGGCTACTGACAAGTGATCTCAGATTCTTGCGTCGCTCCGCAATGGATGGCCTCTAATCGAGCGCGCTCTGTAGAACCAATGAGGGCGCAGTTCCCACGGCCACGTTTTAACAGGATCGAACGACTCCGCGTCGGAATGAATGTTAATGCTCGGCGTCAATGGATGGGCTAACGGCCAAACATTTCACCAGTGGGCTTTTTCAATCCACACATCGTCTCTTTCGATCCAGAATTCATGTGACCGGGGTCACTTTACGGATTTATACAATTGCCTCTGCTCGATCACTTCTTGTTTCCATAGACACGTATTCAAAATGTCAGCTCAATTACTGCTCTACCTGATACAAAATATGTACTAAAAATGTCATAGCTGAATCACTGCTCGATCCCATAGACGCAAGTATTGACATTGAATACGTGTCTATGTGATCGAGCAGTAATCGAGAAATGGTGGAGCATTGATCAGGCTTTGGATCGTTATAAATCGTCGATTCCCGTAAATAAATAAATCCTTTGGGCAACGACCACACCCCAAAACCCGTATTTTGGCAAAGCCACCCTCAATTACTCCCATATATGGGCCTGAAAATGTATAATAATTTCTCATTATCTCGCAGATGTCTACTCTGATATTCTCAGCGCTCTCCGACAAGTTGCTCTGGTAAGTGGCGTTTCCGAACGCGGTCTTTAAAATAAACTCATTCTTACTGGAGTTACCGAACGCGCGCTCTCTCTGTAGACACGCCCTGGGGGTGGAGTTACCGAACGCGCGCCCTCTGTAAACCCGTCTTGGGGGTGGAGTTACCGAACGCGGCTCCGCTGATGCCGAGTGACGTCACCCGGAAGCGGCGCGGGTGACGTGGCCTTGTGGACGAGCAGATCGAGAAAGTAGACAGCGGCCCCCTCTACAGTGAGTACCCTGTACAGTGAGTACTCTCTACTGTACTCTACAGTGAGTACTCTCTACAGTGAGTACTCTCTACTGTACTCTACAGTGAGTACTCTCTACAGTGAGTACTCTCTACAGTGAGTACTCTCTACAGTGAGTACTCTCTACAGTGAGTACCCTGTACAGTGAGTACCCTGTACAGTGAGTACCCTGTACAGTGAGTACCCTGTACAGTGAGTACCCTGTACAGTGAGTACCCTGTACAGTGAGTACCCTGTACAGTGAGTACCCTGTACAGTACTCTCTACAGTGAGTACTCTCTACAGTGAGTACTCTCTACAGTGAGTACTCTCTACAGTGAGTACTCTCTACAGTGAGTACTCTCTACAGTGAGTACCCTGTACAGTGAGTACTCTACAGTACTCTCTACAGTGAGTACTCTACAGTGAGTACTCTCTACAGTACTCTCTACAGTACTCTCTACATTGTGTACTCTCTACAGTACTCTCTAGCTCAGTCCCTACCGTGTGTGCTCCCTAGCGCACGGACTGCACTCGACCGGACACCCGACTGAAGCTGAAGCACAGCAGGCCGAGATCATCGCCCCGTCAGCTGCTCCACGGTGGCCGCGATGGAGCACGAACTGTGAGCCCCGTGTGGTGGTGGTGGGGTGTGTTGTGTGGTGGTGGTGGGGTGTTGTGTGGTGGTGGTGGGGTGTTGTGTGGTGGTGGTGGGGTGTGGTGGTGGTGGGGTGTGGTGGGGTGATGCTGTGATGGGAGTGATGCTGTGTTTGCATTGTGATGTAGTGTGTAGTAGTGTGTGATGGTGTGTGTTGTGGGGTCCTATGTGTGTCGTGCTGTGTTGGAGCAGTCGTGCGTGTGTGCGTGCCTGTGAGTCACATCGTGTCACGGTGATGAAGTGGACTGGGTGTGAGGTCCCTTGAGGGAGCAGCGCTGTCCACTCAGCGTGGTGTCGCAGTGCTCCCTCGCCACACCGAGTCGTCGCGGGAGTCGTGTGTGTCTTGGGTGAACACGTGGCTCCACCTGTACCGCACCCCGCACAGGAATCTCGTTCTGTTGTCCCGAGTGTTTGAGTGGGGTGAGTGAGTGGGGTGTTTGAATGGGGTTAGTGAGTGGGGTGTTTGGGTGGGGTGAGTGAGTGGGGTGAGTGAGTGGGGTGTTTGGGTGGGGTGTTTGGGTGGGGTGTTTGAGTGGGGTGAGTGAGTGGGGTGAGTGAGTGGGGTGAGTGAGTGGGGTGAGTGAGTGGGGTGAGTGAGTGGGGTGTTTGGGTGGGGTGTTTGAGTGGGGTGAGTGGGGTAAGTGGGGTGTTTGAGTGGGGTGAGTGGGGTGAGTGAGTGGGGTGAGTGAGTGGGGTGGGGAGCGGAAGTGTAGCGGCAGCGTGCTGCGCTACCAACCCGGCCACTCGAGTTCGATTCCCGCTCGCGGCCAACTCCAGGTCCTGGGCCTCCCCTAGGTTAATCCAGCCTCAAATGAGTTCACTACCTGGCGCGGTGTTTAAACATTGCCACTCAGTAGACACATCCACCCATCGTCCATGTCGGTCTTCATAGGCGCTTGCTAACAGCTCTAGCCCCAACATTATGTTAAGGCTGAAGGATTTTTCTTTGTGGTGTATGAAGAAGACTTGTGTGTGTGTTTTTGGGGAGGGGGGGGGTCATTGGGCTGTCACTGTGGTTGTAATGCGGATTTTATCCATCCTGAGTGAAGCTGCAGACGCACCATGCAAAACCAGAATCGTGCGTCGCAGCCTCCTGGCTGCCAAGCACAAGACTACAACGCAATCGCTCTCATCACATTCCCGTCTAATAACGGGGCCATCGCAGTCTCACCTGGGGGAATAACTCAGTCATTGAATAGATCAGAATACCTGCTCAGTGACACAGTAGCTTTTCTACTTACCGAAATTGCACTTTTACCCACTCACTCACCTACCCACAGTTACACCCAGTCACTCCCACTTCCTCCCTCAACACTCAATCACTCGCCCACCCACCCTCTCATCCGCTCACCCACCCACCCGCCCACCCATTCACTCACCCACCCACCCACCCGCCCACCCATTCACTCACCCACCCACCCGCCCACCCATTCACTCACCCACCCATTTCTGGGCTGCCAACGTGGCTCATTAATATTTGTTTAGTTTCAGTCTCGCACGCATGATTTTCCTTAAGCTCACAGCCCCAATTACGAAATGCAAACTTTAAGCGGCAGCAGCGGCAGAGGAGGAGAAGGAGGAGGAGCTGCCCTCGTGAGCCGGGGTGAGCGGTGGTGGCTGGCATTTTAAAGTCGCTGGAAGCGGCTGGAAGCGGCCGTGCGCTGCGCCTGAGGCCACGAGTCCGTCTCATTCGCTTCACCGGAAGCTCGGTCTGCGCCCTCCACGTTGGGATTTCTCGGCTTACCTCAGAATGGGCAGCACGTCCCAGACTCGGGACGGCACCCGCCCATCGCCGGGCCTCTACCGTGACTCTTAGAGAAAACGGGCGGCCGCGTCGAGGAGCCTCGCGAACTGAACGCGCGGATGTCGGCAAAAACCCGGCACTGTCCCAGCATGGCACCCATGCAGGACCACGCCTCGCGCCCCAGGCTCGAGCGTGGCAAAGCACCGGAGGGTGCGGTGTGCGCATTCCTGAGCGAGTGTGCGAGTATGAGTGATTGAACGAGTGTGTGAGTGATTGAACGAATATGAGTGTGAGTGAGCAAGTGTGAGCACGTGTGAGCGATTGAGCGAATGTGAGCATGTGAGTAAGCAAGTGTGAGAGTGTGAGCGAATGTGTGAGAGTGTGAGCGAGTGTGAGAGAGTGTGAGCGAGTGTGAGTGAGTGAATTACGCTCTGTATACGCACGCAGTGAAGGCTGCGATTGGGAGCAGCTGTGAAAGTGTTTGGATTACCTGCGACCGCACGGGCGCATAGCTCCCCGAGTACCCGTAGCGAGCGGCAGCATGGGGACGACGCCACTACCGCTGCTGCTGCCGCTGATGCTGCGCAGGCAGCGCGAGACGCGTGGACGAGTGGTCGCTCGTGGCCTCGTCGCAGCGGCCTCCTCTGTCAGCGGCTCGCTTGCGATGGCCGACTGGAGTCTCGTCTTGAACGCTTGAAAGGGGCACCCCCTGTAGCAGCCGTCCCTGTGGGGCATATCACGACTCGGCACCTGGCCTGCAAGTGGCCGTTTGTCTGGCAGTAGGAGGACGATGTTCGCTGTGTGCAGTGGTTGTGTCCCCTGATGTGTGCTTCTGTCTGTGCATGTGCACCATTGTGCGTGTGTCTATGGGGAGCGGCGGCACGTGGTGGTTAGCACACTTCCCCACGAACCCAATGACCCGAGTTTGAGTCCCGCTCACGGCCAACGGTAACATATGTGAACTGGTCCTGGGCCTCGTCTAGGTCAACTCGGTCTCAAATGAGTACCTGTTGCGGTCTGTAAATATCAGCACCAGCGAGACGCAGTTCATGGGCCAGGCGTGGTGCTGACCACCCACCCACTCATGTGCCTTTCCGGCAGTAGTAGATGTTCGCTAACAGCACTTGCCCCAACAGTCCGATCAGGGTACACGGGGGCCCCCGTTTGTCTCTGTTGCCGCCTGCAGGTCGGTGCAGATGCGCCTCTACACCATGTCCAAGCGCCACTTTGTGCTGGTGTTCGCCACCTTCTTCGCCTGCTTCGGGCTCACGCTGCTCATCGGTGTGGCCGGTAGGTAGCGCCCCCCCCATACTCCGTCGTTGTTCCCCCCTCTCCCCCCCCCCTCGCTCCCCGTGTGAATGCGACTGGAGGTCGCAGGGGACGGTCGCAGGGGGAGGTCCCGGGGAGCCAGGATACGGCTCCATGGTATAATAAAAGCGGACTGCGACAGGAATCCCAGATCTTGCCGTATGGCAAGCGATATTCGATCCGAATATCGCTTGCCAAGTAATCGATTGCCAATGAATTGCAATAAATTGACATTTTCAAGATGGCTACCCGATCAACTGTGAGCTGGGTGCCGGATTGACTGAGCTGAATAGATACAAATAAACCCTCGATTCATGAGCCACAATGACCACGCCCCCTTCGGCCAACACTACGCCCACTTTCTTCCATACTAGTTGGCCAAAATCTTTTATCGGTGATTTCGTCGGGTGTCCGATTTCATCACTATATTACAGCGCCCCTCCCCCGCGTGGCCACCAAATGGAAGCCACCCCCGTGGTCCACAGCACGACGCCGGAGGCCCGAGGTGTGATGGAACGGGCATGGTCGAAGCGTCAGTTGAACCCGGCATTTGAGCTGGTGATTGCGAGGTTTTCGCACCGAGGAAGCGCTTTGACCCTTGACGGCACGCCGCTACGCTTTTAGCAATGATGATGGCAACCTGTAACGTGCCGTCAACACAGGAGGAACCACGGACCAGCAGGAAGCCGTGATGTAGGGAACTCAGTGGTGGCAGTTGTGGTGGTGGTGCAATCACTGGTTTTGTTGTAGGCCCGAGCGTCATCAACGCAACTGTGGAGCAGGCCACGCATCTCTCCATGAAGCCCCCGGACTTGAAGGTGACTCCACTTGACGTGCGCTGCACCACACGTGCTTGCGGTGTGACCTTGATGGTGGTTTTATGACGGCGGTGTGACATCGGTGGTGGCGGTGTGATGGTGGTAGCGGTGGCGTGATGGTGGTGGTGTGATGTCATTGGCAGTGTGACGGTGGTGGTGTGATGGTGGTAGCCGTGGTGTGATGGTGGGGATGTGACAGTGGTAGCGGTGGTGTGACAGTGGTGGTGATGTAACGGTGATGGCGGTGGTGTGACGGTGGTAGCGGTGATGTGATAGCGGTGGTGTGACGGTAGTAGCGGCGGTGAGACAGTGGTGGTTATGTGACAGTGACGGTGGTGGTGACGGCGGTTTGACGTTGCCCTCCCGTGTCCAGGTGGGTCCCTTCCAGCTGACGTCGCCGACCCTTTCCACCTTCAACCAGCAGCTGTGGCTCATGTGCGAGATCGAACTGGCGGAGCGCAGCAACGGTACGGCCCACGGCGTCCCGCGGATCCGCGGTAGCACAGATGGCAACAGCTGCCCTGCCATTTGGATTCGGCGCCAAATGCCAATTTACTTGCCCAGGCAGTCCTCGCTGAGGCTCAAAACTCCTGTTCGGGAGGAGGCGCTTTCATTGGCGCGCTTGGTTCCATTCACTGTTTGGGCGACGCGGCCCAGCCCATGGCTCATTCGCCGCTCGTTGGTCGAGGATAGCCATTCGAAATCCACCAGGCCGCCCGCCATGGTTATTACTGCAGCAGTGTGGTCTCCTGTGTGGGGACCGAGCGCCGTCTGCTTCACGGTGGACGTTAAAAGGGATCCCGCGGCGCTATTGGAAGCGAAGGAGTAAGCCATTGCTGTGTCGCCGGCGTCACGGTCCGCGTTTTGCCGAATACAGAAAATTACACCTTAGATTGGTCAGTTGGATTTACACACGGCTACACATGGCAAAATCGCGCCTGACTGTGAAGCTACTGCCAGAACCTAGCAGCGTCGTGCCACGTCCACACCTTGCGCTATCGGGATGACAGCGCTAATAGCACTTGTGGTCTGCGATTGTGGTCTGTGAGTGTTGAGAGGAGCGAGAGTGTGGGCGGCCCTCGTGGCCCGGTTGCTCACGGCATGGTGCGTGCATCTCTGCGCCCATCTTCCGTCCCTCTCGCCTCGTCGCCATCTCTCCTCGCCGCACCCCAGGCGCCTTTGAGCAGAACTTCAACCTCTCGGTGGCCATCACGGGCCGGGAGCGTGACGCCAGCATGGTCATGGTGAACACCGTCTCCTACAACCGCAGCCGCTGCTTGCGCTGCTCCCAGGTAAAGCGGTCCGCCCCACCCCCCTCACCAACTGCACCACGCGGAGCTTCGCCAGGCAGACCACGGCGGAGGCCGTGTTACACCGCGCGGCCTAACGTGGCTCGACGCGGCCTCCGGAGAACGTGCCCGTAACGCCACGTGCGTCTCTACGGAAATGGCGACTCGTCCGGCGCGACCGTCTCTCTGGTCACGCGCGGAGAGCAGGACGAGCCCGGCAGCGCGAGGCTGCTGCTGCTGCCCGGAAAACGACGATGATTTGTGACCGAGTTGTTTGTGCGCTGGTCTGGGTGCGACGTTCACTACGCGAGTGCGCATGGCATAAGTTGCGCGTCTTGGGTGCGTGCGTCGTTGTCGCGTGTTTGTTTCTGCACATGCGTGCGTGTGTGTATGTGTGCGCGTCACTCAACGCCATTGCACGCGGGACGCTCTGTCCCGAGGGATTCTCCAGGTGAAACATCCCAATAAATACAAAATATATACATCCCATTATCAGCCCGTAGGCGAATAATGAGATCTCCCATAAGTCCGTTCAGGGGAGCGTATAATAGAGTGTGTGTTGTATCTATGTTATGCGTATTGTATTCGCGTGGCCGCAGCAGAAATGCGACGAGATCATCGTACTGCACCTGGGCTTCCTGGACTACACCAAGTACCTGGTGCGAGTGCAGTTCCAGGGCCTGGAGCAGATTGTGCACCTCATCCAAGAGGTCAACTTCACGGTACGACGGGCCTTGTGGTGGAAATGACGGGCCCCGTGGTCGGTACAACTGGCCACAGCCGGTGCCATGAGGTCGTGGGAACTAGCGTATATGTTTGGCCGGATAGAGGGGGCTAAACAGACATTACTTGGACTGGAAAAGAGATGAACTGATGCTGTATGGGAGGATGTGGAGCTGAATGGACTTGCCGAAGACTGGTACCAGCGGTGTCAAGATCGGCCTCGATGGAGGAGGCTCGTGAAGGACGCTACTGGGCAGTTGGAGGCCATCGCCCTCCAGCAACAACGGAGGGCAGAGGAGCGACGCTCACGACGAGCGGAGCGTCGGTTGGCTAAAAGGCAGTAAGTTGGCACAGTAGGGTGCACAGCTGGTGCATCTACCAGCCATCTCAATCAACCCATGGCTCCTGGGTCTGTCCCATGACCTCCTGTCAGCGAGCCTTCGACACTTCACTTGGGCTCAAAGCACACCTGGCCTGGCATAAATCAACATGAGCATAAAAGTAGGGCGGTGTTGCAGCCCAGCGGTTCTGTTGCAGAATTTTGCGGTTCAAATATCTGGAAAGCTGCCTTGGTTAATACCGCCGTGTGCGTATTAACCACATCCACACAATGCGCCATCTGTTTCACGGACATTAAAGATCTCGTGACTTCATTCAAAACAATGAGGCTGTCAGTGTTTACCATGCTGGCTCCACGGTGCGAATTTACCGACATGCCAAAAATTACACCGCAAAACGACACAACTGGGATCGTGCGCAGCAGCAGTCGTCGCCCCCAACTGGCAGACCGAAGGCCGTCGCCGAGTCGCCTTGCGCTACACCGGGACAGCTGCCACTTGGGGGCGCCCTTCGAACGTTCGTGATGAGATGTTCAGGCGCTTTGAGTTGCCGCGGCGTTTAAGCGAGCGGCGCGATATGAATGCAAAGAAGATGGCGATGATCTTCACAATTTGTTTTCTGGCGGCCGACGCTAAGCCCCTGGCTTGTGCAGCGTTCCACGCCACTGACTCCGCTCGGGAGCGGTGGGGCTTACTGTGCACGTGCGCGTGTGTGCGTGTGTGAGAGGCACGCATCACTGTTTGCGTTGCAGATTAAGGGAATTAATGTGGACGCCTTTACAAATGTGGGCAGCAGGGTGGCAGCCCATGGTTGATGCTCGCGCCGCACAGCGAGAAGCGACCGGGTTCGATTCCCGACTCGGGCACCTTCCTGCGTGTGTGGAGTCTCTGTGTGTTCTTTCTCTCTCTCTCCCCCTGTTCTCCGTGTGTTTCCTCTGGGTTCTCCAGTTTGCTCCCATAGCTTAAAAAAAATATAGTGTAATCGGTATTGGGGCAAAACATTCCTAATGCTGAAACATGACCTGCAAATTACACCATTGGGATCACACAGCAACAACATTTGGCAGGACCCTCCTAAAAAAGAGTCTTGAGACTCGGTGAGACTTTTTGGGTGAACCAGCGCACCAACAATAACAATCAAGCATCGCAGTGGCAACATGTTAACTTCCTTGCCCGGTATGCATGATGTCGTGGGTTTGATCCCGACCCCGACGCCTCTATATTTGGAGTTTGCGTGTCTCTCTCTTCCCCATGGTGTTTTGGCTTTTTCTCCGGGTCCTCCGGTTTTTCTCTCCACATTTAGAAGCAACGTCGCGCGTTTAAAGTATTTGGCTGCTGTACATTTTCACACGATAAGTCACTTCGTTGGGCTATCAGTTGTGGCCAGGTCACTTCTGAAAAAGAGCTCTATAGCTTAGTGGGTCTTACTTGTTCAAATAATAATACTTAAATATTATTGTCTTACGGCGACGTGGCTCACACCGCTTGCGACGGCGCCTGCCCTCCTCTCCCCACAGTTCAAGGTGTACAACGCGGCCTTCACGCAGGTGGAGATCTGGTTCCGCTTCGTCTTCCTGCTGCTCACCTTCCTCGTTACGGTCAGTGCCAGCCCGTGGCACGTTGGCGAGGTAGTGGTGGGAGGCGTGGGTGGGGGGCGGCCGCCCACGAGGATTATTGTAATCGCTTGGCTCATGAAACAGCTGGGACTCGACGAGACGGGATTAGCAGTTGTCCAGTCGGGGTAATAACTCTGATTGCGTTTAAATGGCAGTGGTTGCTTAGTGTTGGCGTGTGCTGCAGCATGAGCTGCTGTGTCCATGTGTGCTGCTGCATGTGCCGTGCGTGTTTGTGCTGCTGTGCCTGTGTGTGCTGCTGTGCGTGTACTGCTTTGTCTGTGTTGCTGCTGTGCGTGTGTGCTGCTGCTGTGCGTGTGTGCTGCTGCTGTGCGTGTGTGCTGCTGCTGTGCCTGTGTGTGCTGCTGTGCGTGTGTGCTGCTGCTGTGCGTGTGTGCTGCTGCTGTGCGTGTGTGCTGCTGCTGTGCGTGTGTGCTGCTATACGTGTGTGCTGCTGCGCACGTACCGAAACACGCGTACCGCCCCGTGTTGCTGCGCAGTGCCTCTTCGCTCACTCCCTGCGCAAGTTCTCCATGCGGGACTGGGCCATCGAGCAGAAGTGGATGGCCATTCTGCTTCCCCTGCTGCTGCTCTACAACGGTGGGAAGCCAGGGCGCTCGCCCCGGACCGCCACCACCCCTCCACTCGTTAACCGCTCCGCCCCCCTCCCCCAGTTTTTGCGTTAATCGTCGGCGTGCGGCACCCGGCCATAAATCCCTAAAGCGCGGAGCCCGGAACGTCGCAGAGAGGCGATTTCTCCGACCTTTCTCGCCGATGCCGGCCTTGGTTTCTTCCGGCCGCGGCTACGCCGATGCGACGGCAAGTCTCTGGCTCGTGGGAGGGCACCTAGATTGCTCGTTCACACTCACGAGAGCCTCGCCGAGTCTCGAGACTGCGTACGCTGCTGTTTTTAAAGAAACTGCCGTGTGGCGTCCCAATCGAGCAATTTGCAGGTAATCTTTCAGCATTAGGATGTTTCGTCCAATGCGAATTGCTTATTTATTTAGCCACGGTTAGGAAGCCTGAGAACCCGGAAGAAGCCCATGCGGAACATACAGGCTCTACGCAGATAAGTCGGGAATCGAACCCCCGGGCACTTCTCGCTGTGGGTTGCGAGCCTGACTTCTGCGCTGCCACCCTGCCGCTCAAAGGCTCAGGCATGCCGTATGTGGATGTGATGAGATGGGATTACCGGATAACGGTGTTGGGTATGACGTGTCTGCGGCGTGTGTGGGCGTGCGAGCAGACCCCATCTTCCCGCTGTCGTTCCTCGTCAACTCGTGGGTGCCGGGCCTGCTGGACGCCATCTTCCAGGCCTCCTTTCTCAGCGCCCTGCTGCTGTTTTGGCTCTGCGTCTACCATGGCATCCGTACGCAGGTAACGCACCGACCCGCACCGACCTGCACGCAGGTACCACACCCACCCACACTCACTGGCACAAAACCACACGCAGGTACCGCACCGACCCGCACTGTGTGTGTAGAGCTGTTGTTGTGTTTTGCTCTCAGTCCAATCGCAGGTTCTTCACTTTTTACCTGCCCAAGCTGCTCATCGTGGGGCTGCTCTGGGTCGCGGCCGTCACTCTTGGAATCTGGCAGACGTAAGCAGCGCCGGCTACAGCGCCCCCCCACCGCGTCCTGCCAGTGCCCCGGCCTCTCATAGCGGGCGCTGCTGCCAGCATCGCAGAGGGCGTCGCACGCGATTAGCTCCTCACAGCACATTTCAGCCAATTGAATGGTCAACCCCGGTGGTATCTGGCCTGCAAACCAGATTTTGTTTTCTGCCAGTGAAGGTCGATGTCGTTTCTGTGTGTCCGTAATCCCAATCGGAGCGCTTTGAGATGTAATTTTTCTAATTTGGCAAAATTTGGACCGTGACGCCGGCACATGTGGCCTCCTTAATGGCAGCTGTGAAACAGAGGGCGCCTAGAATTTTGTGGCTGATGCGGCGTCATTAACTGGTGGCGGTTTGCCGGATTGGATCCACGAACCGCTGCAATGAGCGGCGTCGCGCCACCGACCCGGATCCGTGCCAGAACAGCGGCTTCCCGGAAACGTCCGGACGCCAGCACAGCCAGGCAGAGCGACGACGCCCGTCGCGGGCGCCGCCGGCCGGCCCGGCAGCGCGAAAGGCGGCGTAACCGACGTGGCGGAGTCACGTGGCACCCCCCACCCCTCCCCCCACCTCCCGCTGCACACCATGTGACATCGCCGTGCCTGCTCCTCTCTTCATGCAGGATGAACGAGCTGCAGGACCCGACATTCCAGTACCGCGTCGACACGGGGAACTTCGAGGTATCGTACCGAATGCGCCGCGTTCCAGTGACGTGGTGAAGTACGGTCAACAACCCCCCCCCGCCCCCCCCCACCACCCCACCCCCCCGTCCCTCCCTCCCGCCCCTCCCGCCCCTCCGCCGCGTGACCATCCCCCGACACAATGCGAGGAAGCCTTCATGCATCAGCGGTTTGACAAAGGGCTGCGAACTACGCATTCTTATATATTTACATATTTCCAAATTATATTTCAGAATATAATCCTGAACCGCGCTTCTTTCAACAAACAGCTTTTTTCGCAACGTTCTCCTGGCGCAGGGCCATTGTCGTTGTACAGGAGGCCGCCGCAGTATTTCACGGCCGTTAGTCTGTTGTTGTTTTACAGTAGGGGGCCCGTTGCCACTTTGTGGTTCCAATTCAGCAGACTTCCCTGATTGATACTGCCGGCGGGTGTACGGACTGTAAAAACACTCCATGCCGTCCGCTTCGGTTGTTGAAACACTTTAGCGAGCGTCATGTGAACCTAATGATGCATGGAGACGCTGCTGCTGCTGCTGGAGAGCCATGATTGTGATGGTTCGCACTGCCGCCTCGCAGGGTATGAAGATCTTCTTCTTTGTTGTGGGCGCCATGTACATCCTCTACCTCGTCTTCCTCATCGTGCGCGCCTGCACTGAGCTGCGCAACATGCCCTACTTCGGTGCGTCACTCGCCCTCCCTCCCTCGCTCCCTCACTCCCTCACACTCTCCCTCCCTCGCTCGCTCTCTCCCTCACACTCGCCCTCCCTCCCTCGCTCCCTCACTCCCTCACACTCTCCCTCCCTCGCTCCCTCACTCCCTCATACTCTCCCTCCCTCGCTCCCTCACTCCCTCACACTCGCCCTCCCTCCCTCTCTCCCTCGCTCCCTCCCTCCCTCTCTCCCTCGCTCCCTCCCTCGCTCGCTCGCTCGCTTGCCCGCTCACTCACTCACTCCCTCACACTCGCCCTCCCTCGCTCCCTCCCTCCCTTTCTCCCTCGCTCCCTCCCTCACTCCCTCACACTCGCCCTCCCTCCCTCACTCCCTCACTCCCTCACTCCCTCACACTCGCCCTCCCTCGCTCGCTCGCTCCCTCACACTCTCCCTCCCTCCCTCCCTCTCTCCCTCGCTCCCTCCCTCGCTCGCTCGCTTGCTCGCTCACTCCCTCACACCCTCCTTCCCTCGCTCTCTTCCTCACTCCCTCACTGCCTCGCTCGCTCGGTCCCTCCCTCCCTCGCATCCTTCCTCTCACTCTCCCTCGCTCCCTCCCTCGCTCCCTTCCCCGCTCTGTTCCCTCCCTCCCTCGCTCCGCTCCCTCCAGCTCCCTTATCAGTAGCTAAATATCAGCATTGGGGAGACAAAGGCAGCCGGTCCTGGCCAAACTTTTGCCTCATGCGTGTGTTTGTTTGTAAATATGTGGGTGTGTGTGTACGTACATGCGTGTACATGAGTCAGACGCCTTGTATAACCTTCTGTTCCAGGTGCAAGCTAAAGTGGCCCCTTGGGATCGAGTCATCCTGTTGGGTGACTTTAATGCTAGAGTGGGTAATGACGCAGACACTTGTAAGATGCGCCTACCATTCTTCCATTCCAATGGTGGGTGTCCATCGAAGACCTCATTCAAACCCACAGCAACCTGGCCTCGGCTAGCTGAGGATAGTTGCAAGCAGGAGTTTAAAAATCGCTTGCAGTTGGGGTTGGCATCGTCCCCACATCCTGATGCTGAGGAGAAATGGGTGAGGTTCAGGACTGTGGCTCATGCAACTGCAATTGCTGCATTGAGTGTGTGGTCCAGACCTCCCCAGATACTCTGGCTGAAAGAGGAGGTGTTCCAACGAAGAATTAGGTTAGCCAGAGTCTTCCTCGGAGGTTCGGAGAGCCGTGTGGCGCCTTACTGCCATGAGTGGCATGGGCGTGGGTTGCTGAGCAGATGGAATCTGCCTCAGTAGCCCACGATCACATGTCACTTATTCCATCTCAGAAGTAACTTGCAGCACCTCATCTATCACCATCAAGGTAAAGAACGGTGATCCGATCTCCAACACTCAGGAACTGGTCTACAGATTTGCAGAGCATTTCTATGAGGTATTGGGTGAAGGGAAATCCTGTAGCCCAGAACAATATCATGGACAAGGTGGGGATGATCCTGCTGGGGCTGCCGTGCCTCAAATATTGGCAGAAGTATATACCCCTTCTGAGTAGTTGGCTGAGGTGCCATCTGTGGAGGTAGTGTGAGGGGCATTCCGGAGTCGAAACCAGGAAAAGTGCCGGGTAGAGTTGTTCTCTGAAGTGAAATGCTGAGGGAGGGGGTGGTGTCTGTGTGCAGACTGCCCTACATGACATCATCACAACTGTCTGGAGCACAGGACAGGTTCCGCAGGATTGGAAGGATGTCATGGTAGTCCCCCTCTTTTAAGAAGGGGGACCGAATAGATTGTAATAGCTACAGGAGGATATCTCTTCTCAGTGTGCCGGGAAAGGTCCTGGCAAGGATTATTCAACATCGCCTTGCCAGGCACACTGAGGAGAGGCTTGCAGAGCCTCAATGTGGTTTCAGACCAAGGCGGTCTGCACGGATGCTATATTTTCTGTCCGGCTGCTGCAGCAGAGGCATAGAGAATTTCAATGTGGTTTCAGACCAAGGCGGTCTGCACGGATGCTATATTTTCTGTCCGTCTGCTGCAGCAGAGGTATAGAGAATTTCAAAAAGACCTACATCTCTGCTTTATTGACCTGGTCAAGGCCTTTCAGATTCCCTGGCTCTCTGCTCACAATCATTAAAGGCCTTCATGATGGTAGGCAGGCCCGGTTAAAGCTAAATGGCCAGGAGTCAGAGCCATTCCCTGTACACCTTGCAGTGCGACAGGGATGTCCTCTGGCTCCCATATTTCATATCATCTTTGACCACGTAGTTCAAGAAGCTTTCCATGGCTGTACCGGAGGAATTTCCATTTGGTACAGATAGAATGGGAGGCTGATTGATGCCCAGGTGCGGTCAAGGGATGGCTGCCTATTGCTCAACCAAGATATGTATGCTAATGATCTGATGATTGCTGCTCACTCAGAGGAAGAGTTTGAGGTGCTGCTGCTGAAACTGGAGCATGCCACCAAAACTAAGAACCTGCTTGGGTATTTTGTTTGTTGTCCTTCCCCTGCACCTCCGATTAGCACAGTTGGCCACGTACGGTACGAAAGAAGTTCTACATGCATTCATACAGACCCCCATTGGTAATGGAGCAGTTGTGAAGAGAGTGGAGAGTTTTACATACCTGGGCAGTGTGCTTATAACCAGCTCCTGTTTGACAGCAAAGGTCTCACTCCGAATCATTCGGGCAGCATTATCTTTTCATCGGCTGGGTAATGCTGTGTTGAAGCTACATGGTCTGTTGCTCCAACACGAAGCTTCGGGTCTTCGCAACCACAGTCATGCCCTCCCTTCTATATGTTTACGAAACCTGAACCTCTCTAATGGAACATCTGTGCTGGTTAGAATCATTCAGGCTGGCGTACCTACGATCCATCCTGAGTTTAAGCAGATCTGGACACATTTCCATCAGTTAAGTTCTCCGGCAGGTAGGGGTGCGTTGGCTGGGTCATTTAGCCCGCATGCCCAGCCACTGCATTCCCATGCAGCTTCTTTTTGGCCGTATAGCGGGGACTAAACGGGCATGACACAGGCCTGAAAATAGATGGAGTGATGCGGTGCAGGAAGATGTAGAGCTGAGTGGACTTGCCGAAGACTAGTACCAGCGGTGTCAAGATCGCCATCTACGGAGCAGGCTCGTGAAAGACGCAACTCGGCAGTTGGAGGCAGTTGCGATGCTCACAACAACGGGCGGAGCATCGGGTGGCTAAAATGCAGCAAGTTGGCACAGTAGGGGCACAGCTGGTGCATCATCTGCCAGTCATCTCAGTCAACCCATGGCACCTGGGTCTGTCTCGTGACCTCCTGTCAGTGACACTTCACGTGGCCTCAAACGTGCACTTTGCCTGGCACAGGCGCCATGGTGACGTCACTGTCACTTAGTGGTGAATGGCGTCTGTTGTATAAAAACATATATGGATGAGTGGAGAGTGGTAGTATAGCAGTTAGCGCACTGTGCTACAGACCCAGCAACACAAGTTGGATTCCCACTCACGGTCAACACCAGTGACGAATATATGAACCGGTCCTGGGCCACCCTTAGGTCGACTCAGCCTTAATTGAATATCTGGTGTGGTGAGTAAACATCACCACTGGTGAGACAAAGGCGGTAAGGTGTGGTGCTGGCTACCACTCCTTTGTGTACTGTGCCGGCTTTTGTAGGTGCTCGATAACACCACTTGCCCCAACAATCTGTTCAAGCTATACGGGGGATCTTTGTGTTTGTCCACGTATGTCTGTGGCAATGTGTTTATGCGTGCGTCCGTACGTGTCTCCCCTAGACCTGCGGCTCAAGTTCCTCACGGTGCTCACGCTGATGGTGCTCGTGATCAGGTAAAGCCGGGCAGTGCCGGCTCGCCGCTCAGACCCCGCGGCGTGTGTGCGTGCGTGCAGTGTATCAGAATATTTTTTTCCTGGAAGAATCGGATGAGCTTGTAAAGCTCTTTTTTCACAAATGTCCACCCCTTATCCTCTGTTCGTGTCTCGCAGCATCACCATCTTGTTCCTGAGGTTCGGATCTCAAGTTCTGCAGGACAACTTCATCTCCCAGCTGTCCACCCACTACCAGAACTATATCCTCCAGCCTGGCGGCCCTGAAGCTGCCTCGGTGGTAGGGCAGCAGTCAGCAGCTCGGCGGACGTGGTCAGGCCGCACCATCGCTGCTGAGCCACCGCTCCGCGCAGCTGCAAAGGGAACTCGGGCGCTTCAAAATAACCGGTTATACAACCCAGTTAACGTTCTTTTCGCACACAGAGGAATATCTCACACTAAACATTACGTGTCTGCTGCTGCCACCACCGATGGTGGTGTTGTGACGGTCAGCAGCGCGCTTGACTCGCTGTGCGGAGGTCGCCGGTTCGTCTTCCCGGCACGACGGTGCAGGTTTCTCCGATCCCCCACGTTCACGGCTGCTGTACGCGCAGTAGCAGCGGCGGCGGCGAACGTGGGTTCGTCGCAGCGAGTCCCTTGACGGGTCGCCTCGTGGCAACGGCAAGGCCGCACTCCGACCTCTTCATTTCACGACCGCGGAGCATCACGTGGTCGGGGGCCCACGCGGACGCCGAGTGCGGCGCTCGTTCCTTGACGGTCCCCTGGCACCGGGGAGCCTCCTCTGTCCCCTGGTGGGGACGTGAGCCCTCGCCAGTGCTCCATAGTAGGCCCGCCCCAGCCTTAACGATGACAGCGGCGAGGTGCGTTGGGCTACGCCGCCTTTTGTATACGTGTTGCGGAGCGCTTTGCACGCGATGAGCTACTCGCGAATCCTCGCGTCTCAACGCATTTAAACGGGGGGGGGGGGCACCCCCAGTGGCAGCTGACCACTGCGTGGCACGCGGTGACTCGGCAGCCCGCGAGCGAGCGAGTGTTAGTCTGCCGTGCGCAATCCCAACCAAGCATCGCGGGGACCCACCGGCGTTTGTTGCGGTGAAAATCTCACCGTGAGCAGCGTCCCCGTGTGAACCGCTGCGGTATGAAAGGTGCAGGGGAAGTTTATCCCGGAAGGGGGCGCCGCTTGCGTCGTGGAATTGATGGCTCTCGTAAACCGCGCGACGTCACGGCGCTTTGATTTATGACTCGGCGCTAGGCAAGGTCGCGGCTCCGCGTGCGATTGCTCCCTGACTCCCCGCCTCACCGGCCGAGTTCCTCTCCTTCTACGGGCTTCTCAACTTCTACCTCTACACGCTGGCGTTCGTCTACTCGCCCTCCAAGAACGCGGTCTACGGTAAACACCGCACGCTGGTGCCATCGCCGCCGCTATGCCGGTGCCTCGATGCTCATTTTGAGCCGGAACTCGCTCCCCACTTTGCTTACTTGACTTTTACGGACGTTTGGTCCAACGAGCGAGCGTAAAATGCTGCGGCAGAATGATAACGATAATATTGATAATTTAGCTCGCATGGTTGTTGGCCGCCATCCGTTCTCGTGGCACGGTGTTTCACAGACGCAACATGTGGTGGTGGAGCGGCGGGGGGTGGAGCGGGGGCGGGAGGCGACGTTGCCGTTGCATGCGATGCCGATTGCCTCGTTTTGTGGTGTAAATTTTTAAATCGCGAGTTTGGATCGCGTGACGCCGGGCACACCGACGGCCGCCCATGCGAGCGAAGCAGAAAGCACGCGTAGTGTAATTGCGGTTCATACATACCGCAGCATTAACCAGGGCGGCCTGCCAGATTCGAACCATGAAACCATGCACAGTGGCCACGCGCAGGGCTGGGGAGTGGGCGGGCGGGCTAGCGAGCGAGCGAGCGAGTCCCTGCCCCGTGCTTACCCGAGGGGGGTGCGACGTGTGCATGTCTCTGTGCCGCAGAGTCCCAGCTCAAAGACAACCCCACATTCTCCATGCTCAACGACTCGGACGACGACGTCATATACGGGTGAGAGATACGCAGCCACCCGGCGCGCCGAACCTTCACCCTGAGCAGAGATTCGACGCCTCTCATGTCGTGACATGACACGCACGCTCACGGCCAACACCAGTGACGATTATCGGAACCTATCCTGGGCCTCCCCTATGTCAACTCACACACACGTATGAGTACCTGGTGTGGTCTGTAAAATAATTGTCATTGGGGAGACAACGGCGGCCGGGCATGGTGCTGGCCACTCACCCTCTCGTGTGCCGTGCCGGTTTTCATAGGTGTTCCCTAACAGTACTTGCTCCTACAGTCTGTTAAGGCTATACGGGGGATCTTTCTCTTTCATGACATGTAACGTGTATGTGTGTGCACCGTAGTCCCATGTGTGACTTTGGTAGTGACATGTTTATTTCATGCGTCTCCGGTGACATGTAACACGTGGTAGCATGTATGTGCAATGGTAACAGCACCTACACACATAACGTGTGTCTGTGTATCCGCATAAGCACAGGTTGTTCACGAACAACACTTTCCCCAACAGTTTGTTAAAAGCTACACGGTGGACCTTTGTCTTTGCCTTTATCGCACAGCACGGACCACGAGGAGCTGCCTCTGCAGAACGGCAGGTCCATGCGGACCTCATACCACGACGGTTCCGACTCGGACTAACCACCCCGCCACCCTCCCTCCGCCACTCCCCGCACCTCCGCCACCACCGCCACCACCACCACCGCACGAGGCCCTCTCCTCCTGGCCGTGGGCAGCGGCTCGCCCAACTGCCTGCCCAGCGACTCGGGGGGGGGGGGGATGAGAATCGGCCGAGCGCGGAGCCGGGGCTAGTCCTCGGGCCCGCAAAGCGTGGGGGCGGAGGCAGAGGGAGAGCGGGTTTGGGGGCGCAAGCACGTGCTGGCCCGAGACGTTGACGGTGCCGTGCTTGTGCCTTGGAACTTTTCCCTCTGGGCAGTCCCAACGCAAGTTCGCCCTCCCCCCCCTCCCCCGCAGGGCCACCGTGCGATTGCAAGGCGGCGGCGGCATCGGTGGTGTCGTGGGCAACGCAAAACGGAAGATGGGAGCGTGAATGTGAATTGAATCCGCCAGTACTTAGTGGGGATTTGTAACCGCACTTCGATTCCGTTGCTTTTGTCTTCTGGCAAACGCCACCCCCAGCGCGTCGTCCAACGCGGTCGCCCAAGGTGAGAACCGTAAGCAGCAATAACATAGCCAGGGACGTGACGTCAGAACACTGTTTGTTAGAATGAAACTGTTTCATAGCATACACCTAGATGGCGATCGCGGCTCATTCATTTTTTTCCCATTTTCATTGTTAACTTTCGTACAACACGTTTGTGGGTTAGAGGTTGCCAAGTGGCAGAATACACCGTGTGTGTGTGCATACACCATGTGTGTGTGTGCATACACAGTGTATCGTGTGTGTGTGTCCCGTTTGTGTACTGCGTGTGTGTGTATATCGGGTGTGTACCGTGTGTGTACCACGTGTGTGTGTGTACCGTGTGTGTGCGACTTACTGGGTTCCTCTTCAGCTCACCGGTGCGCGTAATGATAATAGGCGCACCGTTAAATGGTCGTACGCTACTTGACAATTTAATTTTGCGTCGGGTGGTGGAGGGTTCTTAACGAACACACATTTGGCCAGATCATGATATGGCCAAACACAAAAGTAAATTTGCTTCAGAATGAACCATGCGGCGACCATTGCTGTGGGGCATGGGGTGATCAGCTTGGATCTCGCGCTTGCACGTTGCTGTAGCTGTCCGCTTCATTTTATGTCGGCACGTTTGGGGTGGGGTGCCGTCATTCTCATTGCACGGGGCGGCCGTCACGCAGGCGAGGCACCACCGCTGCGTTTCGCCAACGCAGCCGCCCATGGTTTTGCGGTCGGGGTTGAAGGTTTGATGATCTTGTTACTCCGGAATCCCGAGCCAAGTGATTCGCGGGGCAATTGGTCAGTCAAATTTGAACCGGGATGCGCGGCCACACACAACGACGGCCGTCACGTCGGGAGAATTCTTCGACGTCCACCGAGAGTGACCATGAACGGCGCGTATTATTTCACGGTTGGCGCCGCCCTGCGGTGTTAACCAGCAGTGGCCTGCACTCAATGCGAACCGCATTGGGTGCAGGCGGGCGCGTCTCATTTCCGCTGTAGTAATCATAGTAGCAATGCACGGATTTATGCTGTGTGTGTCAAAACCACAGATATGCTCGTCGTGTGCAATTCAGCCTGGAGGCGATGGTGGTAGTTGGGGGGGGAAGCATTGGTAGCACGATGTCGTGGTGGTGGTGCTGTATATATGTATGTTGAACTTCTTTCACACCGTGCTTAGCCTACCCTACGAATTGGAGGTGTGTGGCGGCGGTGATGGTGGCATCACCGGCTTTTGGCCACCGATGACCTGAGGATCTCGCGCTCAGAGCCGGTTGGCAACGCTAGCATCCCCCCCCCCCCCGCATGCACGGCAACCCCTTGTTCATCCCCGCTAAATGAGACGGCACTGGGGCTGAGAGAACTGGGCACTTTGCTTTGAGGCTGGAGTGTAATTATATCTCTTGTAAATAATCTGTACATACAATTACAATTTATAGCCTAACCCCTCTCTTGTCTTAGCCATAATTGCAAGTTACTGTCTAAACAGATGCTACTTCCCAGACCACAGATGCGGTGTGGCAGGAATTTATTTGGAATATCTGATAACGGAGTGGTGTTCAACTTTACTCATGCAGCAATGGTCTGCACTGTTTCATACACCTTGGCCAATGAAGAAATACGCCTGGGGGAAAGGTGGGAATCCTCGTGTGGGTGGCTGGGTGATGAGGCTGGAGCCAGGCTGGGTGATGAGGCTGGAGCCAGGCTGGGTGATGAGGCTGGAGCCAGGCTGGGTGATGAGGCTGGAGCCAGGCTGGGTGATGAGGCTGGAGCCAGGCTGGGTGATGAGGCTGTAGCCAGGCTGGGCGAGGGATGATGGAGCTAGGGTGTAGCCATGCAGCCTGGGGACACGTGTAGTTAAATATAATTATATAGAATTTTCTCTAAACTCGACCAGAATCTTTCTCGACTCGCCGTGTCCCTGTCATGTATTGCCGTGTTTAGCAGAGTGGTACAATTACAATGCGTGGAGAGGGGGCGGTTTTGATTTAATAGCGACGGTGATGTGCGTGGTTATGAGTTAATGTATTTTAATCGCTAAAGGTGGCCAGAAAATCGATCCTCGGACACCGCGGTCCTGGCTGCTGACCCTTGGAACGGCGGCTTGACGCTTCCCGGTCCCCTTTCACGTTCCGAGGGTGGCCCTGCTGGGTGGCTTGGTTAGCGACGCTCGCACCTCGCAGCAACAAGCCCTGGGGTTGGGTTCCCTACTGGGGCGCGGTTCTTTGTGGAGTGAGTACGTTATGTGTGTATGTGTACCTTTGTGTGTGTCTACGGTCTGTGTGTGTACGTTCTGTGTCTGTGTGTACGTTCTGTGTGTATGTTTACATTCTGTGTGTGTGTCCCCTCTGTGTGTGTGTACCCTCCGTGTGTGTGTGTCATCTGTGTGTGTACGTTCCGTGTGTGTGTACTTTCTCCCACGTGGGTTTTCTCCGGTCTCTCTGGTTTCATCCCATGGTTATACAAACAAACAGACCGTACAATGTAACCGGTATTGGCCAAAACAACCCTATTGCTGAAAAATCACTGGCAGATTACACAGCATTTCTCCTGCAAACACAGCTCACTCTCAAACATCACTCTGCTCTTCTCATTTCCAAGACACCGCGAAGGCACCGAGGGGTGCAACAAAACCACGTTTGGGTAAACACGCACGGACGAGTCAGCGCCGGAGTGTCACCTCCATTCTCATGGCATCTATACCGTGCATCGTTAAAAACGGCTTCAACGTGTCAACACGAGGGCGGCAGGCACTTTGATTTCCCCCTCGTGGTTGTGAGCATGGCTCTTTGGGCCGTGTGGTTTCCCGCCGGCCCGCGTGTCGGTGTCCACGGCGTGCGTGGCTGTGGGGAGGGTTTCTGGGTCTTCGATGCGTTCCGTCTCCGCGCCGGGGGGGTCAGGGCGACGTCTTGACACCGTCCCCCAGCGTGGTTGTGTTTACGCTACTCGTGTGCAGGGTGCGCCGTGCCGTTGGGTGACGCGCCTTTCGTGTTCCGTAGGGGTGCAATTCTGTCGTCTTTCTGTTAGCGTCGTGGTGTTTGTGATAAAGGGATTCGGTTTCTCTATTGACCGCACCGCGTGTTCACTTTTTTTTTAATTCGCTGTCAAATTTTCCACTTCCGACTCGGGTTTGACGTGCGCCGGAGTGGCCGCGGGGGCCGCGGGGCCAACCGGGTCTACTTGGAAGACGGGAACCACGGAGATTACAGGAACCGCGGGGGCCGTGGGGACCACGGGGACTACTGGGACCGTGAGGTCCGTGGGGACCGCAGGGACTACGGGATCCACAGGGCCCACTGGGACAGGGGGGACCGCAGGGACTACGGGGTCCGGAGGGGGCCCACTGGGACCGGGGGGACCGCAGGGACTACGGGGTCCGGAGGGGGCCCACTGGGACCGCGGGGACCGCGGGGACTACGGGGTCCGGAGGGGGCCCACTGGGACCACGGGGACCGCAGGGACCACGGGGACTACGGAGACTACGGGGTCCGCTTCACACCGACTACTTGGTGCGGCCGGGGAGGTGACGGAGGCAGCGGCGCAGCGGCGACACCCAGCGTGCCTCACAGCAAGAAGTGCCTTGGTTCGATTCCTGACTCGGGCTTCTTCCTGAGTAGAGTGCGGCGGTGTGGGTGGCGTGGTGCTGGTCACCCACCCTCTCGTGTGCTCTGCGGGTCTTCATACAGTGAGGGAAAAAAGTATTTGATCTGCTGATTTTGTACGTTTGCCCACTGACAAAGAAATGTTCAGTCTATAATTTTAATGGTAGGTTTATTTTAACAGTGAGAGACAGAATAACAACAACAAAATCCAGAAAAACGCATGTCAAAAATGTTATAAATTGATTTGCATTTTAATGAGGGAAATAAGTATTTGACCCCCTCTCAATCAGAACGATTTCTGGCTCCCAGGTGTATTTTATACAGGTAACGAGCTGAGATTAGGAGCACACTCTTAAAGGGAGTGCTCCTAATCTCGGCTTATCACCTGTATAAAAGACACCTGTCCACAGAAGCAATCAATCAGATTCCAAACTCTCCACCATGGCCAAGACCAAAAAGCTCTCCAAGGATGTCAGGGACAAGATTGTAGACATACACAAGGCCGGAATGGGCTACAAAACCATTGGCAAGCAGTTTGGTGAGAAGGTGACAACAGTTGGTGCGATTATTCGCAAATGGAAGAAACAGAAGAACTGTCAATCTCCCTCGGCCTGGGGCTCCATGCAAGATCTCACCTCGTGGAGTTGCAATGATCATGAGAACGGTGAGGAATCAGCCCAGAACTACACGGGAGGAACTTGTCAATGATCTCAAGGCAGCTGGGACCATAGTCACCAAGAAAACAATTGGTAACACACTACACCGTGAAGGACATAAATCCTGCAGCGCCCGCAAGGCCCCCCTACTCAAAGCACATATACATGCCCGTCTGAAGTTTGCCAATGAACATCTGAATGATTCAGAGGACAACTGGGTGAAAGTGTTGTGGTCAGATGAGAACGAAATGGAGCTCTTTGGCATCAACTCAACTCGCCGTGTTTGGAGGAGGAATGCTGCCTATGACCCCAAGAACACCATCCCCACCGTCAAACATGGAGGTGGAAACATGCTTTGGGGGTGTTTTTCTGCTAAGGGGACAGGACAACTGCACCGCATGAAAGGGACGATGGACGGGGCCATGTACCGTCAAATATTGGGTGAGAACCTCCTTCTCTCAGCCAGGGCATTGAAAATGGGTCGTGGATGGGTATTCCAGCATGACAATGACCCAAAACACACGGCCAAGGCAACAAAGGAGTGGCTCAAGAAGAAGCACATTAAGGTCCTGGAGTGGCCTAGCCAGTCTCCAGACCTTGATCCCATAGAAAATCTGTGGAGGGAGCTGAAGGTTCGAGTTGCCAAACGTCAGCCTCGAAACCTTAATGACTTGGAGAAGATCTGCAAAGAGGAGTGCGACAAAATCCCTCCTGAGATGTGTGCAAACCTGTTGGCCAATTACAAGAAACGTCTGACCTCTGTGATTTCCAGCAAGGGTTTTGTTTTGCAGAGGGGTCAAATACTTATTTCCCTCATTAAAATGCAAATCAATTTATAACATTTTTGACATGCGTTTTTCTGGATTTTTTGTTGTTATTCTGTCTCTCACTGTTCAAATAAATGTACCATTAAAGTATAGACTGATCATTTATTTGTCAGTGGGCAAACGTACAAAATCAGCAGGGGATCAAATACTTTTTTCTTTCACTGTAGGTGCACACTAACAGGCTATAGGGGGGTATTTGCCTTTGTAATCCCATTTGAGTAATTTTCAGGTCATTTGTCACCCTTGGGATGTTTGACCAATACCAGTTACACTGTTTAGTTTAGCTATGGGAGGACACCAGCACACTCGGAGGAAACTGGTGCCGAACAGGGGACGATAACGTACCGACCTCTCAGTCGGGAATCGAACCGAGACCCCAGGTGTTGCGAGGCACCCGGGTTACAACTTGCGCTGCCCACTACCCTGCCGCTCGGCGTGAGCTGAGACGCGGGGTTGTGTTCATCCCCGCAGACGGGGAGGGGGGGTTGGAATGCTATCGTGGGTTGAATATCCACGTCGAGGGTTGAATCTTCCCGGGTTTCTGGCGATGTCTCGCGGCCCCCCAAGGGGAATTCCCTCATCGTGGCCCGGGAGCCGTCATTGTAGAGCACAAATTGCGAGAGGGATTCTCGCCTCGGTAGGGTTCCTCGGCCCCGCGGGAATTCCACGGGGTCCGAGACCTGGGACGTTCAGTGGCTGCGCGCGGTGTTTACAAAATAATCCCACGGGAGGTGGGGGGAGGGGCTCGCGCTGCGCTGAATCTTCGCACAAGGCGTCGGCTAGGCGGCCCTGGCGCCTCCTGGCGCTCACGAGGCTGGGCCCGCACCGCTGGGATCCACCGGCTCCGGCTTTCAGCCGCACCGACCGCACCAGAATTGTCACCAGGCCGAGGCGCGCACGTCTCCATGAATGTCATACTCGAGACAAAGTCCACAGTCAGTGCAATTGTGGCCGTGCAAACCAAAACTGTGGACTGTAAGCTTAATAGAGACACATATATACATAGAGACGCATAGAGATGCATAGAGACAGGTATAAACAGAGACAGATGCATTAAAGACGAGCCACTGGTGCCATTGTGGCCACAACCCGCACTACGGACCGCACAGTCAACCCACTGTGGTCTGTGCTCATTCAACGGAGAACAAGGAGCGGTGACACGAACTCTGTGCCGAAGCCCTCTAGTCGTGGCCAGCAGCAGCAGGGCATCGAACTCTTGAATGACATCGCTGCTGGCATCGTCCGGCGCAACAGAATGGCATCGCCTGCTCGCCATGAAACTGGATCCGCACGTGTGACTCGCGGATGTCGTCGGAGACGTGCGGTGGCCGCGCGCTGGAGGGATGATGGATGCGGTGGGTGGGTGGCGAGCGGCCTCCGGACGAGGCTGAGGGTTTGCGGCGCTCGGGGAATGCGTCGTGCCGCTGATGCACGCTGCGGCAGGACAATGGAGTGGAGGTGGGGGTCAGCCAGGGTCATCAGCGCCACCCACGCATAGACCCCCACCTCGCCCCGTCTCTCGGCAGACGGGGCACTCCGGACGGGGCCTTCAAGGTAGCTCCGTGCTCTGCACGTGGAGAGAAAGCGTTGAGACCCGAGCGCTTAAAGTGGATGGGTGATATTAAGCGAGAGCCGGCATAATTCCGTCTGCCGAGTGAGGAGCGGATGACTCATTTGACATTCTGAGTAGAGTGCGCGGGAGTGGGGACGGCGCGGTAATCGCGCGGTAATTGACAACGCACAGCACCGCTCCGCCCGTCACTCCGCGCTGCTGTTTGTGAGTCGCAACACCGAACGTGTCGCTGGCGGCTCCCGCGGGAGGTTCGATTCCTTACTTGCGTTGTTACCACGCAAGCTTCGCCGAGTCTCAGGACTCTTTGTGTTTGCAGGAGGGTCCTGCCAGGTTTTTTCTTTGTCGCAGCAGGAGTGCGATCCCAGTCGAGTAACTTGCCTTGTGAGTTCTCAAAATGTTTGGGGCCGTGACGCCGGCACTCGCTGCCTTGCTCGTTTGCCACGACGTCACGGGATCTTCCACGTCCCCACTGCGTGCGAGTGGAGGGGGCGGCACGCAATGTTTACCAGGGCGGCCGGCTGGATCCGAGCCGTCCCTGCTGCTGGAATGGACCGCACGTGGAGTGGGGCGCAGGTAACTTGCCTGTTACCTCGGACCGTGCTGGCAGCAACGAGGGTAGTTGGATCACACACGGACTGACGGACGTGAGACTCCCAAACCGTGGGTTGTCGAGGTTACCATCTCGGGGTCTCTGCGTCCAAGCCTCTTGTCAACGGCCCTGGAAACAACAGCAACGAGCTCAATGCTGCGTCACGAAACGATTCGCCCACTCCACGTATCCAAAATGTCTCCGAGCCGCCTATCCCGCTTGCCCCCCCCACTCGTCCGTGATTGGATCAATAATTTTTTTTTACAAAAATTATACAAAAAATTATCGGTTCCACAGTGCGGTGCTCGGTGTGAACCGCGTTGAACGGAGCAGGGTCGAGATAGCGGCCAACATGGGGGGGGGGGGAGGCGGGGAGCAGCTCCTTGTCGCTGAGCAGACGTCCCCGATGCAAGTTGACCACGGCAGTAGATGTTGGGGAGCGATAAGCAGGCAACTGGCCGAGCGGGTGACTGGAGCCAGCCGGTTGGCTCGTGGACAGTGTCGCGTTCACTGCAGGAGAGTCGCGTGGCCTCACCCGGCAAACACGAGGGGTGCCGCAGTCACCAGGATCTCGTCTCCCGCCTGTTTTACCCGGCGACGCCTCAAGCCGCGTCTCAAGACTTGCAGGAGGCTCCTCGGCGAGGATTGCCTGGAGCGAGGCCACACGGGGCAGCAGCTGCCTCACTCCACGTCGTCTTCCCAGCGTCGCCAGCACAGTCCCAGGCTGCGTACCCCGACTCCCTCCTTGCTGCCTCGGTGTCCCCTGCCACGCGGAGCCACGGGAGGTGGTGAGCCATGTGAGATAGCCAGGTCTCATTGCCAGGTCTCATTGTCAGGTGGTATTGCCAGGTGGCATTGTCAGGTCTCATTGCCATGTGAGATAGTCAGGTCTCATTGCCAGGTGGAATTGCCAGGTGGCATTGCCAGGTCTCATTGCCAGGTCTCATTGCCAGGTCTCATTGTCAGGTGGTATTGCCAGGTGGCATTGTCAGGTCTCATTGCCATGTGAGATAGTCAGGTCTCATTGCCAGGTGGAATTGCCAGGTGGCATTGCCAGGTCTCATTGCCAGGTCTCATTGCCAAGTCTCATTGCCAGGTGGCATTGCCAGGTGTCATTGTCAGGTCTCGTTGTGAGGTCTCTTTGCCAGGTGGCATTGCCAGGTCTCATTTCCAAGTCTCATTGCCAGGTCCCATTGCCAGGTCTCATTGCCAGGTGGCATTGCCAGGTCTCATTGCCAGGTCTCTTTGCCAGGCAGCATTGTCAGGTGGCATTGTCAGGTCTCGTTGACAGGTCTCATTGCCAGGTGGCATTGCCAGGTCTCATTTCCAGGTGGCATTGCCAGGTCTAATTGCCAGGTGTCATAGCCAGGTCTCATTGCCAGGTGGTATTGCCAGGTCTCATTGCCAGGTGGCATTATGAGATGGCATTGCCAGGTCTCGTTGCCAGGTGAGATGGCAAAG
This sequence comes from Petromyzon marinus, assembly GCF_048934315.1. NCBI lineage: Eukaryota > Metazoa > Chordata > Hyperoartia > Petromyzontiformes > Petromyzontidae > Petromyzon > Petromyzon marinus. The sequence continues at coordinate 823,884 of NC_133717.1, read as the reverse complement.
TCTCATTGCCAGGTCTCATTGCCAGGTGGCATTTCCAGGTCTCATTTCCAGGTGAGATAGCAAGGTCTCATTGCCAGGTCTGATTGCCAGGTGACATTGCCAGGTCTCGTTGCCAGGTGGCATTGCCAGGTCTCATTGCCAGGTCTCATTGCCAGGTCTCGTGCCAGGTGGCATTGCCAGGTCTCGTTGCCAGGTCTCATTGCCAGATGGTATTGTCAGGTGGCATTGCCAGGACTCATTGCAAGGTGGCATTGCCAGGTCACATTGCCAGATCTCATTGCCAGGTGGCATAGACAGGTCTCATTTCCAAGTGGCATTGCCAGGTCTCATTGCCACGTGGCATATCCAGGTCTCGTTGCCAGGTGGCATTGCCAGGTCTCATTGCCAGGTCTCATTGCCAGGTCTCGTGCCAGGTGGCATTGCCAGGTCTCGTTGCCAGGTCTCATTGCCAGATGGTATTGTCAGGTGGCATTGCCAGGACTGCCAGGTGGCATTGCCAGGTCACATTGCCAGATATCATTGCCAGGTGGGATAGCCAGGTTTCATTGCCAGGTGGCATTGCCAGGTCTCATTGCCAAGTGGAATTGCCAAGACTCATTGCCAGGAGGCATTGCCAGGTGGCATTGCCAGGTGACATTGCCAGGACTCATTGCCAGGTGGCATTGCCAGGTCTCATTGCCAAGTCTCATTGCCAGGTCTCGTGCCAGGTGGCATTGCCAGGTCTCGTTGCCAGGTCTCATTGGCAGATGGTATTGTCAGGTGGCATTGCCAGGACTAATTGCAAGGTGGCATTTCCAGGTCACATTGCCAGATCTCATTACCAGGTGGCATAGCCAGGTCTCATTTCCAAGTGGCATTGCCAGGTCTCATTGCCACGTGGCATAGCCAGGTCTCGTTGCCAGGTGGCATTGCCAGGTCTCATTGCCAGGTCTCATTGCCAGGTCTCGTGCCAGGTGGCATTGCCAGGTCTCGTTGCCAGGTCTCATTGCCAGATGGTATTGTCAGGTGGCATTGCCAGGACTGCCAGGTGGCATTGCCAGGTCACATTGCCAGATCTCATTGCCAGGTGGGATAGCCAGGTCTCATTGCCAGGTGGCATTGCCAGGTCTCATTGCCAAGTGGAATTGCCAGGTGGCGTTGAGCGGTGACGAGAGGCGTTGAGCGGTGATGAGAGACGTTGAGCGGTGATGAGAGACGTTGAGTGGTGATGAGGGGCGGTGAGCGATGATGAGAGGCGGTGAGTGGTGATGAGAGCCTGTGAGTGGTGATGAGAGACGGTGAGTGGTGATGAGAGACGTTGAGCGGTGATGAGAGACGTTGAGTGGTGATGAGAGGCGGTGAGCGGTGATGAGAGGCGGTGAGCGGTGATGAGAGACGTTGAGTGGTGATGAGAGACGTTGAGTGGTGATGAGAGACGGTGAGCGATGATGAGAGGCGGTGAGTGGTGATGAGAGGCGGTGAGCAGTGATGAGAGGCGGTGAGCGATGATGAGAGGCGGTGAGTGGTGATGAGAGACGTTGAGTGGTGATGAGAGACGGTGAGCGGTGATGAGAGGCGATGAGTGGTGGTGAGAGACGTTGAGCGGTGATGAGAGACGTTGAGTGGTGATGAGAGGCGGTGAGCGGTGATGAGAGGCGGTGAGTGGTGATGAGAGACGTTGAGTGGTGATGAGAGACGTTGAGTGGTGATGAGAGACGGTGAGCGATGATGAGAGGCGGTGAGTGGTGATGAGAGGCGGTGAGCGGTGATGAGAGGCGGTGAGCGATGATGAGAGGCGGTGAGTGGTGATGAGAGGCGGTGAGTGGTGATGAGAGACGGTGAGTGGTGATGAGAGACGTTGAGTGGTGATGAGAGGTGGTGAGCGGTGATGAGAGGCGGTGAGCGGTGATGAGAGATGTTGAGTGGTGATGAGAGACGTTGAGTGGTGATGAGAGACGGTGAGCGATGATGAGAGGCGGTGAGTGGTGATGAGAGGCGGTCAGCGGTGATGAGAGACGGTGAGCGGTGATGAGAGACGGTGAGCGGTTGATGAGAGATGGTGAGCGGTGATGAGAGATGGTGAGCACCGGGTCTCTGCCCTTGGCTTGGCACCGGGCAAGGTCGCGTCGGCGTTGATGGGCGAGGCGGCCCCCGACACGTGGCCATCGATCGTCCCTGCTCGGCCCGGGTTGCTTTAGTCAAGCCCGGGGTCTCGGGTCAATTGGCCCTCGCGAGGGGCGACGCCTCGTCGATAAAGCGGCATCCTAGAAGTGTGACTACAGATGTCTTGCATTCAGTCTTTATTAGAAGCTTTCGTGACTGCAGGAATCCATACTCTCTGGTTCTTTGGGTAAAGTCACGTAGATAGAAACAATAACAAAAGAAAATGAGACGTTTCGGTCGCACACAAGCGTCCGTCTTCAGGTGAGAAAATGATCTGTGCCTATATAAGGCCACAACAGCAGATCATTTTCTCACCTGAAGACGGTGGTCGCGCAGGGGGCCGACCCCCTGCGTGCTGCGCCGCGGGATGATTCCGGAAGGATTCCGTGGCGGGTGGTGGCAGAAATCGATTTTAACCTAAATGTGCGACTGGCATTGTGTTGAACTTCATTGTAGCAGTAGAGCGTCACAGCTTAGACTGAGAGGTGTGGCCGGTCCGTGTAAAAGTTGACAACTCACTCACCCGCTTACCCATCCCACCACTCGTTAGTCCGCCCATTTACTCACCCACTCATTAATTCACTCTCTCCTACTCATCCACTCACTCACCCACCCATCCACTCTTCCACCCATGAACTCACTCATCCACCCACTCATTCACCTACCCACCCACTCACTCACCCACTCACTCACCCACCTATCCACTCACCCATCCACTCACTCATCCACCCACTCATTCACCTACCCACACACTCACTCACCCACTCACTTTACTCCCCATCCACTCACCCACTCACTCATCCACACACTCACTAACCTACTCACCCACCCATTTACTCACTCACTCACTCACCCATCCACTCATTCACCCACTCATTCGTTCGCTCACCCACTCACCCACTCACGCACCTAGGGTTGCCGCCATCCGTCCCAGACCGCTGTGAACGGAGCCCGCATCGGCAATGTGCGCCTCACAATGATGATGCTCTGGCCGCGTGCGCTACCCAGGTGCAGTGACGGGCATCGTCTCGCGCAAGGTCACAGCAATCAGTGGCAGTAGCAACACAGCCGTGTAATAGCATCACGCATTATTATTGTTATTATTCAATTATAACCGAGGCTATCCTCGCGGCGGACCCCGTCTCCTAAGCCGCCTTATTGAACTCGCGGCTCGGTAGCCACTTGATATCCCATGGGGGAGACACTGGGCACCCGGGGTGAAGCTGCTGCTGCTGAGTTTGCAGTGGGGCACAAACAAGTGCGGTACGATTAACAACCCAAATAAACAAAACTCAAACCCATTCGTCAATAACACTGTGGCTTTAATATTAATATGTAGTGTAAATCAAATTGGCGACGATTTCGGGCAAAGAAGCTTCCCTGTCGTACGCCGAGCCTCGTGTACACAGCGCAACGCGTAGGCTTTCCAGCCCTTGTATGTAGAACTTCTATCGTAGCCAACCGCGCTAATCGGAGGTGCGGGGGAAGGACAGCGAAGATTCGCCTTTTTGTGTGCGATGTCACGAAATTAAGTGGTTTAATCTGTGTGGTGTAAACCCTCTTCCACCCGACTCAACTGAGCCAAAGTAAAATTGTCACGTGGTGTAACGCGGTGTCGGGTCCGGCGGGGGTGTAAGGGGCGACCCCCCCCCTCTCTCTTCCCTGAGACCCAGAAAATTGGTATTTTATCGACACTCATCAGAAAATACATGGAATTGGTTTTTTTATTATTATTAACGTAGAAACCTTTTTTAGAGCTTGAAATGAAATATCCGACCCCCCCCCCCCCCATCCTCGCCTCACTCCTCTCGCTGCCTGGGAAGTTTCTCTATCCGTGTCTGCGTTTATCATCGGTGCCACTTTCATCCATTGGGCTAGAAGATGAGTTTTGGTTACCATAGAAGCCGAGTTCTGGTTACCATAGAAGCCGAGTCCTAGTTACCATAGAAGTCGAGTTCTCGTTACCATAGAAGCCCAGTTCTCATTACCATAGAAGCCCAGTTCTCATTACCATAGAAGCCGAGTTCTGGTTACCATAGAAGCCGAGTTCTGGTTAGCATAGAAGCCGAGTTCTCATTACCATAGAAGCCGAGTTCTCGTTACCATAGAAGCCGAGTTCTAGTTACCATAGAAGCCGAGTTCTAGTTAGCATAGAAGCCGAGTTCTCGTTACCATAGAAGCCGAGTTCTCGTTTCCAAAGAAGCCGAGTTATGGTTACCATAGAAGCCGAGTTCTCGTTACCATAGAAGCCGAGTTCTCGTTACCATAGAAGCCGAGTTCTCGTTACAATAGAAGCCGAGTTCTGGTTGCCATAGAAGCCGAGTTCTCGTTACCATAGAAGCCGAGTTCTCATTACCATAGAAGCCGAGTTCTCGTTACCAAAGAAGCTGAGTTCTGGTTACCATAGAAGCCGAGTTCTCGTTACCATAGAAGCCGAGTTCTCGTTACCATGGAAGCCGAGTTCTCGTTACCATAGAAGCCGAATTCTCGTTGCCATAGAAGCCGAGTTCTCGTTACCATAGAAGCCGAGTTCTCGTTACCATAGAAGCCGAGTTCTCATTACCATAGAAGCCGAGTTCTCGTTACCATAGAAGCCCAGTTCTCGTTACCATAGAAGCCGGGTTCTCGTTACCATAGAAGCCGAGTTCTCATTATCATAGAAGCCCAGTTCTCGTTGCCATAGAAGCCGAGTTCTCCTTAGCATAGAAGTCCAGTTCTCGTTACCATAGAAGCCGAGTTCTCGTTACCATAGAAGCCGAGTTCTCGTTACCATAGGAGCCGAGTTCTCGTTAGCATAGAAGCCCAGTTCTCGTTACCATAGAAGCCGAGTTCTCATTACCATAGAAGCCGAGTTCTCGTTACCATAGAAGCCCAGTTCTCGTTACCATAGAAGCCGAGTTCTAGTTACCATAGAAGCCGAGTTCTCGTTACGAAAGAAGCCGAGTTCTAGTTATCATGGAAGCCGATTTCTAGTTACCATAGAAGCCGAGTTCTCGTTACCATAGAAGCCCAGTTCTCGTTACCATAGAAGCCGAGTTCTCATTACCATAGAAGCCGAGTTCTCGTTACCATAGAAGCCGAGTTCTCATTAATATAGAAGCCCAGTTCTCGTTGCCATAGAAGCCGAGTTCTCCTTAGCATAGAAGTCCAGTTCTCGTTACCATAGAAGCCGAGTTCTCGTTACCATAGAAGCCGAGTTCTCGTTACCATAGAAGCCGAGTTCTCGTTAGCATAGAAGCCCAGTTCTCGTTACCATAGAAGCCGAGTTCTCGTTACCATAGAAGCCGAGTTCTCGTTACCATAGAAGCCGAGTTATGGTTACCATAGAAGCCGAGTTCTCGTTACCATAGAAGCCGAGTTCTCGTTACCATAGAAGCCGAGTTCTCGTTACAATAGAAGCCGAGTTCTGGTTGCCATAGAAGCCGAGTTCTCGTTACCATAGAAGCCGAGTTCTCATTACCATAGAAGCCGAGTTCTCGTTACCAAAGAAGCTGAGTTCTGGTTACCATAGAAGCCGAGTTCTCGTTACCATAGAAGCCGAGTTCTCGTTACCATGGAAGCCGAGTTCTCGTTACCATAGAAGCCGAATTCTCGTTGCCATAGAAGCCGAGTTCTCGTTACCATAGAAGCCGAGTTCTCGTTACCATAGAAGCCGAGTTCTCATTACCATAGAAGCCGAGTTCTCGTTACCATAGAAGCCCAGTTCTCGTTACCATAGAAGCCGAGTTCTCGTTACCATAGAAGCCGAGTTCTCATTATCATAGAAGCCCAGTTCTCGTTGCCATAGAAGCCGAGTTCTCCTTAGCATAGAAGTCCAGTTCTCGTTACCATAGAAGCCGAGTTCTCGTTACCATAGAAGCCGAGTTCTCGTTACCATAGGAGCCGAGTTCTCGTTAGCATAGAAGCCCAGTTCTCGTTACCATAGAAGCCGAGTTCTCATTACCATAGAAGCCGAGTTCTCGTTACCATAGAAGCCCAGTTCTCGTTACCATAGAAGCCGAGTTCTAGTTACCATAGAAGCCGAGTTCTCGTTACGAAAGAAGCCGAGTTCTAGTTATCATGGAAGCCGATTTCTAGTTACCATAGAAGCCGAGTTCTCGTTACCATAGAAGCCCAGTTCTCGTTACCATAGAAGCAGAGTTCTCATTACCATAGAAGCCGAGTTCTCGTTACCATAGAAGCCGAGTTCTCATTAACATAGAAGCCCAGTTCTCGTTGCCATAGAAGCCGAGTTCTCCTTAGCATAGAAGTCCAGTTCTCGTTACCATAGAAGCCGAGTTCTCGTTACCATAGAAGCCGAGTTCTCGTTACCATAGAAGCCGAGTTCTCGTTAGCATAGAAGCCCAGTTCTCGTTACCATAGAAGCCGAGTTCTCGTTACCATAGAAGCCGAGTTCTCGTTACCATAGAAGCCGAGTTCTCGTTACCATAGAAGCCGAGTTCTCGTTACCATAAAAGCCGAGTTCTCATTACCATAGAAACCGAGTTCTCGTTACCATAGAAGCCCAGTTCTCGTTGCCATAGAAGCCGAGTACTCATTACCATAGAAGCCGAGTTCTGGTTACCATAGAAGCCGAGTTCTCATTACCATAGAAGCCGAGTTCTCGTTACCATAGAAGCCGAGTTCTCATTACCATAGAAGCCGAGTTCTCGTTACCATAGAAGCCCAGTTCTGGTTACCATAGAAGCCGAGTTCTGGTTAGCATAGAAGCCGAGTTCTCGTTACCATAGAAGCCGAGTTCTCGTTACCATAGAAGCCGAGTTCTCGTTACCATAGAAGTCGAGTTCTCGTTACCATAGAAGCCGAGTTCTCGTTACCATAGAAGCCCAGTTCTTGTTGCCATAGAAGCGGAGTTCTCGTTACCATAGAAGCCGAGTTCTTGTTACCATAGAAGCCCACTTCTCATTACCATAGAAGCCGAGTTCTGGTTGCCATAGAAACCGAGTTCTCGTTACCATAGAAGCAGAGTTCTCGTTACCATAGAAGCCCAGTACTGGTTACCATAGAAGCCGAGTTCTCATTACCATAGAAGCCGAGTTCTCGTTACCATAGAAGTCGAGTTATCGTTACCATAGAAGCCGAGTTCTCGTTACCATAGAAGCCCAGTTCTCGTTGCCATAGAAGCCGAGTTTTCGTTACCATAGAAGCCGAGTTCTCATTACCATATAAGGCGAGTTCTCATTACCATAGAAGCCGAGTTCTGGTTACCATAGAAGCCGAGTTCTCGTTACCATAGAAGCAGAGTTCTCGTTACCATAGAAGCCGAGTTCTCATTACCATAGAAGCCGAGTTCTCGTTACCATAGAAGTCGAGTTATCGTTACCATAGAAGCCGAGTTCTCGTTACCATAGAAGCCCAGTTCTCGTTGCCATAGAAGCCGAGTTTTCGTTACCATATAAGCCGAGTTCTCATTACCATAGAAGCCCAGTTCTCATTACCATAGAAGCCGAGTTCTGGTTACCATAGAAGCCGAGTTCTCGTTACCATAGAAGCAGAGTTCTCGTTACCATAGAAGCCGAGTTCTCGTTACCATAGAAGCCGAGTTCTCGTTACCATAGAAGCTGAGTTCTCGTCACCATAGAGGTCGAGTTCTCGTTACCATAGAAGCCGAGTTATCATTACCATAGAAGCCCAGTTCCCGTTGCCATAGAAGCCGAGTTCTCGTTACCATAGAAGCCGAGTTCTTGTTACCATAGAAGTCCAGTTCTCATTACCATAGAAGCCGAGTTCTCGTTACCAAAGAAGCCGAGTTCTGGTTACCATAGAAGACGAGTTCTCGTTACCATAGAAGCAGAGTTCTCGTTACCATAGATGCCGAGTTCTCGTTACCATAGAAGCTGAGTTCTGGTTACCATAGAAGCCCAGTACTGGTTACCATAGAAGCCGAGTTCTCATTACCATAGAAGCCGAGTACTCATTACCATAGAAGCCGAGTTCTGGTTACCATAGAAGCCGAGTTCTCATTACCATAGAAGCCGAGTTCTCGTTACCATAGAAGCCGAGTTCTCATTACCATAGAAGCCGAGTTCTCGTTACCATAGAAGCCCAGTTCTGGTTACCATAGAAGCCGAGTTCTGGTTAGCATAGAAGCCGAGTTCTCGTTACCATAGAAGCCGAGTTCTCGTTACCATAGAAGCCGAGTTCTCGTTACCATAGAAGTCGAGTTCTCGTTACCATAGAAGCCGAGTTCTCGTTACCATAGAAGCCCAGTTCTTGTTGCCATAGAAGCGGAGTTCTCGTTACCATAGAAGCCGAGTTCTTGTTACCATAGAAGCCCACTTCTCATTACCATAGAAGCCGAGTTCTGGTTGCCATAGAGACCGAGTTCTCGTTACCATAGAAGCAGAGTTCTCGTTACCATAGAAGCCCAGTACTGGTTACCATAGAAGCCGAGTTCTCATTACCATAGAAGCCGAGTTCTCGTTACCATAGAAGTCGAGTTCTCGTTACCATAGAAGCCGAGTTCTCGTTACCATAGAAGCCCAGTTCTCGTTGCCATAGAAGCCGAGTTTTCGTTACCATAGAAGCCGAGTTCTCATTACCATATAAGGCGAGTTCTCATTACCATATAAGCCGAGTTCTCATTACCATAGAAGCCCAGTTCTCATTACCATAGAAGCCGAGTTCTGGTTACCATAGAAGCCGAGTTCTCGTTACCATAGAAGCAGAGTTCTCGTTGCCATAGAAGCCGAGTTCTCGTTACCATAAAAGCCGAGTTCTCGTTACCATAGAAGCTGAGTTCTCGTTACCATAGAGGTCGAGTTCTCGTTACCATAGAAGCCGAGTTATCATTACCATAGAAGCCCAGCTCCCGTTGCCATAGAAGCCGAGTTCTCGTTACCATAGAAGCCGAGTTCTTGTTACCATAGAAGTCCAGTTCTCATTACCATAGAAGCCGAGTTCTCGTTACCAAAGAAGCCGAGTTCTGGTTACCATAGAAGACGAGTTCTCGTTACCATAGAAGCAGAGTTCTCGTTACCATAGATGCCGAGTTCTCGTTACCATAGAAGCTGAGTTCTGGTTACCATAGAAGCCCAGTACTGGTTACCATAGAAGCCGAGTTCTCATTACCATAGAAGCCGAGTTCTCGTTACCATAGAAGTCGAGTTCTCTTTACCATAGAAGCCGAGTTCTCGTTACCATAGAAGCCCAGTTCTCGTTGCCATAGAAGCTGAGTTTTCGTTACCATAGAAGCCGAGTTCTTGTTACCATAGAAGCCGAGTTCTCGTTACCATAGAAGCCGAGTTCTCGTTACCAAAGAAGCCGAGTTTCTTTTACCATAGAAGCCGAGTTCTCGTTACCATAGAAGCCGAGTTCTCGTTACCATAAAAGCCGAGTTCTCATTACCATAGAAGCCGAGTTCTCGTTACCATAGAAGCAGAGTTCTCGTTACCATAGAAGCCGAGTTCTCGCGACCATAGAAGTCGAGTTCTCGTTACCATAGAAGCCGAGTTGTTGTTACCATAGAAGCCCAGTTCTCGTTGCCATAGAAGCCGAGTACTCATTACCATAGAAGCCGAGTTCTGGTTACCATAGAAGCCGAGTTCTCGTTACCATAGAAGCCGAGTTCTCGTTACCATAGAAGCCGAGTTCTCATTACCATAGAAGCCGAGTTTTCGTTACCATAGAAGCCCAGTTCTGGTTACCATAGAAGCCGAGTTTTGGTTAGCATAGAAGCCGAGTTCTCGTTACCATAGAAGCCGAGTTCTCGTTACCATAGAAGCCGAGTTCTCGTTACCATAGAAGTCGAGTTCTCGTTACCATAGAAGCCGAGTTCTCATTACCATAGAAGCCCAGTTCTTGTTGCCATAGAAGCCGAGTTCTCGTTACCATAGAAGCCGAGTTCTTGTTACCATAGAAGCCCACTTCTCATTACCATAGAAGCCGAGTTCTGGTTGCCATAGAAGCCGAGTTCTCATTACCATAGAAGCAGAGTTCTCGTTACCATAGAAGCCGAGTTCTCGTTACCATAGAAGCTGAGTTCTGGTTACCATAGAAGCCCAGTACTGGTTACCATAGAAGCCGAGTTCTCATTACCATAGAAGCCGAGTTCTCGTTACCATAGAAGTCGAGTTCTCGTTACCATAGAAGCCGAGTTCTCGTTACCATAGATGCCCAGTTCTCGTTGCCATAGAAGCCGAGTTCTCGTTACCATAGAAGCCGAGTTCTTGTTACGATAGAAGCCGAGTTCTCATTACCATAGAAGCCGAGTTCTCGTTACCAAAGAAGCCTAGTTCTGGTTACCATAGAAGCCGAGTACTGGTTACCATAGAAGCCGAGTTCTCATTACCATAGAAGCCGAGTTCTCGTTACCATAGAAGCCGAGTTCTCGTTACCATAGAAGCCCAGTTCTCATTACCATAGAAGCCGAGTTCTCGTTACCATAGAAGCCGAGTTCTCGTTACCATAGAAGCCGAGTTCTCGTTACCATAGAAGCCGAGTTCTCGTTACCATAGAATCCGAGTTCTCGTTACCATAGAAGCCCAGTTCTCATTACCATAGAAGCCGAGTTCTCGTTATCATAGAAGCCGAGTTCTCGTTACCAATGAAGCCGAGTTCTCCTAGCCAAAGAAGCCGAGTTCTGGTTAGCATAGAAGCCGTGTTCTCGTTACCATAGAAGCCGAGTTCTCGTTACCATAGAAGCCGAGTATTCGTTACCATAGAAGTCGAGTTCTCGTTACCATAGAAGCCGAGTTCTCGTTACCATAGAAGCCCAGTTCTCGTTGCCATAGAAGCCGAGTTCTCGTTACCATAGAAGCCGAGGTCTGGTTACCATAGAAGCCGAATTCTCGTTACCATAGAAGCCGAGTTCTCGTTCCCAAAGAAGCCGAGTTCTCGTTACCATAGAAGCTGAGTTCTGATTAGCATAGAAGCCGAGTTCTCGTTACCATAGAAGCCGAGTTCTCGTTACCATAGAAGCCGAGTTCTCATTACCATAGAAGCCGAGTTCTCGTTACCATAGAAGCTGAGTTCTCGTTACCATAGAGGTCGAGTTCTCGTTACCATAGAAGCCGAGTTATCATTACCATAGAAGCCCAGTTCTCGTTGCCATAGAAGCCGAATTCTCGTTACCATAGAAGCCGAGTTCTTGTTACCATAGAAGCCCAGTTCTCATTACCATAGAAGCTGAGTTGTCGTTACCAAAGAAGCCGAGTTCTGGTTACCATAGAAGACGAGTTCTCGTTACCATAGAAGCAGAGTTCTCGTTACCATAGATGCCGAGTTCTCGTTACCATAGAAGCTGAGTTCTGGTTACCATAGAAGCCCAATACTGGTTACCATAGAAGCCGAGTTCTCATTACCATAGAAGCCGAGTTCTCGTTACCATAGAAGTCGAGTTCTCTTTACCATAGAAGCCGAGTTCTCGTTACCATAGAAGCCCAGTTCTCGTTGCCATAGAAGCCGAGTTTTCGTTACCATAGAAGCCGAGTTCTCGTTACCATAGAAGCCGAGTTCTCATTACCATAGAAGCCGAGTTCTCGTTACCATAGAAGCCCAGTTCTGGTTACCATAGAAGCCGAGTTTTGGTTAGCATAGAAGCCGAGTTCTCGTTACCATAGAAGCCGAGTTCTCGTTACCATAGAAGCCGAGTTCTCGTTACCATAGAAGTCGAGTTCTCGTTACCATAGAAGCCGAGTTCTCATTACCATAGAAGCCCAGTTCTTGTTGCCATAGAAGCCGAGTTCTCGTTACCATAGAAGCCGAGTTCTTGTTACCATAGAAGCCCACTTCTCATTACCATAGAAGCCGAGTTCTGGTTGCCATAGAAGCCGAGTTCTCATTACCATAGAAGCAGAGTTCTCGTTACCATAGAAGCCGAGTTCTCGTTACCATAGAAGCTGAGTTCTGGTTACCATAGAAGCCCAGTACTGGTTACCATAGAAGCCGAGTTCTCATTACCATAGAAGCCGAGTTCTCGTTACCATAGAAGTCGAGTTCTCGTTACCATAGAAGCCGAGTTCTCGTTACCATAGATGCCCAGTTCTCGTTGCCATAGAAGCCGAGTTCTCGTTACCATAGAAGCCGAGTTCTTGTTACGATAGAAGCCGAGTTCTCATTACCATAGAAGCCGAGTTCTCGTTACCAAAGAAGCCGAGTTCTGGTTACCATAGAAGCCGAGTACTGGTTACCATAGAAGCCGAGTTCTCATTACCATAGAAGCCGAGTTCTCGTTACCATAGAAGCCGAGTTCTCGTTACCATAGAAGCCCAGTTCTCATTACCATAGAAGCCGAGTTCTCGTTACCATAGAAGCCGAGTTCTCGTTACCATAGAAGCCGAGTTCTCGTTACCATAGAAGCCGAGTTCTCGTTACCATAGAATCCGAGTTCTCGTTACCATAGAAGCCCAGTTCTCATTACCATAGAAGCCGAGTTCTCGTTACCATAGAAGCCGAGTTCTCGTTACCAATGAAGCCGAGTTCTCCTAGCCATAGAAGCCGAGTTCTGGTTAGCATAGAAGCCGTGTTCTCGTTACCATAGAAGCCGAGTTCTCGTTACCATAGAAGCCGAGTATTCGTTACCATAGAAGTCGAGTTCTCGTTACCATAGAAGCCGAGTTCTCGTTACCATAGAAGCCCAGTTCTCGTTGCCATAGAAGCCGAGTTCTCGTTACCATAGAAGCCGAGGTCTGGTTACCATAGAAGCCGAATTCTCGTTACCATAGAAGCCGAGTTCTCGTTCCCAAAGAAGCCGAGTTCTCGTTACCATAGAAGCTGAGTTCTGGTTAGCATAGAAGCCGAGTTCTCGTTACCATAGAAGCCGAGTTCTCGTTACCATAGAAGCCGAGTTCTCATTACCATAGAAGCCGAGTTCTCGTTACCATAGAAGCTGAGTTCTCGTTACCATAGAGGTCGAGTTCTCGTTACCATAGAAGCCGAGTTATCATTACCATAGAAGCCCAGTTCTCGTTGCCATAGAAGCCGAATTCTCGTTACCATAGAAGCCGAGTTCTTGTTACCATAGAAGCCCAGTTCTCATTACCATAGAAGCCGAGTTGTCGTTACCAAAGAAGCCGAGTTCTGGTTACCATAGAAGACGAGTTCTCGTTACCATAGAAGCAGAGTTCTCGTTACCATAGATGCCGAGTTCTCGTTACCATAGAAGCTGAGTTCTGGTTACCATAGAAGCCCAATACTGGTTACCATAGAAGCCGAGTTCTCATTACCATAGAAGCCGAGTTCTCGTTACCATAGAAGTCGAGTTCTCTTTACCATAGAAGCCGAGTTCTCGTTACCATAGAAGCCCAGTTCTCGTTGCCATAGAAGCCGAGTTTTCGTTACCATAGAAGCCGAGTTCTTGTTACCATAGAAGCCGAGTTCTCGTTACCATAGAAGCCAAGTTCTCGTTACCAAAGAAGCCGAGTTTCTTTTACCATAGAAGCCGAGTTCTCGTTACCATAGAAGCCGAGTTCTCGTTACCATAAAAGCCGAGTTCTCATTACCATAGAAGCCGAGTTCTCGTTACCATAGAAGCAGAGTTCTCGTTACCATAGAAGCCGAGTTCTCGTTACCATAGAAGTCGAGTTCTCGTTACCATAGAAGCCGAGTTGTCATTACCATAGAAGCCCAGTTCTCGTTGCCATAGAAGCCGAGTACTCATTACCATAGAAGCCGAGTTCTGGTTACCATAGAAGCCGAGTTCTCGTTACCATAGAAGCCGAGTTCTCGTTACCATAGAAGCCGAGTTCTCATTACCATAGAAGCCGAGTTCTCGTTACCATAGAAGCCCAGTTCTGGTTACCATAGAAGCCGAGTTCTGGTTAGCATAGAAGCCGAGTTCTCGTTACCATAGAAACCGAGTTCTCGTTACCATAGAAGCCGAGTTCTCGTTACCATAGAAGTCGAGTTCTTGTTACCATAGAAGCCGAGTTCTCGTTACCATAGAAGCCCAGTTCTCGTTGCCATAGAAGCCGAGTTCTCGTTACCATAGAAGCCGAGGTCTGGTTACCATAGAAGCCGAATTCTCGTTACCATAGAAGCCGAGTTCTCGTTCCCAAAGAAGCCGAGTTCTCGTTACCATAGAAGCTAAGTTCTGGTTAGCATAGAAGCCGAGTTCTCGTTACCATAGAAGCCGAGTTCTCGTTACCATAGAAGCCGAGTTCTCATTACCATAGAAGCCGAGTTCTCGTTACCATAGAAGCTGAGTTCTGGTTAGCATAGAAGCCGAGTTCTGGTTACCATAGAAGCCCAGTACTGGTTACCATAGAAGCCGAGTTCTCATTACCATAGAAGCCGAGTTCTCGTTACCATAGAAGTCGAGTTCTCTTTACCATAGAAGCCGAGTTCTCGTTACCATAGAAGCCCAGTTCTCGTTGCCATAGAAGCCGAGTTTTCGTTACCATAGAAGCCGAGTTCTTGTTACCATAGAAGCCGAGTTCTCGTTACCATAGAAGCCGAGTTCTCGTTACCATAAAAGCCGAGTTCTCATTACCATAGAAGCCGAGTTCTCGTTACCATAGAAGCAGAGTTCTCGTTACCATAGAAGCCGAGTTCTCGTTACCATAGAAGCCGAGTTCTCGTTACCATAGAAGCCGAGTTCTCATTACCATAGAAGCCGAGTTCTCGTTACCATAGAAGCCCAGTTCTGGTTACCATAGAAGCCGAGTTCTGGTTAGCATAGAAGCCGAGTTCTCGTAACCATAGAAGCCGAGTTCTCGTTACCATAGAAGCCGAGTTCTCGTTACCATAGAAGTTGAGTTCTCGTTACCATAGAAGCCGAGTTCTCGTTACCATAGAAGCCCAGTTCTTGTTGCCATAGAAGCGGAGTTCTCGTTACCATAGAAGCCGAGTTCTTGTTACCATAGAAGCCCACTTCTCATTACCATAGAAGCCGAGTTCTGGTTGCCATAGAAACCAAGTTCTCGTTACCATAGAAGCAGAGTTCTCGTTACCATAGAAGCCCAGTACTGGTTACCATAGAAGCCGAGTTCTCATTACCATAGAAGCCGAGTTCTCGTTACCATAGAAGCCGAGTTCTCGTTACCATAGAAGCCGAGTTCTCGTTACCATAGAATCCGAGTTCTCGTTACCATAGAAGCCCAGTTCTCATTACCATAGAAGCCGAGGTCTGGTTACCATAGAAGCCGAATTCTCGTTACCATAGAAGCCGAGTTCTCGTTCCCAAAGAAGCCGAGTTCTCGTTACCATAGAAGCTGAGTTCTGGTTAGCATAGAAGCCGAGTTCTCGTTACCATAGAAGCCGAGTTCTCGTTACCATAGAAGCCGAGTTCTCATTACCATAGAAGCCGAGTTCTCGTTACCATAGAAGCTGAGTTCTCGTTACCATAGAGGTCGAGTTCTCGTTACCATAGAAGCCGAGTTATCATTACCATAGAAGCCCAGTTCTCGTTGCCATAGAAGCCGAATTCTCGTTACCATAGAAGCCGAGTTCTTGTTACCATAGAAGCCCAGTTCTCATTACCATAGAAGCCGAGTTCTCGTTACCAAAGAAGCCGAGTTCTGGTTACCATAGAAGACGAGTTCTCGTTACCATAGAAGCAGAGTTCTCGTTACCATAGATGCCGAGTTCTCGTTACCATAGAAGCTGAGTTCTGGTTACCATAGAAGCCCAGTACTGGTTACCATAGAAGCCGAGTTCTCATTACCATAGAAGCCGAGTTCTCGTTACCATAGAAGTCGAGTTCTCTTTACCATAGAAGCCGAGTTCTCGTTACCATAGAAGCCCAGTTCTCGTTGCCATAGAAGCTGAGTTTTCGTTACCATAGAAGCCGAGTTCTTGTTACCATAGAAGCCGAGTTCTCGTTACCATAGAAGCCGAGTTCTCGTTACCAAAGAAGCCGAGTTTCTTTTACCATAGAAGCCGAGTTCTCGTTACCATAGAAGCCGAGTTCTCGTTACCATAAAAGCCGAGTTCTCATTACCATAGAAGCCGAGTTCTCGTTACCATAGAAGCAGAGTTCTCGTTACCATAGAAGCCGAGTTCTCGCTACCATAGAAGTCGAGTTCTCGTTACCATAGAAGCCGAGTTGTCGTTACCATAGAAGCCCAGTTCTCGTTGCCATAGAAGCCGAGTACTCATTACCATAGAAGCCGAGTTCTGGTTACCATAGAAGCCGAGTTCTCGTTACCATAGAAGCCGAGTTCTCGTTACCATAGAAGCCGAGTTCTCATTACCATAGAAGCCGAGTTCTCGTTACCATAGAAGCCCAGTTCTGGTTACCATAGAAGCCTAGTTCTGGTTAGCATAGAAGCCGAGTTCTCGTTACCATAGAAGCCGAGTTCTCGTTACCATAGAAGCCGAGTTCTCGTTACCATAGAAGTCGAGTTCTCGTTACCATAGAAGCCGAGTTCTCATTACCATAGAAGCCCAGTTCTTGTTGCCATAGAAGCCGAGTTCTCGTTACCATAGAAGCCGAGTTCTTGTTACCATAGAAGCCCACTTCTCATTACCATAGAAGCCGAGTTCTGGTTGCCATAGAAGCCGAGTTCTCATTACCATAGAAGCAGAGTTCTCGTTACCATAGAAGCCGAGTTCTCGTTACCATAGAAGCTGAGTTCTGGTTACCATAGAAGCCCAGTACTGGTTACCATAGAAGCCGAGTTCTCATTACCATAGAAGCCGAGTTCTCGTTACCATAGAAGTCGAGTTCTCGTTACCATAGAAGCCGAGTTCTCGTTACCATAGATGCCCAGTTCTCGTTGCCATAGAAGCCGAGTTCTCGTTACCATAGAAGCCGAGTTCTTGTTACGATAGAAGCCGAGTTCTCATTACCATAGAAGCCGAGTTCTCGTTACCAAAGAAGCCGAGTTCTGGTTACCATAGAAGCCGAGTACTGGTTACCATAGAAGCCGAGTTCTCATTACCATAGAAGCCGAGTTCTCGTTACCATAGAAGCCGAGTTCTCGTTACCATAGAAGCCCAGTTCTCATTACCATAGAAGCCGAGTTCTCGTTACCATAGAAGCCGAGTTCTCGTTACCATAGAAGCCGAGTTCTCGTTACCATAGAAGCCGAGTTCTCGTTACCATAGAATCCGAGTTCTCGTTACCATAGAAGCCCAGTTCTCATTACCATAGAAGCCGAGGTCTGGTTACCATAGAAGCCGAATTCTCGTTACCATAGAAGCCGAGTTCTCGTTCCCAAAGAAGCCGAGTTCTCGTTACCATAGAAGCTGAGTTCTGGTTAGCATAGAAGCCGAGTTCTCGTTACCATAGAAGCCGAGTTCTCGTTACCATAGAAGCCGAGTTCTCATTACCATAGAAGCCGAGTTCTCGTTACCATAGAAGCTGAGTTCTCGTTACCATAGAAGCCGAGTTATCATTACCATAGAAGCCCAGTTCTCGTTGCCATAGAAGCCGAATTCTCGTTACCATAGAAGCCGAGTTCTTGTTACCATAGAAGCCCAGTTCTCATTACCATAGAAGCCGAGTTCTCGTTACCAAAGAAGCCGAGTTCTGGTTACCATAGAAGACGAGTTCTCGTTACCATAGAAGCTGAGTTCTGGTTACCATAGAAGCGCAGTACTGGTTACCATAGAAGCCGAGTTCTCATTACCATAGAAGCCGAGTTCTCGTTACCATAGAAGTCGAGTTCTCTTTACCATAGAAGCCGAGTTCTCGTTACCATAGAAGCCCAGTTCTCGTTGCCATAGAAGCCGAGTTTTCGTTACCATAGAAGCCGAGTTCTTGTTACCATAGAAGCCGAGTTCTCGTTACCATAGAAGCCGAGTTCTCGTTACCAAAGAAGCCGAGTTTCTTTTACCATAGAAGCCGAGTTCTCGTTACCATAGAAGCCGAGTTCTCGTTACCATAAAAGCCGAGTTCTCATGACCATAGAAGCCGAGTTCTCGTTACCATAGAAGCAGAGTTCTCGTTACCATAGAAGCCGAGTTCTCATTACCACAGAAGTCGAGATCTCGTTACCATAGAAGCCGAGTTGTCATTACCATAGAAGCCCAGTTCTCGTTGCCATAGAAGCCCAGTTCTCGTTGCAATAGAAGCCGAGTTCTCGTTACCATAGAAGCCGAGGTCTGGTTGCCATAGAAGCCGAATTCTCGTTACCATAGAAGCCGAGTTCTCGTTCCCAAAGAAGCCGAGTTCTCGTTACCATAGAAGCTGAGTTCTGGTTAGCATAGAAGCCGAGTTCTCGTTACCATAGAAGCCGAGTTCTCGTTACCATAGAAGCCGAGTTCTCATTACCATAGAAGCCGAGTTCTCGTTACCATAGAAGCTGAGTTCTGGTTAGCATAGAAGCCGAGTTCTGGTTACCATAGAAGCCCAGTACTGGTTACCATAGAAGCCGAGTTCTCATTACCATAGAAGCCGAGTTCTCGTTACCATAGAAGTCGAGTTCTCTTTACCATAGAAGCCGAGTTCTCGTTACCATAGAAGCCCAGTTCTCGTTGCCATAGAAGCCGAGTTTTCGTTACCATAGAAGCCGAGTTCTTGTTACCATAGAAGCCGAGTTCTCGTTACCATAGAAGCCGAGTTCTCGTTACCATAAAAGCCGAGTTCTCATTACCATAGAAGCCGAGTTCTCGTTACCATAGAAGCAGAGTTCTCCTTACCATAGAAGCCGAGTTCTCGTTACCATAGAAGCCGAGTTCTCGTTACCATAGAAGCCGAGTTCTCATTACCATAGAAGCCGAGTTCTCGTTACCATAGAAGCCCAGTTCTGGTTACCATAGAAGCCGAGTTCTGGTTAGCATAGAAGCCGAGTTCTCGTAACCATAGAAGCCGAGTTCTCGTTACCATAGAAGCCGAGTTCTCGTTACCATAGAAGTCGAGTTCTCGTTACCATAGAAGCCGAGTTCTCGTTACCATAGAAGCCCAGTTCTTGTTGCCATAGAAGCGGAGTTCTCGTTACCATAGAAGCCGAGTTCTTGTTACCATAGAAGCCCACTTCTCATTACCATAGAAGCCGAGTTCTGGTTGCCATAGAAACCGAGTTCTCGTTACCATAGAAGCAGAGTTCTCGTTACCATAGAAGCCCAGTACTGGTCACCATAGAAGCCGAGTTCTCATTACCATAGAAGCCGAGTTCTCATTACCATAGAAGTCGAGTTCTCGTTACCATAGAAGCCGAGTTCTCGTTACCATAGAAGCCCAGTTCTCGTTGCCATAGAAGCCGAGTTTTCGTTACCATAGAAGCCGAGTTCTCATTACCATATAAGGCGAGTTCTCATTACCATATAAGCCGAGTTCTCATTACCATAGAAGCCCAGTTCTCATTACCATAGAAGCCGAGTTCTGGTTACCATAGAAGCCGAGTTCTCGTTACCATAGAAGCAGAGTTCTCGTTACCATAGAAGCCGAGTTCTCGTTACCATAGAAGCCGAGTTCTCGTTACCATAGAAGCTGAGTTCTCGTTACCATAGAGGTCGAGTTCTCGTTACCATAGAAGCCGAGTTATCATTACCATAGAAGCCCAGTTCTCGTTGCCATAGAAGCCGAGTTCTCGTTACGATAGAAGCCGAGTTCTTGTTACCATAGAAGCCCAGTTCTCATTACCATAGAAGCCGAGTTCTCGTTACCAAAGAAGCCGAGTTCTGGTTACCATAGAAGACGAGTTCTCGTTACCATAGAAGCAGAGTTCTCGTTACCATAGATGCCGAGTTCTCGTTACCATAGAAGCTGAGTTCTGGTTACCATAGAAGCCCAGTACTGGTTACCATAGAAGCCGAGTTCTCATTACCATAGAAGCCGAGTTCTCGTTACCATAGAAGTCGAGTTCTCTTTACCATAGAAGCCGAGTTCTCGTTACCATAGAAGCCCAGTTCTCGTTGCCATAGAAGCTGAGTTTTCGTTACCATAGAAGCCGAGTTCTTGTTACCATAGAAGCCGAGTTATCGTTACCATAGAAGCCGAGTTCTCGTTACCAAAGAAGCCGAGTTTCTTTTACCATAGAAGCCGAGTTCTCGTTACCATAGAAGCCGAGTTCTCGTTACCATAAAAGCCGAGTTCTCATTACCATAGAAGCCGAGTTCTCGTTACCATAGAAGCAGAGTTCTCGTTACCATAGAAGCCGAGTTCTCGCTACCATAGAAGTCGAGTTCTCGTTACCATAGAAGCCGAGTTGTCGTTACCATAGAAGCCCAGTTCTCGTTGCCATAGAAGCCGAGTACTCATTACCATAGAAGCCGAGTTCTGGTTACCATAGAAGCCGAGTTCTCGTTACCATAGAAGCCGAGTTCTCGTTACCATAGAAGCCGAGTTCTCATTACCATAGAAGCCGAGTTCTCGTTACCATAGAAGCCCAGTTCTGGTTACCATAGAAGCCGAGTTCTGGTTAGCATAGAAGCCGAGTTCTCGTTACCATAGAAGCCGAGTTCTCGTTACCATAGAAGCCGAGTTCTCGTTACCATAGAAGTCGAGTTCTCTTTACCATAGAAGCCGAGTTCTCATTACCATAGAAGCCCAGTTCTTGTTGCCATAGAAGCCGAGTTCTCGTTACCATAGAAGCCGAGTTCTTGTTACCATAGAAGCCCACTTCTCATTACCATAGAAGCCGAGTTCTGGTTGCCATAGAAGCCGAGTTCTCATTACCATAGAAGCAGAGTTCTCGTTACCATAGAAGCCGAGTTCTCGTTACTATAGAAGCTGAGTTCTGGTTACCATAGAAGCCCAGTACTGGTTACCATAGAAGCCGAGTTCTCATTACCATAGAAGCCGAGTTCTCGTTACCATAGAAGTCGAGTTCTCGTTACCATAGAAGCCGAGTTCTCGTTACCATAGATGCCCAGTTCTCGTTGCCATAGAAGCCGAGTTCTCGTTACCATAGACGCCGAGTTCTTGTTACGATAGAAGCCGAGTTCTCATTACCATAGAAGCCGAGTTCTCGTTACCAAGGAAGCCGAGTTCTGGTTACCATAGAAGCCGAGTACTGGTTACCATAGAAGCCGAGTTCTCATGACCATAGAAGCCGAGTTCTCGTTACCATAGAAGCCGAGTTCTCGTTACCATAGAAGCCCAGTTCTCATTACCATAGAAGCCGAGTTCTCGTTACCATAGAAGCCGAGTTCTCGTTACCATAGAAGCCGAGTTGTCGTTACCATAGAAGCCCAGTTCTCGTTGCCATAGAAGCCGAGTACTCATTACCATAGAAGCCGAGTTCTGGTTACCATAGAAGCCGAGTTCTCGTTACCATAGAAGCCGAGTTCTCGTTACCATAGAAGCCGAGTTCTCGTTACCATAGAAGCCGAGTTCTCGTTACCATAGAAGCCGAGTTCTCATTACCATAGAAGCCGAGTTCTCGTTACCATAGAAGCCCAGTTCTGGTTACCATAGAAGCCGAGTTCTGGTTAGCATAGAAGCCGAGTTCTCGTTACCATAGAAGCCGAGTTCTCGTTACCATAGAAGCCGAGTTCTCGTTACCATAGAAGTCGAGTTCTCTTTACCATAGAAGCCGAGTTCTCATTACCATAGAAGCCCAGTTCTTGTTGCCATAGAAGCCGAGTTCTCGTTACCATAGAAGCCGAGTTCTTGTTACCATAGAAGCCCACTTCTCATTACCATAGAAGCCGAGTTCTGGTTGCCATAGAAGCCGAGTTCTCATTACCATAGAAGCAGAGTTCTCGTTACCATAGAAGCCGAGTTCTCGTTACTATAGAAGCTGAGTTCTGGTTACCATAGAAGCCCAGTACTGGTTACCATAGAAGCCGAGTTCTCATTACCATAGAAGCCGAGTTCTCGTTACCATAGAAGTCGAGTTCTCGTTACCATAGAAGCCGAGTTCTCGTTACCATAGATGCCCAGTTCTCGTTGCCATAGAAGCCGAGTTCTCGTTACCATAGAAGCCGAGTTCTTGTTACGATAGAAGCCGAGTTCTCATTACCATAGAAGCCGAGTTCTCGTTACCAAGGAAGCCGAGTTCTGGTTACCATAGAAGCCGAGTACTGGTTACCATAGAAGCCGAGTTCTCATGACCATAGAAGCCGAGTTCTCGTTACCATAGAAGCCGAGTTCTCGTTACCATAGAAGCCCAGTTCTCATTACCATAGAAGCCGAGTTCTCGTTACCATAGAAGCCGAGTTCTCGTTACCATAGAAGCCGAGTTCTCGTTACCATAGAATCCGAGTTCTCGTTACCATAGAAGCCCAGTTCTCATTACCATAGAAGCCGAGTTCTCGTTACCATAGAAGCCGAGTTCTCGTTACCAATGAAGCCGAGTTCTAGCCATAGAAGCCGAGTTCTGGTTAGCATAGAAGCCGTGTTCTCGTTACCATAGAAGCCGAGTATTCGTTACCATAGAAGTCGAGTTCTCGTTACCATAGAAGCCGAGTTCTGGTTACCATAGAAGACGAGTTCTCGTTACCATAGAAGCAGAGTTCTCGTTACCATAGATGCCGAGTTCTCGTTACCATAGAAGCTGAGTTCTGGTTACCATAGAAGCCCAGTACTGGTTACCATAGAAGCCGAGTTCTCATTACCATAGAAGCCGAGTTCTCGTTACCATAGAAGTCGAGTTCTCTTTACCATAGAAGCCGAGTTCTCGTTACCATAGAAGCCCAGTTCTCGTTACCATAGAAGCCGAGTTCTCGTTACCATAAAAGCCGAGTTCTCGTTACCATAGAAGCCCAGTTCTCGTTACCATAGAAGCCGAGTTCTCGTTACCATAGAAGTCGAGATCTCGTTACCATAGAAGCCGAGTTCTCGTTACCATAGATGCCCAGTTCTCGTTGCCATAGAAGCCGAGTTCTCGTTACCATAGAAGCCGAGTTCTTGTTACGATAGAAGCCGAATTCTCATTACCATAGAAGCCGAGTTCTCGTTACCAAAGAAGCCGAGTTCTGGTTACCATAGAAGCCGAGTACTGGTTACCATAGAAACCGAGTTCTCATTACCATAGAAGCCGAGTTCTCGTTACCATAAAAGCCGAGTTCTCGTTACCATAGAAGCCCAGTTCTCATTACCATAGAAGCCGAGTTCTCGTTACCATAGAAGCCGAGTTCTCGTTACCATAGAAGCCGAGTTATCGTTACCATAGAAGCCGAGTTCTCGTTACCATAGAAGCCCAGTTCTCATTACCATAGAAGCCGAGTTCTCGTTACCATAGAAGCCGAGTTCTCGTTACCATAGAAGCCGAGTTCTCGTTACCAATGAAGCCGAGTTCTCCTAGCCATAGAAGCCGAATTCTGGTTAGCATAGAAGCCGTGTTCTCGTTACCATAGAAGCCGAGTTCTCGTTACCATAGAAGCCGAGTATTCGTTACCATAGAAGGCGAGTTCTCGTTACCATAGAAGCCGAGTTCTCGTTACCATAGAAGCCCAGTTCTCGTTGCCATAGAAGCCGAGTTCTCGTTACCATAGAAGCCGAGTTCTCGTTACCATAGAAGCCGAGTTCTCGTTACCAATGAAGCCGAGTTCTCCTAGCCATAGAAGCCGAGTTCTGGTTAGCATAGAAGCCGTGTTCTCGTTACCATAGAAGCCGAGTATTCGTTACCATAGAAGTCGAGTTCTCGTTACCATAGAAGCCGAGTTCTGGTTACCATAGAAGACGAGTTCTCGTTACCATAGAAGCAGAGTTCTCGTTACCATAGGTGCCGAGTTCTCGTTACCATAGAAGCTGAGTTCTGGTTACCATAGAAGCCCAGTACTGGTTACCATAGAAGCCGAGTTCTCATTACCATAGAAGCCGAGTTCTCGTTACCATAGAAGTCGAGTTCTCTTTACCATAGAAGCCGAGTTCTCGTTACCATAGAAGCCCAGTTCTCGTTACCATAGAAGCCGAGTTCTCGTTACCATAAAAGCCGAGTTCTCGTTACCATAGAAGCCCAGTTCTCGTTACCATAGAAGCCGAGTTCTCGTTACCATAGAAGTCGAGATCTCGTTACCATAGAAGCCGAGTTCTCGTTACCATAGATGCCCAGTTCTCGTTGCCATAGAAGCCGAGTTCTCGTTACCATAGAAGCCGAGTTCTTGTTACGATAGAAGCCGAATTCTCATTACCATAGAAGCCGAGTTCTCGTTACCAAAGAAGCCGAGTTCTGGTTACCATAGAAGCCGAGTACTGGTTACCATAGAAGCCGAGTTCTCATTACCATAGAAGCCGAGTTCTCGTTACCATAAAAGCCGAGTTCTCGTTACCATAGAAGCCCAGTTCTCATTACCATAGAAGCCGAGTTCTCGTTACCATAGAAGCCGAGTTCTCGTTACCATAGAAGCCGAGTTATCGTTACCATAGAAGCCGAGTTCTCGTTACCATAGAAGCCCAGTTCTCATTACCATAGAAGCCGAGTTCTCGTTACCATAGAAGCCGAGTTCTCGTTACCATAGAAGCCGAGTTCTCGTTACCAATGAAGCCGAGTTCTCCTAGCCATAGAAGCCGAATTCTGGTTAGCATAGAAGCCGTGTTCTCGTTACCATAGAAGCCGAGTTCTCGTTACCATAGAAGCCGAGTATTCGTTACCATAGAAGGCGAGTTCTCGTTACCATAGAAGCCGAGTTCTCGTTACCATAGAAGCCCAGTTCTCGTTGCCATAGAAGCCGAGTTCTCGTTACCATAGAAGCCGAGGTCTGGTTACCATAGAAGCCGAATTCTCGTTACCATAGAAGCCGAGTTCTCGTTCCCAAAGAAGCCGAGTTCTCGTTACCATAGAAGCTGAGTTCTGGTTAGCATAGAAGCCGAGTTCTCGTTACCATAGAAGCCGAGTTCTCGTTACCATAGAAGTCGAGTTCTCTTTACCATAGAAGCCGAGTTCTCGTTACCATAGAAGCCCAGTTCTCGTTGCCATAGAAGCCGAGTTTTCGTTACCATAGAAGCCGAGTTCTTGTTACCATAGAAGCCGAGTTCTCGTTACCATAGAAGCCGAGTTCTCGTTACCAAAGAAGCCGAGTTTCTTTTACCATAGAAGCCGAGTTCTCGTTACCATAGAAGCCGAGTTCTCGTTACCATAAAAGCCGAGTTCTCATTACCATAGAAGCCGAGTTCTCGTTACCATAGAAGCAGAGTTCTCGTTACCATAGAAGCCGAGTTCTCGTTACCATAGAAGTCGAGTTCTCGTTATCATAGAAGCCGAGTTGTCGTTACCATAGAAGCCCAGTTCTCGTTGCCATAGAAGCCGAGTACTCATTACCATAGAAGCCGAGTTCTGGTTACCATAGAAGCCGAGTTCTCGTTACCATAGAAGCCGAGTTCTCGTTACCATAGAAGCCGAGTTCTCATTACCATAGAAGCCGAGTTCTCGTTACCATAGAAGCCCAGTTCTGGTTACCATAGAAGCCGAGTTCTGGTTAGCATAGAAGCCGAGTTCTCGTTACCATAGAAGCCGAGTTCTCGTTACCATAGAAGCCGAGTTCTCGTTACCATAGAAGTCGAGTTCTCGTTACCATAGAAGCCGAGTTCTTGTTACCATAGAAGCCGAGTTCTCATTACCATAGAAGCCGAGTTCTCGTTACCAAAGAAGCCGAGTTTCTTTTACCATAGAAGCCGAGTTCTCGTTACCATAGAAGCCGAGTTCTCGTTACCATAAAAGCCGAGTTCTCATTACCATAGAAGCCGAGTTCTCGTTACCATAGAAGCAGAGTTCTTGTTACCATAGAAGCCGAGTTCTCGTTACCATAGAAGTCGAGTTCTCGTTATCATAGAAGCCGAGTTGTCGTTACCATAGAAGCCCAGTTCTCGTTGCCATAGAAGCCGAGTACTCATTACCATAGAAGCCGAGTTCTGGTTACCATAGAAGCCGAGTTCTCGTTACCATAGAAGCCGAGTTCTCGTTACCATAGAAGCCGAGTTCTCATTACCATAGAAGCCGAGTTCTCGTTACCATAGAAGCCCAGTTCTGGTTACCATAGAAGCCGAGTTCTCGTTACCAAAGAAGCCGAGTTCTGGTTACCATAGAAGCCGAGTACTGGTTACCATAGAAGCCGAGTTCTCATTACCATAGAAGCCGAGTTCTCGTTACCGTAGAAGCCGAGTTCTCGTTACCATAGAAGCCCAGTTCTCATTACCATAGAAGCCGAGTTCTCGTTACCATAGAAGCCGAGTTCTCGTTACCATAGAAGCCGAGTTCTCGATACCATAGAAGCCGAGTTCTCGTTACCATAGAAGCCCAGTTCTCATTACCATAGAAGCCGAGTTCTCGTTACCATAGAAGCCGAGTTCTTGTTACCAATGAAGCCGAGTTCTCCTAGCCATAGAAGCCGAGTTCTGGTTAGCATAGAAGCCGTGTTCTCGTTACCATAGAAGCCGAGTTCTCGTTACCATAGAAGCCGAGTATTCGTTAGCATAGAAGTCGAGTTCTCGTTACCATAGAAGCCGAGTTCTCGTTACCATAGAAGCCCAGTTCTCGTTGCCATAGAAGCCGAGTTCTCATTACCATAGAAGCCGAGGTCTGGTTACCATAGAAGCCGAGTTCTCGTTACCATAGAAGCCGAGTTCTCGTTCTCAAAGAAGCCGAGTTCTCGTTACCATAGAAGCCGAGTTCTGGTTACCATAGAAGCCGAGTTCTCGTTACCATAGAAGCCGAGTTGTCGTTACCATAGAAGCTGAGTTCTGGTTACCATAGAAGCCGAGTTCTGGCTATCACAGAAGCCGAGTTCTCGTTACCATAGGAGCCGAGTTCTGGTTACCATAGACGCCGAGTTCTCGTTGCCATAGAAGCCGAGTTCTCGTTACCATTGAAGTCGAGTTCTCGTTACCATAGAAGCCGAGTTCTCGTTACCATAGAAGCCCAGTTCTCATTACCATAGAAGCCGAGTTCTCGTTACCATAGAAGCCGAGTTCTCGTTACCATAGAAGCCGAGTTCTCGTTACCATATAAGCCGAGTTCTCGTTACCAATGAAGCCGAGTTCTCCTAGCCATAGAAGCCGAGTTCTGGTTAGCATAGAAGCCGTGTTCTCGTTACCATAGATGCCGAGTTCTCGATACCATAGAAGCCGAGTATTCGTTACCATAGAAGTCGAGGTCTGGTTACCATAGAAGCCGAGTTCTCGTTACCATAGAAGCCGAGTTCTCGTTGCCAAAGAAGCCGAGTTCTCGTTACCATAGAAGCCGAGTTCTGGTTACCATAGAAGCCGAGTTCTCGTTACCATAGAAGCCGAGTTGTCGTTACCATAGAAGCTGAGTTCTGGTTACCATAGAAGCCGAGTTCTGGCTATCACAGAAGCCGACTTCTCGTTACCATAGGAGCCGAGTTCTGGTGACCATAGACGCCGAGTTCTCGTTGCCATAGAAGCCGAGTTCTCGTTACCATTGAAGTCGAGTTCTCGTTACCATAGAAGCCGAGGTCTCGTTGCCATAGAAGCCCAGTTATCGTTGCCTTAGAAGCCGAGTTCTCGTTACCATAGAAGCCTTGTTCTCGTTACCATAGAAGCCTTGTTCTCGTTACCATAGAAGCCGAGTTCTAGTTACCATAGAAGCCGAGTTGTCGTTACCATAGAAGCCGAGTTCTAGTTACCATAGAAGCCGAGTTCTGGTTACCATTGAAGCCGAGTTCTCATTACCTTTAGAAGCCGAGTTCTCGTTACCTTAGAAGCCGAGTTCTAGTTACCATAGAAGCCGAATTCTCGTTACCATAGAAGCCGAGTTAAAGTTACCATAGAAGTCGTGTTCTCGTTACCATAGAAGCCCAGTTCTCGTTACCATAGAAGCCCAGTTCTGGCTATCATAGAAGCCGAGTTCTCGTTACCATAGAAGCCGAGTTCTGGCTATCACAGAAGCCGAGTTCTCGTTACCATAGAAGCCGAGATCTGGTTACCATAGAAGCCGAGTTCTCGTTACCATAGAAGCCGAGTTCTCGTTACCATAGAAGCCGAGTTCTCGTTATCATAGAAGCTGAGTTCTGGTTACCATAGAAGCCGAGTTCTGGTTACCATAGAAGCCGAGTTCTCATTACCATAGAAGCCGAGATCTCGATACGATAGAAGCCGAGTTCTCGTTACCATATAAGCCGAGTTCTCATTACCATATAAGCCGAGTTCTCGTTACCATAGAAGCCCAGTTCTCAACACCATAGAGGCCGAGTTCTCGTTATCATAGAAGCCGAGTTCTCATTACCATAGAAGCACAGTTCTCATTACCATAGAAGCCGAGTTCTCGTTACCATAGAAGCCGAGTTCTCGTTACCATAGAAGCCGAGTTCTCGTTACCATAGAAGCCGAGTTGTCGTTACCATAGAAGCTGAGTTCTGGTTACCATAGAAGCCGAGTTCTCGCTATCACAGAAGCCGAGTTCTCGTTACCATAGGAGCCGAGTTCTGGTTACCATAGACGCCGAATTCTCGTTGCCATAGAAGCCGAGTTCTCGTTACCATTGAAGTCGAGTTCTTGTTACCATAGAAGCCGAGGTCTCGTTACCATAGAAGCCCAGTTATCGTTGCCTTAGAAGCCGAGTTCTCGTTACCATAGAAGCCTTGTTCTCGTTACCTTAGAAGCCGAGTTCTCGTTACCATAGAAGCCGAGTTCTAGTTACCATAGAAGCCGAGTTGTCGTTACCATAGAAGCCGAGTTCTAGTTACCATAGAAGCCGAGTTCTGGTTACCATAGAAGCCGAGTTCTCATTACCTTTAGAAGCCGAGTTCTCGTTACCATAGAAGCCGAGTTCTAGTTACCATAGAAGCCGAATTCTCGTTACCATAGAAGCCGAGTTAAAGTTACCATAGAAGTCGTGTTCTCGTTACCATAGAAGCCCAGTTCTCGTTACCATAGAAGCCCAGTTCTGGCTATCATAGAAGCCGAGTTCTCGTTACCATAGAAGCCGAGTTCTGGCTATCACAGAAGCCGAGTTCTCGTTACCATAGAAGCCGAGATCTGGTTACCATAGAAGCCGAGTTCTCGTTACCATAGAAGCCGAGTTCTCGTTACCATAGAAGCCGAGTTCTCGTTACCATAGAAGCTGAGTTCTGGTTACCATAGAAGCCGAGTTCTGGTTACCATAGAAGCCGAGTTCTCATTACCATAGAAGCCTAGTTCTCGATACGATAGAAGCCGAGTTCTCGTTACCATATAAGCCGAGTTCTCATTACCATATAAGCCGAGTTCTCGTTACCATAGAAGCCCAGTTCTCAACACCACAGAGGCCGAGTTCTCGTTACCATAGAAGCCGAGTTCTCATTACCATAGAAGCACAGTTCTCATTACCATAGAAGCCGAGTTCTCGTTACCATAGAAGCCGAGTTCTCGTTACCATAGAAGCCGAGTTCTCGTTACCATAGAAGCCGAGTTCTCGTTACCATAGAAGCCGAGTTCTCGTTACCATAGAAGCCGAGTTCTGGCTATCACAGAAGCCGAGTTCTCGTTGCCATAGAAGCCGAGTTCTGGTTACCATAGAAGCCGAGTTCTGGTTACCATAGAAGCCGAGTTCTCGTTGCCATAGAAGCCGAGTTCTTGTTACCATAGAAGCTGAGTTCTGGTTACCATAGAAGCCGAGTTCTGGTTACCATAGAAGCCGAGATCTAGTTACCATAGAAGCCGAGTTCTCGTTGCCATAGAAGCCGAGTTCTCGTTACCATAGAAGCCGAGTTCTCGTTACCATAGAAGCCGAGTTGTCGTTACCATAGAAACCGAGTTCTAGTTACCATAGTAGCCGAGTTCTGGTTACCATAGAAGCCGAGTTCTCATTACCATAGAAGCCGAGTTCTCGTTACCATAGAAGCCGAGTTCTAGTAACCATAGAAGCCGCATTCTCGTTACCATAGAAGCCGAGTTAAAGTTACCATAGAAGCCTAGTTCTCGATACGATAGAAGCCGAGTTCTCGTTACCATATAAGCCGAGTTCTCATTACCATATAAGCCGAGTTCTCGTTACCATAGAAGCCCAGTTCTCAACACCACAGAGGCCGAGTTCTCGTTACCATAGAAGCCGAGTTCTCATTACCATAGAAGCACAGTTCTCATTACCATAGAAGCCGAGTTCTCGTTACCATAGAAGCCGAGTTCTCGTTACCATAGAAGCCGAGTTCTCGTTACCATAGAAGCCGAGTTCTCGTTACCATAGAAGCCGAGTTCTCGTTACCATAGAAGCCGAGTTCTGGCTATCACAGAAGCCGAGTTCTCGTTGCCATAGAAGCCGAGTTCTGGTTACCATAGAAGCCGAGTTCTGGTTACCATAGAAGCTGAGTTCTCGTTGCCATAGAAGCCGAGTTCTTGTTACCATAGAAGCTGAGTTCTGGTTACCATAGAAGCCGAGTTCTGGTTACCATAGAAGCCGAGATCTAGTTACCATAGAAGCCGAGTTCTCGTTGCCATAGAAGCCGAGTTCTCGTTACCATAGAAGCCGAGTTCTCGTTACCATAGAAGCCGAGTTGTCGTTACCATAGAAACCGAGTTCTAGTTACCATAGTAGCCGAGTTCTGGTTACCATAGAAGCCGAGTTCTCATTACCATAGAAGCCGAGTTCTCGTTACCATAGAAGCCGAGTTCTAGTAACCATAGAAGCCGCATTCTCGTTACCATAGAAGCCGAGTTAAAGTTACCATAGAAGTCGTGTTCTCGTTACCATAGAAGCCCAGTTCTCGTTACCATAGAAGCCCAGTTCTCGTTGCCATAAAAGCCGAGTTTTCGTTACCATAGAAGCCAAGTTATAGTTACCATAGAAGCCAAGTTCTCGTCACCAAAGAAGCCAAGTTCTCGTTACCATATAAGCCGAGTTCTCATTTCCATAGAAGCCGAATTCTCGTTACCATAGAAGCCGAGTTCTCATTACCATAGAAGCCGAGATCTAGTTACCATAGAAGCCGAGTTCTCGTTGCCATAGAAGCCGAGTTCTCGTTACCATAGAAGCGAGTTCTCGTTATCATAGAAGCTGAGTTGTCGTGACCATAGAAGCCGAGTTCTAGTTACCATAGAAGCCGAATTCTGGTTACCATAGAAGCCGAGTTCTCATTACCATAGAAGCCGAGTTCTCGTTACCATAGAAGCCGAGTTCTAGTTACCATAGAAGCCGAATTCTCGTTACCATAGAAGCCGAGTTAAAGTTACCATAGAAATCGTGTTCTCGTTACCATAGAAGCCCAGTTCTCGTTACCAAAGAAGCCCAGTTCTCATTGCCATAAAAGCCGAGTTTTCGTTACCATAGAAACCGACTTATAGTTACCATAGAAGCCGAGTTCTCGTTACCAAAGAAGCCAAGTTCTCGTTACCATATAAGCCGAGTTCTCATTTCCATAGAAGCCGAATTCTCGTTACCATAGAAGCCGAGTTCTCATTACCATAGAAGCCCAGTTCTCGTTGCCATAGAAGCCGAGTACTCATTACCATAGAAGCCGAGTTCTTGTTACCATAGAAGCCGAGTTCTCGTTACCATAAAAACCGAGTTCTCGTTACCATAAAAGCCGAGTTAAAGTTACCATAGATGCCGAGCTCTCGTTACCAAAGAAGCCAAATTCTCGTTACCATATGAGCCGAGTTCTCATTTCCATAGAAGCCGAATTCTCGTTACCATAGAAGCCGAGTTCTCATTACCATAGAAGCCGAGTTCTCATTACCATAGAAGCCCAGTTCTCATTACCATAGAAGCCGAGTTCTCGTTACCATAGAAGCCGAGTTCTCGTTACCATAGAAGCCGAGTTCTCGTTACCATAGAAGCCCAGTTCTGGCTATCATAGAAGCCGAGTTCTCGTTACCATAGAAGCCGAGATCTAGTTACCATAGAAGCCCAGTTCTGGTTACCATAGAAGCCGAGTTCTCGTTACCATCGAAGCCGAGTTCTCGTTACCATAAAAGCCGAGTTCTCGTTACCATAGAAGCCGAGTTCTCGTTACCATAGAAGCCCAGTTCTGGCTATCATAGAAGCCGAGTTCTCGTTACCATAGAAGCCGAGATCTAGTTACCATAGAAGCCCAGTTCTGGTTACCATAGAAGCCGAGTTCTGGTTACCATAGAAGCCGAGATCTAGTTACCATAGAAGCCGAGTTCTCGTTGCCATAGAAGCCGAGTTCTCGTTACCATAGAAGGCGAGTTCTCGTTACCATAGAAGCCGAGTTGTCGTTACCATAGAAACCGAGTTCTAGTTACCATAGTAGCCGAGATCTGGTTACCATAGAAGCCGAGTTCTGGTTACCATAGAAGCCGAGTTCTCGTTGCCATAGAAGCCGAGTTCTTGTTACCATAGAAGCTGAGTTCTGGTTACCATAGAAGCCGAGTTCTGGTTACCATAGAAGCCGAGATCTAGTTACCATAGAAGCCGAGTTCTCGTTGCCATAGAAGCCGAGTTCTCGTTACCAAAGAAGCCAAGTTCTCGTTACCATAGAAGCTGAGTTCTGGTTACCATAGAAGCCTAGTTCTGGTTACCATAGAAGCCAAGTTCTCGTCACCAAAGAAGCCAAGTTCTCGTTACCATATAAGCTGAGTTCTCATTTCCATAGAAGCCGAATTCTCGTTACCATAGAAGCCGAGTTCTCATTACCATAGAAGCCGAGATCTAGTTACCATAGAAGCCGAGTTCTCGTTGCCATAGAAGCCGAGTTCTCGTTACCATAGAAGCGAGTTCTCGTTATCATAGAAGCCGAGTTGTCGTGACCATAGAAGCCGAGTTCTAGTTACCATAGAAGCCGAGTTCTGGTTACCATAGAAGCCGAGTTCTCATTACCATAGAAGCCGAGTTCTCGTTACCATAGAAGCCGAGTTCTAGTTACCATAGAAGCCGAATTCTCGTTACCATAGAAGCCGAGTTAAAGTTACCATAGAAATCGTGTTCTCGTTACCATAGAAGCCCAGTTCTCGTTACCAAAGAAGCCCAGTTCTCATTGCCATAAAAGCCGAGTTTTCGTTACCATAGAAGCCGACTTATAGTTACCATAGAAGCCGAGTTCTCGTTACCAAAGAAGCCAAGTTCTCGTTACCATATAAGCCGAGTTCTCATTTCCATAGAAGCCGAATTCTCGTTACCATAGAAGCCGAGTTCTCATTACCATAGAAGCCCAGTTCTCGTTGCCATAGAAGCCGAGTACTCATTACCATAGAAGCCGAGTTCTTGTTACCATAGAAGCCGAGTTCTCGTTACCATAGAAACCGAGTTCTCGTTACCATAGAAGCCGAGTTCTCGTTACCATAGAAGCCCAGTTCTGGCTATCATAGAAGCCGAGTTCTCGTTACCATAGAAGCCGAGTTCTGGCTATCACAGAAGCCGAGTTCTCGTTACCATAGTAGCCGAGATCTGGTTACCATAGAAGCCGAGTTCTGGTTAGCATAGAAGCCGAGTTCTCGTTGCCATAGAAGCCGAGTTCTTGTTACCATAGAAGCTGAGTTCTGGTTACCATAGAAGCCGAGTTCTGGTTACCATAGAAGCCGAGATCTAGTTACCATAGAAGCCGAGTTCTCGTTGCCATAGAAGCCGAGTTCTCGTTACCATAGAAGCCGAGTTCTCGTTACCATAGAAGCCGAGTTGTCGTTACCATAGAAACCGAGTTCTAGTTACCATAGTAGCCGAGTTCTGGTTACCATAGTAGCCGAGTTCTCGTTACCATAGAAGCCGAGTTCTAGTAACCATAGAAGCCGAATTCTCGTTACCATAGAAGCCGAGTTAAAGTTACCATAGAAGTCGTGTTCTCGTTACCATAGAAGCCCAGTTCTCGTTACCATAGATACCCAGTTCTCGTTGCCATAAAAGCCGAGTTTTCGTTACCATAGAAGCCAAGTTATAGTTACCATAGAAGCCAAGTTCTCGTCACCAAAGAAGCCAAGTTCTCGTTACCATATAAGCCGAGTTCTCATTTCCATAGAAGCCGAATTCTCGTTACCATAGAAGCCGAGTTCTCATTACCATAGAAGCCGAGATCTAGTTACCATAGAAGCCGAGTTCTCGTTGCCATAGAAGCCGAGTTCTCGTTACCATAGAAGCGAGTTCTCGTTATCATAGAAGCCGAGTTGTCGTGACCATAGAAGCCGAGTTCTAGTTACCATAGAAGCCGAGTTCTGGTTACCATAGAAGCCGAGTTCTCATTACCATAGAAGCCGAGTTCTCGTTACCATAGAAGCCGAGTTCTAGTTACCATAGAAGCCGAATTCTCGTTACCATAGAAGCCGAGTTAAAGTTACCATAGAAGTCGTGTTCTCGTTACCATAGAAGCCCAGTTCTCGTTACCAAAGAAGCCCAGTTCTCATTGCCATAAAAGCCGAGTTTTCGTTACCATAGAAGCCGACTTATAGTTACCATAGAAGCCGAGTTCTCGTTACCAAAGAAGCCAAGTTCTCGTTACCATATAAGCCGAGTTCTCATTTCCATAGAAGCCGAATTCTCGTTACCATAGAAGCCGAGTTCTCATTACCATAGAAGCCCAGTTCTCGTTGCCATAGAAGCCGAGTACTCATTACCATAGAAGCCGAGTTCTTGTTACCATAGAAGCCGAGTTCTCGTTACCATAGAAACCGAGTTCTCGTTACCATAAAAGCCGAGTTAAAGTTACCATAGAAGCCGAGTTCTTGTTACCAAAGAAGCCAAGTTCTCGTTACCATATAAGCCGAGTTCTCATTTCCATAGAAGCCGAATTCTCGTTACCATAGAAGCCGAGTTCTCATTACCATAGAAGCCGAGTTCTCATTACCATAGAAGCCCAGTTCTCATTACCATAGCAGCCGAGTTCTCGTTACCATAGAAGCCGAGTTCTCGTTACCATAGAAGCCGAGTTCTCGTTACCATAGAAGCCGAGTTCTCGTTACCATAGAAGCCCAGTTCTGGCTATCATAGAAGCCGAGTTCTCGTTACCATAGAAGCCGAGATCTAGTTACCATAGAAGCCCAGTTCTGGTTACCATAGAAGCCGAGTTCTGGTTACCATAGAAGCCGAGATCTAGTTACCATAGAAGCCGAGTTCTCGTTGCCATAGAAGCCAAGTTCTCGTTACCATAGAAGCCGAGTTCTCGTTACCATAGAAGCCGAGTTGTCGTTACCATAGAAACCGAGTTCTAGTTACCATAGTAGCCGAGATCTGGTTACCATAGAAGCCGAGTTCTGGTTACCATAGAAGCCGAGTTCTCGTTGCCATAGAAGCCGAGATCTTGTTACCATAGAAGCTGAGTTCTGGTTACCATAGAAGCCGAGTTCTGGTTACCATAGAAGCCGAGATCTAGTTACCATAGAAGCCGAGTTCTCGTTGCCATAGAAGCCGAATTCTCGTTACCATAGAAGCCGAGTTCTCGTTACCATAGAAGCCGAGTTGTCGTTACCATAGAAACCGAGTTCTAGTTACCATAGTAGCCGAGTTCTGGTTACCATAGAAGCCGAGTTCTCATTACCATAGAAGCCGAGTTCTCGTTACCATAGAAGCCGAGTACTAGTAACCATAGAAGCCGAGTTCTCGTTGCCATAGAAGCCGAGTTCTCGTTACCATAGAAGCGAGTTCTCGTTATCATAGAAGCCGAGTTGTCGTGACCATAGAAGCCGAGTTCTAGTTACCATAGAAGCCGAGTTCTGGTTACCATAGAAGCCGAGTTCTCATTACCATAGAAGCCGAGTTCTCGTTACCATAGAAGCCGAGTTCTAGTTACCATAGAAGCCGAATTCTCGTTACCATAGAAGCCGAGTTAAAGTTACCATAGAAGTCGTGTTCTCGTTACCATAGAAGCCCAGTTCTCGTTACCAAAGAAGCCCAGTTCTCATTGCCATAAAAGCCGAGTTTTCGTTACCATAGAAGCCGACTTATAGTTACCATAGAAGCCGAGTTCTCGTTACCAAAGAAGCCAAGTTCTCGTTACCATATAAGCCGAGTTCTCATTTCCATAGAAGCCGAATTCTCGTTACCATAGAAGCCGAGTTCTCATTACCATAGAAGCCCAGTTCTCGTTGCCATAGAAGCCGAGTACTCATTACCATAGAAGCCGAGTTCTTGTTACCATAGAAGCCGAGTTCTCGTTACCATAGAAACCGAGTTCTCGTTACCATAAAAGCCGAGTTAAAGTTACCATAGAAGCCGAGTTCTTGTTACCAAAGAAGCCCAGTTCTCGTTGCCATAGAAGCCGAGTTCTCGTTACCATAGAAGCCGAGGTCTGGTTACCATAGAAGCCGAATTCTCGTTACCATAGAAGCCGAGTTCTCGTTCCCAAATAAGCCGAGTTCTCGTTACCATAGAAGCTGAGTTCTGGTTAGCATAGAAGCCGAGTTCTCGTTACCATAGAAGCCGAGTTCTCGTTACCATAGAAGTCGAGTTCTCTTTACCATAGAAGCCGAGTTCTCGTTACCATAGAAGCCCAGTTCTCGTTGCCATAGAAGCCGAGTTTTCGTTACCATAGAAGCCGAGTTCTTGTTACCATAGAAGCCGAGTTCTCGTTACCATAGAAGCCGAGTTCTCGTTACCAAAGAAGCCGAGTTTCTTTTACCATAGAAGCCGAGTTCTCGTTACCATAGAAGCCGAGTTCTCGTTACCATAAAAGCCGAGTTCTCATTACCATAGAAGCCGAGTTCTCGTTACCATAGAAGCAGAGTTCTCGTTACCATAGAAGCCGAGTTCTCGTTACCATAGAAGTCGAGTTCTCGTTATCATAGAAGCCGAGTTGTCGTTACCATAGAAGCCCAGTTCTCGTTGCCATAGAAGCCGAGTACTCATTACCATAGAAGCCGAGTTCTGGTTACCATAGAAGCCGAGTTCTCGTTACCATAGAAGCCGAGTTCTCGTTACCATAGAAGCCGAGTTCTCATTACCATAGAAGCCGAGTTCTCGTTACCATAGAAGCCCAGTTCTGGTTACCATAGAAGCCGAGTTCTGGTTAGCATAGAAGCCGAGTTCTCGTTACCATAGAAGCCGAGTTCTCGTTACCATAGAAGCCGAGTTCTCGTTACCATAGAAGTCGAGTTCTCGTTACCATAGAAGCCGAGTTCTTGTTACCATAGAAGCCGAGTTCTCATTACCATAGAAGCCGAGTTCTCGTTACCAAAGAAGCCGAGTTTCTTTTACCATAGAAGCCGAGTTCTCGTTACCATAGAAGCCGAGTTCTCGTTACCATAAAAGCCGAGTTCTCATTACCATAGAAGCCGAGTTCTCGTTACCATAGAAGCAGAGTTCTCGTTACCATAGAAGCCGAGTTCTCGTTACCATTGAAGTCGAGTTCTCGTTATCATAGAAGCCGAGTTGTCGTTACCATAGAAGCCCAGTTCTCGTTGCCATAGAAGCCGAGTACTCATTACCATAGAAGCCGAGTTCTGGTTACCATAGAAGCCGAGTTCTCGTTACCATAGAAGCCGAGTTCTCGTTACCATAGAAGCCGAGTTCTCATTACCATAGAAGCCGAGTTCTCGTTACCATAGAAGCCCAGTTCTGGTTACCATAGAAGCCGAGTTCTCGTTACCAAAGAAGCCGAGTTCTGGTTACCATAGAAGCCGAGTACTGGTTACCATAGAAGCCGAGTTCTCATTACCATAGAAGCCGAGTTCTCGTTACCGTAGAAGCCGAGTTCTCGTTACCATAGAAGCCCAGTTCTCATTACCATAGAAGCCGAGTTCTCGTTACCATAGAAGCCGAGTTCTCGTTACCATAGAAGCCGAGTTCTCGATACCATAGAAGCCGAGTTCTCGTTACCATAGAAGCCCAGTTCTCATTACCATAGAAGCCGAGTTCTCGTTACCATAGAAGCCGAGTTCTTGTTACCAATGAAGCCGAGTTCTCCTAGCCATAGAAGCCGAGTTCTGGTTAGCATAGAAGCCGTGTTCTCGTTACCATAGAAGCCGAGTTCTCGTTACCATAGAAGCCGAGTATTCGTTAGCATAGAAGTCGAGTTCTCGTTACCATAGAAGCCGAGTTCTCGTTACCATAGAAGCCCAGTTCTCGTTGCCATAGAAGCCGAGTTCTCATTACCATAGAAGCCGAGGTCTGGTTACCATAGAAGCCGAGTTCTCGTTACCATAGAAGCCGAGTTCTCGTTCTCAAAGAAGCCGAGTTCTCGTTACCATAGAAGCCGAGTTCTGGTTACCATAGAAGCCGAGTTCTCGTTACCATAGAAGCCGAGTTGTCGTTACCATAGAAGCTGAGTTCTGGTTACCATAGAAGCCGAGTTCTGGCTATCACAGAAGCCGAGTTCTCGTTACCATAGGAGCCGAGTTCTGGTTACCATAGACGCCGAGTTCTCGTTGCCATAGAAGCCGAGTTCTCGTTACCATTGAAGTCGAGTTCTCGTTACCATAGAAGCCGAGTTCTCGTTACCATAGAAGCCCAGTTCTCATTACCATAGAAGCCGAGTTCTCGTTACCATAGAAGCCGAGTTCTCGTTACCATAGAAGCCGAGTTCTCGTTACCATATAAGCCGAGTTCTCGTTACCAATGAAGCCGAGTTCTCCTAGCCATAGAAGCCGAGTTCTGGTTAGCATAGAAGCCGTGTTCTCGTTACCATAGATGCCGAGTTCTCGATACCATAGAAGCCGAGTATTCGTTACCATAGAAGTCGAGGTCTGGTTACCATAGAAGCCGAGTTCTCGTTACCATAGAAGCCGAGTTCTCGTTGCCAAAGAAGCCGAGTTCTCGTTACCATAGAAGCCGAGTTCTGGTTACCATAGAAGCCGAGTTCTCGTTACCATAGAAGCCGAGTTGTCGTTACCATAGAAGCTGAGTTCTGGTTACCATAGAAGCCGAGTTCTGGCTATCACAGAAGCCGACTTCTCGTTACCATAGGAGCCGAGTTCTGGTTACCATAGACGCCGAGTTCTCGTTGCCATAGAAGCCGAGTTCTCGTTACCATTGAAGTCGAGTTCTCGTTACCATAGAAGCCGAGGTCTCGTTGCCATAGAAGCCCAGTTATCGTTGCCTTAGAAGCCGAGTTCTCGTTACCATAGAAGCCTTGTTCTCGTTACCATAGAAGCCTTGTTCTCGTTACCATAGAAGCCGAGTTCTAGTTACCATAGAAGCCGAGTTGTCGTTACCATAGAAGCCGAGTTCTAGTTACCATAGAAGCCGAGTTCTGGTTACCATTGAAGCCGAGTTCTCATTACCTTTAGAAGCCGAGTTCTCGTTACCTTAGAAGCCGAGTTCTAGTTACCATAGAAGCCGAATTCTCGTTACCATAGAAGCCGAGTTAAAGTTACCATAGAAGTCGTGTTCTCGTTACCATAGAAGCCCAGTTCTCGTTACCATAGAAGCCCAGTTCTGGCTATCATAGAAGCCGAGTTCTCGTTACCATAGAAGCCGAGTTCTGGCTATCACAGAAGCCGAGTTCTCGTTACCATAGAAGCCGAGATCTGGTTACCATAGAAGCCGAGTTCTCGTTACCATAGAAGCCGAGTTCTCGTTACCATAGAAGCCGAGTTCTCGTTACCATAGAAGCTGAGTTCTGGTTACCATAGAAGCCGAGTTCTGGTTACCATAGAAGCCGAGTTCTCATTACCATAGAAGCCGAGATCTCGATACGATAGAAGCCGAGTTCTCGTTACCATATAAGCCGAGTTCTCATTACCATATAAGCCGAGTTCTCGTTACCATAGAAGCCCAGTTCTCAACACCATAGAGGCCGAGTTCTCGTTATCATAGAAGCCGAGTTCTCATTACCATAGAAGCACAGTTCTCATTACCATAGAAGCCGAGTTCTCGTTACCATAGAAGCCGAGTTCTCGTTACCATAGAAGCCGAGTTCTCGTTACCATAGAAGCCGAGTTGTCGTTACCATAGAAGCTGAGTTCTGGTTACCATAGAAGCCGAGTTCTCGCTATCACAGAAGCCGAGTTCTCGTTACCATAGGAGCCGAGTTCTGGTTACCATAGACGCCGAATTCTCGTTGCCATAGAAGCCGAGTTCTCGTTACCATTGAAGTCGAGTTCTTGTTACCATAGAAGCCGAGGTCTCGTTACCATAGAAGCCCAGTTATCGTTGCCTTAGAAGCCGAGTTCTCGTTACCATAGAAGCCTTGTTCTCGTTACCATAGAAGCCGAGTTCTCGTTACCATAGAAGCCGAGTTCTAGTTACCATAGAAGCCGAGTTGTCGTTACCATAGAAGCCGAGTTCTAGTTACCATAGAAGCCGAGTTCTGGTTACCATAGAAGCCGAGTTCTCATTACCTTTAGAAGCCGAGTTCTCGTTACCATAGAAGCCGAGTTCTAGTTACCATAGAAGCCGAATTCTCGTTACCATAGAAGCCGAGTTAAAGTTACCATAGAAGTCGTGTTCTCGTTACCATAGAAGCCCAGTTCTCGTTACCATAGAAGCCCAGTTCTGGCTATCATAGAAGCCGAGTTCTCGTTACCATAGAAGCCGAGTTCTGGCTATCACAGAAGCCGAGTTCTCGTTACCATAGAAGCCGAGATCTGGTTACCATAGAAGCCGAGTTCTCGTTACCATAGAAGCCGAGTTCTGGCTATCACAGAAGCCGAGTTCTCGTTACCATAGAAGCCGAGATCTGGTTACCATAGAAGCCGAGTTCTCGTTACCATAGAAGCCGAGTTCTCGTTACCATAGAAGCTGAGTTCTGGTTACCATAGAAGCCGAGTTCTGGTTACCATAGAAGCCGAGTTCTCATTACCATAGAAGCCTAGTTCTCGATACGATAGAAGCCGAGTTCTCGTTACCATATAAGCCGAGTTCTCATTACCATATAAGCCGAGTTCTCGTTACCATAGAAGCCCAGTTCTCAACACCACAGAGGCCGAGTTCTCGTTACCATAGAAGCCGAGTTCTCATTACCATAGAAGCACAGTTCTCATTACCATAGAAGCCGAGTTCTCGTTACCATAGAAGCCGAGTTCTCGTTACCATAGAAGCCGAGTTCTCGTTACCATAGAAGCCGAGTTCTCGTTACCATAGAAGCCGAGTTCTCGTTACCATAGAAGCCGAGTTCTGGCTATCACAGAAGCCGAGTTCTCGTTGCCATAGAAGCCGAGTTCTGGTTACCATAGAAGCCGAGTTCTGGTTACCATAGAAGCCGAGTTCTCGTTGCCATAGAAGCCGAGTTCTTGTTACCATAGAAGCTGAGTTCTGGTTACCATAGAAGCCGAGTTCTGGTTACCATAGAAGCCGAGATCTAGTTACCATAGAAGCCGAGTTCTCGTTGCCATAGAAGCCGAGTTCTCGTTACCATAGAAGCCGAGTTCTCGTTACCATAGAAGCCGAGTTGTCGTTACCATAGAAACCGAGTTCTAGTTACCATAGTAGCCGAGTTCTGGTTACCATAGAAGCCGAGTTCTCGTTACCATAGAAGCCGAGTTCTCGTTACCATAGAAGCCGAGTTCTAGTAACCATAGAAGCCGCATTCTCGTTACCATAGAAGCCGAGTTAAAGTTACCATAGAAGTCGTGTTCTCGTTACCATAGAAGCCCAGTTCTCGTTACCATAGAAGCCCAGTTCTCGTTGCCATAAAAGCCGAGTTTTCGTTACCATAGAAGCCAAGTTATAGTTACCATAGAAGCCAAGTTCTCGTCACCAAAGAAGCCAAGTTCTCGTTACCATATAAGCCGAGTTCTCATTTCCATAGAAGCCGAATTCTCGTTACCATAGAAGCCGAGTTCTCATTACCATAGAAGCCGAGATCTAGTTACCATAGAAGCCGAGTTCTCGTTGCCATAGAAGCCGAGTTCTCGTTACCATAGAAGCGAGTTCTCGTTATCATAGAAGCTGAGTTGTCGTGACCATAGAAGCCGAGTTCTAGTTACCATAGAAGCCGAATTCTGGTTACCATAGAAGCCGAGTTCTCATTACCATAGAAGCCGAGTTCTCGTTACCATAGAAGCCGAGTTCTAGTTACCATAGAAGCCGAATTCTCGTTACCATAGAAGCCGAGTTAAAGTTACCATAGAAATCGTGTTCTCGTTACCATAGAAGCCCAGTTCTCGTTACCAAAGAAGCCCAGTTCTCATTGCCATAAAAGCCGAGTTTTCGTTACCATAGAAACCGACTTATAGTTACCATAGAAGCCGAGTTCTCGTTACCAAAGAAGCCAAGTTCTCGTTACCATATAAGCCGAGTTCTCATTTCCATAGAAGCCGAATTCTCGTTACCATAGAAGCCGAGTTCTCATTACCATAGAAGCCCAGTTCTCGTTGCCATAGAAGCCGAGTACTCATTACCATAGAAGCCGAGTTCTTGTTACCATAGAAGCCGAGTTCTCGTTACCATAAAAACCGAGTTCTCGTTACCATAAAAGCCGAGTTAAAGTTACCATAGATGCCGAGCTCTCGTTACCAAAGAAGCCAAATTCTCGTTACCATATGAGCCGAGTTCTCATTTCCATAGAAGCCGAATTCTCGTTACCATAGAAGCCGAGTTCTCATTACCATAGAAGCCGAGTTCTCATTACCATAGAAGCCCAGTTCTCATTACCATAGAAGCCGAGTTCTCGTTACCATAGAAGCCGAGTTCTCGTTACCATAGAAGCCGAGTTCTCGTTACCATAGAAGCCCAGTTCTGGCTATCATAGAAGCCGAGTTCTCGTTACCATAGAAGCCGAGATCTAGTTACCATAGAAGCCCAGTTCTGGTTACCATAGAAGCCGAGTTCTCGTTACCATCGAAGCCGAGTTCTCGTTACCATAGAAGCCGAGTTCTCGTTACCATAGAAGCCGAGTTCTCGTTACCATAGAAGCCCAGTTCTGGCTATCATAGAAGCCGAGTTCTCGTTACCATAGAAGCCGAGATCTAGTTACCATAGAAGCCCAGTTCTGGTTACCATAGAAGCCGAGTTCTGGTTACCATAGAAGCCGAGATCTAGTTACCATAGAAGCCGAGTTCTCGTTGCCATAGAAGCCGAGTTCTCGTTACCATAGAAGGCGAGTTCTCGTTACCATAGAAGCCGAGTTGTCGTTACCATAGAAACCGAGTTCTAGTTACCATAGTAGCCGAGATCTGGTTACCATAGAAGCCGAGTTCTGGTTACCATAGAAGCCGAGTTCTCGTTGCCATAGAAGCCGAGTTCTTGTTACCATAGAAGCTGAGTTCTGGTTACCATAGAAGCCGAGTTCTGGTTACCATAGAAGCCGAGATCTAGTTACCATAGAAGCCGAGTTCTCGTTGCCATAGAAGCCGAGTTCTCGTTACCAAAGAAGCCAAGTTCTCGTTACCATAGAAGCTGAGTTCTGGTTACCATAGAAGCCTAGTTCTGGTTACCATAGAAGCCAAGTTCTCGTCACCAAAGAAGCCAAGTTCTCGTTACCATATAAGCCGAGTTCTCATTTCCATAGAAGCCGAATTCTCGTTACCATAGAAGCCGAGTTCTCATTACCATAGAAGCCGAGATCTAGTTACCATAGAAGCCGAGTTCTCGTTGCCATAGAAGCCGAGTTCTCGTTACCATAGAAGCGAGTTCTCGTTATCATAGAAGCCGAGTTGTCGTGACCATAGAAGCCGAGTTCTAGTTACCATAGAAGCCGAGTTCTGGTTACCATAGAAGCCGAGTTCTCATTACCATAGAAGCCGAGTTCTCGTTACCATAGAAGCCGAGTTCTAGTTACCATAGAAGCCGAATTCTCGTTACCATAGAAGCCGAGTTAAAGTTACCATAGAAATCGTGTTCTCGTTACCATAGAAGCCCAGTTCTCGTTACCAAAGAAGCCCAGTTCTCATTGCCATAAAAGCCGAGTTTTCGTTACCATAGAAGCCGACTTATAGTTACCATAGAAGCCGAGTTCTCGTTACCAAAGAAGCCAAGTTCTCGTTACCATATAAGCCGAGTTCTCATTTCCATAGAAGCCGAATTCTCGTTACCATAGAAGCCGAGTTCTCATTACCATAGAAGCCCAGTTCTCGTTGCCATAGAAGCCGAGTACTCATTACCATAGAAGCCGAGTTCTTGTTACCATAGAAGCCGAGTTCTCGTTACCATAGAAACCGAGTTCTCGTTACCATAGAAGCCGAGTTCTCGTTACCATAGAAGCCCAGTTCTGGCTATCATAGAAGCCGAGTTCTCGTTACCATAGAAGCCGAGTTCTGGCTATCACAGAAGCCGAGTTCTCGTTACCATAGTAGCCGAGATCTGGTTACCATAGAAGCCGAGTTCTGGTTAGCATAGAAGCCGAGTTCTCGTTGCCATAGAAG
Organism: Petromyzon marinus; assembly: GCF_048934315.1. Taxonomy (NCBI): domain Eukaryota; kingdom Metazoa; phylum Chordata; class Hyperoartia; order Petromyzontiformes; family Petromyzontidae; genus Petromyzon; species Petromyzon marinus. The sequence continues at coordinate 779,915 of NC_133717.1, read as the reverse complement.
CCGAGTTCTTGTTACCATAGAAGCTGAGTTCTGGTTACCATAGAAGCCGAGTTCTGGTTACCATAGAAGCCGAGATCTAGTTACCATAGAAGCCGAGTTCTCGTTGCCATAGAAGCCGAGTTCTCGTTACCATAGAAGCCGAGTTCTCGTTACCATAGAAGCCGAGTTGTCGTTACCATAGAAACCGAGTTCTAGTTACCATAGTAGCCGAGTTCTGGTTACCATAGTAGCCGAGTTCTCGTTACCATAGAAGCCGAGTTCTAGTAACCATAGAAGCTGAATTCTCGTTACCATAGAAGCCGAGTTAAAGTTACCATAGAAACCGAGTTCTAGTTACCATAGATACCCAGTTCTCGTTGCCATAAAAGCCGAGTTTTCGTTACCATAGAAGCCAAGTTATAGTTACCATAGAAGCCAAGTTCTCGTCACCAAAGAAGCCAAGTTCTCGTTACCATATAAGCCGAGTTCTCATTTCCATAGAAGCCGAATTCTCGTTACCATAGAAGCCGAGTTCTCATTACCATAGAAGCCGAGATCTAGTTACCATAGAAGCCGAGTTCTCGTTGCCATAGAAGCCGAGTTCTCGTTACCATAGAAGCGAGTTCTCGTTATCATAGAAGCCGAGTTGTCGTGACCATAGAAGCCGAGTTCTAGTTACCATAGAAGCCGAGTTCTGGTTACCATAGAAGCCGAGTTCTCATTACCATAGAAGCCGAGTTCTCGTTACCATAGAAGCCGAGTTCTAGTTACCATAGAAGCCGAATTCTCGTTACCATAGAAGCCGAGTTAAAGTTACCATAGAAGTCGTGTTCTCGTTACCATAGAAGCCCAGTTCTCGTTACCAAAGAAGCCCAGTTCTCATTGCCATAAAAGCCGAGTTTTCGTTACCATAGAAGCCGACTTATAGTTACCATAGAAGCCGAGTTCTCGTTACCAAAGAAGCCAAGTTCTCGTTACCATATAAGCCGAGTTCTCATTTCCATAGAAGCCGAATTCTCGTTACCATAGAAGCCGAGTTCTCATTACCATAGAAGCCCAGTTCTCGTTGCCATAGAAGCCGAGTACTCATTACCATAGAAGCCGAGTTCTTGTTACCATAGAAGCCGAGTTCTCGTTACCATAGAAACCGAGTTCTCGTTACCATAAAAGCCGAGTTAAAGTTACCATAGAAGCCGAGTTCTTGTTACCAAAGAAGCCAAGTTCTCGTTACCATATAAGCCGAGTTCTCATTTCCATAGAAGCCGAATTCTCGTTACCATAGAAGCCGAGTTCTCATTACCATAGAAGCCGAGTTCTCATTACCATAGAAGCCCAGTTCTCATTACCATAGCAGCCGAGTTCTCGTTACCATAGAAGCCGAGTTCTCGTTACCATAGAAGCCGAGTTCTCGTTACCATAGAAGCCGAGTTCTCGTTACCATAGAAGCCGAGTTCTCGTTACCATAGAAGCCGAGTTCTCGTTACCATAGAAGCCCAGTTCTGGCTATCATAGAAGCCGAGTTCTCGTTACCATAGAAGCCGAGATCTAGTTACCATAGAAGCCCAGTTCTGGTTACCATAGAAGCCGAGTTCTGGTTACCATAGAAGCCGAGATCTAGTTACCATAGAAGCCGAGTTCTCGTTGCCATAGAAGCCAAGTTCTCGTTACCATAGAAGCCGAGTTCTCGTTACCATAGAAGCCGAGTTGTCGTTACCATAGAAACCGAGTTCTAGTTACCATAGTAGCCGAGATCTGGTTACCATAGAAGCCGAGTTCTGGTTACCATAGAAGCCGAGTTCTCGTTGCCATAGAAGCCGAGATCTTGTTACCATAGAAGCTGAGTTCTGGTTACCATAGAAGCCGAGTTCTGGTTACCATAGAAGCCGAGATCTAGTTACCATAGAAGCCGAGTTCTCGTTGCCATAGAAGCCGAATTCTCGTTACCATAGAAGCCGAGTTCTCGTTACCATAGAAGCCGAGTTGTCGTTACCATAGAAACCGAGTTCTAGTTACCATAGTAGCCGAGTTCTGGTTACCATAGAAGCCGAGTTCTCATTACCATAGAAGCCGAGTTCTCGTTACCATAGAAGCCGAGTACTAGTAACCATAGAAGCCGAGTTCTCGTTGCCATAGAAGCCGAGTTCTCGTTACCATAGAAGCGAGTTCTCGTTATCATAGAAGCCGAGTTGTCGTGACCATAGAAGCCGAGTTCTAGTTACCATAGAAGCCGAGTTCTGGTTACCATAGAAGCCGAGTTCTCATTACCATAGAAGCCGAGTTCTCGTTACCATAGAAGCCGAGTTCTAGTTACCATAGAAGCCGAATTCTCGTTACCATAGAAGCCGAGTTAAAGTTACCATAGAAGTCGTGTTCTCGTTACCATAGAAGCCCAGTTCTCGTTACCAAAGAAGCCCAGTTCTCATTGCCATAAAAGCCGAGTTTTCGTTACCATAGAAGCCGACTTATAGTTACCATAGAAGCCGAGTTCTCGTTACCAAAGAAGCCAAGTTCTCGTTACCATATAAGCCGAGTTCTCATTTCCATAGAAGCCGAATTCTCGTTACCATAGAAGCCGAGTTCTCATTACCATAGAAGCCCAGTTCTCGTTGCCATAGAAGCCGAGTACTCATTACCATAGAAGCCGAGTTCTTGTTACCATAGAAGCCGAGTTCTCGTTACCATAGAAACCGAGTTCTCGTTACCATAAAAGCCGAGTTAAAGTTACCATAGAAGCCGAGTTCTTGTTACCAAAGAAGCCAAGTTCTCGTTACCATATAAGCCGAGTTCTCATTTCCATAGAAGCCGAATTCTCGTTACCATAGAAGCCGAGTTCTCATTACCATAGAAGCCGAGTTCTCATTACCATAGAAGCCCAGTTCTCATTACCATAGCAGCCGAGTTCTCGTTACCATAGAAGCCGAGTTCTTGTTACCATAGAAGCCGAGTTCTCGTTACCATAGAAGCCGAGTTCTCGTTACCATAGAAGCCCAGTTCTGGCTATCATAGAAGCCGAGTTCTCGTTACCATAGAAGCCGAGATCTAGTTACCATAGAAGCCCAGTTCTGGTTACCATAGAAGCCGAGTTCTGGTTACCATAGAAGCCGAGATCTAGTTACCATAGAAGCCGAGTTCTCGTTGCCATAGAAGCCAAGTTCTCGTTACCATAGAAGCCGAGTTCTCGTTACCATAGAAGCCGAGTTGTCGTTACCATAGAAACCGAGTTCTAGTTACCATAGTAGCCGAGATCTGGTTACCATAGAAGCCGAGTTCTGGTTACCATAGAAGCCGAGTTCTCGTTGCCATAGAAGCCGAGATCTTGTTACCATAGAAGCTGAGTTCTGGTTACCATAGAAGCCGAGTTCTGGTTACCATAGAAGCCGAGATCTAGTTACCATAGAAGCCGAGTTCTCGTTGCCATAGAAGCCGAGTTCTAGTTACCATAGAAGCCGAGTTCTGGTTACCATAGAAGCCGAGTTCTCATTACCATAGAAGCCGAGTTCTCGTTACCATAGAAGCCGAGTTCTAGTTACCATAGAAGCCGAATTCTCGTTACCATAGAAGCCGAGTTAAAGTTACCATAGAAGTCGTGTTCTCGTTACCATAGAAGCCCAGTTCTCGTTACCAAAGAAGCCCAGTTCCATTGCCATAAAAGCCGAGTTTTCGTTACCATAGAAGCCGACTTATAGTTACCATAGAAGCCGAGTTCTCGTTACCAAAGAAGCCAAGTTCTCGTTACCATATAAGCCGAGTTCTCATTTCCATAGAAGCCGAATTCTCGTTACCATAGAAGCCGAGTTCTCATTACCATAGAAGCCCAGTTCTCGTTGCCATAGAAGCCGAGTACTCATTACCATAGAAGCCGAGTTCTTGTTACCATAGAAGCCGAGTTCTCGTTACCATAGAAGCCGAGTTCTCGTTACCATAAAAGCCGAGTTAAAGTTACCATAGAAGCCGAGTTCTCGTTACCAAAGAAGCCAAGTTCTTGTTACCATATAAGCCGAGTTCTCATTTCCATAGAAGCCGAATTCTCGTTACCATAGAAGCCGAGTTCTCATTACCATAGAAGCCGAGTTCTCATTACCATAGAAGCCCAGTTCTCATTACCATAGAAGCCGAGTTCTCGTTACCATAGAAGCCGAGTTCTCGTTACCATAGAAGCCGAGTTCTCGTTACCATAGAAGCCGAGTTCTCGTTACCATAGAAGCCCAGTTCTGGCTATCATAGAAGCCGAGTTCTCGTTACCATAGAAGCCGAGATCTAGTTACCATAGAAGCCCAGTTCTGGTTCCCATAGAAGCCGAGTTTTGGTTACCATAGAAGCCGAGATCTAGTTACCATAGAAGCCGAGTTCTCGTTACCATAGAAGCCGAGTTCTCGTTACCATAGAAGCCCAGTTCTGGCTATCATAGAAGCCGAGTTCTCGTTACCATAGAAGCCGAGATCTAGTTACCATAGAAGCCCAGTTCTGGTTACCATAGAAGCCGAGTTTTGGTTACCATAGAAGCCGAGATCTAGTTACCATAGAAGCCGAGTTCTCGTTGCCATAGAAGCCGAGTTCTCGTTACCATAGAAGCCGAGTTCTCGTTACCATAGAAGCCGAGTTGTCGTTACCATAGAAACCGAGTTCTAGTTACCATAGTAGCCGAGTTCTGGTTACCATAGAAGCCGAGTTCTCATTACCATAGAAGCCGAGTTCTCGTTACCATAGAAGCCGAGTTCTAGTAACCATAGAAGCCGAATTCTCGTTACCATAGAAGCCGAGTTAAAGTTACCATAGAAGTCATGTTCTCGTTACCATAGAAGCCCAGTTCTCGTTACCATAGAAGCCCAGTTCTCGTTGCCATAAAAGCCGAGTTTTCGTTACCATAGAAGCCGAGTTATAGTTACCATAGAAGCCGAGTTCTCGTTACCAAAGAAGCCAAGTTCTCGTTACCATATAAGCCGAGTTCTCATTTCCATAGAAGCCGAATTCTCGTTACCATAGAAGCCGAGTTCTCATTACCATAGAATTCGAGATCTAGTTACCATAGAAGCCGAGTTCTCGTTGCAATAAAAGCCGAGTTCTCGTTACCATAGAAGCCGAGTTCTCGTTACCATAGAAGCCGAGTTGTCGTTACCATAGAAGCCGAGTTCTAGTTACCATAGAAGCCGAGTTCTGGTTACCATAGAAGCCGAGTTCTCGTTACCATAGAAGCCGAGTTCTCGTTACCATAAAAGCCGAGTTAAAGTTACCATAGAAGCCGAATTCTCGTTACCAAAGAAGCCAAGTTCTCGTTACCATATAAGCCGAGTTCTCATTTCCATAGAAGCCGAATTCTCGTTACCATAGAAGCCGAGTTCTCATTACCATAGAAGGCGAGTTCTCATTACCATAGAAGCCCAGTTCTCATTATCATAGAAGCCGAGTTCTCGTTACCATAGAAGCCGAGTTCTCGTTACCATAGAAGCCGAGTTCTCGTTACCATAGAAGCCGAGTTCTCGTTACCATAGAAGCCCAGTTCTGGCTATCATAGAAGCCGAGTTCTCGTTACCATAGAAGCCGAGATCTAGTTACCATAGAAGCCCAGTTCTGGTTACCATAGAAGACGAGTTCTGGTTACCATAGAAGCCGAGATCTAGTTACCATAGAAGCCGATTTCTCGTTGCCATAGAAGCCGAGTTCTCGTTACCATAGAAGCCGAGTTCTCGTTACCATAGAAGCCGAGTTGTCGTTACCATAGAAGCCGAGTTCTAGTTACCATAGTAGCCGAGTTCTGGTTACCATAGAAGCCGAGTTCTCATTACCATAGAAGCCGAGTTCTTGTTACCATAGAAGCCGAGTTCTAGTAACCATAGAAGCCGAATTCTCGTTACCATAGAAGCCGAGTTAAAGTTACCATAGAAGTCGTGTTCTCGTTACCATAGAAGCCCAGTTCTCGTTACCATAGAAGCCCAGTTCTCGTTGCCATAAAAGCCGAGTGTTCGTTACCATAGAAGCCGAGCTATAGTTACCATAGAAGCCGAGTTCTCGTTACCATAGAAGCCGAGTTCTCGTTACCATAGAAGCCGAGTTCTCATTACCATAGAAGCCGAGTTCTCGTTGCCATAGAAGCCGAGTTCTCGTTACCATAGAAGCCGAGTTCTAGTTACCATAGAAACCGAGTTCTCGTTACCATAGAAGCCGAGTTCTGGCTATCACAGAAGCCGAGTTCTCGTTACCATAGAAGCCGAGTTGTCGTTACCATAGACGCCGAGTTCTCGTTTCCATCGAAGCCGAGTTCTCGTTACCATTGAAGTCGAGTTCTCGTTACCATAGAAGCCGAGGTCTTGTTACCATAGAAGCCCAGTTCTCGTTGCCATAGAAGCCGAATTCTCGTTACCATAGAAGCCTAGTTCTTGTTACCATAGAAGCCGAGTTCTCATTACCATAGAAGCCGAGTTCTCGTTACCAAAGAAGCCGAGTTCTGGTTACCATAGAAGCCGAGTACTGGTTACCATAGAAGCCGAGTTCTCATTACCATAGAAGCCGAGTTCTCGTTACCATAGAAGCCGAGTTCCCGTTACCATATAAGCCGAAGTCTCGTTACCATTTAAGCCGAGTTCTCGTTACCATAGAAGCCCAGTTCTCATTACCATAGAAGCCGAGTTCTCGTTACCATAGAAGCCGAGTTCTCGTTACCATAGAAGCCGAGTTCTCGTTACCATAGAAGCCGAGTTCTCGTTACCATAGAAGCCGAGTTCTCGTTACCATAGAAGCCCAGTTCTCATTACCATAGAAGCCGAGTTCTCGTTACCATAGAAGCCGAGTTCTCGTTACCAAAGAAGCCGAGTTCTCCTAGCCATAGAAGCCGAGTTCTGGTTAGCATAGAAGCCGAGTTCTCGTTACCATAGAAGCCGAGTTCTCGTTACTATAGAAGCCGAGTATTCGTTACAATAGAAGTCGAGTTCTCGTTACCATAGAAGCCGAGTTCTCGTTACCATAGAAGCCCAGTTCTCGTTGCGATAGAAGCCGAGTTCTCGTTACCATAGAAGCTTAGGTCTGGTTACCATAGAAGCCGAGTTCTCGTTACCATAGAAGCCGAGTTCTCGTTCCCAAAGAAGCCGAGTTCTGGTTACCATAGAAGCCGAGTTCTCATTACCATAGAAGCCGAGTTCTCTTTACCATAGAAGCCGAGTACTAGTAACCATAGAAGCCGAATTCTCGTTACCATAGAAGCCGAGTTAAAGTTACCATAGAAGTCGTGTTCTCGTTACCATAGAAGCCCAGTTCTCGTTACCATAGAAGCCCAGTTCTCGTTGCCATAAAAGCCGAGTTTTCGTTACCATAGAAGCCAAGTTCTCGTTACCATATAAGCCGAGTTCTCATTTCCATAGAAGCCGAATTCTCGTTACCATAGAAGCCGAGTTCTCATTACCATAGAAGCCGAGATCTAGTTACCATAGAAGCCGAGTTCTCGTTGCCATAGAAGCCGAGTTCTCGTTACCATAGAAGCCGAGTTCTCGTTACCATAAAAGCCGAGTTGTCGTGACCATAGAAGCCGAGTTCTAGTTACCATAGAAGCCGAGTTCTGGTTACCATAGAAGCCGAGTTCTCATTACCATAGAAGCCGAGTTCTCGTTACCATAGAAGCCGAGTTCTAGTTACCATAGAAGCCGAATTCTCGTTACCATAGAAGCCGAGTTAAAGTTACCATAGAAGTCGTGTTCTCGTTACCATAGATGCCCAGTTCTCGTTACCAAAGAAGCCCAGTTCCATTGCCATAAAAGCCGAGTTTTCGTTACCATAGAAGCCGACTTATAGTTACCATAGAAGCCGAGTTCTCGTTACCAAAGAAGCCAAGTTCTCGTTACCATATAAGCCGAGTTCTCATTTCCATAGAAGCCGAATTCTCGTTACCATAGAAGCCGAGTTCTCATTACCATAGAAGCCCAGTTCTCGTTGCCATAGAAGCCGAGTACTCATTACCATAGAAGCCGAGTTCTTGTTACCATAGAAGCCGAGTTCTCGTTACCATAGAAGCCGAGTTCTCGTTACCATAAAAGCCGAGTTAAAGTTACCATAGAAGCCGAGTTCTCGTTACCAAAGAAGCCAAGTTCTTGTTACCATATAAGCCGAGTTCTCATTTCCATAGAAGCCGAATTCTCGTTACCATAGAAGCCGAGTTCTCATTACCATAGAAGCCGAGTTCTCATTACCATAGAAGCCCAGTTCTCATTACCATAGAAGCCGAGTTCTCGTTACCATAGAAGCCGAGTTCTCGTTACCATAGAAGCCGAGTTCTCGTTACCATAGAAGCCGAGTTCTCGTTACCATAGAAGCCCAGTTCTGGCTATCATAGAAGCCGAGTTCTCGTTACCATAGAAGCCGAGATCTAGTTACCATAGAAGCCCAGTTCTGGTTACCATAGAAGCCGAGTTTTGGTTACCATAGAAGCCGAGATCTAGTTACCATAGAAGCCGAGTTCTCGTTGCCATAGAAGCCGAGTTCTCGTTACCATAGAAGCCGAGTTCTCGTTACCATAGAAGCCGAGTTGTCGTTACCATAGAAACCGAGTTCTAGTTACCATAGTAGCCGAGTTCTGGTTACCATAGAAGCCGAGTTCTCATTACCATAGAAGCCGAGTTCTCGTTACCATAGAAGCCGAGTTCTAGTAACCATAGAAGCCGAATTCTCGTTACCATAGAAGCCGAGTTAAAGTTACCATAGAAGTCGTGTTCTCGTTACCATAGAAGCCCAGTTCTCGTTACCATAGAAGCCCAGTTCTCGTTGCCATAAAAGCCGAGTTTTCGTTACCATAGAAGCCGAGTTATAGTTACCATAGAAGCCGAGTTCTCGTTACCAAAGAAGCCAAGTTCTCGTTACCATATAAGCCGAGTTCTCATTTCCATAGAAGCCGAATTCTCGTTACCATAGAAGCCGAGTTCTCATTACCATAGAATTCGAGATCTAGTTACCATAGAAGCCGAGTTCTCGTTGCAATAAAAGCCGAGTTCTCGTTACCATAGAAGCCGAGTTCTCGTTACCATAGAAGCCGAGTTGTCGTTACCATAGAAGCCGAGTTCTAGTTACCATAGAAGCCGAGTTCTGGTTACCATAGAAGCCGAGTTCTCGTTACCATAGAAGCCGAGTTCTCGTTACCATAAAAGCCGAGTTAAAGTTACCATAGAAGCCGAATTCTCGTTACCAAAGAAGCCAAGTTCTCGTTACCATATAAGCCGAGTTCTCATTTCCATAGAAGCCGAATTCTCGTTACCATAGAAGCCGAGTTCTCATTACCATAGAAGGCGAGTTCTCATTACCATAGAAGCCCAGTTCTCATTATCATAGAAGCCGAGTTCTCGTTACCATAGAAGCCGAGTTCTCGTTACCATAGAAGCCGAGTTCTCGTTACCATAGAAGCCGAGTTCTCGTTACCATAGAAGCCCAGTTCTGGCTATCATAGAAGCCGAGTTCTCGTTACCATAGAAGCCGAGATCTAGTTACCATAGAAGCCCAGTACTGGTTACCATAGAAGCCGAGTTCTCGTTACCATAGAAGCCGAGTTGTCGTTACCATAGAAGCCGAGTTCTAGTTACCATAGTAGCCGAGTTCTGGTTACCATAGAAGCCGAGTTCTCATTACCATAGAAGCCGAGTTCTTGTTACCATAGAAGCCGAGTTCTAGTAACCATAGAAGCCGAATTCTCGTTACCATAGAAGCCGAGTTAAAGTTACCATAGAAGTCGTGTTCTCGTTACCATAGAAGCCCAGTTCTCGTTACCATAGAAGCCCAGTTCTCGTTGCCATAAAAGCCGAGTGTTCGTTACCATAGAAGCCGAGCTATAGTTACCATAGAAGCCGAGTTCTCGTTACCATAGAAGCCGAGTTCTCGTTACCATAGAAGCCGAGTTCTCATTACCATAGAAGCCGAGTTCTCGTTGCCATAGAAGCCGAGTTCTCGTTACCATAGAAGCCGAGTTCTAGTTACCATAGAAACCGAGTTCTCGTTACCATAGAAGCCGAGTTCTGGCTATCACAGAAGCCGAGTTCTCGTTACCATAGAAGCCGAGTTGTCGTTACCATAGACGCCGAGTTCTCGTTTCCATCGAAGCCGAGTTCTCGTTACCATTGAAGTCGAGTTCTCGTTACCATAGAAGCCGAGGTCTTGTTACCATAGAAGCCCAGTTCTCGTTGCCATAGAAGCCGAATTCTCGTTACATAGAAGCCTAGTTCTTGTTACCATAGAAGCCGAGTTCTCATTACCATAGAAGCCGAGTTCTCGTTACCAAAGAAGCCGAGTTCTGGTTACCATAGAAGCCGAGTACTGGTTACCATAGAAGCCGAGTTCTCATTACCATAGAAGCCGAGTTCTCGTTACCATAGAAGCCGAGTTCCCGTTACCATATAAGCCGAAGTCTCGTTACCATTTAAGCCGAGTTCTCGTTACCATAGAAGCCCAGTTCTCATTACCATAGAAGCCGAGTTCTCGTTACCATAGAAGCCGAGTTCTCGTTACCATAGAAGCCGAGTTCTCGTTACCATAGAAGCCGAGTTCTCGTTACCATAGAAGCCGAGTTCTCGTTACCATAGAAGCCCAGTTCTCATTACCATAGAAGCCGAGTTCTCGTTACCATAGAAGCCGAGTTCTCGTTACCAAAGAAGCCGAGTTCTCCTAGCCATAGAAGCCGAGTTCTGGTTAGCATAGAAGCCGAGTTCTCGTTACCATAGAAGCGAGTTCTCGTTACCATAGAAGCCGAGTATTCGTTACCATAGAAGTCGAGTTCTCGTTACCATAGAAGCCGAGTTCTCGTTACCATAGAAGCCCAGTTCTCGTTGCCATAGAAGCCGAGTTCTCGTTACCATAGAAGCCGAGGTCTGGTTACCATAGAAGCCGAGTTCTCGTTACCATAGAAGCCGAGTTCTCGTTCCCAAAGAAGCCGAGTTCTCGTTACCATAGAAGCCGAGTTCTGGTTACCATAGAAGCCGAGTTCTCGTTACCATAGAAGCCGAGTTCTCGTTACCATAGAAGCTGAGTTCTGGTTACCATAGAAGCCGAGTTCTCGTTACCATAGAAGCCGAGTTCTCGTTACCATAGAAGCCGAGTTCTCGTTACCATAGAAGCCGAGTTCTCGTTACCATGGAAGCCGAGTTCTCATTACCATAGAAGCCGAGTTCTCGTTACCATAGAAGCCGAGTTCTCGTTACCAAAGAAGCCGAGTTCTCCTAGCCATAGAAGCCGAGTTCTGGTTAGCATAGAAGCCGAGTTCTCGTTACCATAGAAGCCGAGTTCTCGTTACCATAGAAGCCGAGTATTCGTTACCATAGAAGTCGAGTTCTCGTTACCATAGAAGCCGAGTTCTCGTTACCATAGAAGCCCAGTTCTCGTTGCCATAGAAGCCGAGTTCTCGTTACCATAGAAGCCGAGGTCTGGTTACCATAGAAGCCGAGTTCTCGTTACCATAGAAGCCGAGTTCTCGTTCCCAAAGAAGCCGAGTTCTCGTTACCATAGAAGCCGAGTTCTGGTTACCATAGTTGCCGAGTTCTCGTTACCATAGAAGCCGAGTTCTCGTTACCATAGAAGCTGAGTTCTGGTTACCATAGAAGCCGAGTTCTCGTTACCATAGAAGCCGAGTTCTCGTTACCATAGAAGCCGAGTTCTCGTTACCATAGAAGCCGAGTTCTCGTTACCATGGAAGCCGAGTTCTCGTTACCATTCATCGGCGAGCGAGTGGCTGCGGACGATGGCGCGTTAAGCCCCTCCGGGATCACGGCGGCGTGGCGGCTGGGCCCTTAAACTCCTCTAAGCGGCGAACACCAAAATGAATGTCTCTGCCCGCCTCGCGGCGCGACGTTCGTGACCCCGTCCCTTGCTCCGAATCGGCGGAGCCCCCTGGGGAGCTGCAGCCACGACGCCCCCCCCCCCCCCCCCCTCGTACCCCCCCCCCCCGCTCCCCGCTTTGCGCCGCCACGAATAGCGATCGTGAAATTGGGAGTTTGAGGTCAAACAGAAGCAGCCGCTTCCCGTCATCGGCACAGACCACATCGCCCGTTGATGCTGCTGCTGGTCAGATATCTTTACCCCGGCCCATCATCATCATCCCTACATCCGTGGGTCGATAAAGTTCATTCCAACTCTTTTGGGGAGGTCAACGGTAGTTTCCTTATGAATATACTCGCCCTCGTCATAATGCGGAATTTCAACCACTGGCTGTGCAGGAGAGCTGTGAACGTTAAACGAGTACCGATAACATCCGTGCGTCTCATTGCATCAGCAGGAGCAGCAGCAGGGGAACCAGCAGCAGGAGCAGGGGGAGCAGCAGCATGAGCAGCAGTAGGTGCAGCAGCAGGTGCAGCAGCAGGAGCAGCAGCAGGGGGAGCAGTAGGAGCAGGAGTAGCAGCAGGGGGAGCAGCAGGAGCAGCAGCAGCAGCAGCAGGAGCAGCAGCAGGAGCAGCAGCAGGAGCAGCAGCAGGAGCAGCAGCAGCAGGAGCAGCAGAAGGAGCAGCAGCAGCAGGGGGAGGAGCAGGAGCAGCAGCAGCAGCAGGTGCAGCAGCAGCAGCAGCAGGAGCAGCAGCAGGGGGAGGAGCAGGAGCAGCAGCAGGAGCAGCAGCAGGAGCAGCAGGAGCAGCAGGGGGAGGAGCAGCAGCAGGAGCAGCAGCAGGGGGAGGAGCAGGAGCAGCAGCAGGAGCAGGGGGGGCAGCAGCAGGGGGAGCAGCAGCAGGAGGAGCAGCAGGAGCCCCACTCTCGACCTCTGACTCCACCCATTGTCCCATTCCCTCTGCTGAGGGAGCCGTTGCCTGACTCGTCGTGAACTCAGTGGGACGCGTAGCACTGCTTGCGGGGGGGGGGCTCTCGCCAAGTCTTCCAATTACAGGATTACACGAAAAAACAACAACTCTGTGCTGAGTGGGAGGGATTGGCCGATTAAGTCCTGGCGAATGTCAATATTATCAGGTTGCTGGAGCATGCGCTATTAAAAGCATTCCGTACCTCCACAGCCGTAGCAGCGGCAACAGCAGCAGCGGTGGCGCCTTTGTTAACGAGATACCGAGCTCAGTGACAATGCCATTCTGGCGAGTTGAGCATGCGCGTTCGCGTTTGTTCCGTGCTTGAATACTCTCACCTTGTCTATTTTCAAAGATCCCGTTGGCTCACATCTCTTACTACCTTGACCGTGCTGTTTGCTGCTGGCCGCATGACGTTTTGGACCTTTGAGGCAGTGTTCGGCAGTAGCTGTGTGCAAAAAAAAATGCATTTCCGGGCAAATTCTAATCCGAGTAATAATATCTCACAGGAATGACCCGCCTCGCGATTCCTGGTGAGGTTTCGTGTGAGGCCACGGAACTGAGCGATTATTTCATGTTAAGAGCCCTCGATTATGGATCGAGATGTTGGCTTGCTACGGGAACGCTAACGCGCAGAGAAAATGCAATTCTTTTGAGTTACGGGAGAGAATTGCCACTTATTCCGCACTTAAACACAGCACCGCATCCCATAGCAAACCGAGCCGCAGCGAACCACGGACAGTAATGCGAGTGGGCGCTTGTGAATTCAATCCTAGAGTGAACCCCACGGTAAAACAATCAACTCGTCGTGAATTAAACCACAGTGGCAGGCGCGATGCTGAAATGCAATTCCCTGCGTCACAATCGGATTCACTAATGCGGTGATGGCAGCCAAGTGGCTGATGTGCAGTGACTCATATTGCACGGAGCGCTCTGCACGACTCGCTGGGTTAGAGGACCCACAGGGGGCTGAGGGGAGGTGGAGGGAGTGCAGGGGGGCCGGGGGGATGGGTAATATTCCACGCATGCTGCTCGCCCACGAGATGTGAATTCTCCTATGAGGAGCACGTGGACCCCATCGCACTGTGGCTGTGGTGGCGGCTGCGATGGTGGTGGCGATGGTTTCAGCGGTGATGGTGGCGGTGGTGGTGGCGATGGTGGTGGCTGCGGTGGTGGTTGTGTGTGTGGTGCAAGGGATCCTCTGCGAAGATGTAACAATGCAGAAGATTCGCTTACCAAACATGACATTACAGTTAATAAAACTGTAATGTCATGTCGTGTATGTAGTGTGCTGATCATGTAGTGTATGTGAGTAAGTTCATGGAGTGTATTAGGGAGTGGCAGTATGACGGTCAGCACGCTGCTCTACAATCCCCGCAAACCGAGTTCGATTCCCGCTCACGGCAAACATCAGTGACGATCATCTGAACCGGTCCTGGGCCTCCCCTAGGTCGACTCGGCCTCAAATTAGTACCTGGTGTGATGTGTAAAAATCGCCACTGGGGAGGGAGACAAAGGCAGTCGGGCGTGGTGCTGGCCACCAACCCCCTCGTGTGCCGTACCGACCTTCATAGTGCTACTTGCTAACAGCACCAACAGTCCGTTAAGGCTGTACGGGGGATCTTTGTACTTATAGTGTATATGTGGAGTTCGTGTCATGTATGTAGCAGAACTGGTCCAGAGTAGTGACGCAGCACAGCACTGGTGGAGACACTCGCGCGACACACGGCCATGGCACGGCGACCGGGCAGCAACGTCCATAACGATGGCGACGGTGTTCAGGGCGAAGGTGACGCCTTGGGCAGCGGAGCCCACAGCACGAGAGGAAGGCACCACGAGCAGGGCCGCCGACGAAGCACAGCGGTAGTAGCAGCGCCCACACCGACAGTCCTGGCGGTGCCGCAAGTGAGCCCCACGAAGTACGCCGCTGGAAAGTGGAGGCAGCCACCCACCAGTACAGACGCCTCCATAGTTGAGCCCCACGAAGGGCGCCAACAACAGGACATAAATCTCTGCTTCATTGACCTGGTCAAGGACGATGATACTTATCTCGGCCTCGCTGTGCGCTGCGTTGCTCCATTATCCGAGTAGTTAACCTCGCATTCAATAAACCCTCAGAACCAGGGTGAACATCTGACTCCAACATATTTAATGAATTAAACTAGGTAAAACTGATGTAAAACACAACACAAAATATAGCATCTGTTAATACTTGCAATATCAATGCAATTGTAATAAAGCACTTTGACGATGATTCTGGACTTGCGTCTTCTTTATTATTTATTTCTCGACGGCTGGACGGCTCCGCGTTCCGCCCACGTAAACGCCGCTCGCTCCGCGTTGTGCGGTGTGAGCTGCTGTTGTCCCTCGCACGGCTCGCTCCCACTCCCCGCTCCCGCGCACCGCTGGCAGACGGCGCACGAGGAGACAGCCTCCGGACCGCCACGTGGCCGCTGGCGTTCCGGAGGCGTGAGACGTGGTCCCGCTTCCAGACTTCCCACACTGACCCCGAGCCTCTTCCTGCTTCCCCTTATAGCCCCCTCACGCGTCACCAAGCCCCGCCTCTAGCCATGCCCCCTTACGAACCCTCCAGATGGTTCCCCACGAGCACCCTTGAGCTCCGCCCTTGAACTTTGGCCCAGATAATCCCATTCCCCTGATTGGCTAATGGCTGAAGCGGCGAAGCCTATCCCACCGATCGGTGACCGTCGGTATACTCTCGTATTACATCACCGCCACCAGTGTAAAAGACTAGCCGTCCCGGCTAGGAACGAGCTAAAGCGCATAATGCGAGAGACACCGCGAACAACGAACAACTCAAAGCTAACAATAACAACTGCATAACGAACACAAGGTAAGTAACGGGAACAATCAACAAAATGGAACAGATTTGGAACGAGTACGTGACGCCGGCCCATTTCCCGCATCAGCACGAGGCCTCGCCGGCCGCAACCCAGTAGGAGGCGGAAGAGCGGCGGAATCAGCATCCACCGACGCAGGTGAAGGCCCGGCCGGTGCAGGATCCTCAGCAACTGGACTGTCCATGGTCAACGAGTCTGTGGGAGACAAAACAGGCCCCTTCGGGGGTTCAACCGGCAACTGAGATGGCACGTCGGACGCATCAGACACCGGCAAGGTAATTATTGGGGATGAAGGATCGACGCGCAGAGGAAAGGAGGGTTTCAACCGAGACATGTGGATGTACCAACGGCGCGAACCCGCCCAAATACGAACACATTGAGGATTGCGAACATAAATCAATTCCACAGGCCCTTGCCATGGCCTGTGCAGCTTGGGAGAGGTACCCACCGGCACCTGGGGGCAATGGAGCCAGGCTCGGTCACCCACAGCCCACGGCATGTCGCGATGCGACCAACGAGCACACCGCTCGTTACGAGCCTGGGTTTTGGCCGTGGCAATTTGTGCCGCCTCCCGTGCTTCTGAGACACGGCGAACAGAGTCGCGGACGTGTTCGGGAAGGGTCTGCGCGGGCCCTTTAGTGGGCGCTCCCAGTTGCACACCAACCGGTGGCACGTTCTCCCGACCATACATGAGGAAGAACAGCGAGTACCTGGTGGAAGCATGTAGGGCCATACGGTAAGCGGAGAGCACGCAAGGGTTATGGAGATCCAAATTGACCTGTTTCTTGCTTACAGTGTGGCAAAGCATAGCAGACAAGGTACGGTTCAATCGCTCAACCATCCCATCTGTCTGCGGGTGGTAAGGCGAAGTCTGTATCTTCTTAGTGCCCAAGGCATCACACACATTACGTAGCAACTTAGACGCAAAATTTCGGCCTTGGTCCGTGAGCAATCGTTCCGGCGCACCTTTGTCCATCACATAACTGTTCAAAAATGCATCGGTGATGGACGATGCCGACTGATCGGGCAAGGGCCAAGCCACTGGCCATCGTGAGAAATATTCCACCCCCACTAACAAGAATTTATTACCCCTAGCAGTAGAAGGAAAAGGGCCCGATGATTCAAGAGCCACCAGTTCGTTAATTCGTGTAACCTGAATCGATTTCAAGGGTGGAATATATTTCTGTCTCGGTGGTTTCCGCCGAGCGCATTCGGGGCAGGCCTGAATAGCTTTGGCGACATTGACCGTCATGCCGGGCCAAACATAATCCCTCTGTAACGTGAGTAAGGTCTTCTGCATGCCGAGGTGCAACAATTTATCGGCGTGCAGCACCAGAATCAACTCATGCCGAAGTGCGACGAGAACCACCAGACGCCAACGGCCCAGCAAATCGTCCCTCCACATTAATAGACCGTCTTGGAAGGCCACCTGCGGGGAGTCGTCCTTGGACGAGGACACCCGCGGCCCATCAGCTTGACATCGCAACGAAACCAACGAGTCGTCCAACAGTTGCTCGCGAATCCACATCGAGCGCTGCAGGTGCAACGCACTTGTTAGCCGGCGCCGGGCTGGCATGGACTGCAGAATCCGTCACCGTGGACAAAACAGGCTGAGGGGGCTGAGGGGGACGTGTGCACTGATTAGTGCTCGAAGCGCATGCGCAAGAGGACCCCTGCGGCAACCTGGAGAGCGCATCCGCATTACCATGGCGAGAGCCCTTACGGTACTGTATGTCGAAGGAGAACTCCTGCAGCGTCTCCAGACATCGAGACAGTTGGCCAGATGGCTGTTCAATTTTCAAGGAGTACTGCAGGGCAGCATGGTCAGTGCGTACTAGAAATTTTCTGCCGTACAGGTAAGGACGATATTGGCGAACAAAATGGACGATCGCCAATAGTTCCCTGCGTGTAACACAATAGCGACTTTCTGCCGGAGAGAGGACACGGCTACCATATGCGACCACTCGTTCAACGCAATTTTTGTACTGGGAAAAAACGGCGCCAATGCTGGCATCAGTGTCCAGGATAAAAGGCAAGGAGAAGTCAGGTTAAACAAGCGTCAGCGTGGTCGCCAACCAATCCCGAAGGGTTCGGAAAGCCTGCTCCTCCGATCCCCATTTAAACAATTGATTCTTTGCCGTGAGGACGTGTAGAGGCCTTACGATGGTAGCAAAACTTGGAACGAACCGACGGTAGTAGGACGCGAACCCGACAAAATGGCGCACATCCCCCACAGAGGTGGGGGTCGGCCAGTCACGGACACAAGAAGTTTCATTCGGGTCCGTGGCGACGCCGTCGGTACTGACAATGTGACCTAAGTAACAAATGGAGCGTTGCAGAAGATGACACTTCTTAGGTTTAAATTTGAGATTAGAGGAATGCATTCTGTCGAAAACAGCCCTCAATCGCTGAAGGTGTTCCTCGAACGTACGACTGAACACAATAACATCATCCAAGTATATGAGACACGCGTCCCATTGCAACCCGGCCAAAACCAGCTCCATCAACTGCCGGAACGTGGTGGGAGTGGCGTTCAATCCCATAGGAAGGCAGTTAAATTGGAATAGTCCTTGAAGTGTACGGAACACCGTCTTTGGCTTCGAAGAATCATCGAGAGGTAACTCCCAAAATCCAGCAGAAAGATCGAGGGTGGAAAAGTATTTCGCTCCTGACAGGGCATCGAGGGAATCGTCCATCCGTGGCAGAGGATACGCATCTGCCATTGATACCTTATTAAGCTTACGTAAATCAACGCAAAATCGGAGACTACCATCCTTTTTCTTAACGAGAACAACATCAACGGCATCATGCGAGTCACGAATCGGTGAATGTTTATGCACGTCGGAAGATACTTAAGGTGTCTGATGCATGCCGACTTGCCTGGCCGGGGTCGCAATCTGTCCATGGAGGCGCCGCTGAAGATGGAGTCCCGGGAGGCGCCGGAGGACGGGAACGACTCCGACAGTCCCGCACAAAGTGGCCCAAGCGGCCGCACTTGAAGCATGTCATCCCGGCTCGCTGAGTGGCCCCGCCGTCGTCCCCGTGCGGTGTTGAGGACCCTCTAAGGCGCGCCACAGATCTGTGCCACGGATCCCAGCGAGGCGCGGCGGCGGCCAGGTCTCCGACCCCCACGTCGTCCGAGATGTGGACAACTCGAGATGGTGCACATTCTCACCAGCACACCATCCTTGGTGTGCTGGTGAGAATGGCTGGCTTTCCCATGAAAGTTATATAACTCTCTCATCTACCAACGGTAGGTATTAATAACCAATACGAAACAAAACAAAGCACTCTAATGCTGTCCCAATGACCCTCAAGTTCACACTACACAACTCCTTTGACACTGCCAAAAGCCTAGGCCATGTGAGCTGATATATTTGCACAGTTCAACCATGCGTTCTGACATAATAATAACAGCCATAGGAGCCTTTTTCACCGCCCTGAATGGGTCTCAAACGGCGTGGCTAAAATTCTAAGCAAATCGCAATGAATGAAGGGATATCTCTCACTTGGACTACTTCACAACTGCCCTTACACCTCCCCGAGGCACAAATCAGACTGTGTTGCAGCAGTTTCTATTATTAACTGAAAATGTTATGTTCATTAGGCAATTAACGTTCAAATACTAATTATATTTTATTTGTTTTTAAACGCAACAAAATAATTTATAGAAAAGTATTTTTATTGGAAAAATAATTTATCATCTCCAACTGCTTTTTGGGACGGCACCCAACGCCCCTAGTGGACGAACCTCACCTGCATCTGGTACAGATAAAATGGGAAGCTGATCGATACCCGGGTGCGATCGAGGGATGGCTCCTAATTCGCCTACCATGTTATGTATGCTGATGATTTGGTGATTGTTGATCACTCAGGGAAGGAGTTGGGGGCTCTGCTGCTAAACCTGGAGCGTGCCACTAAGAGGTGGGGCCTTTCCAGCAGCCCTACCAAAACTAAGCACCTTCCTGGGAACTTTGTGCCATCAAACACTCCACCCCCTCAACTCCCTATTGATGATGCGGCAGTTGTGGAGAGAGTGGAGAGGTTTCCGTACGTGGGCAGTGTGCTTATCACCAGACCTAGCTTGGCACCAAAAGTCTCACTCCCAATCAGTCGAGCAGCATTATATTTTCATCGGCTGCATAATGCTGTTTGGAGGCTACCTGGTCTGTCGCTCCGCACGAAACTTCGAGTCTTCTTGGTCACAGTCACATCCTCCTTTCTCGATGCTTGGGAAACATGAACCCCTCTAATGGAACATCTGCGCCGGTTAGAAACATTCAGGCTGTTATGCCTACGATCCATCCTGGGTTTAACCAGGCTGGATTGTGTGTGGTCAAAAATCCTTGATATATCTGGACACATTCCCATTGGTGCGCTCCCCCAGCGGGCAAGGCTGCGTTGGTTGGGTCATGTAGCCCGCATGCCCATCCACCGCATGCCCAAGCAGTTTCTGTTTGTCCGGATAGATGGGGCTAAACGGGCGCGACACAGATTAGAAAAGAAAGATGTAGAGCTGAGTGGACTTGCCGATGATTGGTACCAGCGGTGTCAAGATCGGCGTCTATGGAGGAGGCTCATGAAGGACGCTACTGGCCCATTGGAGGCAGTCGCCCTCCAACAATAACTGAGGGCAGAGAAGCAATGCTCACAACAACAAGCGAAACGCGGGTGGCTAAAACACAGCAAGTTGGCACAGTAGGGGGGCAACAGCTAGTGCATCATCTGTCAGTCGTCTCAGTCTGTCAACTCATGGCACCTGGGTTTGTCTCGTGACCTCCTGTCAGCGAGCCTTCGACACTTCACGTAGCTTCAGAGTGCACTTGGCCTGGCACAGACGCCGTGGTGACGTCACAGCCACTTTGTGGCGAATGGCGGCTGATGTTGTTGGTGGTAGGATCGGCGGTGATGGTAATGATGGTAGTCGTGGCTGCAGTGGTGGTGGTTGTGTTGGTGGTGGTGGCGTTGGTGGTGGGGTTGGTGGCGTTGGTGATGGTGGTGGCAGTTGTAGTGGTGGTGGTGTCTGCCGCCGTCTCTCGATATCGAGAAGTCTGGGCGTGTGGATCCGGTGGAACCAGAGGAGGATGGTCAGGGCCAGCAAGGCCTTCTCTGCTGGACTAGAGATTGTCAGAATCAGACATTTAATTTTTTATAATTTAATATTAATTTTCATTAATGCTATATGTATTTTACAAAGTTCGTTCCCACAAGTCTATTAACTTCATTTCATTGCTACTCTCTCCCGCAGTTGCGCTGCTTCCAGTGCAGCTCATACATGAGAGCTTTTATCCAATCAATGTTTTCACCTGTGCTGTCTCTGCCTCTCCGGGTGAAAAATCTACCCTGAGGCCTTCAGAATGTCGAGTGAATCCCCTCTGCTGTTGAAGCAAATGGGGACGATGTTGTCGATTGTTATATTATTCAACCAATCAGATTCCGAGTTTGTCATGTTGGGCGTATTCTAGCTGACCTAGCCGCCTACGTCAGCATTTTTGGAGTGGCGTGATCGGAGGGCCAGTTATCTAACTGAAGTAAAACTAGCTAGCACGTAACGTAGCATCATCTAAGATGTATTTAAACTTTATTTCGTGACGTTCAGATTTTTAGATGTAGTGCTTTCGATTTTTTTATTTTTCTGTGGGGAAGCCTGTTGAATCCTGATTGTGTTATTTGTGTTTTACGTCATTTTGCTTGCTGTGAGTTTGTTCTTGTTTCTTTGGTAATGACATTGATTTAGGCTATGCGATGTCTACTTGTGATGCAGCATCCTGTCATACTGCGTAATAGTGGTACATCCTTGATGGTTTCAGTCACCATGTATTCATGTGTCTGCAATTCATGTATTGTAACTCTCATAGGTGTTGAGCCTCGTGTTAAATCTCTTTATTCCACTCGATAAAAGTTACTGGGACTGTGAATATGGAGTGGTTACGTCGAAGGACAATAGCCGATAGCCCTAGTGTCATGGTGAGGTTATTCAAAGGCGGTTTAATTGCGGGAGGATAGCACTGAAGGCTTAGGTGTAAAATACACGGCCCGCCACTGGGTGGAACAGGAGTCAACCCTAGGGTGGTTGGGTCGGTGAGTAGGTGAGTATGTGCGCAAGTGGGTGAGTGATTGGCTAAGTGGGTAAATGGGTAGGTGAGTGAGTGGGTGGATTAATTAGTGGGTGAATGAGTAGGTGAGTGATTGGGTAAGTGGGTGAATAGGTAGGTGAGTGAGTGGGTGGATTAATTAGGGGGTGAATGAGTGGGTAATTGAGCGGTTGAGTGAGTGAGTGGATGTCTGGCTCAGGGTCGCCACCTTTTACACATTTAGAACCCGGACACATTTCTGTCCAGACTGCGCAGTCGGCTGTCAATAAAAAGTTCAACACAATTCCATCAGACGTCAGTAAAAATCTATTCCTGCCACTCAAAAGCAGATGCACATTCCGGGACTGGTGGCAAACCCGCGGACTCTCTCCTGCGCTCGATTCGAGATTGTCTCGGCTCGCAGTCCCTCTCCACGTTGATCCCCGTCATGAGAATGAGGAATTTACACCATTCTGGCTCACGACTGTGAAGGGAGATTCATCGCCAA
Source organism: Petromyzon marinus (assembly GCF_048934315.1). Classification (NCBI taxonomy): domain Eukaryota; kingdom Metazoa; phylum Chordata; class Hyperoartia; order Petromyzontiformes; family Petromyzontidae; genus Petromyzon; species Petromyzon marinus. The sequence continues at coordinate 757,753 of NC_133717.1, read as the reverse complement.
CCTTCTGAGATTTCAGCAGGAAACCACTGACTCTCTTTGACTTTCGAGAAGCTCGCCAACCCACGCGGCTGTCAGCCGCTCTACCCATCGGGGAGATATTGATCTGTCAATTGCCCTGCATGTGCGTCTGTTTGTTGAGATGTACAGTATACTGTGTACAGTACACATAGACTTTGTAGAGTAGACCGTGCATGTGCACTACCACGAGGGTCGTGGTTAGCACACCGCTTTACAAACCTGGTGACCCGAGTTCGATTCCCTCTCACCACCAATAACAGCGACAGCAAATATTTGAACCGGTCCTCCCTAAATGAGTACCTGTTGCGGTGTGTAAAAAAAAAACATCAGCTTGTAATTGCTGTGTCTGCTCCGCGTCTCGTGTAAGGGATTATTATCTGGGCGCTGGTTTGCCTTACCGCGGCCGGGCGTGGTGTTGGCCACCCACCCCAAAAATATGCTTGTGTTTAGTTTGTTGCCCTTCCCCCGCACCTCCGATGAGCGCGGTTGCCTAAGTATCATGCGAAAGAAGCTCTACAACATGCATACAAAAGAAGTTCTACAACATGCATACAAAAGAAGCTCTCAACATGTATACAAAATAAGTTCTACAACATGTATACAAAAGAAGCCCTACAACATGCATACAAAAGAAGCCCTACAACATGCATACAAAATAAGCTCTACAACATGCATACAAAATAAGTTCTACAACATGCATACAACATGCATACAAAAGAAGCTCTACAACATGCATACAAAAGAAGCTCTACAACATGTGTAGTGTTCGACTTTAGGCGGACAACTTCTGTCTTTCTTCGAACACCGCTTTATTTACAACATTCAACATGTCCTACACACTCCACAGTATCCTGGTCACCACGGCTCGCTCGCCGTGCTCCGCTCGTCTCGCTCACCACCTTTGTCTCCCCACTATCACTTCACTTCTTTCGCACTCAGCGACTCCCCGTTCAGCAACTCCGCACACAGCGTCTTCAGCTCCGCTATCGCTATGCTCTCTCCACTGCTGGCTATTCTCCTCAGCTCCTTCGCACACAGCGTCTTCGCACACAGCGACTTCGCACACTCCGCACACAGCGTCTTCAGCTCCGCTATCGCTATGCTCACTCCACTGCTAACTACTTCGTCTTGCTTCACACTCTGTTCCAACTCCGTTTCCCACTCTGTCTCCAAACTTGTTTCCAAACTCTGTTTCCAAACTCTGTTTCCAAACTCTGTTTCCAAACTCTGGTTCCAAACTCTGGTTCCAAACTCTGGTTCCAAACTCTGGTTCCAAACTCCACGTCTTCCTCGTCCAGCTCCCAACTCCAACTCCCCACTCCAGCTCCCCTAAGCTCTTCAACTTCAACCCATCTCCAAGTTCTTCACCATTCAACAACCTCCTTCTTTTGACTCCGACTCCCGCTCTTACCCGCTCTCATTACACCCCCAATTAATTAACCCGCGGCTCAACCGGCCCTCCGCGTGACCATTGCACCTGTTTCTCGCCAGACTTCTCGACGCCTCTCCAGCCCCAACAACAGTACCAAACAATCACAGCCGTTGCTGATCTTCTGGCTTAATTGGCCCAACCGTTACCTCATCATCCCAGCCTTTGCACCTGGCTGTCCTAACACGACCCACACTGTCTTCGCCTTCTCCACAGGCTGACCCCAGATAACCCACACTGTCCATGTGATCATGCAATCGCGCAGTTTCCACAACACACCTTCATACTCCACTACACATGTATACAAAAGAAGCTCTACAACATGTATACAAAAGAATCTCTACAACAACATACAAAATACTGTGCCGGCCTTCATAGATGCTCGCTCACAGTACTTGCCCCCAACAGTCTGTTAAAAAGGTTATACGCGGGACCTTTTGTCTTGAATAGGTAGAGAGAGATATCCGGCTGTGTTTTCCCAGGTGTGTTCGTCCAACGATAGCACGTGGCATCAGATAAACCCGACACAAGTCGGGGGGTAATTGCTGTGTCTGCTGTGCGTCTCGTGTAAGGGATTATTATCTGGGCGCTGGTTTGCCTTACCGTGCTGCACGTGGGCTGCCTCGTAACCCAGCACTGTTGATGCAGAGTGGGGGTTGGTGGATCACGCACACGCGCGCACACACAGAAGCGCGGAACTCGATTTCCCTACCCGCGGGCAATGACATCGGTTCCTGGGCTTTGAGCCAATTGAGAGCCACACTGGTAAAAGTTTAGCAGACTGTGTGACTGTGATGGTGGAGGTCCTTGGGTTTGACCTCTCCAACTGTAGAAGTCAGTCATATGACAATGCAAGCAACATGTCAGGAAAATACAATGCGCTACAGGCCCACCTGAAACAAAAAAACCTCTGATAGAGTATGTGCCTTGCGCAGAGCATTCACTTAACTTAGTTGGTGTTAACTTCTAAGACGGTAGTAGCCCAGAGGTCGACGAGTTTTTTTACTTGCTGCCGCGACTGTACACATTTTGCTCTTCATTCACACACAAACGGGGGAAAGTCTTTCGGAAGACAGATGTCAGACTGGTATTAAAATCGCTGTCCAGTACTCGGTGGAGTGCTCGGGCAGAGTCAACCAATGCACTGTGGAGACATTACACCCACATTAGAGAGGCCTTCGGTGGTATGTGCAATGATGATAATGAAAAAAAAGACACTCGAATTGAGGCCGCTGGACTATGTGATAAATTGGACACCTGAGAGATGGTGTTCATGACACATTTCTGGGGCGTCATACTTGACTAGTTCCAGATGGCGACGCACACAGTTGCAGCAGCTCAGTGTCTACCCGGTCGGTGCCTTGTATGGTTGTTTATGTACGCATTATGGCTTGTTTTGCGTACATTTTGTCGGGCGAGTAACACCTTTAGCCTGCACGATCTCCTTAAGATCAGACTATGTTATGAACGGAGTGTTACAAGCGAGTTTCTCCGTCTTCACAAGATTCCGGTGGAGTTGTCGAGGAACCAAGGCTCTCCGTGGATAATCATCCCGGTGGGGAGGAGGCGACGGCGGCGTAGAGAGAGAAGGCAGAAGCGAGGCTGCAGGGCCGGTCCGCTAGCCAGGCTACGGAGGCAGCCACTCAAACCACCGCTACCCAGCCTATTTCTCACGAATGCAAGATCCCTCGCGAACAAAATGGATGAACTGAGGCTACAGACTACAGCGAACAACATAGTGAAGGACAGCTGCATTCTGCTCTTCACAGAAACCTGGCTTCATTCATCCATCCCGGACTCTGCTATTGAGCTAGCAGGCTATACAGCACAGCGCCATGACAGAACAGTAGACTCCGGTTAGAGCAGAGGAGGGGGGCTCTGTGTGTACGTGAATAACAGCTGGTGTACTAACACAGTGACTGTAGACAGCCAGTGCTCACCAGATCTGGAGTATGTGACTGTTAAATGCAGGCCCATTTACCTCCCAAGAGAGTTTACTGTGGTCATGATAACTGCTGTTTCCATCCCACCAGATGCTAATGCTAACTCAGCTATTGGACTTTTACATGGCAGCATTAGCATTCAGCAGAGCAAGTATCCTGACGCTGTGCAGATTATAGCAGGGGATTTCAACCATGCAGACTTAAAGGCAGCACTCCCTAAATTCCACCAGCATGCTAAGTGTGCTACTAGGGGAACTAAAACTCTGGACAAGGTCTACACCAACATCAAACTAGGCTACAGGGTTAGACCACTACCACACCTGGGCCAGTCTGACCATTTGTCGCTGCTTTTGATCCCTGCATACACCCCCATCAAGAAAATGGCTCCTACCATCATAAAAACTGTCGCCACCTGGCCTGAGGGTGCCACCCAACAGCTGCAGGACTGCTTTGATAGGACCAACTGGGGGGTCTTCGAATATCAGGACCTGGAGGTGTTCACAGATAGTGTATTGTGCTACATTAAAAACTGCATAGACACTGTCACTGTGGACAAACGCATTCGGGTTTACTCCAACCAGAAGCCCTGTATGACCGGGGAGTTCCAGCAGCGGCTGAAGGAGAGGAACATCGCCTTCAAATCCCGAGACAAAGCTCTCTACAGCACAGCTCGAGCTAACCTGAAGAGAGGCATCCGTGAGGCCAAAGCAGACTACAGGAGGAGGATTGAGGAACGCCTGGACAGTAACGACAGCAGGCAGGTGTGGCAGGCAGTTCAGCACCTCACCAACTACAGGGCCAACCTCGGAGCTGCTGATGGTGACACCGCTCTGGCAGAGGAGTTGAACCTCTTCTTTGTCCGCTTTGAGGTGACACCACCAAGGACAGCATCACCAAACCCCACGGTCCACAGCAGCTTGAATCTCACAGTTGAGGAGCATGAGGTGAGGCACACGCTGCGGGCCGTCAACCCGAGGAAGGCTGCAGGACCTGATGGCGTCCCGGGACGTGTGCTGAGGGACTGTGCTGACGAGCTGGCTGGAGTCTTCACAAGGATTTTCAACCTGTCTCTGGAACAGTCCACGGTACCACCCTGCCTAAAGTCCTCGACCATAGTCCCCCTGCCGAAAAAAAAACACATTTCCAGCCTCAACGACTATCGGCCAGTAGCACTGACGCCAGTGGTGATGAAGTGCTTTGAAAAACTAGTCCGGAGTCACATCATTGCAACATTGCCCCGAAGCCTTGACCCCCACCAGTTGGCCTACAGAGCGAACCGATCCACGGAGGACGCCGTGGCCACAGCACTGCATGCTGCACTGTCACACCTGGAGCAGCAGGGGAGCTATGTGCGGATGCTCTTCGTGGATTACAGTTCTGCGTTCAACACCATCCTGCCACACAAACTGGTGGTAAAAATGGGCGACCTGGGGCTTCCACATTCCACCTGCATGTGGATACATAGCTTCCTCTCGGGCCGCAGACAGAGGGTCAGAGTGGGCCGTCATACATCCACAGCCCTGAGCCTCAGTACTGGCTCCCCCCAGGGCTGTGTACTGAGCCCCCTGCTCTACTCCCTCTACACACATGACTGTGCCCCCGTCCACCATAGTAACACCATTGTGAAGTTTGCTGATGACACCACAGTGGTGGGGCTCATCTCTGGGGGGGATGAGTCTGCCTACAGGGACGAGGTGGAGCGGCTGACAGCATGGTGCAGGGGCAACAACCTGTTCCTTAACACCGCAAACACCAAGGAGCTCATGATAGACTACAGGCGAAAGAAAACGGACACTCCACCACTAACCATCAACAGGGACTGTGTGGAGAGGGTGGCAGACTTCCGCTTCCTGGGAGTCCACATTGGGGAGGGCCTGACCTGGAGCGCCAACACCTCTGAGCTACTGAAAAAGGCCCAGCAGAGACTTTACTTCCTGAGAATACTCAGGAAGAATAACATCACACAGAAACTGCTGGTGTCCTTCTACCAAGCTTCCATCGAGAGCATTCTTACATACTGCATCTGTGTATGGTACACCAGCTGCACAGTGGCTCAGAGGAAAGCGCTGCAGAGTGTCATCAACACGGCCCAAAAAATCGCCTGGTGCTCTCTCCCAACATTGGAAGAACTACACAATTCCCGTTGCATCGAAAAAGCGAAGAACATTATAAAGGACTCTTCTCACCCTGGACACTCTCTGTTTGAGCTGTTGCCATCAGGCAGACGATTCAGATCAGTCAAAACAAGGACAAACAGATTCAAACACAGCTTTTATCCTACAGCAATTACCACACTCAATACTGCTAATTAATTACTAAGTAATACTGTATACAATTGACTGTAAAATAAGGATGTGCAATGATAAAATGTACTTTTATGTGGGTATAATTGGGTAGTTTTTATATATAAAATTTATTGATTATCTTTTATTTTATTTTTATTTCTTGGTTTATTTAAATTTATGAATGATGTACTGACTGGTGAGCACTTTAAATTTCGTTGTACTGGTGACAATGACAATAAAGGATCTATCTATCTATGTTAAAAGCATGCACCTACAGAAAAGTGACATTGACATCTCTGTAGCAGCACAACTTTTGTCTTCGTTGAGGGATTTTGTGGCGGGACAGCGAGACCAGTTTGAGGCTTTTGAAAGGGCAGCCTTAAATGTGACAGGTGTCTCTCAGTCATAGAAGCACGATCTTCAGCAAAATAGGGAATGAAAAACATTTGCAGATGAGAGCTCAGAGTCAGGTGTGACACTTGAGAGGAGGGAGAAGTTCAAATAGAAACATTTAATGGGATCATTGATAAGCTAGTGGTATGCCTTGAACATTGCTTGGACGCTTACAAGCGTTTGATCAGGTGTCTAACAGTGATGTCATAACACATAATAAAGGTTTTTTTGGGTTAGATCGCGTTATTTATAAATGTGTCACAACCCGCCACCACCCGAGAGGTGATTTCTTTAAACAAAAGGAAGGAGCAGCAATGGGCTCGCCTTTATCTCCTGCTATAGCAAATCTGTACATGGAAAAGTATGAAACAAGAGCACTTGCCTCAAGTACATTAAACCCATCTTTTTGGTTCAGATATGTTGATGACACTTTGGTTGTCTGGCTACATGGTAAAGATACACTTAATGGATTTCTAAATCATCTCAATGCACAAAACCCGGCCATCCAGTTCACCATGGAAACAGAGGTGAATAACACACTCCCTTTCCTAGATATTTTGCTTGGACATGGCCTAAATGGTAAAATAACACAAAGCGTTTACCGAAAGGGAACGCACACTGATGCCTATCTGAATGCAGATTGGCATCATCACCCAGCTCAGAAATCCTCTCTTATCAAGACGCTCATTCATCAGGCTAAAACAGTGTCAGATGGTGAAAGTCTAGGGAGAGAGATTAAACATGTTAAAGAAGCACTACGACAGAATGGCTATAATAATGATCAAATTAACAGAGCACTGAATGCCAAATCACGATCACAAAGCAACACTGCTGAAAGTGATCAGATTAGTAAAACAATAAAAAATACCATATATCTCCGGAGTAACTGACAAATTAGCCTGTGTTTTGCAAAAGCAAAACATTAAAGTAAGATTTGGTACAGTACACAAAATTAAAAAAAACTAGTATCTTGTACTAAAGACGAATTACCTAAATTATCAGCAAAAGGTGTATCTCGGATTAATTGCTTATGTGGCAGATGCTACATTGGACAGACGGGACGTAACATCAGCGTAAGACTAAAAGAATACCAAAGAAATATTAAATTATCTCAAACACAACTGTTGGCAGTGGCAGAACATGCTTGGCAACAAGGCCACTCAATTGATTTTGATAACGTTGAAGTGTTGTGTAAAACTAATTATTACTGGCCAAGACTGATTAGAGAATCCATTGAAATTGAGAGAAATACAAATATCTTTAATCGCTCTGAAAGCTACAGGCTTAGTGCAGCCTGGAAGCGTATTATTAAATAATACATATTACAATTCCTTATAGGGGAAACATACTATTTAACTGATTACTAACGTAGTATATAATTACAATAACCCCCTCCCCCCCCTCCGCCACCTCTGATTTCTGCACCTGTTGGGTATAGTGATTGGGTTCAGTTATTAAATAATACACATTACAACTAATTATTAATCTATAACTGATTACTAATCATAACAATTACCTGATTAATAATATATATCATTACAATAACCCCCCCCCCCTCCACCACCTTTGATTTCTGCACCTGATTGGGTATAGTGATTGGGTTCAGTTATTAAATAATACACATTACAACTAATTACTAATCTACAACTGATTACAAATCATAACAATTAACTGATTACTAATCTATTATATCATAATACCCCCCTCTCTGCCTCTGATCTCTGCACCTGATTGGGTTCAATGATAACGTCACCCTGCTGCTCTATTTAAGATCGGGAGCAGGTGGAGGGCTTCACTATTCTGGCAAATTGCCCGATGATGCTGGATGTAATGACCAGCGGAACCCGTTCTTCCTGAGGTGCCACTGCAGCATACGTTGGCATCCCGTGGACTCTCCAGCCACCCCGGGGTTTGCAAGGGCCCCAGGCCGGCCGGTCTGGGGTGGCCTCGCTGCCGGAGGGTGGGGGAGCCACACGTGCTGCGGGAGGGGTGATCCCACTGCAACGAGCATGGAGGAGGCGGGGAAGGAGACGGAGACGCGGCGTACGCCACGGACTATGGAGGGAGCCCGGGGAGCTGAGAGCGACCGGAGGGACGGCGCGGGCCCGTCTGGAGCGGGGGAGGTGTTGGGTGAGGTGCAACGTGGGAAGGGTGTGGAGAGGGTGGATGGGCCGGAGAGTACGGGGAGGGAGGAGCAGACAGAACGAGGGGAAGCGCCGGGAGGAAGGGGAGAGAGTGCCCCAGAGCAGAGTAGGGAGGAAGGAGCAGGAGGGATACCAGCAACCCAGGGGCCGTGGGAGGGGCAGTGGAGGGAGAGGACTGCGAATGCTGGCCCGGTGGGAGCGGGGAAACCCAGTGGAGTAGCGGGGAGGTGGCACAGTGGAGCTGGGGCGAACCTGACGCCGACGCTTGCCAGGAGGCAAAACTGCGTAAGGGTAGAATTCAAGGATGACGTGGAAGAGGAGGTGACTCTGGACAGAACAACTTTCGTGAGGACGGTGATGCTCGGGATGCTGCGGGTGGAGGTGGCGGACCTCTACTGCCTGATTGCTCTGCCGGGGGGAAGAGCGTTTGATGTGAGTTTCAATTCAAATTTGCTGCTGCAAAATTTCCTCACCCATTTCGAGGAGAGGGCAGGGAAGCCCCTGGCATCCATGAGGACGTGGCTGCTGTCAGACCTGGAAACGAAGGTGGTGACTGTATTCCTGTACAACGAGGCGCTACACGACCAGGATGTGGAGGTGTGGCTGAGGCAGCACTGTGTTGTTGTCTGGCTGCAAGAGGGTGCAGGACGCGGCGGGGATATGGACGGGGGCCAGGCAGTGAAGGGTGCGCCTGAAGATGGAGGGGGGGTCTCTGAGGCACATCCCGAGCACTTTGAACATTGGGGGGAACAAGGGCTACGTCGTATACGCGGGCCAACCCAAATTGTGTAGGAGGTGTGGAGGAAGGGGGCACGTGGCGGCAGCGTGCGAGGCACGGATTTGTTATAGGTGCAGGGCGCTGGACCACACGGTGGAGGAATGCGGGGAGCCGGCCCGTTGCAACCTCTGCGGCAGCAGAAGGCACCTGTATAGATCCTGCCCAGAATCTTATGCCAACAGGGTGCGGGCATACCGGAATGGACAAGCAGGGGAGGTGGCGAAGGAGACGGCCGGATGGGAATCAGACCGGGAGGTTGGTGGGGAAGAGGAAGGAGAGGCGGAGGAACCACGACCCCCTGGGGAGGGTGAGGGGGGGGGACCTGTGGGGGGGGGGGAAGCAATACCGCCACTGGAGGGGGAGGGGGAGGAGAGGGGAGACGGGGGAGAAGACCCGGGAACCCCAGTGGGGGACTGGGCGGAGGTAATGGGCGAGGAGGAGGACGAGGAGGAGCAGCGGGTGGAGGAAGGAGCGGACGGAGCATGGGAGGCAACGGCCGGGAGAAAGAGGAAGCTGGATAGAGCCCTGAAAGGGGCTGGCCCCCAGCATGACACGGGCCCTTCAGGTTCCTCGCCAGATACAGAGGAGTCTGGATGGAGGAGGGCGGAGGGGGGGACGTTTGAACCGGGGGAAGCCCCGGAGGTTGAAGGAGAGGAAAAAAGTGAGGGAGTAAGCGGGCAAGGGCGGATGGGGGGAGTGCGCAGTGGAATCAGAATCAGAATAAAGCACGCCTCGGCATGGATATTTCCATGGCGTCTATAAACGTGAGAGGGATGAAGGGGAAGGGAAGAAGGGGGGCAATCATGCACTTGTTGGAGTCTACCAGGAGAGATGTGATCTTCCTCCAAGAATGCCACCTACCATATACCCTGGGTTCGGAGGCCTTGCTGGAGGATTGGAACGGCCACTGCGTTTGGTCGGGTAGTAATGGGAACCGATGCACCGGTGTGGTCACCCTCCTAGGCAGGAGGGAAATGAGGGTGGAAGGGACCCAGGAAGTGATACCGGGCCGGCTCCTCTGTGTGGATGTATCCTACCAAGGCGTGGAGTTTCGACTGGTAAACATGTACGCCCCGGTACGTTGCGTGGACAGGACAGAGGTGTGGGAGAGCTTGGCGGCTCTACTGACCACCAGGAGACAAGTCATCGTGGGGGGTGATTTCAAATGCCCGATGTACTTGGCGGACCTGGTATCGGTGAAGGGGAAGAGGAAATTAGACTCTTCCTCCAGAAATCTGAAAGAGCTGATAGAGGACCTGGGTACTTTAGATGCGTTCAGGAAGGTGCATGGTGCATGGCCAGGGTTTACGTGGTCAGACAAGAGCGGGGGAACACAGTCACGGATTGACTTTATTTTCGTCTCGGCCAAAGTGGAAGTTGGAAGTGCGGGGGTGGAGCCATTTCCCCTCTCTGACCACAAAATGGTAGTGGCAGGGCTCGCGATCCCAGGTGGGGCGAGGAGAGGGAAGGGAGTATGGAAAATGAATGTGGGCCTGTTGGAGGACCAGAAGGTGGTGGGGGACTTTGTACAAAAGTACAAAAGCTGGAGGACATTGCAGGATTGTTTCCCCACGAGGGTGGAATGGTGGGGCCAGGTAAAGGACAGGATAAAAACATTATTTCAGCATCATAGTAGGAGGAAGGGAATGGGTAGGGATTTATTTGAGGCAGTGGAATGCTAGGCTAGAGAAGATGTACAGGCTGTTAGAGCTAGGGTTCCCGATGGGGGAAAGGATAGGGGAGTTGAAGGTGAGAGTAGCTTCAGTTTTGGAAAGAAGGGCTAGGCAATTAGTGTACAGGGCGAGGGTCAGGGCAACAGAGGAAGGGGAAAGGTGCACAAGGTTTTTCTTTAAAGCAGGTAGGGAGGAAGATAATGCAATAAGGGAATTGGTAAGCCCTACCAGGGGTAGACAGACGACGACGGTAGGGATGTTGAGTGTAGCGGAATATTTTTTATAGGGAGTTGTATGAGAGGAAAGGGATAGAGGAGCTGCTGGGGGCATTGGGGAAGAGGGTTGGGAACCCGGAGGCGCTAAAGGGAATGATTCGGCAGGGAGAAGTGGAAGAGGCGGTGAAGGGGTTGAATAAGAACAGAACCCCAGGCCCGGATGGGATCCCAGCGGATTTCTACATCAAATTCTGGGAGCTCCTGAAGGAGGATATATTGCAAATTTGTAGGGAAACCTTGGAGGAGGGACGGGTGCCAGATGATATGCGGGAGGGCCTGGTTACTTTGGTTTATAAAGGGAAGGGGGACCGTAAGGACTTGGGAAGCTGGAGGCCGATAACCCTCCTAAACGCGGACTACAAAATCTTGGCAAGAATAGTCGCGGCGCGTTTGGGGAAGGTGGTGGGGGAGGTGGTGGTGGTGGGGGAGGTGGTGGTGCCGGACCAGACGTGCGCGGTCCCGGGGAGGAGGATCACGGACTCCTTGGTGGTACTGAGGGAGGCGATAGAAGGGGAGAGAGAGGGGGTGTCCGCTGGGAATCCTGAGTCTGGATCTGGACAAGGCGTTAGACCGTCTCCCACATGAATATATGATGGCGGTGATGGCGAGAATGGGAGTGAGTGGGCCCCTGGTGGAGTGGGTGGCATGACTCTATGGGGGGCTCAGAGCTAGGCTCTTGATAAATGGGGAACGTTCGGGGGTCATTCAAGTAGGGTCCGGGGTACAGCAGGGATGCCCGATGTCCCCAGTCCTATTCATTATGTGCATGGAGCCGCTGGCGCAGGAATTAAGGGACGACCAGAGGATTAGGGGGGTGACAATACCGGGGAGCAAGGAGGAAGGGAAGGTAAGCTTGTACATGGACGATGTGGCCATGCTCTGCAGGGACGTTGCGTCGGTATGGAGGGCAATGGAGGGGACAGGAAGGTTCTGCGCGGCCTCCGGCTTGAGGGTTAATGCGAGGAAAAGCGAGTTAATGGTCTTTGGAGACTCGAGGCTGTTCGAGGGTCGGCCGCCGGAACTGAGCTTGCAAACAGAGGAGATAAAGGTGCTAGGAGTGTCCTTATGTAGGGATAGGACGGGGGGAAGTAACTGGGAGAAGGGGGTAAGGAAGACAAAGGGTTGTCTGGGTAAGTGGGCAGGGAGGCTGCTCACTATGGCTGGCAGGATTATGGTGGTGAAGACGGAAATACTGCCGGCTCTAAACTACCTGGCGCAGCTTTTCCCACCTGGTGAGAGGGAGGCCAAGGTTTTGACCTCGGCACTCTTTCGGTTTATCTGGGGGGGAGGGATGGAGAGGGTGAGGAGGGCTGTGCTGTGTTTGCGGGTTGGGAACGGGGGGAGGGGTGCCCCAAATGTGGGGTATACCCTGAATTCGACATTTGTATGTAATGCGCTGAGGCTGTTCTTCTCCGCAGAGCCGCGGGGCAAGGCAGCGTGTTATATGCGGTATCGCCTGGCGTGGCGGCTGCAGGGACTCGGGATGACCGAGGCGGAAAGGAGTACACCTTTGGACTGACCGGGGGGCTGGATCAGCGACGTGGTGGGGGGCTACATTGTGCAGCACGGCTTGAACTGGTGGGGGGGCCGGTGGACCCCCAGAGAGGTGCGGGCCGCGGTGGCGAAGGAGGAGGCCTGTGACGAGGTGCCCGGTGCGAGGAGGGAGGTGCACGGGAAAATTTGGAAAAACGTCATCGGCGGCACTCACGAAGGAGCAGAGGGACTTGTCATGTCTGGCAGTCCGGGACAAGCTGGAGATGCGGGGTTTTTTGCACGGCCACCAAATGGCACACACCCCCAAGTGCCCGAGTGGCTGCAACGCGGACGAAAGTGCAGTGCACGTGATGGTGGCGTGCCCTTTTGCCCAGGAGGTATGGAGGCGGAGCAAGCCGTTGTTGGCCCGGTTTGCGCTGTCAAGAGTGACGACATGGGACATTATGTGGGGGGAATTGCGAGGCGTGGGAAGGGAGGACAGGGACCGGGCGGGCTATAATAGGAGCAATGAAGGAGGCCTTATGGAAAGCGCGAAAGAAGGAGTTGGAGGGGTCCCAAATGTCCCCATTGGAGACATGTTATGTAGCAAGGAGGTTGTTGGAGAGGGTGGTGGAGGTGGACCGGGTGAGACTGGGACGCGAAGCCAGGGGGAAAGATGGAAGTGGCCGCTACCCAGGGTGGGTTATGGCGGCCGGGGGGGGGTGCCTTTAACTGGCGCCTGGGGGTGAAGGCGTGCGTGGCTGGAGGGGAGGCAGCCCCTCCAGTGCTGTGTCGGGGGTGACTCCGGTCCAGAGGATGGGTCGGTGGCCGAGTGGGGCCTTCACGGTGCGAGCGAGGGGGTGGCCCCTCGGTTTTTGCTTTGTTTTGTTTTTCCGCTGAGATGCTGAATACATTTTAAAAATCATAATGACCTGCAAAACGTCTTACTCAAAAATTGAAAATGTTGTGGATTCACTCTTCAACACACCCGTGGGCTAAAGTAGTGAAAGGTTTGTCTTTTGTCAACGTGACACATTTTTTACTGATTAGCCATGTCAGGTGGTGGAGGGTTGCAACACGTTTATAAATAACGCAATCTAACCCAAATACTTGTATTATAAGTGATGTCATAGTGGAAAAGGTAAATGCACTCTCCGCTGCATATCCATCAGACCTGGACATGAACTTTGGCAACAAACTCATCCAATTCAAGTCTTTCATGTCTGACTCTGAGGGTGAGAAGTGCCCAACTACGTGCCCAACAAGTCTTTCATGCTTGAGACATTGCAGGCACTTCATCTGCAGCCAGTGTTCCCCAATGCTTTCGTGGCACTTTGGATTTTTCTAACTTTGCCAGTGACAAACTGCCAGGGTGAGCAGACATTTTCCCTTTTAGGCAGAATAAAAAATGAGCTGCGGAGTAGCCAAACACATCTCAGCTCATTGTCACTTATGTCAATAGAGTCAGACCTTGTCAGACAGCTAGATTTTGACGATCTAGTGGATGATTTTGCGTGGAGGAAGGCAAGGAAGACACTGTGGTGCCACGACCGCGCAGCGACTCCGCAAACGCCGCGAACCCCTCCCGGCTCCCTCACTAAACACACACCCGCACGCAGTGCTCCCACGTAGTGTCCTGATGGGGGGTTTCCTGGCACATCGTGTTTTAATCCGAAGGGCCCCTAGTTGGAGAGTCCCACGTTTTGCGTGTGCCAGGAGATTGGCCGACCCTCACAGGACAGGTTACATTGCGGTGCCCCTAAATTGGCTTAAAATTGTATGGGCAAACAGAAACTCGCTGGGCTAACCACAATGAGAACGCTCACAGCACGGGGGAACTGGCCAGGGGGGAAATAGCATGCAGGCGGCACAGACAGGGAGGGGAGAGGGAAAGCCCTGGACCTTCCGCGGAGGTGTATTCCGCGGGACCCAGGGCAGGTGCATAGACAATGGGTCGAGGCGTAACGTAAAATAACGCTCCAGGTAAGGGCGGGACATCAGTTTAAAATCGAAAGGTAGGCGCATGATTGGCTGCGCGGCGCAATGTCCCCCTGGGCCTTTGAAGTTTAGAGAATAAAGGTGGGAGCACCGGGACAATTCACTCTCTTCTCTTCAACCTCTGGGCGGTCAAGACCCTCTCCCTGCCATTCTGCCTCTTCGAGCTGCTCACAGCATCTGTATGATGCCAGCGAGTGCTGCTGCGAGACAGTGATAGGTCAAGTCTTCTCTCGTCCTTCTCCCTCCGACTCTCTCAGTGTTGTATATACCGGGTATGAAATTTGATGAAAATAATAAAATGAAAATGGAATTTGGAAAAATGTGTAAGTATCCGAGATTATGTTAATTTAAATAATTATGTACATAAATTATGCTAATTCGAGAGATAATCGTATTAATTATATGCGAATGTGTGTGGTTATGCTAATGTACGCAGTTATGATAATTAGGTTCTGCCTCGCTGACGAGGGTCATATCATCAATCGGGATAAGATAATTAATCGTATGAACTTATGCAGGTGCGCTGTAAGTACGCCAGGTTAAACTTGGTTTCGTTGCATAGGTTCATATTATCGATCGGTATAATACAATTATTCTCGCTTTGACATTTACTGATTATGTATTAGTGTGTTTATATCAGGTCTCCAAATTCAAATCTCAACGCAGGATACAGTTCTTATAAATAAGATTATTACGCATGAACTCAGGAAATAAACACTCAAACACTTCTGTGTTAAGCAATTTTAATTTCTAACAAAACCTTAACACTCTAATATGTCATTCCCATGCTTGAAATTGTCAACACAGTACTCCAGGAGATGTTCTCCTCATTGATCCATACGTTTAACCCTCAATGGTCGTTTGTTAACTGGGTAACAGTACAATCGATTATTCCTCGGAGTACGCGAGCATACACGGCGAGAGGAAAATTCATTAAAAATTCATGCAACCATATTCATACGAAGGGCAATAAAGAAACATGTCCCGAAGGCAAGAGTAGTTGTCAATTAATTCGTTTGTAAGATCATGCAATTAAAAAGAAAAAAACGAATGACTAAAATACTTCTAAATGACCATATCCACATAACTCAATGGGCAGCAATGTTCTTCATGATCAGTTGATATTTAATGCACCACCTTGGAATGGCAACCCTTCTTGAAACACAAAGATACTTTTTGGAACAACCTTAATTGTCCCGATATGCGTGTTGTGTGTCTTCTTTGCCACTTGTTCAATTATTTGCGTAAAGCAGACGCCGGGCGATGTGTCGTGAGGGTGTGGGTATGGGTCATACAAACGGCTTCGTTGCTTTTTCTTGCTCGGGGCGTCGGCTTAGCTGCTCGTCCGCTGGCAGATACGGGCTCTTTCCACTGCTGGAGGAGCTGCGTCGGCACTTTTCTGGTCCTTGAAGATGCTCAATCACGCTTGCCGCTGGTCCGCTGACACTCTTGCTCACGGGCGGCTGGTCAGGCTCTTTCCCCTGCTGGATGAGCCGAGTCAGCAAAACGCTTGTCCACTGGCAGCTGGCACCCTTGCTTGGTGGCGCTGGTTGCGCTGGTTGCGCTGATTGCGCTGATTGCGCTGGTTGCGCTGGTTGCACGCTCTCTCCTGCTGCTTGCTCTCCCGCAGTGGACAATTGCTTTCGTCACTCGTCATTCTTCCTCTCGGGCTGCAGCTGCTGCTGGGAGCTGGCACTCTATGTAGAATAAAACTATTTTAGCGATACTTCGTCTTTCAGCTCTGAACTCACACTCGGTGACACATCGCTACTCTGCAGGCCTCGCCATCCTCGGTTGATTGCGGGGCCTACCCCGGAGCCTGCCGCGTTCCGCCCTCTTCTGTCGCTCGCCGGGCTGTCCCTTGTCGAGATGAACTGTGTGAGCTGAATTGTGTGTGCCGTGTTGCTGTTTATATCCAAAAAATCTCCCCTCTGCGCGTCTCTTGCGAGAGGAAAAAAAAACAGATGCTTACTCCGTCATGTTGTTTCACAAAGGATCGGAACTTTCTTTGATCTCGCTCTGCGTAGTGGGGGGGGGGGTACGTGAGTCCGTGTGTGTGTGTCATTCATCAAGTCATCTTTTCATCCGTGGATGCACAGATGGCCCCTGCAATAAAGAGAAATTTTCCTCGCTCTGGTGTTACATTATTTGCTATCCCGTGCTGCGGGAAGACAAAGACGGCCGGGTGGCTCTCTTCCTATGGAACACAGTTTATCTTGGTTGTGTAAGTTTGACCTCATTAGACCTCCTTTGCCAGTACCAAAATGTAATAATAGGGTTTTTCTGTGGTAGCAACTACATTGGGGAAACCAAACGACATATCTCGGACCGCATCCGCGAACATAAAGCAGAATTGAAACACGGCAGGACGAACTCTTCTGCCATGGCAGATCACTGTTATAATTCAGTGGGTTCACATGACATTGACTTCTCCAAGACGGAGGTTCTTTGCAAGCCAACCAGCTACCATGAGAGATTCGTTCATGAAGCCATCCACATATACAAACACAGAGACAATTTCAACCGAGAAGATGTATTCTGGCTTAGTAACCATTGGAAAGATGTTTTAAACCATTTCGGTTCTTAATTAATTGTATTTTTCGGTGATCGTCAGACCGCAGCTTTTTTGCTGGCATTGTGACTGTTTCTCCCTCCCCCCTCCTCCCTTCCGAGTATGGATTGACCCGTCCGCCTGAATGTCGTTGTCCTTGGTGCTGGTTGTTGAGGAGATGGGAAAAACCGCCATTTTTTTTCTCTCCTTGGTGCTCTTCTCTCCCTCACACCAATGCTAATCCCCCAGTTACATGCTAATTTATATGTAAACTCCTCTCCCCCCGTCCCCCGGTGATAGCTCGTCGTTTGCTGTGGTGCTAATCCCTCACACCAACATCATGCTGATCCCCCAGTTACATGCTAATTTATATGTACACTCCCCTCCCCCCTCCTCCAGTCCCAGCTCGTTCGCTCTCTGTAATGCTAATCTCCCAGTTACATGCTCCTTTGTCAAGGCTCTCTGTTCCTCCCACACAGCTTAAAAGACGCTGTCAAGCTTGACAGGGTTCACTCAAGCGCTGTCTTCTGGACAGTCCTGTTTCTTCACCTGAGGACGGCTACTTATGTTGTGGCCGAAACGTCGTGAGAATTTTATTGTTTTATTTTATTATTTTATTCTCATTCTACGTGACTTTACCGAAAGAACCAAAGAAGATGAATCCTTGCAGTCACGAAAGTTTTCAATCGAAATTTAAGGGTTTTTCCCCTTTTTTTCTGGCAACAAAACTGAAACCTTTTTACGAGGATTCATGTCTGCATTAACCACAATACCTGCAGTCAAAATGCAAACGAAAAACATACTATGATAATATATGCATTGTCCTTGAAACTGATTGGTCCACACCAAGGGACGGCTTTCTTTTGAGCCTCGACCCAATTGGTCCCAATTATCATAGTATGGTTTTTTTGGGGCATTTTGACTGCAGGTATTGTGGTTAATGCAGACATGAATCCTTGTAAACAGGTTTCAGTTTTGTTGCCAGAAAAAAGGGGAAAAACCCTACTATTATTATTAAGTTTGACCTATTTCGCCTCATTTCCTCTGGACAACCCTCGGTTCAATACTGCACAAATATCATTTGGTCTATGTTTCCTAAGACCTGCGATTCATTGTCATCACGACGCATTTCCTAGGCTTTATTAATTTTCGTCCCCCCGTCTGTATCCGGGGATCGGTGCTGTTATGCTTGAGTTATTATTTACTTTAATTTTTTATGTCTTGAGTTTTAGAGGTAAGTTTCTTGACTGTTCGAATTCATATTCCTTGGTTTTTGTAAGGTCATGTAATGGCAAGATGTAATGTAATTTAAGGTGAATAACGTTCGTGTTAATATGGAATTATTATTTTGGTTGATGTTTTAATGTCAGCTTATTCTTTTTGTTGAGCTTTTCTTGGACTTTCTGTTAATTAAATATAACCCAAAACCTGTCTGTCCGGTTTTCGTCTGATGTGTGTTTGTTCTATTGTTTGTGGTGATGAGACGTCTCCTCAAGGCCTGGCCCCTTCCTTCGCGGGGGGGGGGGGGGGGGGGGAGCATGAGTGTGTGTCTTTTTTTTATTTGACTTTATGACTGACCCTTTCCGTTGGTGGGAGGGGAGGGTGTCATTATCCTTGCGAGAGTGACAAGACAGCTGCTAGAAAAAGGGGGGGGGGTTCGTATGTTTGTGCTCCCAGCGACCCCGCGAGTGATTAAAAAAAATCGGCAAAATCATTATGAATATCAAAACAAAAATGGAAAAAGGCCTATATACAACATCAGCATCCACGGGACGCCATGAGTCCAGCTTCGAGGAATGTGCTAGGACGTTTAAGCAACTGAGTTCATAGGCAGAGTTGAGGCTAAGCTCTCCCCGCAAAATATTCCCCCCCCCGCCCCAAAGTAGTGTGTATTTGCGCCGGTAATAAACTTAGAGGATCGGTGCAGTGTGATTTCTGTGTGTGTGGGGGGAACCTCGGCGCGGTGCTGGTAATTTGAGCGTGTGTGTGAGGTGCGCATGTATTAAAACATACACGGCCGCCGACGCTGGCGCGTGTTAACGCGCGCGTGTGTGAAACACGAGCGCCTGCAGTGTGCCGCGTGAGTAATTAGGGCAGGGGGGTGGTACGCTCGCGGCGTTTACACAGCGACAATAGCATTAACGGCGAGGCGTGCGCGCAAATTTATACAGTCCTTTAGCATTAGCCTTTGTGTGCTGCGGATTAGGGCTTAACCACCGAGGGGGTGCGCGCGCATATTAACATCGCCGTTTTCTTTATCGCTAACCTTTGCGCGAAATAAGCGCCTGTAGGGGCGCGCGTGGTTACGCGCGTGTGTGCGAAATACGCGCCTGCAGGGGCGCGCGCTTGCACCCTTCCGCGTTTACTTTTCTGGTGGTGTACGTGGGCGTGTGCGGGATAACCCCGGGCGGTGGTGAGCCAGCCAACGGCCATGTCCCTCAGAGAGGGCGCAGGCGCGGGGGGGGCGATCACCCGATCGGCGGGGGCCCAGTGAGAGGGGCCGAACGGCGTGGTGGAGGAAGGAGTGGAGGAGGGAGTGAAGGGGGCAAACGCTGCGCTCCACCTGCCCAACGAGGGCGGCGGGGTGGACGTCGACCCCCACAACACCAATATAGGAAAGCGGGACCATGATCCGGCCCTGCAGGAGAGCATCACCCATTAAAGTCTCAAGGTACTCGTTTAAGACTAAATCGAGCTATGGTAGGCCCGGAACCAGTTCAGATAATCTTCAATTGTGGTTGACCGTGAGCGGGAATAAAACTCGGGTCGCCGGGTTAGTCGCGCACGGCGCTAACCACTACACTACCGCCGCTCCTCGCGCACACATGCGCAAAATACAAACATCCCCTGCAATAGCCTTAAGGGGCCGTCCATAAATGACGTCACGCACCTAGGGGGGGGGGGAGTCAGACATTTGTGACGATGTGTGACGATGGGGGGGGGGGGGTTTGAGAAATGTGACGTCACATCAAAATGCGCAACTTTAATACATATAGATAACACGTTCTACTTAATTAAATAGACTTTTTGATGAATGTTTTCTCCTACAACATCAGAGTGCAGCGCCACATTAAATACGCACTACAATGACAATAGTTTAAAGTGATTTGAAGCATATTTTATATTTTGGGGGGCGGGGGGGGGCGGAGCTTTGTCACGTCATATTTGAGGGGGGTCTGACTTTTTTTGACGCCGAAGAGGGGGGTGGGCAAAAATCGTCCTAAATCGCGTGACGTCATTTATGGACGGCCCCTAACAGACTGTTGGGGCAAGTGTTATAATCGAGCGCCTATGAAGACCGGCACGGCACACGAAGGGGTGGGTGGTCATCACCACGGCCAGCCGCCTTTGTCTCCCGAGTGCCAATGTTTACACATTACACCAGGTACTCATTTGAGGCTGAGTCAACCTACGGGAGGACTGGTTCAGATAATCGTCACTGGTGTTGGCCGAGAGCGGAAATCGAACTCGGGCGGCCGGGTTCATAGCGCAGTGCACTAACCACTCGTCTACTGCTCCTCACGCACGCACACACACCGCGGCTGATAGAATGATTGTGAATGGGCCCGACTGCTGCTGCCACTCGATGCATTATCTATCGCTCTCACCTGGAGCGCGCGCGGACCTCGACAAATCAATGCACACGCGGCCGCCGGGGCGCCAAGAGGCCGGGGGTCCGAGGGTCGCCGGGCTCCTTCCCGCCGAGCGCGGCGTGCGGCCCGGGCCGTCCATGCCGCGTGCCTCCGCGTGACGGGAAAACCCGGAGGAGCTGGAGAAAAATCCACGTTGACCACGGAGAGAGAGACACGCAAACTCAAAATATACAGCAGGCGTCAGGGTCGGGATCGAACCCATGACCTCCTGCGTACCAGGTGAAAAGTGGTGATCCATGCGACGGGGGCCGGGGTCACAGTTAGGCCGGGGACACGACGCGCGGCATCAACACTCAGGGTTGATCTTCACGCTGACTGGGACGCGTGGGACGCTCGCGCCTCGTGCCTGCGTGACAAAATCGTGCCCCACGGGTGGAGGAGAAGGCGCCTCTGGTAATGCTTCTGAGCTGCCCGCGTAACACAACATCGGGGGCTGTTGCTACATTGGTATTATTATTGTTGTTGTTGCTCATCACGACGCTTGCTGACCCAGGAAAGCCTTCACCGAGTCTCATGCCTCTTTTTTTAGGAGGGGACTGCCAACCTTGTCGCAGTGGGAGGCGATGTTGCTGCTGCTTTATGATCCAAAGTGATAATGTGCCAGTGAAGCGTTTCTGCAGAAATGACTCCCCATGCGTCACGATCGGGCGTCACTTTTACCGGTTCCAATTTCTTCATGTGGCCAATGCCGCTGAGTTTCGTGATAACCATGTGGAGTGAGTGGGTCATCACTTTATCCGCTCTTATTGGCCGTATTTGAAGAACCGCCACGGCTAAAGAAGGCGGTAGACATTTCTGCTTTGCCCCATGGACTATTTGGGATGTTTGGCCAACACTAAACAGTAGCAGGCAGCAAGCTGCAGCGGGCAGCAGCAGGCAGCAGCAGGCAGCAGCAGCAGCAGGCAGCAGCAGCATGCAGCAGCAAGCTGCAGCAGGCAGCAGCAGGCAGCAGGCAGCAGCAGGCAGCAGCAGCAAGCTGCAGCAGGCAGCAGCAGCAAGCTGCAGCGGACAGCAGCAGACAGCAGCAGGCAGCAGCAGCAGGCAGCAGCAGCAGGCAGCAGCAAGCTGCAGCGGGCAGCAGGCAGCAGCAGGCAGTAGCAGGCAGCAGTAGCAGCAGCCGGCGTGACCCGCTCATTGTGCGAGAGCCACTGGCACGCGCGGCATCACCGCGACCCTTTGATGCGAGTGCGGCACCAAGCGTGCCCCTGCTGCTGCCGCCATTGCGAGGCGCTTTGATGTGTTGTGGGGGGCAGAGGGGAGCGGTGGGGGGCGCGGTGGGGGGTGGGGGGGAGCGGTGGGGGGCAGAGGGGAGCGGTGGGGGGCGGGGGGGAGCGGTGGGGGGAGCGGTGGGGGGCGGGGGGGTGCTTCGTACGAACCCGGCTCGGGCTCCGTTGTGGACCGCCTGCGAATGCAGCGACCGTAGGTGGCCAGACCGCTCAGGAGACCCTCCTCGGAGCTCCTCGGAGCTCGATCGCCGAATTCTGCTGCTGCTGCTCATGGACCTTGCATCACTAAACGCTCATTAGCCACCGCTGGGGGGACAGGGAGAGCCTAGGAGCAGTTCTGATATCACTCACCGCTGATGTTAGTCGTTAGACCTGGGAATCGAACTCGGTTGCATTGAATGTCTGTACCCGTGTATCTATGTTGAGCTTCTTTCGCACCGTACGTAGCCAATCGCGCTAATCGCAGGGGCGGCGGAAGGACAGCAAACGGTGGCGGGAAAAGTCGCGTCACGATCCGTGTCGATTGCTGGTGATGATGATGAAGGTGATAATGGTGATGATGATGAAGGTGATGATGAAGGTGATGATGATGAAGGTGATAATGGTGGTGATGATGATGATGAAGGTGATAATGTGGTGGTGGTGGTGATGATGATGATGAAGGTGATGATGAAGGTGATAATGGTGGTGATGATGATGAAGGTGATGATGTGGTGGTGGTGGTGGTGATGATGATGATGATGATGAATGTGATGATGGTGATGATGATGAAGGTGATGATGGTGATGATGGTGATGATGATGATGAAGGTGATAATGTGGTGGTGGTGGTGGTGGTGGTGATGATGATGAAGGTGATAATGGTGGTGATGATGATGATGAAGGTGATAATGTGGTGGTGGTGGTGGTGGTGATGATGATGATGAAGGTGATGATGAAGGTGATAATGGTGGTGATGATGATGAAGGTGATGATGTGGTGGTGGTGGTGGTGATGATGATGATGATGAATGTGATGATGGTGATGATGATGAAGGTGATGATGGTGATGATGGTGATGATGATGATGAAGGTGATAATGTGGTGGTGGTGGTGGTGATGATGATGAAGGTGATAATGGTGGTGGTGATGATGATGAAGGTGATAATTTTGGTTGTGGTAGTTGTGATGATTATTATTGTGGTGGTGGTGGTGATAATATTGAAGGTGATGATGGCGATGGTGGTGGTGATGATGATGATGAAGGTGATGATGGCGATGGTGGTGATGATGATGAAGGTGATGATGGCGATGGTGGTAATGATGATGAAGGTGATGATGGTAATGGTGGTAATGATGATGAAGGTGATGATGGTAATGGTGGTGATGATGATGAAGGTGATGATGGTAATGGTGGTAATGATGATGAAGGTGATGATGGTAATGGTGGTGATGATGAAGGTGATGATGGTAATGGTGGTGATGATGATGATGAAGAAGGTGATGATGGTAATGGTGGTGATGATGATGAAGGTGATGATGGTAATGGTGGTGATGATGATGATGGTAATGGTGGTGATGATGATGAAGGTGATGATGGTAATGGTGGTGATGATGATGGTGATGATGATGAAGGTGATGATGGTAATGGTGGTGATGATGGTGGTGATGATGAAGGTGATGATGATGGTGATGATGATGATGATGGTAATGGTGGTGATGATGATGATGATGAAGGTGATGATGGTAATGGTGGTGATGATGATGAAGGTGATGATGGTAATGGTGGTGATGATGATGATGGTGATGATGGTAATGGTGGTGATGATGATGAAGGTGATGATGGTAATGGTGGTGATGATGGTGATGATGATGAAGGTGATGATGGTAATGGTGGTGATG
The DNA here is from genome assembly GCF_048934315.1 of Petromyzon marinus. Lineage (NCBI taxonomy): Eukaryota > Metazoa > Chordata > Hyperoartia > Petromyzontiformes > Petromyzontidae > Petromyzon > Petromyzon marinus. The sequence continues at coordinate 734,035 of NC_133717.1, read as the reverse complement.
ATGGTGGTGATGATGAAGGTGATGATGATGGTGATGATGATGATGATGGTAATGGTGGTGATGATGGTGGTGATGATGAAGGTGATGATGATGGTGATGATGATGATGGTAATGGTGGTGATGATGGTGATGATGATGATGGTGATGATGATGGTGATGATGATGATGAAGGTGATGATGGTAATGGTGGTGATGATGATGGTGATGATGATGATGGTGATGATGATCATGATACTGCGCTGCTCCCCTCCCTGACGCCGCCCCCCCAACTCGCTGTCGCGTTTTCCGCTGCGCGTGACCTGTAACCAGCACTGTTGAGGCAGCAGCGAGGGTTGGTGGATCACACGCGCATGTTGAGCAACTCCCTCCCTTCTCGTGGACTGAGTCAATACAGCAAGCGGGTGGTTTGCGTCCATCTGCACGGAGACTGAGCGTCACCCCTCTCGTCACGTGTACAGGCGACATTCTCGTGTACGGTTCATATCATTTTGACTTCCTGAATCTTATCCTGAAGATGCTTGGCGAAGTTCCAACCGAAACGTCGAACCTAACCTTGTGACAATTACATTTCTGTGGCTGTGCCGGGTAGCGGAGGGCATTGCGACACGAACCTGGCCCCAGATCTTTCAGTGGCCGAACCAACAACTCAACTCCGAATCCCATCGTCTGTGTCCTACCACGCAAACGACGGAGAGCCGATACACGTGGCGACCCTGTGAATGTTTTCGGATAAACAGGATTGAATGTGCTGCCGCGACACCAGCGCTCTCTGTCCTCTTGCCCACTCAGCCGCGCGGATAGAAGGGAGTGATTGGCACTCCCGAGCGACCGTGGAGTAGCCTGGATAACGGGAGAGAAGAATTTGTGCACAGACAATAAGAATATCGGTGTGGATAACAGGAGGGCAATTAACAGCTGAGCGGACAACGAGGCGCTTCCCCGCGTCGTCTCGCGCTGCGGCTGGGTTATGCATGCTACGATCGTTTGTACATTTATATAATTTGTGAAGATATTTATTCACAAATGATGGAGATGGAACATCTCGAGGAGTCCGTCCAGTAGGAGAAGGAACATCTTAGCTGGCATGGGTGTTCAGGTTCCGAGAGACGCGAGCGCGGAAAGGTGACGGGGAACGCCGAAGTCACGATCCGTGTAGATTCAATTATTCAGACGCTGTCAGAATTGCTTCTCTTCTGCTGCCAACTCAATCGGGAGCAAACGAATGGGATATACATCCAGTGTGGTTTTCCCAATGTCACCTCCGTTATATTAATATATTAATGCAATAATGTATTTATATTATTAATGCGCATTAATGTAATAATGCGTCGACCCAAGGGAAGCGTCGCTGGGTCTGAATGCTCTCGTTCAGGAGGCGCCCGCTACACCCGAGGAAGTTCGACCAATTCCCTGCATGATGATTTGGGCTTGATGTGGGAGGCTAGCAGAGAAGCCTTCGCACTCTACTGCTGGATGAAGCCCTCCCCTCGGCGAGTCGGGTCATGGACCTTGCATCACCGAACGCTCATCAGCCACCGCTGGGGGGACAGGGAGAGCCCAGGAGCAGTTCTGAAATCACTCGCCACTGATGTTAGCCGTTGGACCTGGGAATCGAACTCGGTTGCATTGGATGTCTGTACCCGTGTATCTATATTGAACCTCTTTCGCACCGTACGCAGCCAACCATGCTAATCAGAGGTACAGAGGGGAAGGGTAACAACACTAAATACGCAAAAATAAGTTTAAATAACATTTATGAAAATCAGTTTTAAATGTTTGTGTTACCTATGGAAGGAATCGCAGAACCCAAGGGAAACTATGCAGAACGGAGGAGGGGAGACCACAAACCCCACGCAGAAGCCGCCCGAGTCGGGAGTGGAACCCAGGCCCCTTCTCACCGCGCGAGGCGCGAGTTGTCTCCACTGCGCTCGCCGCCACCGCCGCCTCCCGCCTTCGCTGCCGTCTCAACATTTGCAGGCGGTGCACGGAGTGGAGATGAGGACGGAGGAGGAGGGAGGAGGACACGGGCAAGGGCAAGGCACGCGAGGCCACCAAGCAGGCTTTTAGAATCGCCCCCTCCCCCGTGATTGCGTGTGGGCAGTGGCGAGGTCCCCGGCGTCTCCCCGAGGGGGCCATCAGCACGCGCCGCGTGAGTGACGAAGCACGCATGGCGAGATTGTTCGGGCGGCCTCGCGAGGGGGGGGGGGCGCTACCAGCGGTGGCCCCTGCGTGCGACCTCGGTGTTTGTCCACGAGGCTGTGGACACAAAGGTGCCGCTGGCTACCTCCTGCATGCCGCTCACGCAAAGGCGCGAACACCCTTTTGTGTGCGGAGCAGAGTGAACCGTGATTAATTTTGGGCTGGGGGGGGGGGGAAATCAATTCTGCGGAGCTTCTGCAACATTGGCCCAATGTTTGGCCACGCGGTATTGGTTTTGGCATTGCGCGTGGTGTTGTCTGCGCGGTCACGTGGGCACGGGGGGGGCGTAGCGCATTCACTGCGAGTTGCAGAGGTTCGGTTCGGGCAGGGCCCGCCCTGGTTAATCACCGCGGTGCGTATTAACAGTCAAAACATATACTCCTACCACGTGCCGTCTGCTTCACTCGCATTGGAGGTTTAAAGACCACCGTGATATCATTTGAAAAGAGTGGGCGCCATTGTTGTACCGGCCGGCGTCACGGTCCACATTTGCAAAAAAATTTAAAATGACACGAACAGTTTACACACAGCGGCAACACCGCCCAACGCTACTGCTAGACTACAGCCGGCAGTGTCTGGGATAGTCAGCAACGGCGCCTTCCCGCCTGATGATCGCCCCCCCCCCCTGCGCTATAGGAACCACAGCGTCAATACCAACAATGTACTCATGGCTGAGTGGGTGAGTAAGGCGGTGAGTGAGCGAGCGAGCGAGTGAGTGGGTTATTGAGTGGGTGATTGACTGCGTGGTTGAGTGAGTGAGTTAGTGGGTGCCAGGATGAGTGAGTGGTTGAGTGAGTGGTTGAGTGCGTGGTTGAGTGAGTCTGTCAGTGAGTGGTTGAGTGAGTAAGTCAGTGAGCGGGTAGTTGAGTACGTGGTTGAGTGAGTGAGTTATTGAGTGGTTGAGTGCGTGGTTGAGTCAATGAGCGAGTGGTTGAGTGCGTGATTGAGAGTGAGTCAGTGAGTGAGTGGTTGAGTGCATGGTTGAGTGAGTGAGTCAGTGAGTGAGTCAGTGAGTGAGTGGTTGAGTGCGTGGTTGAGCGCATGAGTGGTTGCGTGCGTGAGCCAGTGAGTGAGTTGTTGAGTGCGTGAGCCAGTGAGTGAGTGGTTGAGTGCGTGGTTGAGTGAGTGAGTGGTTGAGTGCGTGATTGAGTGAGTGCGTGGTTGAGTGCGTGGTTGAGTGAGTGGTTGAGTCAGTGAGTCAGTGAGTGAGTGGTTGAGTGAGTGAGTCAGTGAGTGCGTGGTTGAGTGAGTGAGTCAGTGAGTGCATGGTTGAGTGAGTGAGTCAGTGAGTGAGTAGTTGAGTGAGTGAGTGATCAGGTGCTCACGCCCTGCCCATGTCGCTCGTCAGGGAGCGACTCCAAGCGAACGTCTCTCCCCCCCCCACATTCTCCCCCGTCCCCCCCCCCCACCTCGTCCACCCCCCCCCCCCCTCGTCCTCTCCTCGTCCCCTGCCTGGACACTGCAGTCCGGCTCAGCGGCTCCGTGAGCACGTGGTCGATTTATTTTTTCTTCTCCCACAATGCACGAACCTCTCTTAATTCTCTCTCATTAGACCGTGGTGAACAATAGGCGATTTAATGAAAATTTAAAAACCCGATTAGATTCCATTCAGGGGAAGCAAAGCGGTCTCCATTCATCTTCACCCCCCGGGGGAGCGGATGGGCGCGCACGAGTCGTGTGGAGGCGGCGCGCGTGCGTGCGCGTGTGCGGCCGTGTCAAGCGGACACCGCTAAACCGGTAACCGTTTTTTGTCTTTAGAAACCGTTACCGAGTTCTAAAAAAAAAAACAATCAGGAACCCCGTTGAATCAATTTCAGTCGAACTTGCAAAAACCGCACGGCGAAAGGCATCTCGCCAGCACGTGGTACACAGTCTGCCCTCGTGTCTCGGTTCAACATTAAAGGCGCGGCACTGCAAAGTGCTCGCCCCCTCTGTTCCAAACGGCGCGCTGCGGGAGATGGAATCGAACCGGCGAACCTCTTGGATTGCAAACTCCGCTTGGGCTTCTCGCCATTGCACCACCGCCACCGTGGTTGCCGCTACTGCTGCCGCTGCTCTCTTCGCTTCTCCGGCAGGGCCCTGAGCGCGTCGCGGTCATTGATCTCGACATTGATATCGGTGCGGCAAACCGCTAATAACAGTTTTGCTGCTTTTCATTCGGTTTGTCGCTAAAGCGAAGCGAACCGAGGCTAAACTCTCCACGCGTTCGTGGTGACCAACACTTTGTGGGCAGAGGGAGGGAGCAGTAGTCAGCAGTGGAGAGACTCGCCCCCGCCATAGGCATGTGGAATGGCACGCGTTGGCTCTGCAGGGTTATCAACAGAAAATGAGCACTTTGAGCAGGATGTGTGTGCGTGTGCGCAGAGCCGCCTCTTGGGTACGGCGAATCGAGGCGAGCGCCCCAGGCACCGCACTTTGGGGGGACCCCGCGCTTCGACGTCACGGTATGAGATGTAACACTGCCGCTTCGGTTTGAAGGTGTCGAGGGGGGGCACAGTGAGATTTGTCCCGGGCCCCGCATCCCCCTATGGACGGCCCTGTGTGTGTGACATGTTTGCGATGTGTTTGATGAGTGTGTGTGTGCGTGATATGTGTGTGGTGAGTGTAATGTGTGTGATGTGTGTGACAGATGTGTGTGGTGAGTGTAATGTGTGTGACGTGCGTGATGTGTGATGTGTGACGTGCGTGTGATGTGTGTATGATATGTGATATGCGTGTTGGATGTGTGTGTGTGTGACGTGTGTGTGTGACGTGTGTGTGATGTGGGATGTGTGTGATGTTTGTGTCAAGATCGGCCTCTGTGGAGGAGGCTCGTGAAGGACGCTGCTATTGGGCAGTTGGAGGAAGTCGCCATCCAACAACAACTGATGGCAGAGGAGCGACGCTCACAACAACGAGCGGAGCACCAGGTGGATAAAACGCAGGGAGGTGGCACAGCAGGGGGCACAGCTGATTCATCTGTCAGTCATCTCAATTAACCCATGGCACCTGGGTGGGAGTGACTGTGATGTGTGACGAATATCGATCGCGAATATCTGAACCGGTCCTGGGCCTCCCCTAGGTCGACTTGGCCTTAAAACGAGTACATGGTGCGGTGTGTAAACGTCAGAACTGGGGAGACAAAGGTGACCGGGCGTAGTGTTGGCCATTCGCCCCCCTTCCTGTGCCGTGCTGGCTAACAGCACTTGCCCCAACAGTCTGTTGAAGGCGACACACGGGGGATCTTCGGGTGCGCGTGGGCCGCGTGTAAGTGGTGTGTGATGTGTGTGTGTGTGATATTTGTGTGTGAAGCGTGCCTGTGATGTGTGTGTGGTGTGTGTGTGTGTGATGTATGTGTGATGTGTGCGTGTGATGTGTGTGATGCGTGTGTGTGATACGTGTGTAATGTGTGTGTGTGATGCGTGTGTGTGATGTGTGTGATGTGTGTGTGTGATGTGTGCGTGTGATGTGTGTGTAATGTGTGTGTGTGATGTGTGTGTGTGATATTTGTGTGTGAAGCGTGCGTGTAATGTGTGTGGTGTGTGTGTGATGTGTGTGATGTGTGCGTGTGATGTTTGTGATGCTTGTGTGTGATACGTGTGTAATGTGTGTGTGTGATGCGTGTGTGTGATGTGTGCGTGTGATGTGTGTGATGCGTGTGTGTGTGATGTGTGTGTGATGCGATGTGTGTGTGATGTGTGTGTGATGCGTCCGGCAAAACAACCCCCTACCTCCTCGCGGTGCCGGACGGGCAACTCTGTCGTGGACAGTGCTGTGGGGGGAGGGCCAATTCCGATTGGTTCCTCCCCTCATGACGTCTGTGATCACCACAGGGGCTAAACGGGGGCTCTGGACGGGTGCGAGGGGCTGGTAACCCCTCCACCTTCAAAAAATGACCACGAAACTGCGACTTGAACTTAAATATGTAACAAATAAGCTTGTGCCGGAGGCCCCGGGGGGACAGGCGTCTATGACGTCTCCTGGCCAAACCCCAATTGGCGGAGCCAGGAAATTGAATCTCAACCCTCGGGGCTCCTCCAGAAACAACGAAAAGCCATTACGGATGGCCACGTGGAATGTTCGAACGCTCACTGCAGAGGAGAGGCTGCCACTCCTCTGTCGGGAACTGGACCGGTACCGCCTGGATCTCTGTGGCATTCAGGAGGTCCGGTGGACCGGATCTGTCTCCTGCGATCATGAGGGGTGGACAGTCCTCTACTCGGGGCAGGAGACTGCCAAACAACAGGGTGTGGCTCTTCTTTTGAACAAAAGAATGAAGGCGGCGTGGGAGAGTGGCGGTGAGGTGTGGGAAGCTGTAAGCCCCAGGCTACTTTGGGCTCGCCTTCCCATCAATCGGAGGCGAGGATTGGTGGTCGTGGTTACTTATGCCCCCACCGAAGACGAACATCTGTGGAGGGATGCAGGCAAAGCCGATGAGTCAGATGCCTTCTATGACCTCCTGTCACAGGTGCTGGCTAAAGTGGCCCCTCGGGATAGAGTCATCTTGTTGGGTGACTTCAATGCCCGAGTTGGTTATGATGCTGGCACCTGGCCTGGAGTGATTGGAGGGCATGGGCCGGATCATGGATGCATGCCGGGTCCAAGCAAGAACATCTGCTGGACTACATAGTGACGGACCAGCGGATGCGAGCCCATGTCCTTGACACCAGGACCTACCGTAGAGCTGATCTGCCCTCTGACCATCGACTTGTCATCTGTAAGATGCGCCGCCCATTCTTCCGCTCCGGTGGTGGGTGTACACCCAGGACCCCATTCCAACCAAAAGTGGCCTGGTCTCGGTTATCTGATGAAAGTTGCAAGCGAGAATTTCATCATCGCGGCTGGGGTTGGCATCGTCCCCCACTCCTCCTGATGTCGAGGGTAAATGGGCGAGGTTTAGAACTGTGACTCATGCGGCTGCAATGTCTGCTTTGGGTACGCAGTCAGGACCTCCCCAGAGACCCTGGCTGACAGAGGAGGTGTTCAGGATGGTTGAGAAAAAGCGACAGGCCAACTGTCATCGGCTACAGAATCCCACGTCAGAGAATGAGGAGGCTTACCGCAACCTTCGCTCGGAGGTTCGGAGAGCCGTGAGGCGCTGCAAGGATAGGTGGTGGTCGCGGGTTGCTGAGGAGATGGAGTCTGCCTCAGTGGCCCGCGATCACAAATCTCTATTTAACTCCATCAAAAAAGTAACCTGCAGCGCCACACCTATTACCATCATTAGGGGAAAAACGGTGATCCAATCTCCGACCCCCAGGAACAGGTTTGCAGATTTGCTGAGAATTTCTGTGAGGTCCTGGGGGAGGGAAAATCCCTCAGCCAGGAAAACATCGTGGCACAAAGTGAGGATGACCCTGCTGAGGCTGCAGTGCCTCAAATATTGGAAGAAGTCACCCCCTATGAGTGGCTGGCTGAAGTGCCATCTGTTGAGGAAGTACTAAGGGCGATCTGGAGTCTGAGACCAGGAAAGGCAGCGGGCAGAGATGATCTCCCAAGCGAAATGCTGAGGGAGGGTGGAGTTTGTGCACAGACTGCCCTATATGACATCATAACAACAGTCTGGACCACTGGACGGGTTCCGCAGGATTGGAAGGATGCCCTGGTGGTCCCCCCCTTTAAGAAGGGGACCGCACAGACTGTAACAACTACAGGGGCATTTCACTCCTCAGTGTGCCGGGAAAGGTCCTGACAAGGATTATTCAACATTTCCTTGCCAGACACGCTGAGGAGAGGCTTGTGGAGCCCCAATGCGGTTTGAGGAAAGGGCGGTCCTGCACAGATGCCATATTTTCTGTCCGTCTGCTACAGCAGAGGTGTAGGGATTCCAGCAAGACCTACATCTCTGCTTTGTTGACCTGGTCAAGGCCTATGATACCATCAATAGGCCTGGGCTCTGGGTTGTTCTTCGTGCTTTTGGAGTACCTGACCCTCTACTCACGATCATTAAGGACCTTCATGATGTTGAGCGGGCCCGGGTAAAACTACGTGGCCGGGAGTCCAAGCGTTTCCCTGTACAGCTAGGGGTGTGACAGGGATGTCCTCTGGCTCCCACATTATTTAACATCTATTTCGACCACGTAGTTCATGAAGCCTTCAATAGCTGTACCGGGGTAATCTCCATATGGTACAGATATAATGGGAGGCTGATCGATGCCCGGGTGTGGTCAAGGGATGGCTCCCTATTGCTCAACCACGTTATGTATGCTGATGATTTGGTAATAGCTGCTCATTCAGAGGAGGAGTTGGAGACGCTGCTGCTGAGACTGGAGCGTGCCACTAAGAGATGGGGCCTTACCATCAGCCCCACCAAAACTAAGCACCTGCCTGAGTATTTTGTACCATCGGACACTCCACCCCCACAACTCCCAATTGGTGATGGGGCAGTTGTGGAGAGAGTGGAGAGTTTCCCATACCTGGGAAGTGTGCTTATGATCGGCTCCAGTTTAACAGCAGAGGTCTCACTCCGAATCAGTCGAGCGGCAATATCTTTTCATCGGTTGCGTAATGCTGTGTGGAAGCTACCTGTTCTGTTGCTCTGCACTAAGCTTCAGGTCTTCTCGGCCACGGTCATTCCCTCCCTTCTCTACGCTTGCGAAACGTGGACCCCCCTAATGGAACATCTTCGCCGGTTAGAAACATTTAGGCTGGCCTGCCTACGACCATCCTGGGGTTTAACTAGACTGGATTGTGTGAGGAGCTCACAAATCCTTGAAAGATCTGGGCAAGGTCCCATCGGTGAGCTCCTCCGGCGGACAAGGCTGTGATGGCTGGGTCATGTAGCCCGCATGCCCAGCCACCGCATGCCGAAACAGCTTTTGTTCGGCCGGATCGAGGGGGCTAAGCGGGCGCAGCACGGGCTAGAGAAGAGATGGAGTGATGGGGTACAGGAGGACGTGGAGCTGAGTGGAATTGCCGATGACTGGTACCAGCGGTGTCAAGATCGGCCTCAGTGGAGGAGGCTCGTGAAGGACGCTACTGGGCAGTTGGAGGAAGTCGCCCTCCAACAACAACGGAGGGCGGAGGAGCGACGCTCACAACAACGAGTGGAGCGCCGGGTGGCTAAAGCACAGCAGGTTGGCACAGTAGGGGGCACAGGTGGTGCATCAGCCAGTCATCTCAGTCAGTCCACCCATGGCATCTGGGTCTGCCCCGTGACCTCCTGCCACCGGGCGTTCGACACTCCACGTGGCCCCAAGGTGCACATGTCCTGGCACAAGCGTCGTGGTGACGTCACCGCCACTTAGTGGCGAATGGCGGTTGTTGTGTTGTTGTTGTGTTGTGTGATGCCTGTCTGATGCGTGTGTAATTTGTGTGTGTGTGTGATGCGTGTGTGTGATGCGTGTGTGTGATGTGTGTGTGCGATGTGTGTGTGGGATGTGTGTGATATGTGTGTGATGCGTGTGTGTGTGATGCGTTGTGTGATGCGTGTGTGTGATGCGTGTGTGTGTGTGATGCGTGTGTGTGAGCAGGGTGTGAGTGAGTGGTGAGTGTGGGGAGAGGAGTCCGGTGAGCCCGCCTTGGGCTCACCGCAGAGCGGCGGCGAAGTTGAGCCTGCAAAGTAATTTACTAAATTCATCAGCTTGGATGCACGGCGGCTGAGATTAGTGCCGCATAAATGACGTCGAAATTGCTCGCGTGAGTCATGTCCGTGCATCTATCCGCGGGGTCAAGTCTACGGGATGGCGGGGGTGGCAGTGGGGTGCGGTATAGCCCATTATAAAGAACCCCCCCCCCCACCTGCTCAACCTTTAGAAGCTCATTAGGGGGGGCAGCACCCCGCGCCGTGGACAAATAACCAAAGCGGGCATCTTGGCCCCATCGCGAGGCGTGCGGAGCAGCGATACCGTGGTTCGTGTCGGAACAGCGAGAGAGGGAGGGGAAATGATGAATTGTGAGACTGGTAACAGGGCTCAGCGTGCGTTTGAGCATCGAAAACAGCGCTCGAGACACAAGACGGCCGGTGACGTTTGGAGGGGCACAATTAATAAATAAATTACAGCGTGGCGGCGTTTGAGGGTAACACTCGAGCCTCGAAGCAAGAGTCGTCTGGGTTCGATTCCCGACTCGGGCGCCTTTCTGCGTGGAGTTGGTATATTCTCTCTCCCTCTCCCTGTTTTGCAGGGAGAAAGAAATAATATAGCTACAAACACATAATAGTTCAGCACACCGGTGTGTTGGAGAGTAAACACACAATAGTTCAGCACACCGGTGTGTTGGAGAGTAACCCCACCACATTCACAATTCGAGTACGACGTTTCGCCGGTAATTACAACCAGCTTCATCAGGTGACAGCCAGAATTGTGGAGAAATTGAGAAATTTTCCGGTTTCGGTCTTAAATAGAGGTAAATGTGATGTCGTCACTTGTGAGCCAATCAGATGCGAAGACCAGAGGGGAGCGGGTTAATGTAGTCGTATAAATTACAAACGGATATCCATTATAGCTTGGCTTATTCACAGTTAATTAACCTACATAATGTATGTACATTACGTATGTATACTCTGTATGTCATGGTATGATGCAGGGGAAATGCAGTACCTTTTATTGGCTGCTCACAGTTAATCACCATTGGTGTTGGCAAAATACACATCCAAAATGCTGGAAAATTGTCTGCAAATAATTAATTCGGCTATTGAATGATTTACGCAAGTATATTCATACTGGTGAAACAGTGCCATAGTTGCTCATGTGGGATCACGCACAGCAGCAGCAGCAGCATAGCCCCCTACTGGAGGGGGGCCCTGGCTCGGGAGGGGGGCCCTGCCCCGGGCCGCCACGAGTCTGCGTGCTGCCTCCCAGAATCAGACTTTGTTTATACTGGAGGAAACCGATGAAAGAATCAAGCTCTTTTTCACAGATGTCCAATACCCCCCCTCCCTCCCGCCCCTCCAGGGGAGGCTGCGCGTGACCTCCTCTGCGGGGTCAAGCGGGTGGTGGGCCCCCCCCCCCACGGGGGTTGGGCGGTTGTGGGGGGTTGTAGCGGGGGGGTTGGAGCGGGGGGGGTGGAGCGGGCGGGGGGGGGGTCCGCGCGTGAATCCGAGTGACGGAGCGGGGCTCTCACGCCGGCTCAGGGCTCGGGAGAAGCTGAGTGGCGTAGCGAGCCGCGACGTCGCGCCCCGAGCGCTGCGTGCGCCGGAGGAGCCGTGGAGGGCCCAGGGGCTGTGCCGGTAATGTCGCGCAACCCCCACCACTCCGCGCAGCTGCCACGAGGGCAACTCGGGCAATTACAAAAACCGGTTATACAATCCGGTTACCGGTTTGTCGCACACAGAGGAATATCTCCACGGAACACGAAGCATCTTCACCGTCGTAGCTGAGAAACGAAGGCCGCTGCGGCTGTCACCAGTGGTGGTGCTGTGGTGAGAATATCCTTGGACTTGCCCCACAGAGGTCGTCGGTTCGATTCTATTTCCCGGCGCGGAAGTTGAAGCGATGGAGCAAAACTTCTGAAACTCCCCCACCACCGCCACCTCTGTCCACGCAGCTGTGACAACTTTCTGACCCCGTGCTCCTACTGGACATTTGTTTTTTAAAAAAAGAGCTTCATATTTCATCGGATTGACTTCAGGTGTAAATAAAGATTCAAATTCTGAACTGAGTTCACCCCTCAGTTACGCCTACGATGATCGGCAGGTCCGCGTAGCAGTGGGGTTAAGTGTGGAGATGCCTGTGTATGTACTCTATGTCGAACGTCTTTCACACTTTAGAGTGTGATTCATGGATCACCTTTCACTGTGCTGTGAGCGAGTAGCATCTATAGTTCATAGTTATAGTTCATAGTTCCATTTATTTGGTATAGCCCTGTGAGCCATTCGGCTCTTGAATCGGGTGCAACCGCAACAAACAAAAAAACAAAAACATGAACAAGAAAACATCTTACAGTGACTATGTGACTGTGCAAACAGAAAATCCAGGAAAAAAACATCAAAATATTCCTGAAATAGCACCGTACACCAACGCTGTGTGCAAAAATCCCAGTGGGATGCAAGTCAAACAACAACAACCACAAGACAACTAAGATTTAGGCCATCAGTCTAACTCCGTACTACAATAAACAAAAACATGGCCAAACCATGAAGACCGGGACGGCACACGAAGGGGTGGGTGGCTAGCACCACGCCCGGCCGCCTTTGTCTCTCCAGTGACGATATTTACACACCGCACCAGGTACTCATTTGAGGCTGAGCCGACCTGGGGGAGGCCCAGGACAGGTTCAGAAAATCGTCACTGGTGTTGGCCGTGAGTGGGAATCGAACTCGGGTGGCCGGGTTCATAGCGTTGCGCACAAACCGCTACGATACCGCATGTGTGTGCAGCACTGCGTGCACAGAAGCTCTCAGCCTTGTCTAAACCGCCATCTCAAAAAAACTGCGCGCGTGGCCGTTTTGTCATTTATAACCACCGACTGGGAGAGTGGATAAACTGAGGACGTCCCAACGACAAACTGCAGACACAAACACAGCTGTTCGCCCGGTTTTTTCCTCACTCGGACTCATCAGGACAGTAGCCATCCACATTCGCTGCTGCTGCTGCAGCCTCTCTCTGGCAGTCCCATGCGTGCATCATGGCGAGGACTTGCCTCTTGGAGTTGGTGTTCATAAGCGACGACATGGCCACACATTCAGTTCTTTTGAGGTGGTGGTCTGGGCAAGGCTGGAAGCTTTCGTACACGTGCAGTGACCGATGGGTTGGGGGGGAGCAGCTGGGGACATGACAAAGAGCAGCAGAAGAAGGTTGTAAGAGTCTCCTAATTAATTAGTGAGGGGGAGGTAATGAATGAGGAATCTAAAGGGGAGGAGTGAGTGAGTGAGGCGTAGCGAGGGACGAAGTGGGCAGAGGGAGAGGCCAGCGCGTCGAGTGAGTGTTTGTATGGAACTCTGCGGGACGGCTCCTCGCGTTCGGGGTCGCGCTGCGTGCCCCCACACCCCAGCCCCTGCGAGGCGACGCGCCCCAGGTGACGGAGCCCTCGCGTCTGTTTATGAATAAAAGGAGGCGCAACGCGAATAATTCCGGGTAACGCCGCCGCGTGTCCTCGCCGCTGTTTGTAATCGGGGCGTGTTCATTATTCACGCGGTGACCTCCTTCGAGCAACGGGGCCGGCCCGACTTTATTTTTAACTGCCCGACATTTTCGCAAATTCTGTTCGTGCAAAATTAAAGCCTCTCCCGGCATGAACTGGCGACACGCCCTGCAACAGGCGTCTCCCCCCCCCCCCTCTCTTACCCCCACTCTCTCATCTCTCTCTCCCCCTCTCTCTCTCTCCCCTCATCTCCCTGTACTTGCTCCGGCAGTACATATACTAAAATTGGAACGGTACAGAAAATATTAGCATGGGCCCTGCGCAAGGATGACATGCACATTCGTGAAGCGTTCTCTTTCATTCCACCCCTCCTCTCAGCCCCTCTCTCTCTCATCTCCTCCTCTCAGCCCCTCTCTCTCTCTCTCATCTCCTCCTCTCAGCCCCTTTCTTTCATCTCCCTCTCTCCCGTCCTCTCTATTTTGTCCTCTCCCTCTCTTGTCCTCTCATCATCCCTCTCTCGCCAAAGATCCACCCCCGTGTAACCTACACAGGCTGTTGTGAGCAACTGATGTTAGTGAACAAGACTCGTGTCTCACAGCAAGAAAAATGGGTTCGATTCCTGACTCGGGCTTCTTTCTGTGCAAAATGTATACATTATCGCCTTGTTCTGCATGGGTTTCCTCCGGGTTCTCTCTGGTTTCCTTCCATAGCTAAGCACACACAACACACAATGCCATTAGTGTTAGCCAATCATCCCAGTGTAGCAGGACCCTTCTGACTATGAGTCGTCGGGCTCAGTGTGGCTTCCCTCCCCAATGGTGATATTAATACACAGAACTAGGTAATCATGCAAAGCTGAGTCGACCTAAGGGAGGTCCACGACCGGTTGGCATTAATAGGTGCTCGCTAACAGCAGTTGTCCCTAACGTATGTTCAAGCTATACGGGGGATCTTTGTCTTTATGTGAGCGAGTGTGAGAGAGTGGGGAGCGGGTGCGTAGTGGTTAACGCATTGCGCTACGAACCTGGCAACCGGAGTTCGATTCCTGCTCACGACCAACACCAGGCAATGATGATTTGAAGCTATCCTGTCTTCCACTAGGTCGACTCAGTCTCAAATGAGTGCCTGGTGCTAAGTGTAAAAATCGCCACTTGGGAGACAAAGGCGGCCGGGCGTGGTGCTGGTTAGTGTCCCATGCCTTCATCGGTGTTCGCTAACAGCACTTGCCCCAACAAATCCTGTTAAGGCTACATGGGGTATCTTTGTCTTGGTGAGCGAGCCAGAGCGAGACAGCGTAAACGTGTGTGGCAGGGTGAGCGGGTGTCTACCCGGCACCCACCACGCGTCCACCACCGTCCCCACGGTGAGGCCGTCGCATTGAGTTCACTGCGTCACGTGTCCGGGTTCGTGCGTGGGTTCTCCTCCTCCTCATCATCACCCAAGCACGCGGACGTCAGCTCGAGTCCTTGCACGTGTCGTGACATGGAATGGGTCACTACGTAGCAAAGCGCTGGTTGCTGGCAGAGAAAGGGATCTGCAGTTGCAGCAGCCCTGTCTGACAGCAGGTCACGTGATAAGCCAGAGAAAGGGATGTAGGGGGAAGGTGATAGAGGGGGCAGGTGAGGTCAGCCCGGGAACCTTCTAGTTGGTTCTAGAAGGGGGACGAGGCTGGGGCGGAGCGAGGCCACGCTGGGAGGATAAAAGGGGACCCCGAGCGAAGGCTCAGGACTGTTGCCTGGAGTGGGATCCCGTCGTGCTGCTGGAGTCTTCGTCTGCGTCTTCACCATCTCGGCGTCGTTAGTCAGGCAGTCTGCCAGCTGTCCTGACTGGGAGCTGTAATTACCTCTTTTGTGAACTGTGAAGGCTGTTAATAAATAGAGTACCTCCTACTCCTAGTGTCTCTGAGTCAGTAACTACACATGCGACACTGCGCTCGACGACGAACAGTTGCAGTGTCACCTACTGGAGCGATGTTTCAGTTGGCAGAGAATGGAGCGGCTTTGACTTTCTGAACGTCATCAGCAGGGTCTCTCTCTCTCCACGTGAGCCGCGTCCTCTCGGTGACCGTGGACCTCCTTCCACTGAGCTCTGTCCGTGAAATGTACTCAGGAACTTTGCATTCGCTACTCCCACTTATATCCAGTTGTTCAAATTGCTACGGTAACTTAATTCGCCGTCTTTCCCATCTTGGTGCCGATCATGTTCCAGATTAAAACATTACATGTGCAAGAAATGGAACTCTGCCTTTGTCAAATTATTATCATGGATGTCCTTGTTGTGTTCCCTGCTGCCACTCCTAACACGTCTCCCTCCTTGCAGCCTACCACCGGAATGAACGTATCCTGCAAATTGACCAGTCCCCCTCCTTAACCCGCTTCCGTTCCTCTCTTAAAGTCTCACCACCCCTTCTCCATCGCCCATTCGATTCCTCTTCCCTTCCCCTCACCCCTGCACTCCGCCGCGTCCCTCCTCTGTAGCCCTTTCGTGACTCCCACGTGCCCTCTCTCACGGTCACTCATTCCTAGGCCCTTGCATTGCCCCTTGCCTTCGAAATACTGTAATTCGGCTTTTAAACGATGTTGTATGTATATTGAACTTCTTTTGCACCGTACTCCCCACGCCCCACCTCCCTCCCCCTACTAATCGGAGATGCGGGGGAAGGACAACAAACTAAGCAGAACAATTTGTTATTTTTGGTGATTTGAAAGTGCGTAGCCGCAGTGGCTTCCTAGTAACGAAAGGAAAAGCGGTCTTTGTTCGATGGCCGCAGCCACAATCCGCTGCTGCTGCGAGGATGAGCGGAGATCGCGTGATGATGATGGTTCATGCTCCTTGACATGATCAGCGAGGTATTGTGATTCATTTGTGGCAAGCACTTTGCGTGTAATGAGTGCCGAGCGATGCTCACGAGCGCTCTCCGGGCCCTGGTTGAACAGTTCGCCTTGGGCTAAGGCGCTCTTACACTGTCACATAAAGATCTGCGTCACTCGTCTTGTTTTTCGTTGGCAGGACGCGGTCCGTGACCGCGAGTCGATGTCCCGCTGGAGGTGGGAACCGCTTCGTGGGCGGCTATCGCTGCTGTTTGACCCCAACCGTCCCCGCCTGCCCGCTGGTCCCTTGGGCGCACCCGCGCCGCTTGCGTCTCGATCTCCATCGCTCTAAAAGTAGACTCGGCGCATGAGAAAAAAATAACCAAACTCCCCGCGTGGTCTAATCATCATCATCACGGTGATCATCGCGGGCCACTCGTCACTCATGTGAATGCATCGCTCCGTGGAAATACACGCCCCCACCTCCCCCCTCTCCTCCACCTCCCCCCACCTCCCTCCTCTCCTCCACCTCCCCCCACGGCCCCACCTCCCCCCACGCCCCCACCTCCCCCCACGCCCCCCCTCCCCCCACGCCCCCACCTCCCCCCACGCCCCCCCCTGCCCCCACGCCCCCACCTCCCCCCACGCCCCCCCCTTCTCCCCACGCCCCCACCTTCCCCCACGCCCCCACCTCCCCCCACGCCCCCCCCTGCCCCCACGCCCCCACCTCCCCCAACGCCCCCCCCCTCTCCCCACGCCCCCACCTCCCCCCACGCCCTTACCTCCCCCCACGCCCCCACCTCCCCCCACGCCCCCAACTCCTCTCCCTCACCCCACGCCCTCACCCCCCCTCTCCCACCCTCCTATCCCCCACCCCCCTATCCCCCACCCCCCTATCCCCCACCCCCCTATCCCCCACCCCCCTATCCCCCACCCCCTACCCCCCACCCCAACGCGCCGCGGCCTGCAGAGTCGTTAAACGGAGAGCCAAGTAACATGAAGGCCGGGCTCTATAAATACAATTTATTACTCCCACGTGTTTACCCACAAGACCTCGCCGAGTCTCGAGACTCTCTTTGTTTCAGGAGGGTCCGCAGTTAGGGGGCCAATAGGACACCTGCCATTGTGAAATCCACTCTCATTCTGCAAAACAGGGGGAGAACATATAAACTCTACTCACTCTCACTCTGCAGACCAGGGGGAGAACATGCAAACGCCACTCACTCTCTATAGACCAGGGGGAGAACATACAAACTCCTCTCACTCTGCAGAACAGGGAGAGATCATACAAACTCCACTCACTCTGCAGAACAGGGGGAGAACATACAAACTCCACTCACACTCACTCTACAGAACAGGGGGAGAACATACAAACTCCACTCACACTCACTCTATAGACCAGGGGGAGAACATACAAACTCCTCTCATTCTGCAGAACAGGGAGAGATCATACAAACTCTACTCACTCTACAGAACAGGGGGAGAACATACAAACTCCACTCACTCTACAGAACAGGGGGAGAACATACAAACTCCTCACACTCTGTAGAACAGGGAGAGAACATACAAACTCCACTCACACTCACTCTACAGAACAGGGGGAGAACATACAAACTCTACTCACTCTCACTCTACAGAACAGGAGGAGAACATACAAACTCCTCTCACTACAGAACAGGAGGAGAACATACAAACTCCACCCCTCTACAGAACAGGGGGAGAACATACAAACTCCACTCACACTCACTCTACAGAACAGGAGGAGAACATACAAACTCCTCACACTCTACAGAACAGGGGGAGAACATACAAACTCCTCTCACTCTCACTCTACAGAACAGGGGGAGAACATACAAACTCCACTCACTCTACAGAACAGGGGGAGAACATACAAACTCCACCCCTCTACAGAACAGGGGGAGAACATACAAACTCCTCTCACTCTCACTCTACAGAACAGGGGGAGAACACATAAACTTCACTCACACTCACTCTGCAGAACAGGGGGAGAACATACAAACTCCATTCACACTCACTCTGCAGAACAGGGGGAGAACATATAAACTACACTCACTCACTCTACAGACCAGGGGGAGAACATATAAACCCCACTCACTCTCACTCTACAGAACAGGGGGAGAACATATAAACTCCACTCACTCTCACTCTACAGAACAGGTGGAGAACATACAAACTCCACTAACACTCACTCTGCAGAACAGGGGGAGAACATACAAACTCTACACAGAAAGGCACCCGAGTCGAGAATCGAACCCAGGTGCTTCTCGTAGCGAAGTGTTACCCTGACTGTTAATTCGTTGTTTTGCAACATCAAAATCTCTCCAAGAACAAACCGGAAAATCATCAAGGAAGTCACAAAGAACCGCAGAGAAACATCCAAGAATCTGCAGGTCATTCTCGCCTTGGCTAATGTGAGTGTTCACGCTCAACTATCAGAAAAAGATTGGACAAAAATGGTGTTTATGGAAGGATAGAAATGAGAAAACCACCGCTCTCCAAACAGAACATTGTTGCCGGTCTGAAGTTCGCCAAAGAGCACATTAGATGATCCACAACACTTCTAGAACAATGTTCTCTGGACAGACGAGTAAAAGGTATAAATGTTTGGCCTCAATGAAAAACGTTATTATAGGGTTTTTCCCCTTTTTTCTGGCAACAAAACTGAAAACTTTTACAAAGAATCATGTGTGCATTAACCACAATACTTGTGGTCAAAATGCAAACAAAAAACACACTATGATAATATATGCATTGTCCTTGAAACTGATTGGTCCACACCAGGGACGGCTTTCTTTTGAGCCTCGACCCACTTGGTGCTAGACGAGAGGACAATGCATATATTATCATAGTGTGTTTTTTGGTACTGGCAAAGGAGGTCTAATGATGAGAAACGTTATGTTTGGCGAAAACCAAACGCTGCTTTCGAACAGAAGAACCTCATCCCAAGCATCAAGCGTGGTGGTTGGGAATGTAATGGTTTGGGGCTGCTTCGCTGCCTCAGGACATGGACTGCTTTCCATCATTGACACAACCATGAATTCTGCATTCTATCAGAATGTCAGGCCATCCCGTCCGTGAGCTGAAGCTGAACCGAAAGTGGGTCGTGCAGCAATACAATGATCCTAAAAATACAAGCAGATCTGCAAAATATTGACTGCAGAAGACTAAAACTCCGCGTGTTACAATGGCCTAGTCAAAGTCCGGACCTAAACCTCATTGGAATGTTGTGGCAGAACGTAAAGCAAGCTGTTCATGCAAGACAACCCTCGAATATCATGGAATTTAAGGAATTCTGCAAGGAGGAATGGGCCAACATTCCTCAAATTCGATGTGAGAGACTGACCAACGGTTACAGGAAACGCTTAGTTCCAGTCAGTGACTGAATCTAAAGGTTCAAAAACTTTTTCACACTTGGTTAATTACGTATAATAATGTTGAAAGAGTATCATGTTTTGTGTAATTTGTTTAATAAAGTTATCTTTGTCTATTATTAGGACTTAGATTAAGATCTAGGTTTGAAATATGTAAAATGTGTGAAAATCCTAAGAGTTTAATAAACTTTTTCTCGGCACTGTATATTGAACTTCTTTGTAGCCAACCCGACTAACCGGAGGTGCGCGGTAAGGACAAAACACAAAAAGCAGTTCAAAAGAAAAAAAGTTTTCAATCCAGATGATTTAAAATTGCATAGCTCCAGTGGCTTCCTAATATCGGACGCAAGAGCGTTCCAGACGGCCGCAGAAGCCGCCCATCTGAAAGTGCGCGATGCGGTGACCACCGTATTTGTTCGACGGTTTGCACAGAAACTGCTGCTGCTGCGAGGATGACCGGAGTCTGCGTGGAGAGCGAGAGGTGAGCAGGCGGGCACGGGGGGGGGGACGCGGCTCCACGCTGGGGGACCTCGCGACGATCCCTGGCCGGGCACAGCCGTCGCGTGGATTTCATCGCAGCGCGGCAGACGCGGACCCGCAGTGTTCCAGATTCCGCAGCGGCTTCCTTTTAAGAAGAGCGCGCATCTAGCGATGTTTCTGATTGAAGCGCGCGGTGCCGTTCCTTCACTACCCAGCCCGGCCTCCTCCTCCACCGGGCAACAGAGACTCCCGCGTGCTGCACGATCCGTTCGGCCGCCACGGTGGTGCTGGGAGGCGGCAGCGCGGTGATGGCAATCGCGCCTCGTAGCAAGAAGCGTCTGGGTTCGATTCCCGACTTTCTCATCCCCCCCTCTCTCTCGTCCTCTCTTTCTCGTCCTCTCTCATCTTTTTCTCTCGCCAAATATCCGCCCCCGTGTAACCTGCACAGGTTACTGGCAGCAACTGCTGTGACGTCATTCTCGTGCCTCACACCAAGAAATCTGGATTCGATTCCCGACTCGGGCGCCTTTATGTGTAGAATGTTGTATGTTCTTCCCCTGTTCCCCGTGGGGTTTATCCGGGTTCTCATATTTACTGCCACCGCGATGACAAAATACAAAAAAACCTCTCTACAGTGGAACTGGTATTGACCAAAACATTCCAATGCTGACATAAAATACCCGCAAAATACTCAATTGGGATCACGCACATCGGTAACATCGCCACCCTATGGCGAATTCTTGGCAGGACCCTCCTGACAAAAGAGTCTTGAAACTTGGCGAGGCTTTCCTCGGTAAACACGAGTGATAACAACAACAACAATAAGCTTAGACTACGTGTGTTCGCTGTGATGCACGCATTTGACATTCGACACAAGCAGTACAGAACTCCAATTTCCCACTTAATCCACGTGCACGCGGACAAAAAGGCCATTCGCATTCGAGGGCGCAGTGGTAACCAGGATGGCCTGCCGGATTCGAACCTCCACAAGCGAGCGAGCGGGCGGGCGGGCGAGCTCCCACTGGTGTCGTGCCGCCACCGCGCGAGTGGCCTCCAACAACAGAATCAGAATATTTATTTAGACTGCAAGAATCCGATGAGCTGTGAAGCTCTTTTTCACAGATGTCCAGTAGGTTCGGATAAGAACTTTACAAACAACAAACAGTACAAAAATACGATTGTAGTGCTAAGTACCAGAAAGTTAAAACAAATCACCCAAACACACATACAAATACAACTAAACCATCTTCATCCTACCAAGCACAGCCCACCGAGGGTGTTACCGTATGCTTTAGAAGCGACCTGCCCACTAATGCAAGCTCCTTGCCGTCGTGCGAATCACTCGGCAGCTGAACGAAGTCAAATTTACCCCGAGCGCGCGCGGCCGCTCGGGGCGGTGCTGCGCTGGGCCACGGAGCCGTCTGGGGCTGCGTGCGCGAGGCAGCCAGCGGCGCACCGCCCGGCTGCCTCGCGCCGCCCTCCCTACCGCCGGCGATGGGGTGATTATCGATCGAGAAAAACTGAGGGCGGAAACGTCGACGTCTCTATTCAATTGGGGGAAACAAATCAACATTCCCCCCTTTGTACAGCCATTGCGCCGGTATTTTGTTTGTTTTCAACGGGCAATTGAATTACGCCGCGGCTCGTTTGATGCACGCAAAACGACGTCCCTCGTCAATTCCCTTCGCCACTGACAGCTGCTGCCGTTGCCGCGCGGAGCGAGCGCAGTTGGCGAAACTCATGTGCCGCACAGCAACAACAATTGGCCGGGATTGATTTACAGCTCGAGCGTCTCTCTCTGTGTGCCTCCTCTGAGTTGTGTGCCGTTCTGTCCCTGTTCTTGTGGGTTTCCTCCCGGTTCCCAGGATTTGCTCCCATAGCTTTAAAGGAAACACACACACACCCAACGTTACGAGTACCGGTCAAACAAAATATCCCCACTGCTGAAACATTACAATGCTAATGAACTCAATCGGGATAACACAGCAGCAGCAGCATCGCCCCTCCTCCATCCTACTGCGAAAATCTGACAGGACCCTCCTGAAAATGAATCTTGAGATTCGGTGAGTGTTCTGATATTTGCATAGTCTCTGTACTGATCGCCTTTCGCCATTCTCTGCTTGAACTCTGAAAAGTGAGACAAGGCCATAGAGAAGGCGGTGTCTCTGGTGTAGGCCACTCAGTTTCAAAGACAATGTGTACATTATGATCACAGGATGTTTGCGTACATGTTTTGCCTCAAGTATGTGTGGTTAATGCAGACTTGACGTCTTGCAAAAGGTATGTATTTGGTGTTCGAACATCACAACCCACCTCCCTGTTATATTGCCAGAAATAGTAAAATCTATTCTTAGTAAAATCTTGACGTAAAGCTTTCGTGACTGCAGGAATTCATACTCTTTGGGTCTTTCGGTAAAGTCACGTAGATAGAAAAATAATAAAATAAAATCACGACGTTTCGATCGAAACACAAGCAATCGGACTGCTGAGGCAGGAAGGAAAATATCATATTTTCCTTCCTGCCTCAGCAGTCCGCCTGCTGCGATCGAAACGTCGTGATTTTTTTTTCTATTCTTACTCAACACGATGCTTCTGTGATTTCGTGCGGGCAATGGATCCCTTCATAGGCAGAGTTTTCGGGGGGGGACACGGGGTGGCAACGCCCCCTTCCCAACTGGACACCTCTTGATTTATTATAAGTAGTTTACAGTTAAGTTTTAAAATAAATAAATTATATCTATCCGCAATTCTTAATGCAAGAGGCAAAGCAAACCCATGACCCCCACCCCTTCCACAGATATAGAAGTCAACCTCCGCCTGTGGTCCCGTGCGCGCTCACCGTGGAAGAGTCACGCGGAGCTTGGCGAGCTGCTGCCCCTTAGAGGTTCCCCTCTGCGACTTCACCAATCACAGGGACGGCGCATCGCGGGCTCGCCTTGGGGGCTCGGGCAGTCCTCTCGCCCGCTCGTCGTGACGGGCGAACCTTCGTAACCTCCTCGTACACCACCACCATCATCATATCTGCGTCCCTACACAATGGCCGTGGAGGGTCAATCCAAACCCCCATCCCGAGCACTTCCGTTGGACTGATCTGAGAGCGTCAGTGAGTTGAAGTCCCTCCAGGATCGTGGGGTTCCCACTTTGACGCTTTCTCGGCGCGCCCGTTGTGTTTAGATAAAGGTTTGGTTTTATTAAATATAATTTCTAATCGCGTTTTAACGTGGCCATCGGTGTAACATCACTGGAGTCGTTCACAAATTTGTAACGCGCCGAAACAGATTCCGTTCACACTCATAGAGAGAGAGGGAGAGTGATGCAGAGAGAGAGAGAATGATGCAGAAAGAGACTTTTGACTTTTAAACCAATTTTATTGCTGCCAACAGCAACAGCTCTGGAGCCGCTTTTGATTTTCGGGATCACCAACATCGAGTACAGCAACGTCGCCATTGCAAAAAAGCGGCACATGCACCACACCGCCACGTGCAATACAAGCACCGCGTCGTCACGCACATCGCCCGCTTAAAGTCGATTGGTCAACGTGAAAGTCAGAGAGGCAATGATGCAGAGAGAGAGAGAATGATGCAGAGAGAAAGAGAGAGAGAGAGGGAGAATGATGCAGAGAGAGAGAGGGAGAATGATGCAGAGCACTTCAAACGCGAGTCCTCGACTTCTTCTGGTCGGGTGGAGGACACCGGGTCGCGGCTGGGGTCCTGGCCCTGCCACTGGACGAGGGCGGTCACGGGCTGGTGTGCGTGCGGAGTCAGCTGGCCACCTTCCGACTGCAGGCAGCGCAAAAGTTCCTGCACGCCGCCCCTGCACCGGCCTGGAGCGTCACGGCCTCCTTCCTCCTGAAACAGCTGGGGGGTCTGCAGTGCTCCAAGCAACTATTCTACATGGACCTGCAGGGCCTCCCACTGGGACAGCTGCCACCCTTCTACAGAAGCGTCATGCAGACATGGAGCTCCCTCGCCGTCAGGAGGCTGAACCAACCGCGATTGGCCGAGGATCTGGTCTTCGAACCGATCCTCAGGAACCCACAGACAAAGCTGCCATCCACCACCACCACCCCTGGCACGGAGAGGCGCCTCGCCAACGCGCGGCTCACCGGGATGGGAGATCTGGTGGAGCCTGAAACACGGGGCCGGTGGCTCGGACCAGCAGACGTGGCAGCAAAGACAGGGCTGCAGTTGCTCCGGGTGGCTGCCCGGATCCTGGCCGAAGCCAAGGGGGCCTGCACAGCGGTAGCGGGGAGAACGCGCCCCATCGGCGTTGGGGATGACGAGGCCCCTCTCGGTCCTCCTCCACCGGAGCTCTCAGTCGTGCCACTGCATCGCCAATGCCGACAAATGAAGGCGGATCACAACCTGTGCCGGCTGGAAGACCTGCCAGAGGTGGCCTTCGCAAATGTACAGAGGAAGGTGCTCTACTCCTACATGGTCCGGTTCCACCAACAGGACACCCTGAGGAGCCACAAGGACCATGCCTGGAGGAAAGCCCTGCCCTGCGTCTCTCCGGAGAGGCCTCGCTGGAGGCAACTCTACTGCAGACCGACGTACAACCGCATCGGCGACCTCAGCTGGAGCATCGCCCACGGCACCGTCACCACCAACGTCTCCCTGGCGCGCTTCACCGACACGTCCCCGGAGTGCCGGTTCTGCGGTAAAGTGGAGACGGTGGCGCACCAATACGTGGAGTGCAAGAGCCTGGACTCACTGTTCAAGGTCCTGAGAAACATCCTCCTAAGGTTCAGCCTCCACTTCTCCCCGACGGTCCTCATCTTTGGATACCCGAAGGGCGACGGACCCCAATATCTTCAGGGGCTGGTCAACGTGTTCTTCGGCTACGCCAAGCTCGCCATATACAGGGCGAGGAAGGTGGCCCTGGAGGGGCAACGTCCAGCCAGCAGCCTGGGCATCTTCCGCGCTCTGGTCGGAGCCAGGGTGTGGCTGGAGTTCCGCCACGCGCGGCTGACTCACGTCGTGCCGGCCTTCAAAGAGCAGTGGGCGCTGGAGGAGGCCGTGTGCTCGGTGGCAGATGACGGAGAGCTCTGCATGCAGATCTAAGCTACCCGTCGGAGGCCGTTTGACTGTGGGGAGGGCTGCTTGCAGATGCAGCACTTGTCGTAGTTATAAAGAAAAAAGAGAGAGCGAGAGAGAGCCAAATGGAGTAGGAAGAGAGGGGGCAGAGAGAGAGGGGGGCGGAGAGGGGGTAGAGAGAGAGGAGAGGCAGAGAGGGGGGTAGAGAGAGAGGGGGGCAGAGAGGGGGGTAGAGAGAGAGGGAAGGAGAAAGAAAAAATAAAAAAATTGGGTCTTTCATTTAAAAGGGGGGGGGGGGGGTTACATAAAGCAAAGCATTAAAAAAAAACCGAAATGATGAACGGAGCAAAGTGCCGACTACACCGAGCATCTTCTTGTTTCTTCTGATCGAAAAAAAAGAGAGTGAAAGAGAGAGAGAGAATGATGCAGAGAGAGAGAGAGAATGATGCAGAGAGATAGAGAGAGAGAGAGAATGATGCAGAGACTTTTTTGACTTTTTAGTCGCCTTTATTCAGGCTTCCTGCTGTACGTGCAGCGGAGCCTTGCTGTGGTAATACAAATCAGCCAGCGGCTCATTGGGGGAAAACAAAAACCACACTGAGCGGCGGCACGCACGCCGTTACCCACAGCAAATCAGTGAAAAGAAAACTCCCGTGTCCATCGTACGCGCTCAGGCAACATCCGAGCAAGGCGCGTGGTGGGGGGGGGTCAGGGGGGGCAGGGGGGGTCAGGGGGGGGAGGGGGGGAGGGGGGGGGATGATGCAGAGAGAGAGTGAAAGAGAGAGAGAATGATGCAGAGAGAGGGAGAAAGATCATGATTCACAGGCACGGAAAAAAACCACGGATAAAGAGGCAGGTAGCCAGAACCGGTGCCACCACCAAGAATTACCCAAGCTCTGTAGTCCTATATTGGGATGCTTAGCCAACTGCCGCACCTCCTATTAGTGCGGTTGGCTACGTACGGTGCGAATGAAGTTCAACATACATACAACACACATACAACTCCATTCATGTCGAGTGGAAGAAAACCGGAGTGTCCTCGGACAAAAAAACCCACGCGTGCGAGAGAGGGGTAACACTCAATCCTCGTACGGATTCTTTACAGATGGACATTAACCCCCTTGATGCCCTGCAATTTTATCCTGGCAAGCCGCGAGCAGGTGGCGACCTCCACGCCCACGAATACGGAGAGAGTTTCACATCTGTGCGTGCGTGTGTGATCCACCAACCCCTCGCTGCTGCCTCTGCAGCGCTGAGCTACAAGGCGTGAGTTTGTGATGGCTCGCTTCAATGTCCACTGAGCCCGTGCCTCGTCGTGTGGGCGTCACGGGTGAGTTTGTACTGTGTATGTTGAACTTCTTTCGCACCGTAAGTCGCCAAACGTTGCTAATCGGAGGTGCGGGGGAAGGATAACACACTAAACACAAAAAGCAGTTCTCGCGTAGTGAGTTTTCATTCTAGATTATTTAAAAGTGCATCGCTCCAGTGGCTTCCTAATATCGGAAAGAAGAGCGTTCCAGACGGCCGCGGAAGCGTTCCAGACGGTTAGCCAAAAACCACTGCTGCTGTGAGGATGAGCGGAGTCCGCGTGATGATGATGATGATGATTTATGCTCCTTGACGAGATGAGCAGCGGGGTATTGTGCAAGCGCTGTGTGTGCGTCCTGAGTGCCGAGTGATGCTCCCCTCGGTTTCAGCTGACGTCCCGTGGGGGGCGAGGGGTGGGTGGTGATTGCACCGCATGAGGGGACCGCGAATAACGCAGTGGGAAAGAAGTCTGTAGGAGTGGGGCTCAAAATGAATAACGAGCGGTGGTCGAGTCGCACCCACGGCGGGCTCGCTCCAAGCAAGTGGCGACGTCTGTCAGAGGCGGCGGAGTGCGAGAGAGCGAGAGAGCCTGGCACGACCACTGAAGGCGGACGGGCATCATGAAGATGAAAGAAAGAGGCGGACGAGGGCAGGGGCTGGAACGGTGAAAAAGAAAGTGAAGCGAGTTGGCGTAAAGCGATGACAAGAGCCGTGAGCCTCGAGGAGCAGCAGGAGGAGGAGTTCAATCGGAGCGCCACTGGGGCGGCCTGCGAAGCGTGCATCGCAACCACGGATACGGAGTGAAAACCTTGTGATCATCACGCCAACTGCGATCGTCATCCTCACAGCAGCAGCGGCTTCTGGCTGGCCATCGAACAAAGACGATCACCGCCATCGCGCGCTCTAGGATGCGCTTCTGCGGCCGTCTGGAACGTTCATCCTTCAAATAATAGAAAGCTACTGGAGCTACGCACTTTTAAATCAACCAGATTGAAAAAAACTATTTTCTTTAGAACTGTTACGTGTGTGTGTTAGTCTGTTGTCCTTCCCCCGCACTTCCGAATAGCAACGTACGGTGCGAGAGAAGTTCAAGACGACATACGTGCATACAACATCCTACATACGAACACAGCGGCTGGAGCAGCGACCAAAGAGTCTGCACAGGAGCACAGGGAGGCGCGTGCCTGGTACGTCACTGCGAGAGCAGCAAAGAGGGCCGCGTGCATGAGACGACAGACGCAAGCTGTAAGCGACATAAAGACCGTTAGCAAAATCAGCTAAGTGCATGGTTGAGTGCTGCTCCTGCTGCTGCTACTGCTGCGTTGCCGTCGTGCGAGTGACTCGGGAGCTGAATGGAGCCAATTATCTCGAGCGCCCGTGGCTGCTCAGCGCTGCTGTCAGGGCTGCCGCTGCGGCGACGCCGCCGCCACCGCTAAATCGGCGCGAAGCCAGCGCGCACCGGCTGGCTGCCTCGCTACCGCAGGCGACGGGGGTTATTGATCGAGAAAGGCTGACGGCAGAAATATTGAGGTCTCTTTTCAGTCAGAAACAAAAAAACATTCTCCCTTTTGTACATCCATTGCGTCGGTATTTTTTAACGTGTAATTGAATTACCCGCTGCTCATTTGATGCACGCAAAATACATCTCTCGTAAATTCCCTTCGCGACTGACAGCCGCTGTCATTCCCCGTCGAACGTTCCCTATGCAGTGGTCACGCACAACGCGAAGGAGCTACCCAGGCCGGCGCAGGGCGCTTCATCCTCCCATGCTTTGCGCCTTCAATTGACTCCGAGTCTTTGAAATCACTCTCCGAGGCCGACGCATCACAGGCGTGGGTCCACTTTTTAGTTTTTCTCTCGCCGAGTCCCTCCGGCGCATCGAATTGAAGGTAAAGGGTGTGAAACGTTGAACCTTGGTGCTGTGATGCGCCCCGGCAGTGGCGTGTTCGCCGCTTGTTGCATAGGCACGCGGTTAGAATCCGACAGGCCGCCCTGGTCGATACTGTGGTGCGTGTCAACCATAAAAATACAATACAGTAACGACGCGCCGTCTGCTTCACAGCGGACGTAAAAAAATCCCATGGCATCATTCGAAATGAGAAAGGCCACTGTGTGCCGCCGCTGCCGCCGTCAGGGTCGAAATGATCCAAGGTTGAAAACAATTCCATCGCGGATTATTCACTCGGGATGGCTCGCATAGCAGCGACTGTCGTGGCGGACTCCGCTCATCCGTGGACGTGAAGCGGATAACCGAGTGGGTGCCGTTGGTGCCGGGCACGCATCGGTGTGGCGGCTCTGGGAGGACGGACGAAATTGGAGAAGCAAAACTGATAGTTTCGTGTCAGGACATAAGGCTGACTCTGCCGATGACACTCCGAATGACCGAAACTGGTGCCAGTGTTTGCTTATGTCGATTAATAAAGTCGTGCGGCTAATGGGATAAGAAAAAATAGATTTTATTTCGTTACATGGAGGGGCAGTTATGGAAACGAGGAGGCGTCTTGTCTGCTTCATTATATGGTCACGAATAATCCCCACAAAGACGCGAATGATAGATTACGTTTTTTTATACTATTTTTATTTTACCAGGTTAGGTTCCACTGAGCTACGTAGCTCTTTTTCAGAAGCGACCAGGCCAAAATTATAGCTTAACTAAGTGGCTTGTCACGTGGAAATTTATAATAGCCAAACACTGTAAACGCACGTTCAGAGTATTTTGCCCAGGAGAAAAACCCACGCGACCACAGGGAGAGACATACAAACTCCAAATGTGCAGGCATCAGGGTCGGGATCGAACCCACGGCCTCCTGTATACCAGGCGAGGTAGATAACATCTCGCCACGTGGCGCCCATGATACATATAAATACAGTATATACAGACTCCACTCTCCACAAACATCTCTAGATCGCACGATGCAAACGGGACAAGGATGGCAATGCACGCGCGCTGCTTCACGACGCACCTAACGCGGCGCTTCATAAATACGCGGCTACCCACGACTACCCGCGGCTACACGCAGCTACGCGCGACTACCCGCGGCTACCCGCGACTACCAGCGGCTACCCACGACTACCCACGACTACCCGCGGCTATCCACGACTACCCGAGGCTACCCGCAGCTACCTGCGGCTACCCGCGACTACCCACGACTACCCGCGGCTACCCGTGGCTACCCACGACTACCCAAGATTACCCACAGCTACTCACGACTACCCGTGACTACCCACGACTACCCTCGGCTACCCGCGACTACCCTTGGCTACCCGCGACTATCCGTGACTACCCACGACTACTTGCGGCTACCCACAACTACCCGTGACTACCCACGACTACCCGCGGCTACCCACAACTACCCGCGGCTACCCGCGGCTACCCATGACTACCCGCGGCTACCCGAGGCTACCCGCGGCTACCCACGACTACCCGAGGCTAGGCGCGGCTACCAACAACTACCCGCGGCTACCCTCGGCTACCAGCGGCTACCCACGACTACCCACGGCTACTCGCAGCTACCTGCGGCTACCCATGACTACCCACGACTACCCAAGGCTACCCACGACTACCCGCGGCTACCCGCGGCTATGCGCGACTACCCGCGACTACCAGCGGCTACCCACGGCTACCCACGGCTACCCACGACTACCCGCGGCTATGCGCGGCTACCCACGGCTACCCACGACTACCCACGGCTACCCACGGCTACCCACGGCTACCCGCGGCTACTCGCGGCTACCCACGACTACCCACGGATACCCACGGCTACCCACGACTACCCACGGCTACCTACGGCTACTCGCGGCTACCCACGACTACCCACGTCTACCCACGACTACCCGCGACTACCCACGACTACCCGCGGCTATCCACGACTACCCACGGCTACCCACGACTACCCACGGCTACCCACGACTACCCACGGCTACCCACGACTACCCGCGACTACCCACGGCTACCCGCGGCTACCCGCGGCTACCCGTGGCAACCCCCAACTACCCGCGGCTACCCACGACTACCAGCGGCTACCCGCGGGTACCCGCGAATACCCACGGCTACCCACGACTACCCGCGGCTACCCTCGGCTATCCGCGACTACCCACGGCTACCCGCAGGTACGCACGGTGCGCTTTGCTTTTTACTAAGATCTGTATTGGTTATTTTTGCTCTCAATTCGATTTCCTTCGTTGTTGGACTTTTCTTCCTCTCTGTTATTGTTTTTTGTCTTTTTGGTGGCCCAAGTCAATCTTGCAAAATGAGACTCATCTTGGTCTCTTTGAGTTCTCGCCTGGGCTGAACAAATTACACTTGATCTGTCTCTACACCTTGAGACAGAACGAGGCCGGCTCACCAAAAACGAGAGAAGCCAATAAGACGCGTGCAGCCATGAGAAATCGTACAATCAATGAGCGCGCAACATAATATCTACAGCAGGCTACGGCGATGCCTCGGCGTGCCTACATTCGACAGCTGCGCTTGGTGGATTCCTCCGCCCGTGTTGAGGACTCGGTCACCCGGACACCGCCCGCGTCGTCTCAGCCACACGAAAGGCAATCTGCCGCAGCGCGATGGTGAGCAGCAGCACCACTGGACTTGAAAATCCACAGAGGTCGCCGGTTCGACTCCCATCTCAAACAATAGCGAAGGTTTCTCACCAGCCTCTCTTCTATAGGGGCCGTCACTATTTGGGCACAAAGGTGTAGAGCGTGCGGCTGACGTTCTGGGTAAGTCCCAACAACAACGCACGTGAGCGAATCGCGCTCGGCGAAAACCTAAACTCGAGGCAGACCCTAACATTGAATGCCACCGCCGGCAAACATCGTCATCATCATGGTCGTCGTGAGAGTGATGACCTGGTAACGACCCTGCTGCCAATCCTCGTCATGCGCTCTCATCCATCGCTTTGGCTCGCGGGTTCAAGCGTCGCCCACCGCGCGCTGCGCCCCCCGCTCCTCGCACCGTAGCCGACTGAAGGCCAACTCACGGTGTAAATTAACCAAAGTTGAATGTTTTCATCGCGGATTATTCACACGGGATGACTCGAACAGCAACAACTGTCGAGGCGGACTCCGTCTATCCGTGGACATGGCGCGGATAACCGAGTCGGTGCCACTGATGCTGGGCACGCATCGGCGTGGCGGCTCTGGGAGAACGGACGAACTCCGAGAAGCCAAACTACTGAATAAGAAAGTCGTGCGGCTTGTGAGGGTTGCGTGTATCTACGCTTTATCACCACCACACATCACCAGCTAAATCGCCCGACCTGCGGTAAAGCCTTTTAACGCTGCTTTGTTGGAGTGGCGAGGGCCATTTGAGAGCCGTGCCCAGCGTGCTTCAACCCGCCGTGCCCTGGAGCTGGAGTCGAACCGGCGTGAACCGCAGCGCACTGCTCGCCACCAGCACAGCCGCTCTGCGCGCGATGGTAATTGGGCGAGGCGGGCTACTCATTACCATTTTGACGGAGGGTTGTGGACGTCGGTAAACGCGGCGCGACAGAGAGGACGAGGGTCGTGTTCTAGGAATTCGCACCTGCCAATTGGAACGGGGAGAGGAGGGAGGGGGGCTTCGTCTCAAGGTCAGTGACGGACGCGGTGTCGCTGAATAAAAGCGCTTTGCTTTTGGTAGCGGCAGCAGCGGCAGCATCTCGCACCGCTGCCCCCCAGATTGTCACGCGACCTGCAACTCACGGCTGCACGCTCAGCAGTTGAAGCGAGCGGCTCGCAATGGAAAGTTCAAATCCTGGTCGGTTAGGAGTTGGCTCTGCACGGGGGTTGTAAACAGGAGATGAGCACGGATAACTCACTGTGGCTCTTTTGCCATGACATCTGGAAAAAAATCCAGCGGGTGGTCAAAGTGAGAGCCCCCGGGCGATGTGTCCGCACTCCTGGGGAGCGCGAGCGCCGGCCGCCCAGAGAGAGATGGGCAATCGGAGTGTACGCAGCGAGGCTGAGAATGGGCACTGAGAGCTTGGCACTCCGGGTGCCCAGCACTCTGGGTACTCAGCACAAGGCCCCACGACGGCGAAACGACCAAACAACCAACAGCACTGCCGAAGTTGTTGGCGGTAAGAGCCGACACATTTCTTGAATTGAGCAGGGCTATTGTTGTAAGAGCCTAGTGGAGAAGACACGTTGATGATGATGACGGGAGAGGGAATTCCCAAGTGGAGCAATGCAAGCGAAGAAGCAGAAAGATAAATTAGGTGACCTGCAGTGTGGTGAGTCGGTGAGTGTGTTGATGTGACCGGAGTGTGGTCGGTGAGTGAGTGGGTCAGTGTGTTGTTGTTGCAGTGTGGTGAGTGAATGAGTCGGTGTGTCTGACCACGTTGTTCGAGAAGCTTTCCTTGGCTGTAACAGAGATATTTCCATCTGGTATGCATACAATGGGAGGCTGATTGATTCCCGAATGCCATCAGGGGATGGCTTCCTATTAATCAACCATGTTATGTATGTTGATGATCTGGTAATTGCTACTCGCTCCGAGGAGTTGAAGACCCTGCAGCTGAGCATGGGCTTACCATCAGCCCCGCTAAAACTAAGCACCTGTCTGGATATTTGTGCCATCAAACACCCCACCCCTTCAACTTCCCACGAGCGATGTGGCAGTGGTGAAAAGAGTGGAGGAGTTCCCATACCTGGGCAGTGTGGTTAAAATTAAAAAAATCAGCAGTCATTGGAAAGATGTCTTCAACCACTTTGGGTCATTACTTGATTTGTCCATGATAAAGGTTTTTGGGCTAGATCGCGTTATTTATAAATGTGTCGTAGCCCTCCACCACCCGACACGGCCAAACAGTAAAAAATGTGTCACGTTTACAAAGGACAAATAGTTCACTACTTTAGCCCACCGGTGTGTTGAAGAGTGAATCAACATCATTTAAAATTTGAGAACGACGTTTCGCTGGTAATTACATCCAGCATCATCGGGCAATTCGCCAGAATGGTAAAGCCTTCACTTGCTCCCGGTCTTAAATAGAGCAGCAGCAGGGTGACGTCATCATTTAACTCATTTCAGGTGCAGTGATTTGAGGCGGAGGAGGGGGGGGATTTTAATTATATAATCGATTGGTAATCAGTCAATGGTTATGATTAGTAATGAGTTGTAGATTAGTAATTAGTTGTAATGTGTGTTATTGTGATTATATGCTACGTTGGTAATCCGTTAATTAGTATTGTTTCCCCTATAAGGAATTGTAGTATGTATTATTTAATAATACGCTTCCAAGCCGCACTGACAGCTACAGCTTTCCCTCCGAGGCGAACCTCCCTGTTCCTGATGACGACCGCTTGTTTTGCGATCGAAACGTCGTGATTTTTTATTTTTATTCACTTTATTTTCATTTTTTATTTTAATTATTTTATTGTTATTATTTTTCTATCTACGTGACTTTACCGAAAGAACCATAGAATATGCATCTGGGCAGTGTGCTTATGACTAGTTCCAGTTTGGCAGAAGTCTCAATCCGAATCAGTGTCGAGCGGCAATCTCTTTTCATCAGCTGCGCAACGCTGTGTGGAAGCTACCTGGCCAGTCGCTCCAAAATAAGCTCCAGGTCTTCTCGGCCACGGTCATACCCTTCTCCTGTGCTTGCAATACTTGGACCCTTTGAAAGAACATCTGCTCCTGTTTGAAACATTCAGGCTGGCCTGCCTCGGATTCATTCTGGGCTAAGCCAAGCTGGATTGTGCAAGCTCACAGATCTTTAAAAGATCTGGACACCATCCCATTAGTGAGCTCCTCTGCCATGCCCAGTGACTGCATGCCCAAACAGCTTCTGTTTGGCCGGATAGAGGAGGCTAAAAGTGCGCGGCACAAGCTCGGGAAAAGATGGATCGATATGGTACACGAGGATGTGGAGCTGAGTTGACTTACTGATAACTGATACGGGGCCGTCCATAAATGACGTCACGCGATTTTGGACGATTTTTAACCCCCCCCCCTTTCGTCACACGGCTTCACAAAAAGTCAGACCCCCCCTCAAATATGACGTCACAAAGCTCTGCCCCCCCCCAAAAAAAAAAACATGCTTCAAATCGCTTTAAACTATTTAATGTGGCGCTGCACTCTGATGTTGTAGGAGAAAACATTTATTAAAAAGTCTATTTAATTAAGTAGAACGTGTTGTCTATATTTATTTAAAGTTGCGCATTTTAATGTGACGTCACATTTCTCAACCCCCCCTCGTCACACATCGTCACAAATGTCTGACCCCCCAGGTGCGTGACGTCATTTATGGACGGCCCCTACCACGGGTGTCAAGATCGGAAAATGTGGAGGAGGCCCGTGCAGGGGCAGTAGCATCCTGCAACGGAGGACAGAAGAGTGAGGCTCACAACAACGAGCACAGCGCCGGACGGTTAAAAGCAGCGAGTTGGAACAGTTGGGTGCACCGGTGGTGCATCTATCAGTCAGTCGACCCATGGCACTCCCATGACCTTCCATCAGCGGGACTTCGATACTTCACGCAGCCTCAAAGTGCACCTAGCCTGGCACAGGCGCTGTGATGACAAACGGTGGCTGTTGTTGTTGTGATCTGCAGTGTGGTGGTCAAGCACTGCGTGGAGGAGACGAGGCTGTCAGTGCCTGGCAGACCGAGTTATCAACACGGGCGGAGGAATCAACGGAACAGTGACCACGTTTCGAACCTCCGATTAGCGCGGTTGGCTACGTACGGTGCGAAAGAAGTTCAACATCCCTACGTACACATGGTTGTTCCGACATGAGAGTGATCGGAGGCGACCGTCATCAATCGCCCTGCCTACTCTACGTCGCACTCCTGTCCAGCGCAGCGAGGTAACTACCAGGGGTGCTGCACAACAGCAGGCACGACCACGGACGGCCTCCGGCCCTCTCCGCCCTGGTCACGCATTCGCTTGCAGCGCGGCTGGCTGCGGGCCGTGCGGCTCGAGCAGGGCGATGTCGGGGACGCTCAGCTGGAAGGCCACCCCCCTGCGCTCGCTGCCCCCCGCGAGGCTGCTCGTGCTGCGCACGGACGTGGCGCGCGTCAGCACGGACGCGAGCCTCGTGCTGCGCCGCCGCCGCCTGCGTCGCATCGCGGCTCCCGCGTCTCCTCCTCCACTGCCGCCGCCTCCGACACCGCGGAAGAGGCGGCGGCACGGAGACAAATCGGCGCGGAGGTGCGCGCGGAAGCCGTCGCTGAGCAGGTAGAGCGCCATGGGGTTGACGCAGGAGCCGCAGAAGGAGAGGGCGCGCGCCGCCACGGTGAGCAGGAGGTGAGCGCGCGACGCGGCCGCCTGCCCCGGGGCGAACGCGCGGTAGAGGTACAGGAGGTGTGCGGGCAGCCAGCACGCGGCGAAGAGCGCCGCCAGCACCAGCACGGTGCGCGCCAGCTTCCTGCGCGCCTGCACCTGCGGCGACACGGACACAAAGACCCCCCACGCCCCACCCGTTTATAGTAGCCTCGACAGACGCGGTCAGAGCAAGTGCTGTGTGCGAGCACCTATTAAGGGTGGCACGGCACCTACGGGGCCGGCCAACTCCACGCCCAGCTGCTGCCTGTGCTCATGTTGACACACCGTGCCAGATGTTAATTTAAGGCTGAGTTGATGAGGGAATGCCGAGAACCGGTTGACATATTCGCCACTGTGTTTATGTAAGGGGTGGAAAGATGTTCTCCCTCGCCTGGTATACAGGAGGTCGTGGGTTCGATCTTGAGCCTGGCGCCTGCTGTCTATTTAGAGTTTGCGTGTCTCTCATTCCCTCCCCGTGGATTTTTCTCCGGGTCCTCCGGTTTTCCCCCTCCACGTTTAGGATCGACGTCACGCACTGAGAGTGTTTCGCTGCTGTTATCCATTTTAGACACGATGACGATGAGCCACTTCGTTGAGCTATCATTTGTGACAGCCAGGTCGCACACTGTGAAGTGTCTCCCCGACGCCTTCAAACTAAAGCGGCGGTATGACATCTGACACCGCGACGTCGATGTCCCCCCCCCCCCCCCCGCTAAAGCGCAGGGCCCGGGGCGGTCACGACCGATTGGCCGCACCATAGGGACGGCTCTGGCCGAGGGAGAGTGAAGAACGCCAAGCGTCAGCCACCCACCCCTGCACCATCCCCACGTGTGGGGACTCTTCCTGGCGCGCAGTGGAAACGATCCTTTAAACCCTCCACCACCACCTTCCTCTGCCCCCCACCCCCCCCCCCCCCCTCAGCAGTGTAATGGATACGCCGCAGTTAATCGAGTCTGGTGGGGTAAAGTGTGGGTACTCCTACCCAGGGGCGCAACTATGGGGGGGGGGGGGGTGTATGTGGCAGCGTTCTGCGACGCGTCGGGGGCTCAGTCGCCCACGGGGGGGGGGGGGGAATCGACGGATAAACAAATTATACAAGTGTTGAGAAAACATTTTCAAAAGAAAATATCCCACAATTAACCGTAAATTTCAAACACATTTTTTTTGTTACAAATGAAAAAAAAATCAGCATTGAAATAGCTGAGGGATTAGCTTGTGACAGAAATAACTGTGTTAAAGTCAAAGTTTACATATCAACAGAGGCATTTAGTATATGGACGCTAAAGGCCTCCAACTACCAACTATCATAAAGTAAACCGATGTGAAAAAAACAGCGTTCATTCAAGCTCTGTTGTCCCGACAGTTCTGTTCTTTCACCTGAAGAAGGCTACTTGTGTTGTGGCCGAAACGTCGTGAGAATTTGATTGTCTTATTTTATTATTTTATTCTCATTCTACGTGACTTTACCGAAAGAACCAAAAAAGATGAATTCTTGCAGTCACGAAAGCTTTAAATCGAAAAAATTCGTTAGCTATTTCAATAAAAAGTGAGTCGGGAGAAAGGAGGGGGGCCACAGTCGGATCTCTGATAGCCCCCCCCCCCAACCCGTTGAAGGGAGCTGCGCCCCTGCTCTCACCTCTTCCCGCGCACCTCCGATTAGCACGGTTGGCTGCTGTATGTTCCTGTACGTGTGTTAAACTTCTTTCGCACCGTACGTGGTGCGCGAGAAGGACGAAAGAAGTTCAACATATAGACACGTGTAGGGGCATGGAATGGGTCACTACGTAGCATAGCGTTGGTTGCTGGCAGAGAAGGGAATCTGCAGTTGCAGCAGCCCTGTCTGACAGCAGGTCACGTGATAAACCAGAGAGAGGGATGTAGGGGAAAGGTGATAGAGGGGGCAGGTGAGGTAAGCCCGGGAACCCGCTAGTAGGTTCTAGTAGGTTCTGGAAGGGGGCGTGGCCGGGGCGGAGCGAGGCCACGCTGGGAGGATAAAAGGGGACCCCGAGCGAAGGCTCAGGACTGTTGCCTGGAGTGGGATCCCGTCGTGCTGCTGGAGTCTTCGTCTGCGTCTTCACCATCTCGGCGTCGTCAGTCAGGCAGTCTGCCAGCTGCCCTGACTGGGAGCTGTAGTTACCTTTGTAACCTGTTAAGGCTGTTAATAAATAGAGTGCCTCCTACTCCTAGTGTCAGTGAGTGCGTCACTATACACACACAACATATATACAATATATATACATCTGGCGAACGTGGAATGAGGTCCAAAACACCCTCTACAACAGTGGTTATCAACTTGTTTGGCTACTGCTGTTACCCCCCTTGTTGAATTTTGTTTCAACCGCGTACCCCCTTCAACTGACCCAACATGGCTCAGAGGCAATAAATGCATTAATAATGAACATAGATATTTTAACCAATTGTCGATTTTGTGAGATATCCTAACTAGTGAGTAACTGCAAGCGAATAAAACAAATCAACGGACGCTCTGCATGCATCACGTAATTTGTTCACTGGTTAACTCTTGGAAACAACTTTGTTTACGATTAATGAGTTTAGAAAGGTATTTATATAGTTCTAGGTTACATATGGATTTACATTTTATCATAGTTATTTTATATTGGAAGATTCATACAACATGATTATTCAACATTAACTCACGTATGAAATAATTTCACACATTTATAAATCGACTCATGTACCACCTGGGACAATGCCACGCACCCCCAGGGGTCCGCATATCCCCGGTTGAGAACCTCTGCTCTAGTGACGCGGTCTCTGGAGCTCGAGTCTTAGACCATTGGACTCCCTTCCACCAGCTGGGGCGTGAGCAAGAATAATAATTCAAATGCCTAATGCAAATTGCATCCTGGATCCCAAATGCGCAATGCATAAAAATCAGGAAACTAAAATAGAACCAGGGGCAACCGACCAAACTATAGAGGGAAGGCCACTTTCAAGAGATGGGGCTTCAAAGCAGACAAATTTATCTACCAACTTCGATTGCCTGATTTCAAGTGCCAAGGCGTTCCATAGCGTTGGTGCCACGCTCACCGATCACCAAAAGAGCGCAACCTGACCTGGGAGCGCTGAGCAGTTGGAGATCAGAAGATCATAAGGACCTTGATGGAATATATAAATGTATTATGTAAGAAGTTGCAGGGCCGCGCATTGAGCTCATCCATACAGGACCACCACCCCAGACACGCGCTCAGGAGGGTCCTGCCACGTTTCCCCGGTTGGGGCAATGTTGTTTCGTGTAATCCGACTTTAGACATTAGCAGGCAACTGATGTTTGGCCAATACCAATTCCATGTTTTAGCTATTCGAACCGAAGAACCCCGGAGGAAACCCACGCAGAACACAGGGAGAACATACAAACTCCACACAGTAAAGGCACCCGAGTCGGGAATCGAACCCAGGGTCTATCTTGCTGAGAGGCGCGAGTGTCACCACTTCGCCATCACCACCACCGCCACTACACCCTGCCGCACTGTGGCGGTGCAACCCTGAGGAGCGCGAGCGCTGAGAGCGGGCACCTGTCTCCACGCGTGCTCTCCACCGCCGCCTCCGCGCTCCCCCGGCAGCTCGCGCGCGCTGGCGAGGAGCGCGCGCGCGATGTGATAGTAGTAGCCGCAGATAGCGCACAGGGGCAGCGCGTAGTAGGCGAGGAAGAGGAGCGAGGCGTGGATGCGCAGCGGCTGCGCGTCGCCGTCCAGCGGGAAGGGCACGCAGACGAGCAGCGTGCGACCGTGGGGGGCCGCCGCCGCCCCCGTGGCGTCGCCCCCGTCGCCCGAGGCGGAGTCGCCCGTCCGCGGCTCCTCCTCATCGTCCACGGCGGCGGTGTCGTCGTCGTCCAGGTAGAAGGCGTGGACGTGCGAGAGGACGGCGTCGGGCAGCGCCAGGGCGAGCGCCAGCGCCCATATGAGGGCGGCGCGCGCCAGGGCGCGGCGCAGAGCGTGGCGCGGCGCGGCGCGCTGCAGCTTCATGGGCTTCACGATCGCCCTGTACCTGCGGGGTGTGTATATTCCACATTTCCATGACGAGTTTATCCACAGGACAACCACCGTTGATTTCACCCCAACAAGTGGTATTTATCTTCTGGGTTCTTTCGGTAAAGTCACGGACAGAACCCAGAAGATGAATCCCTGCAGTCACGAAAGCTTTAAATCGAAATTTAAGTGGTATTTATTTGGGTCGACCCTGGAGGGATGATGGGCCTAGCCAACCCGGCACCACGCACGGATCAGAGTTGCGTCCGTCATCTGTGCGATGGTGTGGCGAACAGGATGGTGTTGGCGAGCGGGTGGCAGGATGGGTACCGAGATCTGGTATTGAGTTGAGCCTCATTGTGACAGTAAGGGCGCGCAGTGTTGGTAGAGCTGATGCTGCCTGAGAAATACGTCCCGGTTTTGGTTGATGGAAAAGGTGGCCACCCTCACCCACCCACTCGCTCCCTCGCCACGCACTTATTCATTCGTTCTCTCGTCACTCACTAACTCGGCGCCTTCGTGATTGCCTTGCGCTATCCGTGTGGTGTGAATACCAATTGTACTCGTATCATTATTGACTTGACACTCAGCGGTACTTACTTTATCCACCCTGGAGAGAGTGTGAGTTGTGCACGCTGAGCCACAATGCAAACACAATGCCCCCCCCCTCCCCCCAGACGAGTCCGGCTCAGAGCAGGAGCCACGCTTGAGTCTATAATCTATTCTCATTTCCGCCGTCGTCTCTCATGGGTTTGTTTTCGTGGTCTGGATTTTGTGTTTTACTGCGGCGTGCATTCGTCTTCCTTGACGTCGTAGATCTGGATAAAGGTCCGCATCTCTCCATCGGCATTCTCGAGCTCCTGGAGAGGAATTCCACATTCCACCCCTTCTACACGACCCCTCCGAGACCACCCCCCCCTCTCTCTGCCTCTCTCTGCCGGGAATCTGCAGAAGCGTGCGGATCGCTGAGTTCAGCTCCTGTTTGCTTATCTCACTTTCATTCTCGATGCAATATTCAGAAATTTGATATATTATTGAACACGTAGTAAGATTTCGCGACCAACATTATCCATAATAGAGGTTTTTTTTGGGTGGTTGTACTGGGATTGTAAATGTTTGTGGGTTTATTCTCCAACACAAACGGTGTGCTGAACTAGTAGCAAATTGGCACGTTTTGTTTACGTGACAAACCTTACTAAGTGGGCTGTGTCGGGTGGTGGCGGGTTAACGACACATTTATATATTTACGCGATCTAATCTAAATAAAAAATAATCTCTATTCGGGAAAATCTATTATTTTATTATTATTATTGTAGGTGGTGGTGAGGCAATAGGCGGGCCCGTTACATGGCGTTATGTCGCCTGCTCGAACCATCGGCGTGCAGCTAAACCGGGGCTCGGGGTGAAGAGAGCGGGGGATATTCTGCAATTTAACTTCTTTTACAGTTCCGCCACTTTTATTTGCCTCCATTTATACCCTCCCCACGCGTCCATCGGTAACCGATTAGCTTTGATCGATCCCTCCCGGGGCATTGTATGCGGTGTCGCGAAATCGCCAATTCCGTGGCTGCTCCGAGCGGGAACGGCTTGCAAGCAAATCCTGGCACGGAGGGTTCACTCGCCTGTCATCCTCATCATCCTCCTCCTCCCCAGAGGGTCGGTAAAACAAATGAATGAGTACCACCACAATAACTACAACAACCACAACAACAACCGCCGTTCACTACTAAGTGGAGGTGACGTCACCACAGCGCTTGTCCCATGCTCGGTGCGCTTTGAAGCCACGTAAAGTGTTGAAAGTTCGCTGACAGGAGGTCACGGAAGAGAACCCGGTGCCGTGGGTTGACTGAGGACTGGCAGATACACCATCTGTGCCAACTCTCTGCGTTTTATCCGCCCGGCGGTCCGCTCGTTGTTGTGAGCGTCGCTCCTCTGTCCTCAGTTGTTGTTGGAGGGCGACTGCCTCTAACTGCCCAGCAGCAGCGTCCTTCACGAGCCTCCACACATTCACTCACACAGTCTGCAGAACAGGGGGAGGACACACAGACTCCACACTCACTCTCAGCCTGCAGAACAGGGGGAGAACGCACAGACACCATACTCACTCTCAGTCTGCAAAACAGCGGGAGAACACAGAGACTCCACACTCACTCTCAGTCTGCAGAACAGGGGGAGAACACACAGACCCCACACTCACTCTCAGTCTGCAGAACAGAGGGAGAACACACAGACCCCACACTCACTCTCAGTCTGCAGAACGTTGTTGCCGGAGGGCAACTGCCCCAAACTGCCCGAGCAGGGGGTCCTTCACGAGCTGTGGACAGTGGATGAGCACCAACGCCTCAGAGCCGACTCGCGCAGCAGGAACTCACTCCAACTGTGAGGAAACGTTGTGCGGATTCTCTTCGACTTCCGCCCCTCGTGCCGCGTCTTCACCGCATTGGACACAGCTGTGGATCGTTCACCTCCAGAGGCCAAGAACCACTCGGGAAGCATCACCAGCCACGGTGACGAGATGTTAACTACCTCGCCTGGTATAAAGGAGTTCGTATATGTCTCTCTCTTTCTCCCCGTGGTCGCGTGGATTTTTCTCCGGACCCTTCGGTTTGTCCCTCCGCATTTAGAATCAGCATCACGCGTTTAGAGTATTCGGCTGCTACACATTTACACATGATGATAAGCCACTTCGTTGAGCTATTATTTGTGGCCAGATCGCTTCTAAAAGAGAGCTACCATAGCTCAGTGGACCTTACCTGATAAACTACAATAAACATCTTCTTGGTTCATTCGAGAAAGTCACGTAGAAGGGAAGTAATAAAATAAAAATAAAACATAATCAAATAAAATGATCACGACGTTTCAGCCACAACACAAGTAGCCTTCCTCAGGTGAAGAAACAGAACTGTCGGAAAGACAGCGCTCCAATGAACACTGCTGAGCTTGGCAGCGTATTTTGAGCTGGGTGGGAGGGGCAGAGCGCCTTGACAAAGGAGTTTATATATCAACAGAAGAATTTAGTATTGAAGTAGCTGTGTTAATGTGAGAGATTAGCAGGATGTTAAAGTCAGAAATTAGCATGTAACTGGGAGATTAGCATGATGCTAGTGTGAGGAATTAGCATGTAACTGGTCACGGAAGTAGCTATGTTAAAGTCAGAGTTTACATATCAACAGAGGCATTTAGTATATTGATGCTAAAGAACTGCAACTACCCAACTATCATACAATAAACCGATGTGAAAGAACTAAATATAAACTACATGAATATAATCAATGTACTCAATATATTTTCCAATAAGCTGAGCTATTAAAATAAAGTAACATAATTCATAAGGCAATATATAGTATCGCAATTCCACAGCAAATACACAGCAGTGTGGTACACAGTAGGGTTGGCAGAACAACACATAGTGCAATACCACAAGTCCAACATTTCTATAGTCCAAAGTATAATTCAATGGTGTGGTTTGTCTATGGCAGTGCATACCACAGCGCACAGTCGTGCAATGCAGAAAAAAGTTCAGCTGGAGGCACATCAATATAATGCACGATGCTAGAGCCCACATTGGGCTGTGTATACGACACCATACAA
The DNA here is from genome assembly GCF_048934315.1 of Petromyzon marinus. Lineage (NCBI taxonomy): Eukaryota > Metazoa > Chordata > Hyperoartia > Petromyzontiformes > Petromyzontidae > Petromyzon > Petromyzon marinus. The sequence continues at coordinate 690,983 of NC_133717.1, read as the reverse complement.
TGTAGTTTAGATTGAAAGGTACAACATTGCAATGCATAGCAGTCCAGTCCACAGCACAGCCGCAACACAACACAGAGCAGCGCACCGCGGCCGCCTCCCCCTCTCTCTCCCCTCCTCCGTTCCGAGCATAGATGGACCCGCCCGTCCGAACAACGCTCGCCGCTTTCCGTGGTGCCAACGCCGAGGAAAAAAGAAACCGCCACTCTTTTCGACGTAGAACTGCAATGCACAATGACTCACCGTCACTGTGCAATGGAATGCTATTGCCAATAAACTGCAACTTGAATCACTACCAATGAGATATTCTCTCAAAACTGCTCTAGAGGAGTTGTACACCCCTAGCTGCCACTGCTATACATTGACGTAAAATAAAATAAAATGTTTCGCTCAGGATGACGCTGCAAAGTATTATCTGTATTTTGATTTAGCGTGCCGATCTTAAAGGTGCATTGAACAATTTGATACTCCGACCGATGCTTCTATTGTTGAGGAGTAACTCATGCAGACAGCTATGGCTCTAGGATTTGGTGTTACATGTTATTTATGTAGTTTATTGTAAAAATTCGGTCACAGTCCTTGTGATCACTGTTACGTTGCAATTATGGCTTTATTTTTTGGTGATTTGGAAACGTTTTTTGGTTTAAACATGTTTGTTTTGTTGTAGTACGGAGTTAGACTGATGGCCTTAATCTAAGTTTTTGTAGTTGTTGTTGTTTGACTTGCATCCCACTGGGAATTTTTGCACACAGCGTTGGTGTACGGTGCTTTTTTCAGGAATATTTTTGCTGTTTTTTTCCATGGACTTTCTGTTTGCACAGTCACATAGTCACTTTAAGATGTTTTTCTTGTTGAATTATACTTTGGACTATAGAAATGTTGGACTTGTGGTATTGCACTATGTGTTGTTCTGCCAACCCTACTGTGTACCACACGGCTGTGTATTCGCTGTGCAATTGCGATACTATATATTGCCTTATGAATTATGTTACTTTATGTTAATAGCTCAACTTATTGGAAAATATATTGAGTACATTGATTATATTGATGTAGTTTATATTTAGTTCTTTCACATCGGTTTATTTTATGATAGTTGGGTAGTTGCAGTTCTTTAGCGTCAACATACTAAATGCCTCTGTTGATATGTAAACTCTGACTTTAACATAGCTACTTCTTCTTCTTCTTTGGTTCTTTCGGTAAAGTCACGTAGAATGAGAATAAAATAATAAATTGATAAAATAAAAATAACACAATAATATTCTCACGACGTTTCGGCCACAACACAAGCGACCTTCGTCAGGTGAAGGGGACGAGACTGTCTGGAGGACAGCGCTGAAGTGAGAAAGCCACGCTGAGATCACGACCTTTAAGCTGTGTGAGAAGAAACAAAGCGCCTTGACAAAGGAATTAGCATATAATTTAGCATTGAAATGGCTGAGTGATTAGCTTGTGACTGGTGACAGAAAAGGCTATATTAATGTTAAAGCATACACATCTGCAAAGGCACCCCTTGACAAAGGAATTAGCATAGAATTTAGCATTGAAATAGCTAAGTTAAAGTGTACACATCCGCAGAGGCACCCCTTGACAAAGGAATTAGCATAGAATTTAGCATTGAAATAGCTGAGTGATTAGCTTGTAACTGGTCACAGAAATAGCTATGTTAAAGTCAGAGCATATACATTCACCGAGGCACCTAGTACAAATCAAACAGGAGAATTTAGCATTGAAATAACTAGGCGAATTTAGCATTGAAATAACTGAGTAATTAGCTTGTGACTGGTCACAGAAATGGCTATGTTGAATTCAAGCCCTACACATCTGAGCTATTCACAGTAACTGGGTATACAATACAATATATAATGAATACTACATAGTGAACCAATAAAAAAAGAAAATATAAATTACCTCAATGTTATCAATAAACTCTATATTCTCCAATCAGCTAAGCTACCAACAATAAGTCGTTATATATCACAATGCTATATGGCGAAAAATGGGTGGATTCTTACCCTCAACTCAATCAGCTACTTCAATGCTAAATTCTTCTGTTGATATGTAAACTCCTTTGTCAAGGCGCTCTGCCCCTCCCACCCAGCTTAAAATACGCTGCCAAGCTTAGCAGTGTTCATTGGAGCGCTGTCTTTCCGACAGTTGTTTCTTCACCTGAGGAAGGTTACTTGTGTTGTGGCTGAAACGTCGTGATAATTTTATTTATTACGTAAAATTTTTATTATTTTATTATTTCCCTTCTACGTAACTTTACCGAAAGAACCAAGAAGATGAATCCATGCAGTCACGAAAGATTTAAATCAAAATTTACAATAAACATGTTTAGTTTAGCAACGCATTCACCGAGGGCAACTATGGTAACTCGGTGGGCAATAGGATATGGCCACTGAGCGCTTGCTAAACAATGATGGGTCTATATACTCTACATTCAACCTGCTGTAATGGTTCAGAGGCCCATCACACCATCACTCCGCAACATCACTCCACACCATCACTCCGCAACATCACTACACACAAACACTTCACACCATCACTCCACAACATCACTCCGCAACACCACTACGCACCATCACTCCGCAACATCACTCCACAACATCACTCCGCAACATCACTACGCACCATCACTCCGCAACATCACTCCACACCATCACTCCGCAACATCACTCCACACCATCACTCCGCACCATCACTTTGCACCATCACTACACACAAACACTTCACACCATCACTCCACAACATCACTCCGCAACATCACTACGCACCATCACTCCGCAACATCACTCCGCACCATCACTCCGCACCATCACTACACAACATCACTCCGCACCATCAATCCGCACCATCAATCCGCAACATCACTCCACCCCATCACTCGACAACATCACTCTACACCATCACTACACAACATCGCATCACACCATCACTCCGCACCATCACTCCACACCATCACTCCTACCCATCACTCCACCCCATCACTCGACAACATCACTCGACAACATCTCATCATAAGCATTGAGGCATTCCTGCTCATCTCCCGTTCACAGCCTTGCAGAGCCAGTGGTGCAAATTCCACATTCCTATGACAGGATGGAGGGAGACCATCCATAGAACAACCGCTGTTGATCTCCCCCACACCAACTGGTACTCATTTATCGACCCTGGAGAAAGGAATGATGATAATGGGCTGAGTGGACCCCCCACCCCAGCATACACACCATGCGTCGTCGCACCTCGAGATAATCACAGAAACAGTGCAAGTCGGTAGGATGGATGAACAGGCCGGGTATTCTTAGTGTTCGTATTATTCTGCTCTGTGGGACTGCAAGGTTATAGCTTTAAGGGCCAATTAACCCCGTGGTGCGAGGGCATCTCTCAAACGCTTTGGGGATGAGGGGGGAGCATCATTGACCTTGAGGGGCCGTCATTAACACATATTGTGAGGTTCTTTTTGTTATTGCTCTCTTCCTGCTCGACAATGAACGTCCCCGTGTTGGCGGGAGGATCATAGCAGCTGCCCGATGGGGCTGAGCGCGGCTGTGCGTCCTATGGGCGCCACCACCACCACCATCATCATCATCGTCAGGAGCGATGCTCTCTCCCTCCGTCCCTCCTCGCCGAGCGCAGCAGAATCTCCACCGCTCACGCGTGCACACCCAGAAACTGGCGACATCCTGATTGCTGATCGTGACCTCAAGGAATGCCACGCGCAATGTAGACACGAGTGCAGATGGCTCTTCTATCGCTGCTACGACTGCTGCTGTTGCTGCCACGGTGACACCGACCGGTGTGAGGGACACGCCGCTCCGCCACCCCGCGTGGAGGGGAGCCGCACGGAGCGCGCCCAGCCACACTCGCCGGGTACACAGGAGAGCGTGGGTTCGATCCTGACCCTGGCGCCTGCTGTATATTTGGAGTTTGCGTGTCTCTTTCTCTCTCCTCCGTGGTCGTGTGTATTTTTCTCCGGGTCCTCCGGTTTTTCCCTCCACATTTATAATCAACGTCACGCGTTTAGAGTATTTGGCTGCTATACATTTCCACACGATAATCCACTTCGTTGAGATATCATTTGTTGCCCGATCGCTTCATAAAAAGAGCTGTATAGCTCAGTGGGAGTCGACGCGGCTCCTCATAGAAACAGGTACCACGAACATCCTCATAAAATTAGAAATGTAATGCACAATTTTATTCGAAGGTGTCACGCGCCTCCTTGTCACTCCTCTATCGCTGCTACTACCGTGGTCACTTTCCCGTAAACTTCGCTCGTGGATTCCTCCACCCATGGTGAGGACCAGACGCCCGCTGCGTCATCTCATCCACGCTCTATTCAACCACCACCGTCTTGCCGGTCACTACAAAGACTCACTCATACTCTCATCCACTCACAAAGACAAAGTATAGCTTTTCGATTTAAAGCTTTCGTGACTGCAATGATTCATCTTCTTTGGTTCTTTCGGTAAAGTCACGTAGAATGAGAATAAAATAATAAATTGATTAAATAAAATAACACAATAATATTCTCACGACGTTTCGGCCACAACACAAGCGGCCTTCATCAGGTGAAGGGCGAGACTGTCTGGTAGGACAGCGCTGGAGTGAAAGAGCCACGTTCAGATCACGGCCTTTAAGCTGTGTGAGAGGAACAAAGCGCCCTGAAATTTCACCTGATGAAGGCCGCTTGTGTTGTGGCCGAAACGTCGTGAGAATACTATTGTGTTATTTTATTTTATCAATTTATTATTTTATTCTCATTCTACGTGACTTTACCGAAAGAACCAAAGAAGACAAAGTATAGCATTGGCAGACTGCAGAAGCATGTGCCGTTGACGAGAACCTATAGAGGCCGGTACGGCACATGAGGGGGTGGGTGGCCAGCAACACGCCCGGACGCCTTTGTCTCCCGAGTGGTGATGTTTATACACCGCACGAGGCACTCATTGATCTAGGGGAGGCCCAGGATCGGTTCAGATAATTGTCACTGGTGTTGGCCGTGAGCGGGACTCGAATGTGTGATCCCCCCCTTCCCACATTGTGCAAGAGAGCAGAAGCGTGGTCACCACATCTACGCCTCTATATAAGGAACGAAACAGTAAGACTTCTCCACAAAACTGACTGTAGCCTGATTAAGCTAGTTGTAATTACTGGCGAAACGTCGTACTCAGATTATAAATGTTGTGGCTTGGCTCTCCAACACACCAGTGTGCTGTACTAGTGACGAATTGGCACGTTCTGTTTACGTGACAACCCTTACTAGTTGGCTGTGTCGGGTGGTGGCGGGATTTAACGACACATTTATATATTTACGCGATCTAACCCAAAACCTCTATCACGTTTGATTAGCGCATCGTGTAGAGCTCGTCGAGAGGAATAGATTGCCGTATCGTTCGCCTTCAACAGACATACAATAACGTCGCAACGCAGTTTATGCGAAAGCCGAGGGCTTATGGGACCCTGGGGTCCCGCTATAAGGTTAAATTCAAGCAACGCGTTAGCAACTCTTAGCTATTACATCTACGATACTGCTGTTTGTTGTTGACCGTTTGACATTTTCGGCCTTTGCGCCTGTGCTCGTCAACTGTGTTGAAATCCCGTAAATATAAATACGTCGTTAACTCACCACCACCTATTCTTAGTTTTTTCGGTAAAGTCACGTTGAAGAGAAACAACAAAATAACAAAATATATATAAAACAATAAAAAATTCTCACGACGTTTCGACCATAACTCAAACGGTCATCATCAGGTGTGTCGGTTTGCATAAATTTATTTTGAAAACGGCATATTTATTTATATATATATAAAAAATAACGTTTGCGTCACGCGCAACGTTATTTTTTATATATATATAAATAAATATGCCGTTTTCAAAATAAATTTATGCAAACCGACACACCTGATGATGACCGTTTGAGTTATGGTCGAAACGTCGTGAGAATTTTTTATTGTTTTATATATATTTTGTTATTTTGTTGTTTCTCTTCAACGTGACTTTACCGAAAAAACTAAGAATATGAATTACTGCAGTCACGAAAGCTTTAAATCAAAATTCACCACCACCTGTCACAGCCAATCAGTGAGGTTTGTCACGTAAACAAAACGTGACAATTAGCTGCTAGTTCAGCAGAGCGGTGTGTTTGTGGGTTTACTCTCCAACACACCGATGATGCTGAAGTAGTCACTAATTGGCACGTTTTGTTTACGTGGCAGACCTCACTGATTGGCTGTCGGGTGGTGGTGGTGGGTTAACGACACGTTTATATTTACGTGATCTAACAAACCATACTTTTATTATGGACAGTATTGGTCACGAAAGCCCTCCTTCTACTACTGCTGCTCTGTGTTAAACCAAATAACACTGCTAAGTGACGGGGTCAGAGGTTAAGACCGCGAGCCGCCACTCTGTGCAGTAGCGAGAGGCTGCACATCACGGAGAGCAAGCCACAGGTGGTGCGGTTTCACGTCGTCCGTCATCATCGTGATCATCCACCGTGCTCTATCCACTACTGGACGACAGCTTCCCCAAGTCGTCCCTATTGAGGAGTGAGTTCGAGCCGTCCCCTCGCCGTCGTGGAGTGTGCGGGTGAGCAATATGCAGGCGAAGGGTGAGGCCGGGTGAGGTGGCCGTGCCCCCTCCTCCTCCTCACCTGTCGGCGGAGAGCGCGGTGAGCGTGAACACGGACACCCCGACGCTCGTGAGCTGGATATAGGGGATCAGCTTGCAGCCGAATTCTCCGAAGAGCCACTGCGGCGCGAAATACTTGGCGGCGTCCACGGGCACGCAGGCGAGCAGCAGGACGGCGTCGCCCAGCGCCAGGCTGCACAGCTGCACGTTGGGGCCGCTGCGCAGGGAGCGCGCGCGGCACACGGCGCTCATCAGCGCCACGTTCCCCACCACCCCCACGGCCATGATCGCCGCGTACAGCGCCGCGATGGAGGCGCGCAGCGCAGGACCCGGCATCGCGGAGTCGCCCTCCGCGTCCTCCGCCGGAAGCCGCTCGTCCCACACGGCGTCGTCGTCCTCCTCCATCCACCCGTGCTGCACCCCCGAGGCGCCCGACCACAGCAGGGCAGGCGACTGCGTCGCGTTGCGCGGGGCGCTCATGGATGAGTTGAGCGACGTTCGCGCTCCTCCTCCGCTCGCCCGTTCTCTCTCGGAACTCTGAGAGACGAGGCGAGGAGGACTCGGGAGTTTGAGACTTCAGGTCGGATCGTGCCAGCACGCGTTGGGGAGGCGTGCGCGGGAGAGCAGCGTGGAGGTGAGTGCAGAGAGTGAGAGAGTGCGGAGGAACGAGTGGAGAGGGGAGATGGGACAGGAGGAGAGTGGCGATGAGTGGAGAGAGTGGAGAATGCAAATTGTATTGGAGAGTGGATGAGTGTGGAGAGGGCGGTGGAGGTTAGAGGAGATTCGAGAGATGAGGGGAGGGTGGAGAGTGGAGGAGCGTTAATATTAAATGAGAGCAGACTGGAAATGAGAGGAGAGTGTAGGGGAGAGTGTAGGGGAGAGTGCAGGGGAGAGTGTGGAGGAGAGTGTAGGGGAGAGTGTGGGGGAGAGTGTAGAGGAGAGTGCAGGGGAGAGTGTAGGGGAGAGTGTAGGGGAGAGTGTGGAAGAGAGTGTGGAGGAGAGTGTAGGGGAGAGTGTGGAGGAGAGTGTAGGGGAGAGTGTAGGGGAGAGTGTAGGGGAGAGTGTAGGGGAGAGTGCAGGGGAGAGTGTAGAGGAGAGTGCAGGGGAGAGTGTAGGGGAGAGTGTGGAGGAGAGTGTAGGGGAGAGTGTGGAGGAGAGTGCAGGGGAGAGTGTAGGGGAGAGTGTAGGGGAGAGTGTAGGGGAGAGTGTAGGGGAGAGTGTGGAGGAGAGTGTAGGGGAGAGTGTAGGGGAGAGTGTGGAGGAGAGTGTAGGGGAGAGTGCAGAGGAGAGTGTAGGGGAGAGTGTAGGGGAGAGTGTAGGGGAGAGTGTAGGGGAGAGTGTGGGGGAGCGTGTGGGGGAGAGTGTGGGGGAGAGTGTAGGGGAGAGTGTGGGGTAGAGTGTGGGGGAGAGTGTAGGGGAGAGTGTAGGGGAGAGTGTGGAGGAGAGTGTGGATGAGAGTGTAGGGGAGAGTGTAGGGGAGAGTGTAGAGGAGAGTGTAGGGGAGAGTGTGGGGGAGAGTGTAGGGGAGAGTGTAGGGGAGAGTGTAGGGGAGAGTGTAGGGGAGAGTGTGGGGGAGAGTGTAGGGGAGAGTGTGGATGAGAGTGTAGGGGAGAGTGTAGGGGAGAGTGTGGAGGAGAGTGTAGGGGAGAGTGTAGGGGAGAGTGTAGGGGAGAGTGTGGAGGAGAGTGTAGGGGAGAGTGCAGAGGGAGAGTGCAGAATCCTCTGCTCGCCCTCAGCTCTGGCAGCACGTACTCTCTCTCTCTCCGTCTCTCCTCTGCAGGAGTGGAGAGTGGCACAGGGACAGACGCGCGCCTGCAGCTCTGAGCGCACGAGGTGGGGGACGAGGAGGGGCCTGCGAGCCGGGAGGAGGAGGAGGATGCGAGCAGACGCCAGGGGATGCGAGGGGAGTCCTCCACAAGGGCCACGTGGCTCCACCTGGCGGTCGCGGCCCCAGATCCACTCGGCGGCGCTCGGGGGGAGGGGCGACCCCCTCTCCGGTGCAGCAGCGGCAGCGTTCCCGATCCTAGCTCTCGTTGGAAGCCGTCACGTGTGGCTTATTGCGGCGGTGCTCATGGGAATGTCGAATTTTCAGCACTGGCTCAGGACGGAGAGTGGAGACTGAGCGCACCACTCCGATTCAGTTTAACACGTAGGCTTTAGATGAGAGTGTAGGGGAGAGTGTAGAGGGAGAGTGCACTCCGATTGCTCGTAGATCACAGCAGGGTGGCAGCCGCAGTGGTGACCGGTCAGGCGTCACGGAAGGAAGTTCCTGAGTTCGATTCCAGACTCGGGCGCTTTACTCTAAGGAGTTCGAGGTGTTTTTTCGGGATGGTTCTGTCGAGTTTCCGCAATACGATTAAGGGTGGGGGAGGAGCAATGTAGATGCTTTGTGAGATCCCAATTGGTGAAATTTTAATTAATTGTTTTTCAGAATTTGGGATGTTTTACCCAATACCAGTTGCTGTTGTACGTTATGTGAGTGGGCTTAACTATGGGAGGGAACCGGATAACCTGGAGGAAACCCATGTAGAATAGGGGGAGATCATACAAAACAGCACACTGACACTCACTCTGCAGAACAGGGGGAGATCATACCAACTCCACATTGACACTCACTCTACAGAATAGAGGGAGATCATACAAACTCCACCAACTATACAATACAAACTTTACTCACTCACTCTGCAGAATGGGGGGAGATCATACAAACTATATTTACTCACTCACTCTGCAGAACGGAGGGAGATCATACAAACTATATTAACTCACTCACTAACTCTGCAGAACGGGGGAAGATCATACAAACTCTATTGGACCACTCACTCTGCAGAACAGGGGAAGAACATAAAACTATATTCACTCACTTTGCAGAACGGGGGGAGATCATACAAACGCTATTGACTCACTCACTCTGCAGACAGGGGAAGATCATAAAACTATATTCACTCACTCTGCAGAACAGGGGAAGATCATACATACTCTATTCACTCACTCACTCTGCAGCACAGGGAAAGATCATACAAACTCTATTCACTCACTCTGCAGGACGGGGGAAGATCATACAAACTCTATTCACTCACTCTGCAGAACGGGGGGAGATCATACAAACGCTATTCACTCACTCTGCAGAACAGGGAAAGATCATACAAACTCTATTCACTCACTCACTCTGCAGAACGGGGGGAGATCATACAAACGCTATTCACTCACTCACTCTGCAGAACAGGGGAAGAACATAAAACTCTATTCACTCACTCACTCTGCAGAACGGGGGAAGATCATACAAACTCTATTGACTCACTCTGCAGAACAGGGGAAGAACATACAAACTCTATTCACTCACTCACTCTGCAGGATGGAGGAAGATCATACAAACTCTATTAACTCACTCACTCTGCAGAACGGGGAAGAACATAAAACTCTATTCACTCACTCACTCTGCAGAACGGGGGAAGATCATACAAACTCTATTGACTCACTCACTCTGCAGAACAGGGGAAGATCATACAAACTCTATTAACTCACTCACTCTGCAGAACGGGGGAGATCATACAAACTCCGGTCACTCTGCAGAACAGGAGGAGAACATACAAACTCCACACCAATACAACCGCCATTCGCCACTAAGTGACGGTGACGTCACCAAGGCGCCTGTGCCAGGCCAGGTGCACTTTGAGGGCACCTGAAGTGTCGACAGCTCGCTGACAGGAGGTCTCGGAACAGACCCAGGTGCGATGGGTTGGCTTACTCAGATGACAGGCCGACGCACCAGCTGTACCCTATACTGTGCCAACTTGCTGTATTTTAGCCGCCCGGAGCTTCGCTCGTTGTTGTGAGCGTCGCTCCTCTGTCCTCAGTTGTTGTTGGAGGGCGACTGCCTCTAACTGCCCAGCAGCAGCGTCCTTCACGAGCCTCCACACATTCACTCACACAGTCTGCAGAACAGGGGGAGAACACACAGACTCCACACTCACTCTCAGCCTGCAGAACAGGGGGAGAACGAACAGACACCACACTCACTCTCAGTCTGCAAAACAGCGGGAGAACACACAGACTCCACACTCACTCTCAGTCTGCAGAACAGAGGGAGAACGCACAGAATCCTGAATCAATCTCACTCTGCAGAATAGAGGGAGAACACAGAATATATCAACTCACTCTGCAGAACGGGGGAAGATCATACAAACTCTATTCACTCACTCAGTCTGCAGAACAGGGAAAGATCATACAAACTCTATTCACTCACTCTGCAGGACGGGGGAAGATCATACAAACTCTATTCACTCACTCACTCTGCAGAACAGGGAAAGATCATACAAACTCTATTCACTCACTCACTCTGCAGAACGGGGGGAGATCATACAAACGCTATTCATTCACTCACTCTGCAGAACAGGGGAAGAACATAAAACTCTATTCACTCACTCACTCTGCAGAACGGGGGAAGATCATACAAACTATATTCACTAACTCACTCTACAGAACGTGGGGAGATCATACAAACTCCGGTCACACTGCAGAACAGGAGGAGAACATACAAACTCCACACCAATACAACCGCCATTTGCCACTAAGTGACGGTGACGTCACAAAAGCGCCTGTGCCAGGCCAGGTGCACTTTTAGGCCACCTGAAGTGCTCGCTGACAGGAGGTCTCGGAACAGACCCAGGTGCTATGGGTTGGGTTACTCAGATGACAGGCCGACGCACCAGCTGTACCCTCTACTGTGCCAACTTGCTGTATTTTAGCCGCACGGAGCTTCGCTCGTTGTTGTGAGCGTCGCTCCTCTGCCCTCAGTTGTTGTTGGAGGGCGACTGCCTCTAACTGCCCAGCAGCAGCGTCCTTCACGAGCCTCCACACATTCACTCACACAGTCTGCAGAACAGGGGGAGGACACACAGACTCCACACTCACTCTCAGCCTGCAGAACAGGGGGAGAACGCACAGACACCATACTCACTCTCAGTCTGCAAAACAGCGGGAGAACACAGAGACTCCACACTCACTCTCAGTCTGCAGCACAGCGGGAGAACACACAGACTCCACACTCACTCTCAGTCTGCAGAACAGAGGGAGAACACACAGAATCCTCACTCAGTCTCAGTCTGCAGAACAGGGGGATAACACAGACTCCAAACTCACTCTCAGTCTGCAGAACAGAGGGAGAACACACAGACTCCACACTGACTCTCAGTCTGCAGAACAAAGAGCGGACACACTGACTCCACACTCACTCTTAGTCTGCAGAACAGGAGGAAAACGCACAGACACCACACTCACTCTCAGTCTGCAGAACAGGAAGAGAACACACAGACTTCACACTCATTCTCAGTCTGCAGAACAGGGGGATAACACAGACTCCACACTCACTCTCAGTCTGCAGAACTTTGGGAGAACACACAGACTTCACACTCACTCTCAGTCTGCAGAACAGAAGGAGAACACACAGACTCCACACTCACTCTCAGTCTGCAAAACAGGGGTAGAACACAAAGACACCACACTCTCAGTCTGCAGAAGCAAGGGACGGCACACAGACTCCACACTCACTCTTAGTCTGCAGAACAGGAGGAGAACACTGACTCCACACTCACTCTCAGTCTGCAGAACAGGAGGAGAACACACAGACTCCACACTCACTCTCATTCTACAGAACAAGAGGAGAAAACACAGACTCCACACTCACTGTTTGTCTGCAGAACAGGAGTAGAACACACAGACTCCACACCCACTCTAAGTCTGCAGAACAGGGCGAGAACACACAGACTCCAAACTCACTCTTAGTCTGCAGAACAGGAGGAGAACATACACACTCCACACTTACCCTCCGTCTGCAGAACAGGGGGAGAACACACAGACTCCACACTCACTCTCATTCTGCAGAACTTGGGGAGAACACAAAGACTCCACACTCACTCTCATTCTACAGAAAAAGAGGAGAAAACACAGACTCCACACTCACTGTTTGTCTGCAGAACAGGAGTAGAACACACAGACTCCACACCCACTCTAAGTCTGCAGAACAGGGCGAGAACACACAGACTCCAAACTCACTCTTAGTCTGCAGAACAGGAGGAGAACATACACACTCCACACTTACTCTCAGTCTGCAGAACAGGGGGAGAACACACAGACTCCACACTCACTCTCAGTCTGCAGGACAATGGGAGAACACACATAATCCTCACTCAATCTCAGTCTGCAGAATAGAGGGAGAACACACAGACTCCACACTCACTCTCAGTCTGCAGAACAGGGGGAGAACACAGAATCTATTCACTCACTCTGCAGAACAGGGAAAGATCATACAAACTCTATTCACTCACTCTGCAGAACGGGGGGAGATCATACAAACTCCGGTCAAACTGCAGAACAGGAGGAGAACATACAAACTCCACACCAATACAACCGCCATTCGCCACTAAGTGACGGTGACGTCACCAAGGCGCCTGTGCCAGGCAAGGTGCACTTTGGGGCTACGTGAAGTGTCGAAAGCTCGCTGACAGGAGGTCTCGGAACAGACCCAGGTGCTATGCCATTCGCCACTAAGTGACGGTGACGTCACCAAGGCGCCTGTGCCAGGCCAGGTGCACTTTGGGGCTACGTGAAGTGTCGACAGCTCGCTGACAGGAGGTCTCGGAACAGACCCAGGTGCTATGGGTTGGCTGACTCAGATGACAGGCCGACGCCCCAGCATTACCCCCTACTGTGCCAACTTGATGTATTTTAGCCGCCCGGAGCTTCACTCGTTGTTGTGAGCGTCTCTCCTCTTCCCTCAGTTGTTGTTGGAGGGCGACTGCCTCTAACTGGCCAGCAGCAGCGTCCTTCACGAGCCTCCAAACATTCACTCACACTCAGTCTGCAGAACAGGGGGAGAACACACAGACTCCACACTCACTCTCAGTCTGCAGAAAAGGGGGAGAACACACAGACTCCACACTCAGTCTGCAGAACAGGGGGAGAACGCACAGACACCACACTCACTCTCAGTCTGCAGAAAAGGGGGATAACACACAGACTCCACACTCACTCTCAGTCTGCGGAACAGAAGGAGAACACACAGACTCCACACTCACTCTCAGTCTGCAGAACAGAGGGAGAACACACAGACTCCACACTCACTCTCAGTCTGCAGAAAAGGGGGATAACACACAGACTCCACACTCACTCTCAGTCTGCGGAACAGAAGGAGAACACACAGACTCCACACTCACTCTAAGTCTGCAGAACAGGGGGAGAACACAAATACTCCACACTCACTCTCAGTCTGCAGAACAGGGGGATAACACACAGACTCCACACTCACTCTGTCTGCAGAATAGAAGGGGAACACACAGACTCCACACTCACTCTCAGTCTGCAGAACAGGGGGAGAACACAGAGACTCCACACTCACTCTCAGTCTGCAGAACAGGGGGAGAACAAACAGACTCCACACTCACTCTCAGTCTGCAGAACAGAGGTAGAACACACAGACTCCACACTCACTCTCAGTCTGCAGAACAGGGGGGTAACACACAGACTCCACACTCACTCTCAGTCTGCAGAATAGGGGGAGAACACAGACTCCACACTCACTCTCAGTCTGCAGAACAGAGGAAGAACACACAGACTCCACACTCACTCTGTCTGCAGAATAGGGGGAGAACACATACTCCACACTCACTCTCAGTCTGCAGAACAGGGGGATAACACACAGACTCCACACTCACTCTGTCTGCAGAATAGAAGGGGAACACACAGACTCCACACTCACTCTCAGTCTGCAGAACAGGGGGAGAACACAGAGACTCCACACTCACTCTCAGTCTGCAGAACAGGGGGAGAACAAACAGACTCCACACTCACTCTCAGTCTGCAGAACAAAGGGAGAACACACAGACTCCACACTCACTCTTAGTCTGCAGAACAGAGGGAGAACACACAGACTCCACACTCACTCTCAGTCTGCAGAACAGAGGGAGAACACTCCACACTCACTCTGTCTGCAGAATAGAAGGGGAACACACAGACTCCACACTCACTCTCAGTCTGCAGAACAGGGGGAGAACACAGACTCTATTCACTCACTCTGCAGAACGGGGGAATATCATACCAACTCTATTCACTCACTCACTCTGCAGGACGGGGGAAGATCATACACACTCTATTCACTCACTCACTCTGCAGAACGGGGGGAGATCATACAAACGCTATTCACTCACTCACTCTGCAGAACGGGGGGAGATCATACAAACGCTATTGACTTACTCACTCTGCAGACAGGGGAAGATGACACAACTCTATTCACTCACTCTGCAGAACGGGGGAAGATCATACAAACTCTATTCACTCACTCTGCAGAACAGGGGAAGATAATGTATTTAAACCAATAAGGACCAGTTTGTGACCTAACTGGCTTTGATCTAGATAGTTTTTGAGTAATAATGCCCATTTCATCGTTCCGGACGCCTGTCATGGGGTATGGGTTTGAAAGGCATGGTAACTACAACTAAGGTGCCACTCCGCAAACGGGCCGCCCATAAATAACGTCACGATTTTGACCTCCCCTCCCCCCCTCGTCACACGGCGTCACGTAAAGTCAGACCCCCCTCAAATATGACGTCACAAAGCTCTGCCACCCCCCCCCCCCGAGAACCATATTTACTTTTTGAAAATAAAACATGCTTCAAATCACTTTAAACTATTGTCATTGTAGTGCGTATTTAATGTGGCACTGCACTCTGATGTTGTAGGAGAAACACGTATTAAAAAGGAGGCGTTGGAAAGCTGAAATTTAGCATAAAATTCACTTGAAAATATTCATCGTCTAACTAAAACTGCAGATGTTCAGAATATGATGTTGAAATTATCTTATAATTATCAAATATTAAAAGTAATTATAACTCTCAAAAAAACACTTGAAACTTTGTAGTAGAACGAAGCAAAATGGAGATTACAATTATAACAATCACATTAATTCCACAATGAAAAGCCCTGGTAGAATCATTAGAATCCAAATGTTTAATAACAATCATTAAAAAAATATACAAAATGTAATAAAAAAACAATGTATTTTTTGTGCATGAAATACTGAATCGTGCACACTATATACTGATTCGTGAGCGGTTAAAAAAATAATTTCCATAAGATCCTAAATTGTTAAATTCAGTCACTCATGGTAAAGGACAATGGCGAAAAGAAGCATGACGCCATTTTCTGGGTACAAAGAACTAACATTTAATGGAGGAATAATTAATCATGGAGAACGCGGTGGATATTGCATGCTTGCCGAATGACGTCTATTTAGTAGGTACCCCATGATTAATTATCCCTCCATGCTCAAAAATGACTGTTTGATATCTTTGTACCCAAAACATAATAATAGCATGTAAATTTAATACTGATATCAAATATATTATTTAATAAACAAAAGTGTGTGATTTAAAATTATGCCGATTGATATGACAGGAATAATAGTACTTAACTTATTAAAATTCTTATTCGAAACTATAAAGCGTTTTTAATATAACGACTACATTAAAATGTTATTTGCACTTCCTCTTCCTGACGAAGTATTATTCTATATAAAGATGTGACGTAGTTTGACTTCCGGTTCTTAAGTTTAACATAATATAATCTATACTAAATATAAAAGGTGACCTTAATAAATTTAAATAATCAAAAAGTTAATAATGAAAATGAATCAATATTAGTGTTCTATTTCAAATTCGCGTTCACGCAGCCCCGCCTTGCTTACCTTTATAACCTCTTGCCACGGCAACTCTCGCCTACTTCAGCATTTTTCTTGCTGTGGTTGTTCCACCTGATGAAGATTGCTTGTGTTGCGATCGAAACGTCGTGATTTGTTTTTAGTTTTATTTCCACCTACGTGACTTTACCGAAAGAACCAACGAGTATAGAACGTGTTGTTTATGTATATTTAAAGTTGCGCATTTTTATGTGACGTCACATTTCTAAACCCCCCTCCCCCCTCGTCACACATCGTCACAAATGTCTGACCCCCCTCTCCCCCTAGGTGTGTGACGTCATTTATGGATGGCCCCATAGGTTATATCAGAATATGTCCCACACACATGGAGGATTACAAAAATCATGACTAGACTCTGACACCTCAGGTGGTACCAATAAGTGATGTTTTGGTCTGGGCCCATGGACTAAAGGCCACGGGGTGACCAATGAGGTCTGAATTGGTCTGTGATGAGGTCGGACTCTGATACGGGGTTCACAGGTATGTGAATGACCCCCAGTGGGGGGGGCGGGGTCTCCGCGTGGGCACGTGACGAGGGGGGGGGGGCACCCCGCCCGCCCGCCCGCCCGCGTCATGCAGCTGCGCGGGAACGGCGCGAGACGCCAGCGGCATTTTGGCGCGAAAACCGCGAGGGGAAACGGAGCGCGCCAGAGGCTCCTGCTGAGAGAAAGGCCTTGAGAGGAGAGACTGTGAGTGAAGTTCCTGTTGTTGTTGTTCGGAAGCCATGGCCGCGACTCCCATCCACGCCGCGTCTCCATTCAAAGTGAAGGGGCAGATCCAGGTGACATACACATCCACACCTCTCACTCACTGCCACTCTCACGCTGACTCTTACGCTGTTACTTACTCACTCTGACTCTATCACGCTCTCATTCTCACGCAGTCACTGACTCTCACTCGTGATTCTCACATTGTCACTGATTCTCACGCTCTCACTGTGACTCTCTAAATCTCACACTGACTCTCAATCTCACGCTCTCACTCAGACTCTCACTCTGTTATTGATTATCACTCTTGATTCTCACGCTCTCATCGACTCACGCTCTTACTGACTCTCACGCTAACTCACGCTCTCAACCCTCACGCTCTGACTCTCATGCGGACTCCCCGTGAGGCTGTGAGCACCGCGAGTGGAGTCGTCTCAATACCAAACCCGTAATTGCCACACACTCATATATTCACTCTCACAGTCAACACAGCTAACATCAGTGGCGAGTCACATCTGAACACATCTATTACCGCCCCATCCCTCCATTCAACCTGGACTGACCAGCGTGAAGTATGATCAAAGACCTCCCGTGACCCATATAGGTCTGGGGAGGCCTTCATCCAGTAGAGGACTGACAGGACCCAAGACATTTGTATTGACTTTACAACGAGAGAAGTGGAGATTTGTCCACCTCGTGTCCCGCATCACACCACTTCTCATCCAGAACACCTTCGTCTCCCTGGTTATGAGTGAACTTAACCACAGGCAATCTATCCACATAGCCTAGGACTTCATGAAGAGAATGATAATCTTTAATTAGACTGGAATAATTCAATGAGCTATGAAGATTTTTTTTTCACATATGTCCAGTAGTGGCGGGTCAGAAAGTAAAAACAAACGCATCGTCACTCCATCATACGTAATAGTAACAGTAGTTCGCCATCATCATCAGCCACAATCTAGCATCAGTCAGATAGTTCTTCACCATCATCAGCCAAAATCCATCATTAGTCATAGTCTCATAAAGTTCACCATCGGCCACAATCCATCATCAATGCATATATTATTAGAGTATGTTTTTTGTTTGCATTTTGACCACAAGTATTGTGGTTAATGCAGACATGATTCTTTGTAAAAGGTTTCAGTTTGATATTTTAACACCTGTTTTGTTGCCAGATAAAAGGGGAAAAACCTATTCTCATCAGTCATAATCTCATATAGTTCATCAGCCACAATCCATCATCAGTCATAGTCTCATAGAGTTCACCATCATCAGTCATAGTCTCATATAGTTCACCATCAGCCACAATCCATCATCAGTCATAGTCTCATGTAGTTCACCATCATCAGCCACAATCCATCATCAGTCATAGCATTCATCATCAGGTGAGTCTTGACGATTCGGCGATGCGATTTGGCCCGCAAAGCGATTGAATCATCCTGCATGACGCCGTCTTCGGCTGAAAAAGCCACCAGGTTAGGAAGTTAGAACCCTGATCAGTAGCACCGAGACTCAACAGCTAATTCAGTTCACATGACGGCCGGTCACTCACTCACGTTACTGGTAACCCATTGTGTCTTATGCTGGCCGATGAACGGGCCTGCATCAGTGTGCTAACACGCAGCATGCTGTGCCCTGCAGGTCATCTTCGGGCCCATGTTCTCTGGCAAAAGGTAACCCCAGCACATTCTCGACACGAACTGCGCTAGCAGATCTTCAACCCCAGTAAGGCCAATACTCATCAACACTGCCCTGGCCTCAGTGCTGTTAGGATTATCTCTTTCACATGGCATTAGGAATACAGGCTAGCTATAGATTTTCATCTGGTGACTTTTAACTCTGAAACTTTAACGCCCATATTGGATTTTATTTCGTACTTTTGTATTTAAGTGGATTACGTTTTAATCGCATTGGGAGGCTGGTTGGTGACGGAGTGGTTGATATATATTCGCGCCTCACAGTAAAATGCTGACTCATACAAACTCCACACAAAAGGTAAGCGGCCTTCTGTGTGGAGTTTGTACGTTCTCCCCCTGTTATGCATGGGTTTCCTCTGGCTTTTCTCTAGTTTTCTCCTGTAGCTAACCACACACACAGAATATCATTGATATTGGCCAGTCATCACAGTGTAGCAGGATCCTCCTGAAAAAAAGATCTTCAGGCTGAGTGTGGCTTTCTGGGAAATAAACTTTAATTGTTTATGCACTGTAATAATATTAAATGTTAATCGGTGCATTTAATATATTATAACGTAGAGTTCCAACAGTAAAACAAACACTCGAATTGAAGATGTTTTTATTTGTTCAACCAAATACTGTTTGCTTTTGTAACTGGACTGGATTTGTTTTTTAATAATCTGCACATGGGGACACAACCCTCATGTGCAACAACCACCACACCAACAACCACAGCCGCCATTCACCACTACGTGGTGGTGTTGATGCGGTGGCCATGGAGCTCGTGCCAGGCTAAGTGCACGTTGTGGTTTGTCAAATGTGGAAGGCGTTGGCTGGTTGAGATGACCATTGGTGATCCCCAGTGTGCCATCTTGTGAGTGTCGCTCTTCAACTCTCCGTTGTTT
The DNA here is from genome assembly GCF_048934315.1 of Petromyzon marinus. Classification (NCBI taxonomy): domain Eukaryota; kingdom Metazoa; phylum Chordata; class Hyperoartia; order Petromyzontiformes; family Petromyzontidae; genus Petromyzon; species Petromyzon marinus. The sequence goes on along the minus strand of NC_133717.1, from coordinate 671,314 downwards.
TTGGAGAGAGATTTCTTTCAACTGCCCAGTCGCGTCCTCCACGAACCTCCTCTACAGAGACCGATCTTGATTCCGCTGGTATTGGTCATCAGCAATTCCGCTGAGCTCCACATCCTTTTACCGCATTAAACCCACCTCTCCTCCAGCCTGTCCCATGCCCGTTTATAGCACCCTCTATCTAGGCAAATAGAAGCTGCTTTAGCATGTGGTGGCTGGGCATGCGTGCTACATGACCCAGCCAACGCATCCTTGCCTGCTGCAGAAGCTCACTGATAGATGTGGCTCGATCCATATCTTTCAAGGATCTCACACAATCCAGTCTGGTTATAAACCCAGGATGGCTTGCAGGCAGGCCAGCCTAAATATTTAAACTGGCGAAGATGTTCCTTCAAAGTGGCGCACATTTTGCAAGTATACAGAAGGAAGGGCATAACTGGCTGAGAAGACCCGGTACAATTTAGTAGGAATGTGTATGACTATCATGTATTAGTGTCAGAAATGCATTCAAAGTCAGAGTGATTTCATGCTCAAATGAGCATTGATGTTGCCGTGGTCTGTGATGCTGAAATGCTGCTATACTGCTTCGATGTTGCTGCTAATGTTGCTGCTGTGGTGCTGCTGCTGTGATGATTTCCCGCAGCACGGAGTTGTTGAGACGTGTGCGCCGTTTCCGTGTCACACGGCACGAGTGCCTCCTGATCAAATACGCACGTGACACGCGCTACTCGGAGAGTGGGCTTGCCACACACGACCAGTACGTACACGCACAACATACACTATAACAGCAGGCTCGCCGCGCACGACCAATACGTACACACACACATTATACACACTCTACACACTCACTACACACATACCAAACCACACATGCTACTTAGAAGTGGTTTATAGAGCCAATAACTCACTGCTCTAGTCTGTGCCCTGTCTCTTTGTGTGTGTTCTCTCTCACTCTGTGTGTCTGCCTCTGTATACCTTTCTTTATTTGTCTGTGTGTGTGTTTGTGTCTGTGTTTCTATATCTGACGTTCTCTGTGTGTCTATGTGTGTCTCTGTGTCTGATTCTGTGTGTATTTGTCTGTCTCATTCTGTGTTTGTGTAGATATGAGATGGCAGCTGTTCCGGCGTCATGTCTGTACGACATTCATTCCCTCGCACTGCCCTGCTCCGTCATTGGCATTGATGAGGGCCAGTTCGTGAGTAACACACACTGCGACTCAGAGACAAAGATCCCCCGTGTAGTCTACGCTGGCTTTTGGGACAAGTTCTGTTAGTTGGAACCTATTAAGGCTGGCATGGCATAAAAGGGGGTGAGTGGCCAGCAGTACACCTGGCCGCCTTTATCTCCCAAGTGACGATGTCTACACACCGCACCAAGTTATCTTATAAGGCTGAATCTGCCTAGGGGAGGCCCAGTACCATTTCAGATATTTGCTGCTGATGTTCGCTGTGAGCAGGAATTGAACTCGGGTTGCTAGGTTAATTGCACAATGCGCTGTCCCATGCGCCACCCCTTCACTCCCGTGGGCCTGTGTGGTACAAAAGACAAAGATGCTTCGTAGCCTTCACAGGTGTTGGGGCAAGTGCTGTTAGTGAGCACCTATGAAGACCGGCACGGCACACGAGGAGGTCGGTGGCCAGCACCTTTGTCTCGCCAGTGGGAATGTTTTTACACACCGCACCAGGTACTCATTTGGGGCTGAGTCGACCTAGGGGATGCCCAGGACTGGTTCAGCTATTCGTCCCCGATGTTGGCTGCGAGTGGGAATTGAATTCAGGTCGCTGTGTTCGCAGCACAGCGCGCTGATGACTGCTGCATTGCTCCCCACTCCCTGTGTGGTACACACATATGCACATACATATACACATATAAAAGACAAAGAACCGCCATATAGCCTGAACAGACTATTGGGGCAAGTGCTGTTGGGGCGCACCTATGAAGGCCGGCACAGCACGCGAAGGGGTGGGTGGCCAACAACATGCCCAACTGCCTTTAATTTTCCAGTGGTGATATTTACACACCACACAAGGTACTCATTTGAGGCTGAGTCGACCTAGGGGAGGCCCATGACCAGTTCAGATAATATCGTCACTGGTTTTGGCCATGAGCAGGAACCGAATTCGGGTTGCCGGCATTCGTAGCGCAGCATGCTAACCCTACACTACTGCTCCTCACATAACAACAACAACCGCCATTCGCTACTAAGTGGCGGTGACATCACCATGACGCTTGTGCCAGGCCATGTGCACCTTGAGGCCACGTGAAGTGTCGAATGCCCGCGGGCAGGAGGTCACGGGGCAGACCCATGTGCCACGGGTCGACTGACTAAGATGACTGAGATCACTGGCTGATACAACACCTGTGCCCCCTACTGTGCCAACCTGTTGTGGTTTAGCCACCCGGCGCTCCGCTCGTTGTTGTGAGCGTCGCTCCTCCGCCCTCCGTTGTTGTTGGAGGGCGAATACCTCCAACTGCCCAGTAGCGTCCTTCACGAGCCTCCTCCACAGAGGCCGATCTTGACACCGCTGGTACCAGTCATCGCCAAGTTCACTCAGCTCCACGTCCTCCTGTACCACAACACTCCGTCTCTTCTCTAGCCCGTGCCGCGCCCGTTTAGCCCCTTCGATCCGGCCGAACAAAAGCTGTTTCGGCATGCGGTGGCTGGACATGCGGGCTACATGACCCAGCCAACGCAGCCTTGCCTGCCGGAGGGTCTCACCAATGGGACCTTGCCCAGATCTTTCAAAGATTTGTGAGCTCCTCACACAATCCAGCCTGGTTAAACCCAGGATGGATCGTAGGCAGGCTTGCCTAAATGTTTCTAACCGGCGAAGATGTTCCATTAGGGGGGTCCACGTTTCACAAGCGTAGAGAAGGGAGGGAATGACTGTGGCCGAGAAGACCTGAAGCTTAGTGCGGAGCGACAGACCAGGTAGCTTCGACACAGCGTTACGCAACCGATGAAAAGATATTGCCGCTCGACTGATTCGGAGTGAGACCTCTGCTGTTAAATTGGAGCCGGTCATAAGCACACTGCCCAGGTATGGGAAACTCTCCACTCTCTCCACAACTGCCCCATCACCGATTGGGAGTTGTGGGGGTGGAGTGTCCGATGGTACAAAATATCCAGGCAGGTGCTTAGTTTTGGTGGGGCTGATGGTAAGGCCTCATCTCTTAGTGGCACGCTCCAGTCTCAGCAAGCAGCGTCTCCAACTCCTCCTCTGAATGAGCAGCTATTACCAAATCATCGGCATACATAACGTGGTTGAGCAATAGGGAGCCATCCAATGACCGCACCCGGGCATCGATCAGCCTCCCATTATATCTGTACCATATGGAGATTCCCCCGGTACAGCTATGGAAGGCTTCACGAACTACGTGGTCGAAATAGATGTTAAATAATATGGGAGCCAGAGGACATCCCTGTCGCACCCCAAGGTGTACAGGGAATGGCTCTGACTCCCGGCCACGTAGTTTTACCCGGGCCCGCTCCCCATCATGAAGGTCCTTAATGATCGTGAGCAGAGGGTCAGGTACTCCAAAAGCATGAAGAACAACCCAGAGACCAGGCCTACTGATGGTATCATAGGCCTTGACCAGGTCAATAAAGCAGAGATGTAGGTCTTGCTGGAATTCCCTACACCTCTGCTGTAGCAGACGGACAGAACATATGGCATCTGTGCAGGACCACCCTTTCCTGAAACCGCATTGGGGCTCCGCAAGCCTCTCCTCAGCGTGCCTGGCAAGGCGATGTTGAATAATCCTTGCCAGGACCTTTCCTGGCACACTGAGGAGTGAGATGCCCCTATAGTTGTTACAGTCTGTGCGGTCCCCCTTAAAGAGGCGGACCACCAGGGCATCCTTCCAATCCTGCGGAACCCGTCCAGTGGTCCAGAGTGTTGTTATGATGTCATATAGGGCAGTATGTGCACAAATGCCACCCTCCCTCAGCATTTCGCTTGGGAGATCATCTCTGCCCACTGCCTTTCCTGGTCTCAGACTCCGGATCGCCTTCAGTACTTCCTCAACAGATGGCACTTCAGCCAGCCACTCACAGGGGGTGACTTCTTCCAATATTTGAGGCACCGCAGCCTCAGCAGGGTCATCCTCACTTTGTGCCACGATGTTTTCCTGGCTGAGGGATTTTCCCTCCCCCAGGACCTCAGAAATGCTCAACAAATCTGCAAACCTGTTCCTGGGGGTCAGAGATTGGATCACTGTTTTTTCCCCTAATAATGGTAATAGGTGTGGCGCTGCAGGTTACTTTTTTGATGGAGTTAAATAGAGATTTGTGATCGCGGGCCACTGAGGCAGACTCCATCTCCTCAGCAACCCGCGACCACCACACATCCTTGCAGCGCCTCACAGCTCTCCGAACCTCCAAGCGAAGGCTGCGGTAAGCCTCCTCATTCTCTGACATGGGATTCTGTAGCCGATGACAGTGGGCCTATCGCTTTTTCTCAACCATCCTGAACACCTCTGTCAGCCAGGGTCTCTGGGGAGGTCTGGACCGTGTACCCAATGCAGCCATTGCAGCTGCATGAGTCAAGTCCTAAACCTCGCCCATTTACCTTCGACATCAGGAGGAGTGGGGGACGATGCCAACCCCTCCTCACATATACACACGTACACATGCAATTACCGTATTTTCCCGCATATAACCCGCGGGGTATGCCACTTTTTACAAACAAACCAAGACCCTGCGGGGTATATGGAGGTGCGGGCTATCCCAAAAATATTTTACACGTGTAACATGTCGTAACACGTTACATTTTTTCATGGTAGGACTATCCACTATGCAACACTTATCTTTGACTAAAGCACTGCTGAATAAACCACTCACACTAAAATTCAACATGTTATCACGTTTTAGTTTATTCGAATTGTTTGTACAATGAAACGACAATGTTTGAAGTGGGCGCACTTTGTTTACCGTAATACTTTCAGTGGCTGTAGGGGGGTGCGAAAGTTTCAGCTGAGGTAATTGATTGCACAATGGGAAGGGCCTTAACAAGCGTCTACCAATTTCGATTTAAAGCTTTCGTGACTGCAGGGATTTATCTTCTGGATTCTTTCGGTGAAGTCACGTAGAATGGAGATAAAAAAAACAGAATTAAATTCTCACGACGTTTCGGCCACAACACAAGTAGCCTTCCTCAGGTGAAGAAACAGGACTGTCCGGAAGACAGCGCTGTCTTCCGGACAGCTACTTGTGTTGTGGCCGAAACGGCATGAGAATTGTATTCTATTCTCATTTTTTAATTATTTTATCTCCATTCTACGTGACTTTACTGAAAGAACCCAGAAGAAGCATCTACCAGACGTGGAATCATAATTGCTGAGTCCCTTAGGCCGCTGCTATTGGCTGAGCACTATACAGTCACGACCATGAGCTTTGTTTCAAACTTCCAATGGCTTTGTTGCCAGGAGGCAATGGCGTCACCGTAGTGCTGCTATTGTCAGCGCACTGCACAATCTACCAGTGCTAAAACTGTACAGGGGTAACTACCGGTCCAGTAGCTGTAATATGATGAGGTCGAATGCTGGTAAGCCTAACAAGTACGCTTACTTACGGTAGTTATCTACCAGTTATGTGTTACTTATTTATTGGATATTTACTTTTGTTACTTATTTACTGTTTTAAGTTCACTCGTTTCCGGTTAGTTTGTTTTCTTTGTGCACGTTATGATTTTAATGTTAACAATTTATAGTGGAATGTATTACAAATGCAAACTTTGTATTAATATGATGGAATTAATCTGCGGTAACGACGTTAAAGATATGAATGCATGCGGGGTATATGGAGGTGCGGGCTATTTGAAATTTGTTTTACACAAAATGCTATTTTTGCGGGGTATATGCGTCTGCGGGTTATATGCGTATGCGGGCTATATGCGGGAAAATACGGTACACACAAGGCTCCATGAGTCTGCCACACTACGGACATTATGGTAACGGGACAGCACGGTAACAAGACACAGGCCGACACAGTTAACGCGCAGCACATACTACTGCCATGCCGTGATGGTGAGTAGTGCACTGCGATCTAGAGGTCGTCGTGTTCGATCTCCCAGCATGGGAGTCGATTGGGCTGCCCTGATCGATTGGCGAGCCCTGGTTTGCACGCCTCACAAGCGAGAGAGAGTGCTGACACGTGGCATGCCATTCCACAGTTCCCAGACTGTGTGCAGTTCTGCGAGGAGATGGCGAACTTGGGCAAGACTGTCATCGTCGCGGCCCTCGATGGAACATTTCAGCGCAAGGTTTGTGCCCCCGCCCCCATGTCTGAAAAATTCTCAAACGTCCAATAGTTCCACTTTTAAATTTTTACTGATTAGCAAACACCGAGCAGCAAACACCGCGATCAACTCGGCCTGTGTAGGCTCCACGGGGTGGTGTGTGTGCGCGGTGCCTTGCTGGCCTTCATAGGTAGTCGCTAACAGCACTTGCACCAATAGTCTGTTAAAGGCTATATGGGGAAACTTTTTTGTCTTTGTGTCTGTGTGAGGCAGGCGTTTGGGAACGTTCTGGCACTGGTGCCGCTTGCAGAGAGTGTGGTGAAGCTCAGCGCTGTTTGCATGCGCTGCTACAAGGAGGCGGCCTACACCAAGCGCCTGGGCTCCGAGACACAGGCAACGCTCTCAGATCATTCACTGTGCTCTTCCCTCACTCCCCTTTACCGTGCAACTGATGTGCTTGTGATTGGGTTTCCTGTGTGCATGTGCGTTGAGAGGGAGTGTGAGTATGGGGAGCAGTAGTGTAATGGTTCATGCACTGCACTACGAACTCGGCAACCCGATCTCAATTATCGCTCGTGACAAACACCATTGCCAATTATCTGTACTGGTTCTGAGCATCCCTGAGGTTAACTCAACATCAAGATGAGTACCTGGTGTGATGGGTATATATTGCCAATAGTGAGATAAAGGCAACTGGTCGTGGTGTTGGCCATCCACCCCCTTCATGTGCCGTGCCAGCTTTCATAGGTGCTCACGAAGAGCACTTTTCTCAGCAGTCGGTTAAAAAGGCTACATGGGGGATCTTTGTGTGAGGTGTGATTGAGAGAGAGTGTTCGTGAGTGTGGCGCAGTGATTAGCACACGGTGCTATGTAAACCGGTGACCCGAGTTCGATTTCTGCTCACAGCCAACGTCGGTAACATACATCTGAACCGGTCCTGGGCTTCCCCTAGGTCGACTCGGCCTCATTTGACTACCTGGTGCAGTGTATACAACATCAGCAGTGGGGAGGTAAAGCTGGCTGGGCGTGGTTACGGCCACGCCACCTCCTCCTGTGCTGCGCCGACCTTAATAGGTGATAACTAACAACACCGGTGGACTCTTTTTGCGCAGGTGGAGGTGATAGGAGGAGCAGACAAGTACATGTCCCTGTGCAGACTCTGCTACTTCCACTCGGAGCACGAGGCGCTCCTGTCAGAGCTCCCGGCTGAGAATGAGACTCCGCTCGGCGCCACCGCGCAGGCGGCACCGTCGTCACGCCTCCCGGCTCGGCAGCTCTTCCCCCTGCAGCCTCACAACTCGTAGCGGTGCCACGCCGGTCTCCAGAGGGGAGCGCCTGCCGTCTTTGTCGCGCAGTACGAACGGCACTCCTCAGAAGGAGGCAGACATTGAGCATTTTATATCTGCCACTCGTACCTGATTTTTTGCTTGAGGCCACGTAATGATCTGGACACATTTGTGCGTCATTAAGAATTCGATAATTGTCATGCGATGCACGAGCGTTTAATGACGTGCCAGTTATTATTGTTTGGGCTCAACTCGCCGGTAAGCCGATAAACAATTCTCTCAACCAAGCATCTTTAGGACGAGATCCAGAAAATCAGTCAGAATCACTTCCTGGATCTTTATTCTGAATTCCTGGCACTTTGTCCTGAAGACTTGATGCAGTTTCAATAAAACGTAATTTCTTATCTAATCGATGTTAAATCTGGCTGTGAGAATAGTTTTTTCTAACTCACCGGTAAATGAGCTGAAACAATAGGTGTGTCTTTAAACGCTTGCACGCTGTGAAACTAATTTGTTTGGCTGTGTCGGGTGGTGAAGGGTTTCACTGCATGGTCTAATCCAAAAGTCAATGATGATTTCTAACATATTCTTAGCTCTTTCGGTAAAGTCACGTTGAAGGGAAACAATAAAGAGAACAATAAAGAGCTTAGAATATGAATTACTGCAGTCACGAAAGCTTTAAATCAAAATTTGATTTCTAACATTGTCTGCAATAAATATCAATTTTTAAGGCTGTATATAATTGTGGAAATGCCAGCACACTACGCCGGCACTTCTTACAACACCAAAGACGTGCACTGGCACTATTCCTATTTCTCTGCTTTGATGTTCGTGCAGATGGGAAAGAGCAGCGAGAGTGACTGGGTGTGTGAGAGTCAAGGTGTGTGCGACGTAAATTTTGTGAGTGCAAGTTTATTAGGTGTGCGAGCCGATGCGTGAGTGTGCGAGTATCGGTGTGGGATGCGGTACATTCGGGTGAAATATTACCACTCGTATATTGACGCCACGTGCTATATTATATTACTAAATATGGACAATGACGAACATTGTCATTTTAAAAAGAATAAAAAAACTACTTTGACCTGTATCTAGAAGCCGTCTCTTTGAATTGCCATTGGCTTGAGTGAGGTTTTTTGGTGTTCCAGTACCACGCCACGTTCGGTGTGTAGCTTCTCACTCGACATCACTGTGGTTTGTCTTCGATTGCCATTCATGATGGAGATGTGCACATCAGCCTGTTGATGTTCTGATTACTCCAGTGTGAGGAGGAATGTCAAAACCAAGAGCTGTGATGTTTGTCTCGAATGAGGAGGTGTTTATTCTGCATGTCCGCGTTGTTCCACTGTTTGCGACCATTCTTCTGGATCTGAGTGAGATCCTCAGATGGTAATAGCAGCATGATCCCAGAATGGGGAACTGGGCTTGAGTTGACGTTGGGGTACATTACTGAGGTCTGGTTTGATGAGTAGGTTATTATTGCAAGAAAGTGTGTAAACTCTACAGTTTGCAAGTCTGCCAATATTTGATGGCAGGATGTTTGCCAGAACAGGGTACCCAGGGTATTGATTGGTGCCTGGTTGAGAGTTATGGTGTGCATCGCGTTATTCAACTGTGCATCTAGGAGTTGTGTGTGCGAGCTCCTGGACCAGGCTGCAGCACAGTTACTCTGCCACTGAGTAGATCAGTGAGAGAGTGGCAGTTCTCAGAACATCACCTGAGGCTCCCCAGGTTGTTTCTGGCAAACTAATATACGTGGACAGCTGCCACTGCGGGTGTCAGAGTGTATCGTTGTTGTGATGTATTTGTGGATTGGGCATTTCGTCGTTGTGTTGTACAATCTGTTCTGGATGACCACAGTCGGATAATGGAGAGTTTTAATTTCCAATTGTGCATCAGGTATCTGCATCTGCCATGGTTTGTGCATATGCATTTAGGGTAGACCATGAGCTTTATGGAAGATCAAACCCAGGGATCTTCTGCGTTGGGTCTTTCACGAGGTGTTTTTGAGTTCTTTTGAACTCCAGCTCTCCAAGCTTCATTGGGGTTGAACTCGCAATGTGTGAAGGTGAAGTCCATGGGTCCAAAAGGGCTTGCGGCGTGACTTCAAGCGATAACGAGGGACGTTATTGAGGTCCTGATGAATGGGAAGGCGACTGTTTTCCTCGATTCGCAGGGCTTCCCAGAGGGTTGCAGCGTTTCGGCAGATGGATGGGGGAGAGATTTGTGACAGCACGGGCAGCCAGGGTATTGGGGGTCGATTGGAGGGTTCCAGTGATACACCGCATTTCTTTGTTCAGTTCGACATCAACAAGTCGAGTGTGACTACTGATTTATACTGGTGCACAGTACTCGGCTACAGAGTACACAAGGGCCATCGTTAATGTCCGTTGCACTGTTGCTGATGCTCCCCAGGTTGTGCTTGCCAGTTTATGGATAGCAATCATCGCCCCCTACAGGCAGACTAATGCCATCTCGCAGAAGCTTGATGCCATAGGCTAGACCACATCGCCCCCTACTGGCAGATGAGGGCACAGGGACCGGTCGACTGAGGGTGCCCTTTCAGCGTGAAGCGCCCAGCCGTTCTCAGTCATTCACCTGTCGGCCCTTGTGTCTCCACCGTGGTTGCCATCAGAGTCGGGGGGCTGGCGTCTGTGGGTGGTAGGGGTTGATTTTTCACGGAGGGATGGGGGGCTGATATAGCAGCAGCTGCTTCTCGGGTCTCGCGGTGGAGTCGGCACTCAAAAGAGGAGCCCGGGACCACTGCATAGGAGTATGTGGCAACTTATGTCCGACTGGACATCTGTGGGAAAAAAGAGCTTTATAGCTCATCGGATTCTTCCAGCATTTCTGATTCTGAACTCGATCTTACCTGCATCGATTCCCGCGTGGGATTCACCGAGCCGTGCGCATGCGCAGTCCCGGCAAGCACCAGGCCGGATCCCCGGCACGTGAATGGGGGCCAAGCGCCCCGTGCCGGCACATGAATGGACGCCAAACCTGGTCACTCGCGGCCGCCGCATTCTCTCTGCGATGTTTCTGCCCGCGGAATGTTCACTCGGCTCATTTTCAAATTGATTTGCTGAAAAAAAATCTTATACTTTTTTGTGAATGACTTTCCATTTTTTTCATTCCTGTAACGCGGTTTGCTTTTTAGCGCTGATTTTTGTTTTGCTTTTGAAGTGGCGAGGACCCCCCCCCCCCCCATAGTCTAGCAGGGAGAGTCCTTGCTATCATCATCTAAGGCAGCGGTTCAAAGCGTGCCTGACTGCTGCTGCAGACACTGAATGTTGAGACCGGTCCCGACTTTTTCAGTACGCAACCCCTAGAAGCGCCGTGTGACTGATGGGAATGTGTAAACAAAACGTTCGTTTGTCCATAATATAGGTGTCTGGGTTACATCTCGTAAATATAAATGTGTCCTTAAACCCACCGCCACCCGACACAATGCGTTACTAAATTATGGTTTAAAGCTTTCGTAACTGCAGGGATTCATATTCTTGGTTCTTTCGGTAAAGTCACGTTGAAGGGAAACAATATAATACCACACCTGATGATGATTGCTTGTGTTGCAGTCGAAACGTCGTGAGAATTTTATTTTTTTATATTTTTATTATTTTATTGTTTCCCTTCGACGTGACTTTACCGAAAGAACCAAGAATATAAAAATGCGTTACTAGTTCAGCACACGCCGGTGTGTTGGTGAGTAAACCTACGACAATTTACAATTCGAGTACTCTGACGTTTCGCCTAATTACAACCAGCCGCATGATCAGGTGACAGCCAGAATTGTGGAGAAATCCTGCTCCTGTTTCGGTCTTTAATAGACGGGAGATAAATGTGATGCCGTCACTTGTGATCCAATAAGGGGGGGTAATTTAGTCATTACAATAGATATTCTTTGGGTCTTTCGGTAAAGTCAGAAGATAGGTTCAAAGAAAATAAAAAAAACTACGAGCTTTCGATCGCAACACAACAAGCATTCGTTATCAGGAAGAAAAAAAGAGGGGGGCAGCTGCGGAGGCAGACTTTTAAAGGTTTTGGATACTTATTACATTATTATTACAATGGAAACTTATTGTTTGGGTTATTCACAGTTAACACACGGTAGGGATGCACATTATGCGTGCACAGTATCCATGCACATTATGCAAGCACATTGTGTATGGACATTATGCATGTACATTGTGCATGTACATTGTGTATGTACATTACAGCTTCACATGCGAAAGTCTTCGTGGTAAACTGAGTGCGAGGCGGACGGAAACGAAGAGAAGTGGGGGGGGGGGCGCGAGTCGCCGCGTCTTGAGCCGCATCGAGCCGCCCCCTCCCTGCGCTGCGTTCCGTGGGGGCCCCCGGGGTCATTGAGCACGCGGGGACGGCTCCGGTGGTGAGGCGAGACGCGGTCTCAGCTACCGCATCTACACTGCGACACAGCAGCATAACCACAGCTACACTGCGACACAGCAGCATAACCACAGCTACACTGCGACATAACCACAGCTACACAGCAGCATTACGACGGCGACATAACCACAGCTACACAGCAGCATAATCACGCCTACACTGCGACAAAGCCACAGCTACACAACGACATACCCACTGCTACATAACGACAACCACAGCTTCACAACAACAGCTACACGACATAGCCACAGCTACATGACATAGCCACAACTACATAACCACACAACCACACCTACACACCAGCTACACAACGACACTACTGTGCATACAATGTGCTTACAATGTGCTTCTCTCTGTGTCTCTGGCACAGGGTGGCCGGTTAGAACACATTGAGGCTGGCCTGCCTACGAACCATCCTGGGTTTATCCAGGCTGGATTCTGTGAGGAGCTCACAAATCCTTGAAAGATCTGGACACGGTCCCATCAGTGAGCTCCTCCGACAGGCAAGGCTGCGTTCGCTGGGTCATGTAGCCCGCATGCCCAGCCACCTAATGCCCAATCAGCTTCTGTTTGAACGGATAGAGGAGGCTAAACGGGCACGACACGGGCTGGAAAAGAGATGGACTGATATGGTATAGGAGGTTGTGGAGCTAAGTGGACTTGCTAATGACTGGTAGCAGTGTTTTCAAGACCGGCCTCTGTGGAGGAGGCTCGTGAAGGACGCTGCTACTAGGCAGTTGGAGGCAGTCGCCCTCCAGCAATAACGGAGGGCAGATGAACGACGTCACAACAACGAGCGGAGCGCCTGGCGGATAAAACAGCAATTTTGATTTAAAGATTTCGTGACTGCAGTGATTCATATTCTTGGTTCTTTCGGTAAAGTCACGTTGAAGGGAAACAAAATAATAAAATATATATAAAACAATACAATTCTCACGACGTTTCGACTGTTACAGTCATCATCAGGTGTGAAAAAACCAACGGCAAGAAACATTTGAAAGAAGTGGCGGTTTGTAGTTATTTATTTTTAAACGTTTTTATTTAGTTACTTTTAAACGGTGTTTTTATTTATTTTAAAAACCCGATTTGACAGTTTGAAAATTTAATGTATGCATACATGAAATTTTCGTCTCCCCCCTCCTCTTTTCCGAACATAGATGGACTCGTCCTTCTAAACAAACTGTCAAATCGCTATCCGTGGTGCCAACGGTTTTTTAAAATAAATAAATACAACACCTAGGAATAGGTTTTACCCTTTTAACTGGCACATAAATAAAAACAACGTTTATAAATAAATACAAACCGCCACTTCTTTCAAATGCTTCTTGCCGTTGGTTTTTTCACACCTGATGATGACTGTGTTACAGTCGAAACGTCGTGAAAATTTTATTGTTTATATATTTTATTATTGTATTGTTTCCCTTCAACGTGACTTTACCGAAAGAACCAAGAATATAAAACACAGCAAGTTGGCACAGTAGGGGGCACAGCTGGTGCATCATCTGCCAGTCATCTCAGTCATCCCATGGTACCTGGGTCTGTCTCGTGACCTGTCGGCGAGCCTTCGACACTCAAAGTGCACCTGGCCTGGCACTGGCGCCGTGGTGGCCTCACCACCACTAAGTGGTGAATGGCGTCTGTTGTCTCTAACCCAATGAGGAGCGGTGGCGCAGTGGTTTTGGGCACTGTGATTCGAACCCGCCGACCAGAATGTTATTCCTGCTCACGGCCAACACAAGTGATGAATATCTGAACCGGTCCTGGACCTCCCCTGGTCGACTCAGCCTGAAATTAGTACATGGTGCGGTGTGTAAGCATCGGCATTGGGGAGGCATGCAAACAGATGTACTGGCCACCCCACCCCCTCGTGTGCTGTATGTATATATGTTTAACTTATTTCGCACCGTACGTAGCCAAACGTGCTAACCGGAGGTCCTGTGCCGGCCTTCATAGGTGCTCATTAACAGCCCTTGCACCAAACAGCCTGTGAGCTCTGCAAGCGAGGCTGCATTGACTGGGTTATGTAGCCCGCATGCCCAAGTAGCTTATGTTTGGCTGCATAAATGGGGCTAAGTTGGCGCAGCATGGGCTACATAAGAGATGGACCCGTGCGATACAGAAGGACGTAAAGCTGATTTGGATTGTTGAAGACCCAGCGGTGTCGAGATTGGCCTCTGTGGAGGAGGCTCGTGAAGGACGCTACTGCGCAGTTGGAGGCAGACGCCCTCCAACAACCAGAAGACGGTGGAGGAACGACGCTCGCAAAAGCAAGCGGAGTGCTGGGCGGATAAAATGTAGCAAGTTGGTACAGTAGGGGGCACAGGTGGTGCATCAGCCGGCCATCTCAGTCAACCTATGTCACCTGGGTCCCATTAACTGCTAGTGAGCCTTTGACACTTCACCTGGCCTCAAAGTGTATCTAGCCTGACACAAATGTTTTGGCGAAATGGCGGATTTTCCATACATATTTTTCCATGTGTACGTCCGTGTGTACACATCTACGGCTCTCTGCGTGGACGTACAGCCGTGTGTGTGTGTACATCATACGTGTACCGTACAATCTGCGTCTCCCCCCCCCCCCCTCGTGCGGTGTCAGTGAGCCAGGATTTCCTCTGGAAATGGGGCTGCTGTCGCGCGTGGCGCTCGGCCTGGTGCGTGGCGCCGACCGCACCTCACCGTTTACGAGCAAACGCGGCCCGCGAGACTTCTACAAGGGCCGCGGGGCACGCATCGCCGGGCGTCACACGCCCTCGGGGAAGTTCGTGCCGGTGCGGGAGATGATCCCGGAGCTGGTCGTGCCGGACTTGACCGGCTTCACGCTGCGGCCGTACGTTTCGTACCGGGCGCCCCCCGGCTCGACGGCACCACCCACTGCACAGAGCCTCTTCGATGCCGTGGTGGCGCCCGACATGGAGCGCGACATCAAGGCCGGAGCCTTCGACCCGGACGCGCTCGAGAAGTACGGGTTTGAGCCATCGCAGAGCGGGAAACTTTTCCAACTCTACCCTAAGAACTTCCCGCGGTGATCTCCCTCCCCGCCTGCCCTGCCCGCGGTTCTCCTTGGTTCCTGCGAAATGAATAAACAAAACGTTTGTCTCCAGTTTAAATTGTCGGTCTTTTATTTTCCATTAACATTACCTTTTCAAATTTTCTTGCTGTGGTTTTCACACCTGATGATGATTGCTTGTGTTGCAGTCGAAACGTCGTGAGAATTTTATTGTTTTATATTTTTATTATTTTATTGTTTCCCTTCTATGTGACTTTACCGAAAGAACCAAGAGTATGAATCCCTGCAGTCACGAAAGCTTTAAATCAAAATTGCTGTGTGCATCAGAGAACTGGATCCTAACCAAGCATTACAGAGAGGTTGCTTCACCTGAGCACCGGTGTTGTGAGACAGAACGCTGAGTATTTGGGAATGTTGTAGCGAGGCAGGAGAAGCGATGCAGAGGTCCAGAAGAAACGCGAAGCAGGAGGTCAACGTTACAGATGTGATCGAGCAGAAGCGGGTACACTGGGTGTGGGCACGTGCAAGGTGGGGGGGCCTAATAAATTTGGTTTGCTGTCATATCTCAAGTTTTGGTGAGATTTGCTCTGCTACATGCTGACCAGGCGTGTGTGTGAAGAGTCCAATCGACTGTGGTTATGAACCCATTTATGCTGCTGGTTGGATAGAAGCCGTGAAGGGCGATTTGATAAACATGCAGCTCCACTTGAACTGCCTTGCCAGGAGATAGAATTGAACCAAATCGGAGGGTACTGCCCATTACACCATCAATGTGACAGATGCCTTTTCTCAAGGTTTAAAATTTGAAGTTAATTTTGTATAAAGAGGTGAGAACTCAAGAGGGGTGCTGTGGTGGAGATATGGTAACTACCTCTCGTGGTATACAGGAGATCGTGGATTCAATTCAAACCGTTGTATATGTGGAGTTTGCATGTCTCTCGCATGGATTTTTCTCCAGGTCCCCCAGTTTTTCTTTCACATTTATAATCAACATCACGCGTTTAGAGTATTTGGCCGCAATACATTTCAACATGATAAGCCACTTTGTTGAGCGATCATTTGTGACCAGGTCGCTTCTGAAAAATGGCTACATCGCTCATTGGGCCTTCCCTGGTAAAACAAAAAATACAGATTACACCACTGAAACCAAATATACATTGGAACAAAAAAAACAGTCGCCCTCCAACAACAGCGGAGGGCAGAGGAGCAACGCTCAAAACAACGAGTTGGAGCACCGGGTGGCTAAAACGCGGCAAGTTGGCACAGTAGGAGGCACAGCTGGTGCATCTGCCAATCATCTCAGTAAACCCATGGCACCTGGGTCTACCCCCATGACATGTCAGCGAGCTTTCGACGCTTCACGTTGGCCTCGAGGAGTACCTAGCCTGGCACAAGCGTCGCGGTGACGTTTCGCTACTTGGTGACGACCGCCTGCTAGCTGCTGGTCCCGGGCTGCGTTTTGGCGCTGCTTGGAGGTGGCCGCGACACCAGCCAGGAGGCGATGGGGAGCCACCAGGCTGGAGTCTACCAGGCAGGCAGCAGGGGGCTATCCGTGCGGATCGGGCCGCTTGTGAGAGTCCGTGGTGAAAGGGACACTCACCCTGTCTGGTAGGATGGGGATGGTTTCGTTTAATATTTGTGTTTTTTTTGGCCTGTGCACTTCTGCAGTGTGTTTGCGTTGATCGTTGTAACGTTCTTACCCCGTGCCCCTACTGGACATCTGTGGAAAAAAAAGCTTTATAGCGCATCGGATGCCTCCGGTATTAAAACATATTCTGAATCGGATTCACTTGTTTTCCAGATCGGTGAATGGGTGCTGTATGCAGCACACCGAGCGTTAACTTTGACCCTGACCCGTGTGTGGAGAGTTCAATTTAAATGTGGCAGCTGTACTGAGGGACGAACTGCGCCGTGTCTTGGTGTGGTCATCAACTCTGTTATTTTTCTGCCTTCCCCAAGCTGTTCTCTCTGTTGCACTCCTATTGTGTTTGTGTTGTTGTGACTCGCTTGACCTCCTACCCCTACTCACAGCTCATCGGATTCCCTCCCCGAAGCATCGGCACGCAGTCTCATTCTGAATTGCAAAATTCTAAGATTGAGCGCATGACGTCATGTCAATATGACGTCACGCAAGCGATGTCTCGCTTTTACCCGAGGTGGACGTCATCGCCAGATGTTCTCGTCCACCCAAGAAAACAACGGGCTATTACGTCATTTCGCGCTGTCCTGCTTTGCCAAATTCAAGTTGCAAGAAGGAGAGGGCGTAACGTCATGTCCGCGGAGAGGTCACTCGTGACGTAGTGCCGGGCCCCGCAACGCTCGGGGAGAGGATAGGGCGGCTGAGAGACCGGGAGAGCGTGGGGAGAGCGGGGAGCGCGAGAGAGAGGGAGCGGGGAGCGTGCGGGGAGCGCGAGAGAGAGCGGTGAGCGCGAGAGAGAGAGGGAGCGGTGAGCGCGAGAGAGGGAGTGCGAGAGAGAGTGCGGGGAGCGCGAGAGAGAGAGCCGGGGAGCGCGAGAGAGAGAGCGGGGAGAGAGCAGCAGGTAGAGAGAGGGAGACGCGGCGCTGGGTGTGTGCGGCCCAGGGGCTCTGCTCTGCGCGACTGACGACGGCGGAGGGAAACAAAGACGGAGGCGAGGAGAGAGACGCAGTGAGGGAGAGACGGGGAGAGGAGACCACGGTGCTGGGTTGCGAGTCGCCTGGGAGACGCTTCCACAACAGTCGGCGACCCTCGCTCGCGCCACCAGTGCCTGGTGCGCTGACTGACTGCCATGACTGTACCATGACTGTACCATGAGTCTCTGTACCATTACTCTGTCTAATACCATGTCTCTCTCTAATACCATGTCTCTCACTCTCTGTACCATGACAATGTATCACCACTATGTGTACAAATACTTTCTCTGTACCATGACAATGTATCACCACTGTAACATGGTAATGTACCACCACTCTCTCTGTACCATGTCTCTCTACCATGACTCCGTACCATGAGTGTACCGTGATTCTGTACCTTGACAATGTACCATGTCTCTGTACCAAGACTCTCCTTTTAACTTCACTGCCAGGTCTCGGTGCCTCTCAGGACTGCGACCGTGTGTGTGTGTGTCTCGTCTCTATGCATCGTGACTGTGGCCCTCCTTGTGGGTTTGCTCTTGGCCTAGGGGAGAAGTGAGGAGTAGGTTGGCCCCCCGCCATGAACCTGTCCAAGATCGTGGAGAACGTGAAGATGGGCCGCGAGTTTGCGCTCTTGGGCCTGTACGACGCGGCGCTCGTGTACTACCAGGGCGTCCTGCAGGAGATCCAGCACTACATCGCCTCGCTCAAGGAGCCGCTACGGCGCCAGCGCTGGCAGGAGGTGACCTCGGCGAAATGAATCCCCACCGTCGTTTGAAATTCGTAGGAATCGCGAGCCAATGACACCGACGGCATTAAAAACCCCGTGACCATTGCCGATGACGGACGCACGTACGTGCACGTCATCGGGTTTTTCTTCCGATTCCGTTCCAACGACATACACGTACGTCACGTCGTCATAGGAAGGGAATCGGAAGAAAAAGGACATTCGAGAAGGTGTATGGCACAGTTTGGCGCCAGCTATCGTAAGAGTGTGGTCGTATCGCTACAGTTTTCAGCGGTGAGTGTGATGTCTTTAAAAACAGCGGCCCTACGCCTCTCTGAATAAAATTAACATTGAACCGCGGTGCACGGGGCATTGACCCTGCCTGGTAGGATAGGGATGGTTTAGTTTTATATTTCTATGTTTTTGGGTGATTTGTTTACCTTTCTTGTACTTTGCACTTCTGTCGGGTTTTTGTGTTGTTTGTTGTTGTAACGCTCTTACCCGCCCCTACTCGACATCTGTGAAAAGGAGCTTTATAACCCATCGTATTCCTCCTGCAATCTAAATAAATATTCTGAACTTGCGGTCATCTCGGAACGGGAAGAGGGTTATGCAGGTGGAGCATTTGAACTTCAGTATTTAGGTAGTATGGTAACTGGAGATGGAAGGTGCATCGCAGACATAAACAGAAGAATAGCATTGGCAAAAGATAAATTGCAGAATATGGGACCTATATTGAAGAATAAGAAATTGTTAATGACAACAAGAATTATAATACTGCAGCGTTGCATATGCTGGTCTGTATGGATGTGAAAGCTGGACCATTACAACAGGCCCTGCAGAGCGAACTGGAAGCGACAGAGATTTGGTTTTCAAGGAGGATGTTAAACATTTCACGGACAGACAAAACGAGTGACGTAAATGTAGTTTGGATAACGTCAGGTTACATAACAAGAAAATGTTTAAGAACAATCATAGAAATTTAATAGTTAGATTTCTTGGACTTGTAATGAGAAAACAGGGTACTGAATATAAACGTGGTTTTAACTGGGAAAATTATAGGTACCACAAGAAGCCAGGAAAGAGCGAATTATGTTACAAAATCAATTTGAACAACTGAGTAGCAAGCGCGAACTTCTCGAGTGAATATTGTGGACAGAGCTGCTAAGTGGAAGGAGGCCACGACCACCAGACGTCTTCGAGAAAGGACGTGGCCCGTAGAGGGAGGAGCGAGATGCAAATGCGACATTCGAGCTCGTTGAAAAAACGAGACAGGACGGACTAGAAACAGCGTGGGTGTGCTGTGAACCCATTCGGTCGAATCGCAACACTGAATTCACGAGGATTGACGTAACTGCCGGTGTTGACGGACGCAACGGGTCACCGCTGCGTACCTCATAGAGAGAGAGCGCCGGCGGTCGGGCTGCTGTTTAGCGAGTGACTAACATCGTTTGTCATGCGTGCCGCAGGTGAGGGCAGAAATGGTGCAGGAGTACGAGCAGGTGAAGGATATCGTCAAGACTCTCGCCAGCTTCAAGATCGACAGCTTCCCGCTGCAGGTTTACGAGGAGCCCACCCGAGACCCTGACGTGTGGCCGGCCCCAACACCCGCCGAGAACAGGTGACCGCAGGGGCAAGGTCATTTATAATACATTTTTAGTATGGTTATCACGCTTCTTTACCCAGGAAAGCCTGTATATTTGTAGTTTGTATGTTATCCCCGTGGTCACGTGGGGAGAACATCCAAAGTTCAAATATACAGCAGGCGTCGGGGTCGGCATCGAACCCACGGCCTCCTTGCATACCAGGCGAGGTAGTTATCATCTCACCACCGCGGCACCCATGCAAAGCACAAGCGCGTCCAACTCTGTCTGGACTTGAAACTGTTAACATGAACAGTAGTTAAAAATGTAGTACATTTGGTATTGGGTTTCACAGACGCGGGCTGCAGTAGTTTCACAGTAGGTGGGGGGCGATGTTGCTGTCGTGTGCAACCCCAATTGAGTCATTTGCGATGGGTTTTTTAAATCAAATTTGAACTGTGGCGCCAGCCACACAATGGCCTACCCATTTGCAATCACGTCAGGAGATCTCTAAAGTACCCTGAGAGTGAAGGAAGATGGCGCATAGTATTAGTATGGTTAATAACGCAGGGCAGCCTGCAGGAATCGAACCAAGAACCTCTAGCAACCTGCGAACGCACTAAATCGCTGGGCTGTGGTACCCCCTCAAACATTCCCACTTCATTTGTCTTTTCACAGGCATTCTCCTGCCATCTTCAGGCCAGTGGATGCAGGGAAAGGCAAGAGGGAAGTGAAGCTAGGTCGGAGGGAGCAGCAGGCAGCCGCCGCCGCCGCCGCTGGCAGGGTGAAGCCATCCCAGCCGTCGGCTCGGAGCGAGAAGCCGCGGATTTCTGTTCCCTCTGCCAAGGACAGGGAGGGGCGGGCACGTGGGCGCGACGCTGACAAGGTGAGGGAACTCGGGCACTCACCGCGTCCTCACACCTCGGCCTTTTTGTAATGTGATAAAGAATGTGCAACGCGCACGGTTGTCATTCACTCTCAAGAGCTAGAGAGACGGACTATTCAACCGCCACACTGCAGGTCACCTCACTTCCCTTTGTGCTTCTTCCCTTGACACCGCTCCACCTTTGAGACCCCTCCCATCGTCTCTTATCCCGAGCTCTCATGATGACAACCTTTCTCAATTCAAGAAGCGCGTTCGTAACTCTTTGCTACTGTACCTGTGATACTCATGCCGTTTATTGTTGGGGCCTTAACATTGTGGGGGCCTTTTGCACCTGCGCTCGGAAAATCGTTCGGGAAACCATTTAATCCTCACGTGTTTTGCTGGCGGGGAATGCGCAGGGCAAGCGAGGAGTTCAGGAGCCGCTGTCGGAAGAAGGGAAGAAGTTTGACGGAACAGGCTACGACAAGGATCTTGTGGAAGCTCTGGAAAGGGACATCGTCTCCCGCAACCCCAACGTCCG
Source organism: Petromyzon marinus (assembly GCF_048934315.1). Lineage (NCBI taxonomy): Eukaryota > Metazoa > Chordata > Hyperoartia > Petromyzontiformes > Petromyzontidae > Petromyzon > Petromyzon marinus. The sequence continues at coordinate 650,052 of NC_133717.1, read as the reverse complement.
CTGGTGAGCGTGGTGCCGCGTTACCACTGGTGTCCACTCGCTCCAGTCGCCGATCCCCCGTTTGGCCGGGGCCGTGTGCCTAGTGGAGGCCACGCCACGCTGTGCCTGGGGACGTAGCCGCACCCCCCCGCGTCGTCCCCACGATTGTTTTCCCACTGCTTGTGTTCAATTTTATTTTTTCGTGCTTGATTGCACATTTCTTACGAAGGAGTAATCTTAATTTTAAATCTTCGTTGTAATGGTGCATCTGAATACGTACGGTTGTGTTGTTGTTTTGCTGTAAACAGTAATTGTTGTCGTTCTGTTGTCTTGTTTAAGCCAGGTCTAACCAAGGTCAATCACTTATTGCAATTGAGAGTCATCCTCGTCGCTTCAATTCTCCCCTCTCGTTAACAAAAGAAACTGGGAACTCGCGTGACCGAGGCCGGTCTTAGTGGGCTGTCGCATCGCATGGTTTTTAAATTAGAGATTCACGTTCATTGACTCAGTTGTTACTGCCCTGCGGCGGTGTCATTCCCAGGGACGACATCGCAGACCTTGACGTGGCCAAGAAGCTGCTGGAGGAAGCCGTGGTGCTGCCAATGCTCATTCCGGATTTCTTCAAAGGCATCCGTCGACCGTGGAAGGTGAGACAGAGGGGTGGCGAAGGTTGACGCCCCTGGTGCCCAAGTTAGTGGGGAGCGTAGACACGGACACACGCCAGTAACTGTTACAGACTTCCCCAGTGGTGCGTGGTTACTTTGCACGGCAGGGCGGAAGCAGCGCAGTGGTGATGCCCGTGCTTCACAGCAAGGAGTGCCTGGGTTGGATCACCGACCCGGGCGCATTTCTGCCTGGAGTTTGTGTGTTCTCTCCCCGTGTTATGCGTGGGTTTCCTCCCAGGGTTCTCTGGTTTTCTCTCATGGCTAAAACAAACTGTACAATTAACCGGTATTGGTCAAAACATTCCATTGCTGAAAAATTGCCTGAAAATTACTCATGGGGTTACACACGGCAGCAACATCACTCCCTTCTGCAAAAATTTGGCAGGACCTTTGTGACAGAAGAAATCTTGACACTCACGCTTTCCTGGGTATAAAAGTGTAATAATATGAATGTTGTGCACTGACGAGTCTCCCATTGGCAGGGTGTGCTCATGGTCGGCCCTCCAGGCACAGGCAAGACCATGTTGGCCAAGGCCGTGGCCACTGAGTGTGGAACAACCTTCTTCAACATCTCCTCGTCCACGCTCACGTCCAAGTACCGCGGCGAATCCGAGAAGCTCGTCCGTCTGCTCTTCGAAATGGTAGGACGGCAGGTTTGCTTCCGGCCGCCCTTCCTGCCAGATTTAGAATCTTGTGCGGCCAAGATCCTCGATCGCCGAGGGGTCTCGTGGCGCAACCGCAGCATGACCGCGGCACGACCGCAGCATGACCGCGGCACCAGTGCGCCCCGGTTGACTCCTGTTCCGCGCTGTGTGTTTTGCTCTTTGCCCCAGGCGAGGTTTTACGCCCCGACCACCATATTCATTGACGAGATTGACGCGATCTGCAGCCGCCGCGGCACCTCGGACGAGCATGAGGCGAGCCGCAGGGTCAAGTCCGAGCTTCTCATCCAGATGGATGGTGAGAGTCTCCCCCATCCCCACTCCCTCCATGCATCGCGCACACTCTCTCCATTTACTTTCATTTAACGGAAACCTTATTCTTGGTTCTTTCGGTAAAGTCACGTAGATAGAAAATAAAATTTAATGAAAATATTAATAAAAAATAAAAGCAAACAACCATGACGTTTCGATCGCAACACAAGCGTGACTTTACCGAAAGAAACAAGAATATTAATTCCTGCAGCCACGAAAGTTTTAAGTCAAAACGGAAACCTTGCTAAATTACAGACTGTTGGGGAAAGTGCTGTTTGCGATCACCTATTAAGGTCGGCGGTGGGGTGGGGTGGTCAGCACCACGGCTGGCCGCCTTTGCCGAAATTTCACACCGCACCAGGTACTCATTTAAGGCTGCTTAGTCGACCTAGAGGAGGCCCAGGACCGGTTTAGATAATTGTCGCCGACGTTGATCAGGAATCGAATCTCAGGTCGCCAGGTTTGTGGCAACCGCTGCGTCACCGCTGGCGAATTTGTGGGCGCAACAGCACGCATGCTCGCACGCACCCACATAGGTTTCTTCGGCGCCGGTTCACGCTCCGCCAAATGTTGCCGTGCAGGTGTCGGGGGTGCCTTGGAAAACGATGACCCCACCAAGATGGTGATGGTCCTGGCCGCAACCAACTTCCCCTGGGACATCGACGAGGCCTTGCGACGCCGCCTGGAGAAGCGCATCTACATCCCGCTCCCGTCGGGTAGCTCACGGCGGCACGCGAGCACCAACACGCACTTGTGCGCCACTAATTTAACGTCGAATTTAGTACATGTGGTACTGGCGCTGATTTGTAGTGGAGTTAGCACATTTGGAAAATTTGGGCCGTGACCACCAGCCACGCAACGGCCCACTCGCTTGGAATAACGTCACGGGATCGTTAATGTCGACTGTGAAGCAGACACACGGAATTATTTGAGACAAATTATTTTTTATTTACCAGATAAGGACCACTGAGCTATGTAGCTCTTTTTCAGGAACGACCTCGCCAAAAATAGCAGCTGAATAAAGTGGCTTATTGTGTGGGAATATATAGCAGCCAAATACTCTTAATGGCATGATTCTAAAAATGGATGGAAAAATCGGAGGACCCGGAGAAAAATCCACACAACCACAGGGAGAGACACATGGAAACTCCAAATATGCAGTCTTCGGGGTCGGAATCAAACCCACGACCGCCTGTATACCAGACGAGGTAGTTAACAAGCGACTAACACCCCACCGCTTGGCGCTTCACCGTGATGGCAGACTCGGGTCGCGAGGAGCTGCTCAAGATCAACCTACGTGAAGTGGAAGTGTCAGCCGACGTGGACATGAAGAAGATAGCGGAGCAGCTCAATGGCTACTCGGGCGCCGACATCACCAACGTTTGCCGGTGAGTCCAGATGGCGCCCCGCTGTCACCGCCCCGGGGCTCCGTAAAGGGAACCGTTGGTTTTACATTTAATATAATAAAAAAAAATAGTTAAAGCCACACGCATAATATTAATTTGGATGCAGATAAGTGTATGGCGCCATATTCTTGGTCACGGCTTGGCTCAATTAAGCCAGAGTTGAAGCCATGCACTTAATTTGAGCCGGCTCTTATGGGCCTGGTCCAAGCCGCACTAACTCAGGATTCCCATGAGCTGAGCCCGATTCGAGCCCGTAGCTGAGGCCGTTCGCGCATCGTTGGAAGCAGCTGAGCAGCTCAATCCAGAGCTGTGCCGCGTTCGAGGCCGAGCCAGAGCCGAGCCACGACTGAGAATACGGCCCCAGGAGATTTGACTGACGTTACTGTCATCATTTTGTATTATTTTTATATTATATTTTTTTGGCCTCCCCAAATCCCTTACCTATAAACTGCAATCGATAAAAAATGCCACCGTCTCTTCTTGTAAAACAAATGATAAAGTCCGCTGTGGGGAATGCTGTGTTTGACGATGGCATGAGATGGTTAGTGGTGTCTGTTTGCTCTTGATGTATCCTGTAGGGACGCGTCAATGATGGCCATGAGACGCAGGATTCAAGGTCTCACCCCAGAGGAGATTCGCAATCTCTCCAGGGAGGAGCTGCAGATGCCCACCACGATGGAGGACTTTGAGTCTGCCATCCATAAGGTCTCCAAGTCGGTCTCCGCTGCCGACCTGGAGAAGTACATCCAGTGGATGGCAGAGTTCGGTTCTACTTAGCCACGCTGCAAACTCTTCAGCTGGAGAGGAAGTTTACAGGAGACCAAATCAGGGCAAACTGAAACCCCCTTCTCTCCTCCCACAGTACAACAAGTGTAACGAGAAGTGTGTGTGTGTCTCCGTCTGATGTGAAATCCCGTGGCGAAAGATTTAACCGCATATCTTCACTCGGTGTGCGATAATATTTTAACAACAATAATAGGTTGAGTTTGAATCCAATCTTTTTGCCGCACTTACGACTAAAGTAGGGTCAAGCATAACTCCGTCTTCTTGTGCATCTGAGCGAATCAAATAGCGTGTTATTTACCTCTTTCCAGTTAAGCATGGTGGAGAAATCAAACGCCGTATTGCTGCTGTACGGTGGCACAGAGTGGTGGCAGTGCAGTGGTGACCCGGGCGCCTTTTCTCTTTGCGGAATTTGTACGTTCCTCCCCTTGTTCCGCGTGGCTGGTATTGGACCAACATCCCACGTACCTGCAAATGACTCAATTAGGGTTAGACAAAGCAACATTGCCCCTGACTGTAAACACTTGGCAGGACCCGCCTGATAACAGCCTTGAGACTCAGCGAGGCTTCCCCGGGGAAACGAGTGTAGCAGTAGTAATCGTAATGAGTGGAGTGCGGAGCTCCTCTCTGCGTATCGCGTGTTTGCGCTCTCCGTGCTTTATTTAAAATGCAGCTGTTGGCACGAGAGTTTAACCATTGACGTGGCTCAGGGTTCAATGGTAAGTTGTGATGTAATTTTTCCATTCGAAACACCCACCTGCACGCGTCCGTGAGGTCGTGTGACGCTGTTGTATCGCTGTGTGCGCTGTCGTGCGCGCGGTGTGCCGCGCCGTTACGGATCTGTACGTTTGAGCCCGGCGAGGTTTGCTTGTGAAATGAACGATGCAATTAAAATAAAGATGCTAATGATGACTAAGAGGGTGATTTTGAGAGCTTCACTGTTAATGATTACATGGCCCATGGGCAGCGCAAGGTTTGTGGAGGTTCGCCAGTTCGAATCTGGTAGGCCGCCACGTGGTTATTACTGCGGTATGTGTTGACCGTAAAATATTCCGCAGTTGACGTTCAAGATTCCTAATCGAGTGGGCCATTGTGTGCTGGCGTTCCGCTTCATTATTTGCCAAATTTAAAAAGTTACACCGCTAATGACTCGGTTGGGTTTGCACGCGACGACACAGCAGGCGGCTCTGTTAGACACAGCTCGGCATTACAAACGGTCCCCGGTGTGGGGATGAGAGTCCAGCCCAACGTGCAAGCACAGACCAATGAAACGAAGTCTCATTGTAGTCCCCTCATGACCCTGGTGCACGACTACTGGCCGGGTTGGACGTCTGCCATATTCATCACATTCCTCTTTATGGCCACTACAAATGCCATCACATCTTTTCACACCACCCAATGAGAGGCCATGATTAACATAAAAAATTTATGACTTGATATTACGATTCTTTACCCAGGGGAACTTTAATGAATTAGTAGGGTCCTGTCAAGTTTTCACAGTAGGGGGCGATGTTGCTGCTGCTGTGTGATCCAAATTGAGTAATTGGCAGGTAATGTTTCAGCGCTGTGATATTGTGGCCAATACCGGTTGCATTGTGTGGTTTTGCCTTTTAGCTATGGGAGGACACTGGAGAAGCCGGTGGAAAACCCATTCCAGACCACCAGGGGGCGAGTAATCTCCACAAGCAGAATTGGAATATTTAGACTGGAGGAATCCGATGAGCTATAAAGCGCTTTCAAATATGTTCAGTAGATACAGGGTGAGAACGTACAAAGAAGAAATCAAAAGGGTTGGTGAGATGTTAACTACCTCGCCTGGTATACAAGAGGGTGGAGGTTCGATCCCAAACCTGACGCCTCTATATTTGGAGTTTGCGTGTCTCTCCCCGTGGTCCTGTGGATTTTTCTTCGGGTCCTCCAGTTTTTCCCCTCCACATTGAGAATGAACGTCATGCGTTTAGAGTATTTGGCTGCTATTCATTTCCACATGATACGCCACTTCATTGAGCTATCATTTGTGGCAGGTCGCTTCTGAAAAAGAGATATATCGCTCATTGGGCCTTACCTAGTAAAATAAAAAAAATATTTTTAGTTTAGTCAAACCTGGCCTCTTCTTGCTGCGACTGTTGCCACTGCACTGCTACCACCCCTGCCTGCCCTGTTGGTTTGTTTGAGGAGAATAAGTAATATTTTTAAAAAAGATTTAAACACGCTTTTCATGAAATGTACCGTACGAGTAATGGCAGAACTCCACGACTCCAGGAAGTGGCCCCGAAGCTTGCCACAAAGTAAGGGGCCGTGGTGATTTACAGCCAACGTTAGTTGAGCGTGGGCAATTAGACCCAAGCTGAAACAACATATAAAAAAGATTGTTACATGTTTTGATAGAATATAGTATTGTCATCAGTATGACATACGTATACCAAGTTTGCAGTCGATACCACATTGGGAAGTGGGTTAAAATTTAGTTACAAGGTTTGAGGATATGTGGGAGCTACCGTCCCCCGCCATCACCGAATTGTCGGGGCCATTACTCTCCGACTCCCCCGTAACACTCGTCCCACTACCCCCCGGCTGCTCTGTGGGGTCCGGGCTACCGACCCCCAATTCGTCGCCCCCTTGCGCTCCCGACTTTGCGGCTGCCCGCGTCGGCGTGTTTCAATTGGTGCAGTGGTCTGCTTTTACGCTTGCAGCGCGGTTTGCTGTTCAGGGGCGGCGAACCGCGATGAGCGTGCTCGCAAAGTAAAACCCCGTCTCGCCCGTAAACAAACAGGTGTGGCGCGCCTACGCGTGATTCCCTCACTCACACGCTCCACGTGCTCTGGAAATGGCGTTAGACAACCGCGCGAATACGCGCGCGTGCCAGGCGCTTAGCTCGCTACCTCGCTATTAGACAAGCGCGCAGGCGCGCGACCGCAACACAATCACACAGGCGCGCGGGCGCTAAGCACTGCTGTAGCCGATCGTACGGGTACGCAAACACCAAGCAGCACCCCGCGGACAGCCGCGTAGGCATGCGCACGCTAAGCGCTCCGCCTCGATGTAGACAACCGCGATCACCCGACGCCACACTCCCAGAGACCACACGACACCAGTTATCCTCCTACTAGTGATTGTATTTACCGAGAGTAACCCGCAAACTACGTGTGTCTGTGCGAGTCAGCCGGCCCTCTTAGCCTATCCTACGGGGACCCTAGGCTCAATTTACCCTGCCTACCGCTCCGCTCTCTACCCTCGATTAAATAGCTCCAACTCACCTCTCCTTCACTTACGCTTACGTCCACTCTGCTGCGCTGGAAGTGGTGGGAAGGCGATGCTGGGAGTCGTCTCCGCAGAAGATCGTGCCTGGCTGCGCTGAAATTCGTCACGCGGACGATCCGAACGGCCGGCCCCAATGCTCCGTGGACCGCGATGATTTTGAAGAATGACTCTCTCTTGCTACGCCAATCCCCCGTATTTTATACACCCGATCGCAAAGGCTGTCCGTGGTCCTTTCATTTGTCTACCCGTGCCCCTTTTTCGCAATCGGAGGCCGAATTATTCCCGTCTCTTTCACATTCGGATTCGTGACCTTACCTAGAACAAAAGGCATTCAGATGCTTCCGCACCCGTGCCCGTCCTGTTCATTCAGAGGCCGAGTTACTTTCGTCTCTTTCACATTCGGATCTGTAATATTACTTATGACAAAGGCGTACCGCCGTTCCCACCCTCTGTGCCGCCCTGTCCATTCAGAGGCTGAGTTACTTTCGTCTCTTTCACATTCGGATCTGTAATATTACTTATGACAAAGGCGTACCGCCATTCCCACCCTCTGTGCCGCCCTGTCCATTCAGAGGCTGAGTTACTTTCGTGTTCCTTTGTTATCTAGACCCCTAATCCTAACAAAGGCATTCCGATCTGTACTCCCCTTGGCCTCCTGACTCGTGCTCGTGTGTGTGTGGTTTCACTCGCGGTGGCTCAACGGCCTCCGCCGTGACCACGCAACTTTAATGTCAGGTCACGGCGCCGCGGTGCGTGTCGGCCTCTGGGGAAGATCGCCCAATTTCCCGGCCGCGGGAAACCATGAAGCTTGATCCCATTAGGGGCTTCTGGATAAAAACCTGTCGGCCAGGTGACCTTCCCTCCCGGCCCTACGTGGGGTGTGTATTCGTGGGGGGGGGGGGGGGGGGGGCGTGCCGCGTCGGCGCCGTCACTCCCCGGTGGCGGTGTCACGACGGTGCTTACGGCCCCCGACGGAGCTGCTCCGCCGCGGCGGTACCACCACATACGACAACAACAGACAGTTAAATAAAAGTGTGTAATAATAATACAAACACCCGGATTGAGAAATATTTGAGGGATGTCGATTTCAATGTTTCTCATGTTCAGGATTGTAAACTAGAGCGGAGAGTGTGTTTGAGTGATGTTTCTCTGTTATGTAAGTGTTCAGTATCTCAATTGTTTTCGATGAATCTGTTGTTTAACATGTTGAAGTCTCAACACGGAGGAATCTTCCTACACACACACAAGGTTAGTTAAGTCGGAAATGTACTGTGCTAGATGGAGTGAGTCTCAACGTCAACAGTTGAGCGTGCGTGACGAGCAACGACCAGTTAATCGGTGTACGGGGTAGATCCGTGGGGGAGTAACGATCTATAGATAGTGCTAATTATATGCAAACTGATACGCTAGTTTTAGGCTAACGGAGCAAACAAGACAAACGAAGAACACTACAAGTGAGCTGGAAAAAAAACTAGAATCCATGCTTGAACTTATTTTGTACCATCTGTAGCCAACCGTGCTAATGGGAAATGTGTGACTGAGGTGGTGAGTTAATTTCCACTCTCGAACGTGACGATGCTCGGTGAGGATCTGTAATGCATGCCGCCCGATTTTCATTAGATTTCAGAAAGGGAATGATTCGGGGGGAGTGATTCAGAACCGTGGGAAACCCGCAGGCAAACGGTAAGGCAGTCAGAACCGACACCGCCAACAATTGCCCGAGCTCTATGTTCCTACATTGGGATGGTCGACTTCACCGTTCACGAGGGTTTGTTTATACCTGCAGGAGAAAAGCGGAGCGCCTGGAGAAACCTCACGCGGATGGCATACAGATGTAATTTAAACCAGCTTGCTGTACTGCCATCATACCCCTGGCAAGCCAGGAGTTGGCAACACCGAAACTCACGGGTAGGAAGGGAGTTCCACGAATGTTGAGTGAGACCAGTCTTAAGCTATAAACATTTCCCAGGATGTATTTTATTAAAAACTGGGAACTCGAAGCGGTCTCTAGATGTGAGTAATGTGTGTGTGTATTTTAAACTAGGCAGTTGCTCGAGCATAGACGCAAAACGACAAATGACCAGCTAACGGCGCTGTCGAATTGTAAGAGGTAAAGGGTTTTAACGCGTTTCTTAAAATTCCAAAGCGCAGCAGTTCGAGGGGAAGTAGAACCAGAAGTGAGGTCACCTGCAGTGTGGTGAGTGAGTGGGTGAATGGTGAGTGTGTGAGTAGGTGAGGGAATGAGTGAGTCTTTGTGACCTGCAATATGGTGGTCTGGTCGTCTGAGTCCTCAACATGGGTGGAGGAATCCGCGAGCGAATTTCACGGGAAAGTGACCACGGTAGTAGCAGCTGTTGTATATGTCGGTTGTGAAAATTTGATGAAAATAATACAAATTAAATGAATTTTGGAGTTTGTGTAATTATCCGAAATTATGTAAACAGATGTAATTATGTGCATAAATTATGCTAATTTGAGAGCTAATCGTATTAATTTATGCGAGTGGGTGTGATTATGCTAATACAAGCCGTTATGATGATTAGGCCCCGCCTCACTGACGAGGGTCGGATTATCAATCAGGATCATGCAATTAATCGTATGAAGTTATGCCAGTGTGATGCAAGCATGCCAGAGTAACTCGGCTTCGTTTCCTAGGTTCGTATTAACGCTCGGTAATACAATTATTCTCTCTTTAATATTTACTGAGTATGTATTAGTGTGTTTATGTCAGGTCTCCAAATTCAAATCTCAACGCAGAATACAGTTCTTATAAATAAGATTATTACGCATGAACTCAGGAAGAAACACCCAGACACTTCTGTGTTAAGCAATTTTATTCTAAACGAAACCTTAACTTTATAATATGCGAACTCTCAGGCTTGGAATTATCAACACAGTACCAACACAGTAACCATCAACGATTGCGTTATTTCACTTTGGCAAGTGCACATATGATTAATTCCACCGCGTAACGTGAGCTCAGTTGGTGGGAGAGTCGTTAAAACATGCATGCATGCTATTCTAACAAAAACCTTAACACTCTATTATGAATTATTATACTTGAAATTGGCCACACAGTACTCCCGGATGCTCATTTATTGATCCATATGCAACCCTCAATGCAATTCTTGTCACGTTCTTAACAGGGTAGCAGAACAATTGATTAGGCAGAGTAACACAAGCATGTATGGCAATTAGGAACGAAAGGTCCTTAAAATTATTTGACGATATTCATACTAAAAGGCAATCAAACAATTATTTCCCAAAGGCACAAATAGACAATAGAATCATCGGCAAGATTATATAATTAATTAAATTCCTTGGAGTAAGGGCGGGCGACGGTGTGCGTGCTCTCCCACTAGCGATCCTTATCTTGGGCGAAACTTTAATTAATTTGTGGGCAAGATCGCTTGATAAAAAGAAACCGGTTTAACAAGATATTCTCCCCGTGAGCGGAGAGCTTCGTGGCGAAGGTTTCCAGGGTTTAATTTATAGTGATTAATCTATTGGTAAGTTATGCGATTGGAAGTACAAATTACAAAGAAAAATATAAATTTTTCGATTTAAAGCTTTCGTGACTGCAGGGATTCATCTTCTGAGTTCTTTCGGTAAAGTCACGTAGAATGGGAATAAAATAATAAAAATAACAATAAAATTCTCACGACGTTTCGGCCACAGCACAAGTAGCCCTCCTCAGGTGAAGAAACAGGACTGTCCGGAAGACAGCGCTTGAGTGAACACTGCCAAGCATGGACAGCATCTTTTAAGCTGTGTGGGAGGAACAGAGCGCCTTGACAAAGGAGTTAACATATAAATTAGCATGTGACTTTACCGAAAGAACCCAGAAGAAAAATATTAATGTACTTAAAACGACGTATTCTCATCACTCGGTGAGCCGCGATGCCTTCGCGGCCACTGATTGTTCACGTACTTGATGATTAAGCTCCTTGTTAATGATTTGTGTATGTGTTGAGTGATATGGATTGGGTTAAGTGGGCCAGTGTTCGGAATCAATTCCTTGCATCAAGCAGACACAAGGTGATGTGGTGGCAGTGTGGGGCAGAGTGCATATCATACAAATAGCGGGGTTTTCCTTCTTTCACGCGGTCGGCCAGAGTTCGGCCCCGCAGCAGGTGGGCGAGTTGACACGGTGCGCTGTAGGCGCGATGATCCGTCGGCAGATGGCGCTCGTAGTTTGCCCGCTGGCAGCTGACTCGGTGCTCACCGTTGACGCGCTCTCTGGCGATGAATTATGGCTCCGTTCGTTGATGGCCGGTTTGGTCAACGTTTGACCCTTTCCGCTCTCTGGTGGCTGATGCCGGAATTCTCGTCAGCTTCGCTAGTCTGCAGTGATTCTTGAGAGTCGAGGTTCAGAGCGGAGTGCTTTTAGCGAGTCTCGCCATTCTGGCGAGTTGTAGAGTCTTCTTCTGCGTCGGTGGTGGCTAATCTTCTGATGGTCGCCGTCTTCTCCGCTGGTTGCCGAGTTGATTTCAATGCTCGCGGGCCTCTCTTTTATGTAAAAATTTCTCCTTCTGGCTCCGCCTCCTCACAAGGGGCGGAGTTCCTTTTGATCTAGCTGTGTGTCGTGGGGTTGGAGTGTGTGTGTCCGTGGGTGTGTATGTGTGAAGTGGGGCCTTACCATCAGCCCCACCAAAACAAAGCACCTGCCTGGGTATTTTGTACCATCGGACACTCCACCCCCACAACTCCCGATCGGTGATGGGGCAGTTGTGGAGAGAGTGGAGAGTTTCCCATACCTGGGCAATGTGCTTATGACTGGCTCCAGTTTAACAGCAGAGGTCTCACTCCGAATCAGTCGAGCGGCAATATCTTTTCATCGGTTGCGTAACGCTGTGTGGAAGCTACCTGGTCTGTCGCTCCGCACTAAGCTTCAGGTCTTCTCGGCCACGGTCATTCCCTCCCTTCTCTATGCTTGCGAAACGTGGACCCCCCTAATGGAACATCTTCGCCGGTTAGAAACATTTAGGCTGGCCTGCCTACGATCCATCCTGGGTTTAACCAGACTGGATTGTGAGGAGCTCACAAATCCTTGAAAGATCTGGGCAAGGTCCCATCGGTGAGCTCCTCCGGCGGGCAAGGCTGCGATGGCTGGGTCATGTAGCCCGCATGCCCAGCCACCGCATGCCGAAACAGCTTTTGTTCAGCCGGATTGAGGGGGCAATCGGGCGCGGCACGGGCTAGAGAAGAGATGGAGTGATGTGGTACAGGAGGACATGGAGCTGAGTGGACTTGCCGATGACTGGTACCAGCGGTGTCAAGATCGGCCTCTGTGGAGGAGGCTCTTCAAGGATGCTACTGGGCAGTTGGAGGTAGTCGCCCTCCAACAACAACGGAGGGCGGAGGAGCGACGCTCACAACAACGAGCGGAGCGCCAGGTGGCTAAAGCACAGCAGGTTGGCACAGTAGGGGGCACAGGTGGTGCATCAGCCAGTCATCTCAGTCAGTCGACCCGTGGCACCTGGGTCTGCCCCGTGACCTCCTGCCAGCGGGCGTTCGACACTTCACGTGGCCTCAGGGTGCACATAGCCTGGCACAAGCGTCGTGGTGACGTCACCGCCACTTAGTGGCGAATGGCGGTTGTTGTTGTTGTTGTATGTGTGCGTGTCATTTATGGCATGGTTCTGTTCGTTGCCTTCCTCAAGCCATAAACCATCAGAAGGAACAGATGCTCCAGATTGCCCTGAAGGCGTCCCTTTGACTGCGTTATACAATCTGGGGGGAGGAGCTAGCCTTCCGTCCGATCGAGCCCTCATTTCTTGACGCCCACATTTCTCAACACACAAAGGGTGGGTTGAGGCTTTTAAAGTTTAACATTTATTTTATCATATTTTGGTACCGTACCACTCACAGTTACGATTCTGTCTGTGACTCAAGGTATTGTAGTAGTTTTCCATCATGGTATTTGATTTTTATTTTCACGAGGAGATGATCCGCTGGTGTATGTAAATTCTTATCACGTGCTGCTGGAAGACAGATGGCCGGGAGGCTCTCTCTCTCTGGCTGGCTCTTGGTTTAACCTGCACAAATATTATTTGGGTCTATGTTTCAGGGTTTAATTTGTGTTGTAACACTGTCATCCCGACGCATGTCTCGGGTTTCATTCATTTTCGTCTCCCCGTCTGTATACAGAGATTTGCATTGTTATGATGGAGTTATTATTATTTTTTATATCCTGAGTTTAAGGTGTAAGTTCCTTGACTGTTGGAATTTGTATTCCTTGGTGTTTGCGAGGTCGGGTAGCGGGCAAGGTGTATCGTAATTTAAGGTGAATAACGTTAGCATTAATGTTATGTATGACACTGTGTATTTTGTGGCCGGGCTTCGTGTTAATTACTTGTCTGCTCGCTTCGCTGTCTGGAAGCTGCCAGGCCATGAGGAATTCCTTTGATCTCGCTCTGCGTAGTGGGGTGGTGTGCTGTGTGTTATTTATTAAGTCACCGCACTTCCGTGGGCGCAGATGTCCCTCGCGATAAAGAGTAATTCCTTCGCTCTGGTGTTAATTCCTGCTCTCCCGCGCTGCGGGAAGACAAAGGTGACCGGGGTCTCTCTGGAACACAGTTTATCCTGGCTGTGTAAGCCCGACCCATTCTGCCTCATCTCTTCTCGATAACCCTTAATTTAACACTGCATCATTATTATTTGTTTATGTTCCCCAAGATTTGTGATTTAACATTGTATAAACTTTGACTTAGGAATAACTCTGAATGCCAGAACTATTCTTGATGCTTCGGTCAGGTCGTGTAGAAAATTATTAAAGGTGAAAATAACATTTTAGTGTCGAATTAATAAATGGGTAATGATTCACTGATGTAGATTGTGTCCTGGTTTTTAATTGGAGTGAGTGTGAGGATTGATGTTAGCTTATCCTTGGGTTGAGTTCTGAACTTTAACCGTTGTTTTAATAGCAAAGAAGAGGAAAATTGTTTAAACTCGCTTGTGCGCGTCGCGTCACACTGTCTGCGGGCTGATGAAAGGGGGGGGGGGGACCCCGAAGCCTGGAATTCCCCCTTCCCTTTTGTCTTTGATTCTGGGTTTTATTGTTCATCTCCTGTGGTGTGTGGGGTGAGGGCCCCGGAATTTATTATTATTTTAATGGCCCTTTTACGATCTCCAGCTGCTGGCTGCTGGTCCTTGTCGGTTTGAGGGTGTTTATTTATTATTATTTATTGATTATTATAAAAAATATATTTTCGCAAATATTATTAATATCAATTCTAGATTTAAAGCTTTCGTGACATGTACACCTGGCCCTCAAAAGGAATGGATACTCTGACCGTACCATCCGCCAAGCTGTTTCTCCCTCCATACAGAAATAACCACTTGATACTCCGGTCAAAACCATCACACTACCATATATAGCAGGCGTTACTAAAAGATTTCCAAAATTCTAAACAAACACAAGATCCAGGTCCTGTTCAATACAGTACACAAAATTCGTGATCTGATCCCATCCGTGAAGGATGTCATTCCTGACTTACAGTACCCCGGGGTTTACAAATTGAGTTGTACCTGCGGTGATTGCTATATCGGGGAGACAAAGCGACATGTCTCTGACCGAATTCGCGAGCACAAATCAGATTTGAAACACGGCAAAACGAATTCTTCTGCCGTAGCTGATCATTGTTACAACGCTGTGGGTGATCACGATCTAATTTTCTCCGATACCAAGGTTCTTTGCAAACCCACGGGTTTTTATCAGAGATTTGTTCACAAGGCAATTCAGATCTACAAACACAGACACAATTTCAAATTAAGCAACCATTGGAAAGATGTTCTAAATCGAACCAAACATTAAACTAATTTTCAATGGTACAGTATATTTTTCAAGTAGTGGTACCCCAAACTTTCCCAGCTCTTAAATTCCCTTTTCACACCATCAATAGGTAAACTCCCCCCGCCCCCCGCGCCAACCGGCATGTGCACCCGCATGTACACCACCTCTATGCTAAGTCGGCCAATCAAATGCTAATTTTTATGCTAATTCCTTTGTCAAGGCACCTTGTTTCCTCGCACACAGCTTAAAGGTCGCGGTCTGAGCGTGGCTGTGTTTCACTCCAGCGCTGTCCTCGAGACAGCCTGATACATTCACCTGATGAAGGCCGCTTGTGTTGTGGCCGAAACGTCGTGATTTTTGTTGTTTTATTTTTTACCTATGTGACTTTACCGAATAGAACTAAAGAGTATTATTAATATATTTTTTTTAAAAAAAAGGCCTATATATCCAACACAGCTATAGAAGAGTGACAAGGAGGCGCCTGACCAGTTACAAATTTGGGATGGTGAAACGCTTGATTGATGTTTCGCTCGAATCGAATTGTGGAGTAAATTTCTAATTGTCGGAGGAGGTTCGTGGTAGCTGCTCCTGTGAAGATCCGCGTCGACTCCTAATTACTATTTTTATTTTGATTTGAAGCTTTCGTGACTGCAGGAATCTATACTCTTTGGTTCTTTCGGTAAAGTCACGTAGGTATAAAATACAATAAATCACGACGTTTCGGGCGCAACACACCTGATGATGGACGATTGTGTTGCGCCCTCACCACGGAGAGAGAGAGACACGCAAACTCCAAATATACAGCAGGCTTCACGGGTCGGGATCGAACCCACGCCCTCCTGTGTATCCAGCGAGGTAGTTAACATCTCACCACGGAGAGAGAGAGACACGCAAACTCCAAATATACAGCAGGCTTCACAGGTCGGGCTCGAACCCACGACCTCCTGTGTACTCCGCGAGGTAGTTAACATCTCGTCAGGCGCGAGGCGGCCTCGCGTGTTCCGAGCGCGCTCCGTGCGGCTCCCCTCCACGCGGGGTGGCGGGGCCGCGTGTCCTTCGCATCCTCCGTTTTCTAATAAATGTTTATTTGCCCTCTTCGTTCACTTCGTGTTGCTGTTGATATAACTATCATGTCAGCTCGTTAGCACCGTCGCAATGACACCGCTCGCTCCCGGAGGCGCCAGGAAGAAGAACGACAGACGGCAACAGTTCAGCAGCGAGGAGCCGGTGATACATTTTCCCCCTCCAAGCTCTGCAGTCCTCTCTATACGTGAAAGTGTAATTGGCCAATTAATGAATATTTTACACGGAGGGAGGAAACCGCAGCACCCGGAGAGAAGCGAGGGGTTACGGCTCCTGGACGCCTACCCACGGGAAGGAGCTTCACGGCGTCTGTGATCCACCAAACCTCGCGGCTGCCCCCCCCACCTGCAGCGCCGGAACACGGCCAGGAGTCGCAACGTCAGCAGCTGAAGCTTCTTCATCCTCGGCAGCTGAAGCTTCTTCATCCTCGGCAGCTGAAGCTTCTTCATCCTCGGCAGCTGAAGCTTCTTCATCCTCGGCAGCTGAAGCTTCTTCATCCTCGGCAGCTGAACCTTCTTCATGCTCGGCAGCTGAACCTTCTTCATCCTCGGCAGCCGCCTCGTATCGCGAAGCCCTCGCCTGCCGCTCGCCACGCGGGCAACGAGATCCGCGCCACAGCAGCAGCGAGCAAGACACGCTCGAAGTGAAACAACATAGCACGCGATATATCGCGACATATCGCACGGTACAGAACGATATAATGCACGATATAATATTGAGCGATATAACAAGATATCGCCATTTCGCACGAAACATTGAAGCATATCGCAAAATATCCCACAGTATAAAGCGATATATTGCGATATAACACGATGTACTGTATATCGTGATATATCGCGGCGACCCCGCAGAGGCGGGGTCAGCCGCGCGGGCCGTGACGTCATGCGACCGCGGCCTCTGATCCCGCGGCGCCACACGTGGTTGCTACTGTACGCGCCACGACGTGCCGCCTCTTAGTCTCCCCTCGCTTCCCGTGTAACTCCCTCCTCGCGTCTCCCCTCAAGTCTCCGCGTGCCTCTCTCATTCTCCCTGCGTCTCGCTCGCCTCGTCTCCATGGAGTCTCGTCTCCGCTACTCGGGCTCCGCGTGGCTCAGGCCGCGCCTCGTCCTCTCCGTGCTGAGCGGCCGCAGCGTGACCATCAGCGCCGTGAGGGCGCGGGGCTCCGAGCCGGGGCTAGCGGGTGAGGAGGTGGAGGAGTGAGATCCCGAGCGTGAGACTCAGCAGAGACACTGGGGATACGTGGGCCCCACTGTGGCTAGACGTTATCTCCCGCGCCTGGTATGCAGGAGGTCGTTGGTTCGGCCGTGACGCCTGTTGTATATTTGGAGTTTGCGTGTCTCCGTAATCGCGGGTAATTTTCTCCGAGTCCTCCGGTTGTTTACGCCACATTTAGAATCAACATCACGCGTTTAGAGTATTTGGCTGCTATAAATTACCACGTCTTGAGCCACTTTGTTGAGTTGTCATTTGTGGCCAGGTTGCCTCTGAAAGAGCTACATAGCTCAGTGGGCCTTACCTGGTAAAATAAAATAATGCTTTTGATGAGTTGTAAACTCTGCAGGGTTGCCACTGCCACGAGCGAATTAACTTCCCCGTGTTTTTCTCCAGATTTTGAAGTCAGTCTCATTCGATTGCTGGACAAGATCACAAACGGCTCCCGCATCGACATCAACGAGACAGGTGCGCTGGAGTCTCCTTCGTGATAATCATCGCCATCATTGTCAACCATGGTGTATCCACTTCTGAATGAAGGCCTCCCCACGCTGTCCCCATCTGCATGTTCTGTTTGTTGAACTTATTTTGCACCGTACGTAGCCAACAGTGCGTACCGCTCCACCTCCTCGGTGGACGCCCCTTCTCGAGCGCGTTGTACCATCCTTGGCCCCCATTCCGTTGTTAGTCTTCACCATCGTCCCTTGCAGCCGTGATGCATCCCGCCCAAGCCCCGTTATTCGCGTCGAGCGAGTTTGGGTGGCGTCATTAACTCCGTGCACTGTCAATCATCCACCAGTTCCTCGCGTCTCAATAGAATTCTAAGCGCGATGTTTCTCCGTGTTTTGCGCACGCTTTAGGTTTTTGTTCACTGTTTTCATTCGTAACCCACGTTCCTAAACTGCGTGTGTGTGGAGAGTGGTAGTGTGCTGCAATATGCTATGAACCCGGTGACAAGAGTTTTATTGCCGTTTACGGCCAACACCAGTGACGATTATCTGAGCCGGTTCTGGGCCTCCCCTAGGTCGACTCAGCCGCAAATGAGTACCCGGTGCGATGTGTAACCATTGCCACTGGGGAGACAAAGGCAGTTGGGCGCTGGCCACCCACCGCCTCGTGTGCCGTACCGGCCTTCATAGGTGCTCGCTAAAAACACTTGCCCCAACATTCTTTTAAGGCTATACGGGGGATCTTTGTCTTTGTGTAGGCACGATGTTGCGCTTTCATCCCGGGTTGCTGTGGGGTGGCCCCGTGGAGCACGAGTGTCCGGCCTCACGCAGCGTCGGCTACTTCCTGGAGGCGCTGCTTTGCCTTGCGCCGTTTTGCAAGACGCCACTGAGAGCCTCGCTAGCGGGCGCGACCAGTGGCACGCACGACCCCTCCGTACGTCACACGCACAGAAGCACACGCACGCACGCGCAAAACAACAACAGCCGCCAATCGTATCAAGGCTGGGTGCACTTTGAGTCAGTGTGAAGCGTCGAAGGCTTAAAATTTGACTGGGAGATGCACACCTGCGCTCCCCCACTGTGCTGTGTTTTAACCACCTGGCGCTCTGCTCGTGAGCATTTGCTTCTCTGCGGTTGTTGGAGGGCGACTGCCTCCCAATTGTCCAGTAGCATTTGTCTCGAGCCTTCAGTTTCAGTTTTCAGTTTATTTATTTTGGTATAGCCCTGTAAGCCATTCGGCTCTTGATTCGGGTGCAACCACAACAAACAAAAAAAACAAAAACACGAACAAGAAAACATCTTAAAGTGACTATGTGACTGTGCAAACAGAAAATCCATGAAAAAAAACAGCAAAATATTCCTGAAAAAAGCACCGTACACCAACGCTGTGTGCAAAAAATCCCAGTGGGATGCAAGTAAAAACAACAACCACAAGAAAACTTAGATTAAGGCCGTCAGTCTAACTCCGTACTACAACAGCCGCCTCCACAGAGGTTGATCTTGACATCGCTGGTACTAACCATCGCCAATTCCACTCAGCGCCACATTCTCCTGTACCACAGCCCATCTCTTCTTGTGGTGTGACGTCACCACTTCGGTGCGCGTGTTGTCGTGATGTCTCCGTGTGGTGTGACGTTGATGTGTACGTGGTGTCGTGACGTAGCCACCTCTCCCATGTAGGTGGATGTGATCAAGGCCACGGCGCTGCCTCTGCTCCGCCGGTTCGGGATTGGGGAGGTCGGACTGGATCTGCAGGTAAACGAGGCCACGTTGTGGTACACAGCGCGAACACAACACCTGGGTTCGATTTCCATATCAGGCACCGTTCTGTGTGCAGTTTATATGTTCTCACCTTGTACTGTGTGAGTGAATGTGTCGCTCCGTGCTCATGGCTCCCCACGTGTGTCACTCTGTGTGTGTCGCTCCCCGTGTGTAGGTGCTGCGGAGGGGCATGGCCCCGGGAGGGGGGGGGTTGGTCCTGTTCTGCTGCCCTGTGCGGCGCCACCTCAAGCCCCTGCAGCTCACGCAGCCGGGGAAGATCAAGCGCATCCGCGGAGTGGCGTATCCTGCTCACCAACCAGCACTCGCCACCAGCACCCACCAGTCAGCACTCGCCAGCCATCACTCACCAGTATTAATCACCAGCCAGTCCTCGCCACCACTCACCAGCCAGTACTAGCCACCACCACCACTCACCAGCCAGCGCTAAACACCACCACCGCTCAGCAGCTAGCACTCACCAGCACCACTTACAAGCCAGTGCTCACCATCCTCCACTCACCAGCCAGCACTAACCACCACCACTGCTCACAACCATTGCTAACCACCACTCACCAGCCAGCACTCCCCAGCCAACACTCACCAGTACAACTCACCAACCAGTGTTTACCAGCACCACTCACCAGCCGGCACTAACAACCACCACTCACCACCCGGCACTAACCACCACCGCTAACCACCATCGCTCACCACCACCACCACTCACCATCTGTTTTTAGCGAGGTTAACTTCCTTAGCGTGCGCCACAGCTTCGGCACGCGGGTGTCTCCCCAAGTGTCCAACCGCCTGGTGGAGGCGGCACGCGGAGTCCTCAACCGCTTCCTACCCGACATCTACATCCACACGGACCACCGCAAGGGGGCGCAGGCGGGGAGGCAAGACCCACAGTCACACACACGGGCGCCAGCACCACCCCGACAGCCCCTCAGTCACACACACGGGCGCCAGCACCACCCCGACAGCCTCCCAGTCACACACACGGGCGCCAGCACCACCCCGACAGCCTCCCAGTCACACACACGGGTGCCAGCACCACCCCGACAGCCCCTCAGTCACAAATACGGGTGCCAGCACTACCCTGACAGCCCTTCAGTCACACACACGGGCGCCAGCACCACCCTGATAGCCTCCCAGTCACACACACGGGTGCCAGCACCACCCCGACAGCCTCCCAGTCACACACACGGGTGCCAGCACCACCCCGAAAGCCCCTCAGTCACACACATGGGCGCCAGCACCACCCTGACAGCCCCTCAGTCACACACACGGGTGCCAGCACCACCCCGACAGCCCCTCAGTCACACACACGGGCGCCAGCACCACCCCGACAGCCCCTCAGTCACACACACGGGTGCCAGCACCACCCCGACAGCCCCTCAGTCACACACACGGGTGCCAGCACCACCCCGACAGCCCCTCAGTCACACACACGGGTGCCAGTACCACCCCGACAGCCCCTCAGTCACACACACGGGCGCCAGCACCACCCTGACAGCCTCCCAGTCACACACACGGGTGCCAGCACCACCCCGACAGCCTCCCAGTCACACACACGGGCGCCAGCACCACCGTGATAGCCTCCCAGTCACACAGGTGCCAGGCGGTGACGCGTCCCGGCGGTAGCGTGTTCGCCGCTCCTTGTAGAGGTTCGTGGTTCAACTCCGGCAGGCCATCTCGGTTATTACTGCAGATGGATTAACCGTAAAATACCGTGTGCCGTCTTAATTCGCATTGGACGTGAAAGAGCCGGTGGCATCATTCATGTCCTCCTGGACATCTGTGAGAAAAGAGCTTTGTAGCTCATCGGATTCCTCCACTATACATAAATACAGTGAGGGAAAAAAGTATTTGATCCCCTGCTGATTTTGTACGTTTGCCCACTGACAAAGAAATGATCAGTCTATAATTTTAATGGTAGGTTTATTTGAACAGTGAGAGACAGAATAACAACAAGAACATCCAGAAAAACGCATGTCAAAAATGTTATAAATTGATTTGCATTTTAATGAGGGAAATAAGTATTTGACCCCTCTGCAAAACATGACTTAGTACTTGGTGGCAAAACCCTTGTTGGCAATCACAGAGGTCAGACGTTTCTTGTAGTTGGCCACCAGGTTTGCACACATCTCAGGAGGGATTTTGTCCCACTCCTCTTTGCAGATCTTCTCCAAGTCATTAAGGTTTCGAGGCTGACGTTTGGCAACTCGAACATTCAGCTCCCTCCACAGATTTTCTATGGGATTAAGGTCTGGAGACTGGCTAGGCCACTCCAGGACCTTAATGTGCTTCTTCTTGAGCCAATCTTTTGTTGCCTTGGCCATGTGTTTTGGGTCATTGTCATGCTGGAATACCCATCCACGACCCATTTTCAATGCCCTGGCTGAGGGAAGGAGGTTCTCACCCAAGATTTGACAGTACATGGCTCCGTCCATCGTCCCTTTGATGCGGTGAAGTTGTCCTGTCCCCTTAGCACAAAAACACGCCCAAAGCATAATGTTTCCACCTCCATGTTTGACGGTGGGGATGGTGTTCTTGGGGTCATAGGCAGCATTCCTCCTCCTCCAAACACGGCGAGTTGAGTTGATGCCAAAGAGCTCCATTTTGGTCTCATCTGACCCACAACACTTTCACCCAGTTGTCCTCTGAATAATTCAGATGTTCCTTGGCAAACTTCAGACGGGCATGTATATGTGCTTTCTTGAGCAGGGGGACCTTGCGGGCGCTGCAGGATTTCAGTCCTTCACGGCGTAGTGTGTTACCAATTGTTTTCTTGGTGACTATGGTCGCAGCTGCCTTGAGATCATTGACAAGATCCTCCCGTGTAGTTCTGGGCTGATTCCTCACTGTTCTCATGATCATTGCAACTCCACGAGGTGAGATCTTGCATGGAGCCCCAGGCAGTTCTTTTGTGTTTCTTCCATTTACGAATAATCGCACCAACTGTTGTCACCTCACCAAGCTGCTTGGCAATGGTCTTGTAGCCCATTCCAGCCTTGTGTAGGTCTACAATCTTGTCCCTGATATCCTTGGAGAGCTCTTTGGTCTTGGCCATGGTGGAGAGTTTGGAATCTGATTGATTGAATGCTTATGTGGACAGGTGTCTTTTATACAGGTAACAAGCTTAGATTAGGAGCACTCCCTTTGAGAGTGTGCTCCTAATCTCAGCTCGTTACCTGTATAAAGACACTTGGGAGCCGGAAATCTTTCTGATTGAGAGGGGGTCAAATACTTGTTTCCCTCATTAAAATGCAAATCAATTTATTAAATTTTTGACATGCGTTTTTCTGGATTTTACTGTTGTTATTCTGTCTCTCACTGTTCAAATAAACCTACCATTAAAATTATAGACTGATCATTTCTTTGTCAGTGGGCAAATGTACAAAATCAGCAGGGGATCAAATATTTTTTCCCTTACTGTATTTAAGGAGGCCATTGTGTGCCAGCGTCATGGTCCAAATTTGAAAAATAACACTGGAAATTAGTAAATTGGGATGACGAAACATCGCCCCCCCCTTACTACCGGAAAAACTTGGAAAAGCCCTTCTGGCAAAGAGACCCTTGAGGCTTTCTTGGGTGAACGAGCGTGGCGGTACTTGTAATGGGCATGGCAGTGACGGCACGGCTCCGCTCCCTCAGGTCGCCGGGGTTCGGGATCTCGCTCGTCGCCGAAACCACGGAGGGGTGTTTCCTGAGTGCGGAGTCAACCTCAACTCCGGGGGGCGAAGGCCCCCCCAGTATCCCGGAGGACCTGGGCAGGGACTGCGCCCGGCTGCTGCTGGAGGAGATCTACAGGGTGAGTGGCGGCATCGCTCCTCCTGCGCATCACCTGGGGCTCCACAAACAGGGGAGGTATCGCCGTGACAGTGACCTCAGTGAATGCCCCTGGCCCGGGTTCTCAGCCGTGGCTCGGCCTCGGGGTGGAGCTACTTGGTCGCTTCCAGAGATGCGCGGGTGGCGCAGCCATGGCTAGGGCTCCGGCTCCTGCTCAGATATTAGGAAACCACTGGAGCTACGCACTTTTGAATCTCTTTAGTTTGTCGTCGTTCCCCTGCACCTTTGGTGAGCACGGTTGGCTACGTATGGTTCGAAATCAGTTCAGCATACTTAAATACAGACAGCTCATGGGAAGCCTGAGTGTGCCTGGGACCAGACTCAGAGCCAGCTCAAGTGCATAGCTTTCAGCCAGCTCGCTTCAGCCAGAGCTGAGCCTGAGGTGAGCCTTGATGAAGAATGTGGATCTCAAGAACTGGTGTGACCCACCACCTCCACGGAGCCGTCGCTGAAGCCTTCGTCTCTGACTGAACAATCGCTGTTGCCACACAGAGCAGACACGTGGCCTGAGATGCAATCCTGCTTCTGTTGCTGCTCTCACGCAGGGTGAAGAAACGCTTTAACTCTTCGTAATTATAACTTTGAAAAGTTCTCAACGCATTTCTCAATAACAAATTATAATCGGTGACGTTTTGAGCAATGACTCTTTTTCATAGCACACAGAGGCGGGGGGGGGGGGGGGTTGAGAGGTGATGGCGCATGGGTGATAAGAGTTGGAGACTGCACAAGTTTATGCCCGGGGGGCCCTGGAGAGAAATGTATTTTTAAAATGTTATGGGATCCCAGTTATATAAGGCACCACTGGCAACGCCACATTAAATGAACGTATTGGTGGTGCACTGGCAGTGCTCGGTATAAAAAAAATAAAAAAATTTGGAAAAAATTATTATCTTTCCCGCGATTCGTAACCCCGGTCGGATAATCATCCGAGGTGGTGCATCAAAATCAGTTCCCGCGATGTCGAGGCAGTCGGAAGACAAACGTTACGTGAGCGGCTGAACACGAAGCTTCACAGTCTGTTGCCGTATAGCAGCATCCAGCCTGATAACGATTGGCTGCTCCGTGCTCCAAAGGCAGATTTGACTCCTTGTGCCCTGACTTGGTCGGACGGTTCCTCGATTTTAACAGACCCAAATCAATGGTCAATTGATAAACAGATTTGCTGATTAAAATTTAGATTTCAGACTGTTTTATGAGGACCGGTGTGTTATGCTGCACCGGTGTACTGCCAACACCTCCAAATACACTTTGTGAACAATGTTGGTATTGCTGGGTGGCGGCCTTCCGTTTGACGTTTTGTTGCCTTTGGGTCCTGGCTCGGCATCTGTGTTTTGAAAAAAAAGAATGCACCCTTGGTGTGAGGAGGCCACGATGAATGTTGTGGCTGCCTGGGAGAGGGAGCATAAAGCATCATCGCACAAACTCCGGACATCCTCCCAGCAACAGCGGCTTTAGGCTGGCTATACTCTTTGGTTCTATTCGGTAAAGTCACGTAGGTAAAAAATAAAACAACAAAAATCACGACGTTTCGGCCACAATACAAGTGGCCTTCATCAGGTGAAGGGACCAAACTGTCCAGCGGACAGCGTTGGAGTAAAGAAAGCCAAGCGCTGGTCGCCTCCTTTTAAGCTGTGAGGGGGTAAACAGTAAACGCCTTGACAAAGGAAATTAGCATAAAACGTACTACTGAAAAAGCTTGAAATTAGCATAAGGTGATAATACGCCACCTTGGAAGTTTAGAGTGCCACTACTGAATAAATATACTGTACCATTGAAAATTAGTTTAATGTTTGGTTCGATTTAGAACATCTTTCCAATGGTTGCTTAATTTGAAACCCTCTTCTCGGTTGAAATTGTGTCTGTGTTTGTAAATCTGAATTGCCTCGTGGATAAATCTTTCATGATAACCTGTCGGTTTGCAAAGGACCTTGGTATCGGAGAAAATTATATCGTGATCACCCACAGCGTTGTAACAATGATCAGCTACGGCAGAAGAATTCGTTCTGCCGTGTTTCAAATCTGATTTGTGCTCGCGAATTCGGTCAGAGACATGTCGTTTCGTCTCCCCAATATAGCAATCACTACAAGTTTGCAATCATCTAGATTGCAAACTTATTTTGAACTGCTTTTTGTGGTTAGTTTGTTGTCCTTCCCCCACGCACCTCCGATGATCGCGGTTGGCTACGTACGGCGAGAAAGAAGTTCAACATACACATACATATGCACGTACAATTTGACGACGCTCTTTAACGTGATGATGTGGCTGTGTCGTGTTTAGGGCGGGTGTGTGGACTCGACCAATCAGAGTCTGGCGCTCCTATTCATGGCCCTGGGCCAGCAGGACGTGTCAAAGCTCCTTCTGGGCCCCCTCTCTCCACACACGTGAGTGTCCACACACAAATCAGAATATTTCTACTGGAGGAATCCGATGAGCTATAAATATATTTTTCACAGACGTCTAGTATTCACAGATGTCCAACACGGAGATCCCCTCCACATGGCCTGCACCAGGCTGGTGGAGGCCAGTCCTGGTTGAGCGAAGCATGTGTTGTGCAGCCATGTCACAAAAGCGCCATGTTTCACAGAGTCTTTCAGTCGGGGGGTCATGTTGCTCAGTGCAATCCACGTTGACTGCTTTGCTAAGCCGTTCGAATTCGAGTAGGCCATTGCGTGTAGGCGTCGCGGTCAAAAGTTTGGCAAATTTGAAAAATGACACTGGAATTGACTCAATCGAGATCACAGACATAGCAGCAGAAACATTGCCCCCGCCCCCAGGACCCCCCTGAAAAACATCCTTAGGACCCCATGTAGCTTTCTTGGGTCAACAAGCTGTGTACACGATGGCCCACTTGTTTCGAATGACGTCGCAGGATCTTTTTAACGTCCACCGAGACTAAAACCGCAGTATTAACCAGGGCGTCCTGGCAGGTTTGGACCGCTAACCTCTGCAACGAGCGCAGAGAACGCCCTTCCCCCCCCCTCCGAAACGGGTTGGTGCCAGCCGTTTAAAAACCCGCGCGTGCTGCGCCCCCATCTCTCCGTTCCCTTCCGGCAGAGTTGGGTTCCTCCGCCACCTGCGGGACTACTTCTCCGTCACGTTCAAGCTGGAGCCGCGCACGGCCGAGGAGGGAGACAAGAAGGGAGGCGACAAGGTCCTGCTCACGTGTGTCGGCATCGGCTTCTCCAACCTCAGCAAGACGGTCTCTTAAAGAGCCTGAGCTGGCCTGAGCCAACCTGCACCACAACTCTGTTGACTGTCAGATTCAATTCTCCAGGGCGGCCGGTTGGCAGCGCAGTGGTGATGTGCCTCACGGCAAGAAAGCACGCCTGGGTTTTAGAATCGGAATATTTATTAATAGGAATCCAATGAGCTATAAAGCTCTTTTTCGCAATGTCCAGTAAGGGCAAGTCAGAACGTTACAACAACAAACAGAACAGAAACACGATAGGAGTGCAAAGTATTAGAAAGGTAAGCAAAATCACAAAAATCTACAAAACTGAACCATTTTTATTTTACCAGGTAAGTCCTACTGAGCTTTTAGCTTTTCAAAAGTGATAACTCAACGAAGTGACTTATGTGAGAACATATAGCAGCCAAATAATCTAAATCTAAATGCGTGTTTATAAATGTGGATGGAAAAACCAGAGGACCCAGAGAAAAAATCCACGTGACCACGGTGAGAGAGAGACACGCAAACTCCAAATATACAGCAGCAGACATCAGGGTGGGGATCGGACCCCCAACCTTCATACCAGACAAGGAAGATAACATCATGCCACCGTGGTGCCCCTTAAATAAAAAAATTAAGTATATAAGTTCAAATTACATAAGTACATCAGTTTCCAAGCTTGGGAAAGGCTGCAAAACGGAAAAAGGAGTCCCAGACCACACCAAGACAGCACGCAGCCCCTCAATACAATTTTACATTCAAATGTAACTATCAATACGTGGCTAATGATCAAAGTTACAAATCACATTGGCAAATATGGCTGTATCCAGCACTAATCTTTTGCTTCAGAATGTTTTAAAGATTTCTGATGTGAAGGGAGCAAACAAGGTTGTTCCAAAATGTTGGTGCTGCAACGGCAAAGGCTTTTTCACGTATTCCAATTCTTATTCTTGGGATAGATAAAAGGCAACTAGATGGACGTCTTGGATTTGACAATGGGGTGAATGAATTAGCTAAGCAGAACACAGATTTGCCAATTAGAATTTTATTGGATTAACAGGGTCCAACGTAGATTTATTTTTGCACCAAGTGATGTTGAGATTGAGTACAGATCACAATGGTGTGTTCTGTATGGTACATCCAGTGCAAATCGAAAGAGCAGAATGATGAAGTGGGTTTAGTCTGTTTCGTCATTCATTAGCTGATCTGTACGCAGCGTCAGCAGTCAAAACTCCACACCTTTCTGTATGGAGTTTGTTTGTTCTCCCCGTTCTGTGTGGGTTTCCTCCCAAAGCTAAATTTTTTTACTGGCATTGGCCAAACATCCCAATGCTAAAAAATACTTGAAAATTACTTTATTGGGATCACACACAACAGCAGCATTACCAATTTATGGCCAAAATTTGGCAGCAGCTTCCTGAAAAAAAATGATCTTGAGACTCGGTGAATCGAAATCTATCTCGTGCTCCCAACATGCGCATCCAGCCGCGTGAATGTGCGAGGGGTGCTGTCAGACTTGTCAAGGTTGCGCATGATGTGTTTACGCGTTTTTCTTACACCCAAAAGCCACACTGGTAGCGTCGAACTTCAGCATCGTTGATGCAACTTGAGCAACACTGGGCCAGTTTTGACATTCGGTGTCTCCATCAGCAGCCAAGCTTGCTTGAACCATTGGTTTAATAAAAGCAAATATCTGGACTGGTTTCGATGTTTAGTGTCCCGTCAACAGGTCAGGCTCGTGTGAAACAATTATGGTGAACTGCCAGAAGTTTATAGGCAAAGACCCTCTCTGTGGTGTATGGGTGCTAGTCTGACACAAAGCGCAACTGCATAATTATGTAATGCATAACAAGATAATGTCGGCGTCGCTGTGGAGAAGATAAATAACGCCATGGGCAGAGGGGAGACGCCGCCCCCTCATCTGCGCGGTCTTCGGCGCGAGGGTCCAGCAGTAGTTGGGGTGCTGTGCTGCGCCTTCGACTCGCCGAGCGAGCGTTGTAATAAAGCTGTTTGCTTTCTTACGCTTGCTTGGTGTCTGTTGGTACCAGCTATAATTGTGGTTGGTAGTGATTGTATGGGAAGCGGTAGTGTAGTGGTTAGCACTACAAACCCGGCAACCCGAGTTCGATTCCAGCTCACGGCCAACACCAGTGACGATTTCTTGTAGATCTGAACCGGTCCTGGGCTGAGTACCGAGTGCGATGTGTTAACCATTGGTTATGGTGATGATGGTTGTGGTGGTGATGGGTGTGGTGGTTGGTGATGATGGCTATGATGGACTCGGTGCGTGTAACGCCAGACGAGAGTGCCCGCACCCTTCCCCGCCTTGTTCAACTGCCGCGCCGGAGGGGGAATCGAACGTACACTTTCAAGTCCATTGCGCTGTCAGTATTCCACCACTGGCAACTCTCTTCATATATTTACTATTGATATATATAAAAGGGAAATTTGTGAATGTTTCTGGTAAAAATGTTTAGCGTACTTCCCGACATGCAATGCAATAAACTTGAACTTTGCCATGTCGGTATTTTCCATACTGTACACCATGCAAACATAAAAATAGACTTTTGTATTTTTTTAGGGGGTGGGGGCACAATAATGCATATATTTTGCACGGCACAGCTGTGTAGCGGTTAGCACGCCGCGCTACGAACTCGGCGACCCGAGTTCGATTCCCACTCACGGCCACCACCGGTGACGATTATTTTAACCGGTCCTGGGCCTCCCCTAGGTCGACTCAGCCTCAAACGAGTAACTGGTGTGTGAACATCGCCACTGGGGAAGACAAAGGCGGCCGGGCGTGGTGAATCCAAGTCCCGGGCGAAGCCGGGTCGTAAAGCTAGTCTATATACAAGGGAAATTTGTGAATGTGTTCGAAATGTTTAGCATACTTCCCGACATGTAACAAACTTGAAATTTGGCATGTTTCCAGACTGTACACTGCAAAAAGTATAAAAATAGACTTTTGTATTTTGGGGTGGGCGCAATGTATATATTTAGCACGGCAAGTGAGCGGTGACGTCCCATCTGTGATGTCACCCGCATGCGGCAGCGTTACGCAATGTGCCTGCTGACGTCACCCACCCCCCACCCTCCGCGTAGGCCGTGTATTAATCCAAGTCTCGGGCGAAGCCGGGTAGTAAAGCTAGTTTATGAATAAAAAAAGTATTGCCTTTGTTATGTCTGTCTTTATACATTCAGCAACTATATATCTATGAAGATAAAATATCTCAATATATTTGCAATATAAAGTTCGTGAGAAAAATCGATAACCGTTTTTTTAATCGGTTACCGGAAATGGAAGAGGCGACCCCAGGGGAGGAGCCAGCCTCGTCACCACGTGCCACGACCGCTCATCACGTGACGGCGAGCAATGGCGGCGCCCAAAAGCTACCACGCTGAGCAGAAAGAAGGGTGAGAGGCAGAGACACTCGTAGAGACACGCACTCGGATACACTCACAGAGACACACTCGTAGAGACACTCGGAGACACTCTCAGAGACACTCGCACTCGGAGACACACTGAGACACAAAAAACAAAGATCCTCTGTATAGCCTTAACAGACTGTATGGGCAAGTGCTGTTAGCGAGTATCTATGAAGGCCGGAAAAGTACACGAGGGGGTGTGTGGCTAGCACCACGCCCGACCGTCTTTGTCTACCCAGTAGCGATGTTTACACACCACACCAGGTACTAATTTGAGGCTGAGTCGACCTAGGGGAGGCCCAAGACCGGTTCAGATAATCATCACTGGTGTTGACCGTGAGCGGGAATTAAACCCGGGTCGCCAGGTTCATAGCGCAGCGCGCTAACCGCTCACTACCGCTCCCACACACTGACACACTCTGAGAGACACAATGAGACATTCGTAGAGACACTTACACAGATCCACTCACACTCATAGATCCACCGTCTCTTGTAAAGACAAAAAAAACCCGCGTACAGCATAATCTGACTATTGGGGCAAGTGCTGTTAGCGAACCCGGATCGCCAGTTTCGTTTCGCAGCGCGTTAGACGCTGCACTACCGCTCCCCATAGACTCACACCCATTGAGGCACCGTCTCTCGTGGAGAAACTCATAAAGACACGCTCACTCGTAGAGGCATTGTCGTGGAGAAACACGCTCATAGACACTCATAGAGACGGTACTCAAAGACGGTAAGATCCCCCGCATAAACTTAACAGGCTGTTGGGGCGAGTGCTGTTAGCGAGCACCTATAAAGGCCAACACGGTACACGAGGCGTTGGCTGCCCAGCACCACGCCCGACCGCCTTTGTCTCCCCAGTGGCGATTAATTTATACGCCGCACCAGGTACTCATTTTTAGGCTGAGTCGACCTAGGGGCTTTCCAGAACCGGCTCTGCACCGGCTCGGATACTCGTCACTGGTGTTGGCCGTGAGCGGGAATCGAACTCGGGTCGCTGCACCACACATTAACACGCACTCATCGAGACGCACTGTTTTTTATGCCCTTGCGCTTGTCATTTTTGTTGACCCAGGTCTGTATTGCTAGATGAGAGTTCTCACCTGGTGAACTCGGTGTGTGTCTGTGGTATGTGCTCTTGGGCAGCTGTGAGGTTTGCGCAGAGGCCCTCGCCAAGTACCGCTGCCCGTGCTGCATGCTGCGCTCCTGCAGGTGAGAGTGGCGCCGTGACGCCGGTGCCCTCGTAGGAGGAGTCCACTGGAAGGGGCCAGCTGCCTTCGTGACCCCATTCGCGGCCACGTGTGTGGCAGAGGAGGTTGGGAGCGGTAACATAGCGCTTAGCGAGCAACGCTACGAACCCGCTCACGGCCAACACCAGTGACGATTATCTGTATTGGTCCTGGGTCTCCTGGGCCTCTCTTCGGTCGACTCAGCCTCAAATTAGTCCTTGGTGCGGTGTGTAAAAACATCACCACTGAGGAGACAAAGGCAGCCGGGCATGGTGCTGGCCACCCACCCGCTTGTGTGCCGTTCCGGCATTTATATTTGCTCGCTAACAGCACTTGTCCAACAATCTGTTAAAGTTTATACGGGGGATCTTTGTCTTTGTAGGTCTTTCACTCCTATTCCGCCACATCCATTCACACGGTGTCTTTCCGGTGCTCGCCCTTCATAAAATGCAGACACCACAAGCTTGGCTGCAATAACGCCCCTTTATTCACACCAACGTCCCTTTTTTCACACCAACAACACCACAACTTCAGTTTCATTTATTAGGTACTAGCTTTACTACCCGGCTTCGCCCGGGACTTGGATTCACCAGGCCCGGCCGCCTTTGTCTCCCCAGTGGCGATGTTCACACACCACACTAAGTTACTCGTTTGAGGCTGAGTCGACTTGGGGGAGGCCCAGGACCGGTTCGAATAATCGTCACCGGTGGTGACCGTGAGCGGGAATCGAACTCGGGTCGCCGGGTTCGTAGTGCAGCGCGCTAACCACTACACTACCGCTCCCCCCACACACACGCGCGCGCGTCCATAGGTACACATACACGCGCTTGCTGCAGACACACAAAACTTTGCGGGTGCGTACGGCAGTAAACGACTAAAAAAAGAAACCAATGCTGGGCGAAGAACGCCTTAGACCTGCAACACATTTGTATGGCACTTTACTCGCGGAGGGTTGGGGGGGGGATGCGTGACATTAGCAGGCACACTGCGTAACGCTTCCGCTTGCGGGTGACATGACAGAGATATGACGTCACAGCTCACTTGCCGTGCAAAATATATCCATTATTGCGCCCCCCCCAAAAAAGTATATATTTTTAACATTTTTGCATGGTGTATATTCTGGAAAGTACCCGCATGCCAAATTTAAAGTTTGTTGATTGTCGGGAAGTATGCTAAACATTTTGAACAAACACACATTCACAAATTTCCCTTTTATATACAGTGGTACCCCGGAGATCGAACTTAATTCGTTCCATAAGGCCATTCGAACACCGATTTGTTTGAACACCGAATTAATTTTCCCCATAAGAATGAATGTAAATGACATTAATTGGTTCCAGACACAAGAAATCTCTTATTATAAAGCATTTTTACACGAAGTTTACAGTAATTACATGCATAAAATCATACAAAAAAAACAAGAAACAATAAATAAATGGAATAAATGAATAAATATATTAAATAAATGAACATTGAACTTCACTTTACCTGTAGTAAGGAGAGTTGATGGCTTGAGTGGAAGGTGGTGAGGAGGAGGTGGTGTTATTGTTTCGAAGGGGAGTCCCCTTTGTCTGGGCAAGCGTCATGCACGCTGGCCATATGCGTCTCGGCCGTACAGGTTCTTTCAAGTCGTGATTGCCCGTTCGACCTCCGAATTTCGTTTGGTTTCCGGGGCAAAAATTGTTCAGAAATATCGTTCAAACACCGATTTGTTAGAGTTCTTCTGCGTTCGATCTCCGAGGTTCTACTGTATATAGATAACCCTGTGATTAATGCGGCTCTTGACTCGGGTGCAACCGCAACAAACAAAAACATGAACATGAAACATCTTTAAGTGACTACACGGAACAGAAAAATCCAGGAAAAAACAGCTAAAATCTTCCAGAAAAACACTAATTCAACGCTGTGTGCAAAAATCCCAGTGGGATGCAAGTCAAACAATAACAACCATAAGACAATTTAGATTAAAGTTATGATAAATCTGTACTACACAAACAAACATGGCTAAACCAAAACGTTTTCAAAATCACCAAAATAAAGCTATAAAAACAATGTTACAGTGATCATAGGAACTGTGATTCAAATTTAACAATAAACGATATACATAATATGTACGACCAAACTTTGCAGCCATAGCTGGCTGCATGAGTCACTCCATAACAACAGGAGTATCAGTAGCAGTATAAAAAAAAATCAATACACCTTTAAAGATCAGCAAACTATAATCAGAACTCAAGATCATACATTGCAGCTGTCATCCGGAACGATACATTTGATTTCAGGCCATTATGAATAGCAGTGGCAGCTAGGGGTGTACAACTCCTCTAGAGCAGTTTTGAGTGAAGATCTTACAGGTAGTGATCCAAGTTGCAGTTTATTGGCGATAGCATTCCAGACCCTGTGGGCATCAATAGAAAGGGCCCTTGAATCAAAGATGACCCCAAGGTACTTATAGATCTTGACTTGGTCTATTTGATGATTATTTAAGGAATATAATTGGGGAAAAATAACTTCCTGCTTTACTCCTGATGAGAAGCATAGCACCTTGGTTTTGGAGGTATTCAGGACTAGTTTAAGAGCAACTAGCTGATGTTGTTTGTTGAAATCACCCTGGAGGCTAGCAATCACGTCATCCGGAGAGCGGCCAGCAGTAATCAGTATCGTGTCATCTGCAAACAGATTTACCCTGGAATGATCCAGGTCAGTGCCCAAGTCATTGACATAAAGAGAGAACAAGAGGAGGCCGAAGATGGAACCCTGTGGAACCCCTTTTGTTATCTTAACACTGTTTGACCTTCAACCATCTATGAATACAGTTTGGGTGCGAGAAGAGAGGTAATTTTTTAACCATTCTACTGCGTTTTGATTTAAAGCTTTCGTGACTGCAGTAATTCATATTCTTAGCTCTTTCGGTAAAGTCACTTTGAAGGGAAACAATAAAATAATAAAATATACTTTATTTTATATATATTTTATTGTTTCCTTTCAATGTGACATTACCGAAATAGCTACGAATATACATTCTACTGCGTGTTTGGAGAAACGGAGGCAACTAAGCAGGGTGTTGTGGTCGACTGTATCAAAGGCTTTGGAGAAAAAAGACTGGCGCAGTACTGCTAATTAAATTTGTCAAGTGCCAGTAAGGGAATTACTAATCCTGAATGGCAAAGTGCATCTGGGTTGAAAGAAAAACCAAAGGAACAATGTCCCCCAACGCCCCCACATAGTTGTATGCACCTGCCATGCCATTCCACAGAGTTCCAGTCCCAGGTCCTTCCAGCATGGAAACGTTGGACCTCAAGAAACGTTGGAATAAGGCGATTGCAGCAGCATATTCTGCCAAGGTCTCTAATGGGTTTTGGGGCTCTCGCTACTCTTGATGATCCAGAGCAGATGTGGGAAGCCTTGAAGCTGAGGACCCTTGCGGCCAGCCATTGGATACTTTGGGAGTCAGGCCTAGGTCAAGGTGTCTCATCTCATCAGAGACACTGGAAACCATTGCGCAGAGTCGCTTCGCAGCAGTTGGAGGGTAACTCCAGCCTGCGCGGGCACCTGGCGCATCAGATGAGGCCTCATTGAGGAGGGATAGGGAGTGTTTGGTATGGAAGCTGATGGGTGTTGTTTGAGAGTCATCTGTGTGTACGGGCGACTCCTGGCCAGTCTGTCCGGCCCTCAAACGCCTCCGCTGAAAACTCCGAACCTTGAGAGGCCTCACTGAAGGTGTCCGATGGATCTCTTGTATCAGATCCTGGAGACTGTAGTTGGCCTGTTTGGGTCGGGTACTTTTAGCAGCTCCTCGCTGCCTCCCCCTCCGGCTGTGAGGCTGGACGTGCCTGGCGCTGATCCCAAGGCCGCCGGTCCCCTGATATCAGAGCCCCCCCAACGCTGCATGAGATTCTGACAGCTGTGAGGAGGCAGAAGGGGGTAAGGCAGCTGGGATCTGTGGCATCACGGCCAAATTTCTGAAAGCCGGTGAGCAGGATACACTAAGGGGGCTCCACGTGGCGGTGAATGTTGCAGCATGGAGATCGGCCGCTCTCCTTCCCAGCTGGAGACAAACCTGGAAGGGGAATGGAGACAAGAGCTAACTGCAACATATCTATGGGACCGTTTTTGCCAGTATAAAAAAGATGAAATAATAATAGTAGGCCTTATCCTTTCTGGCAATAAAAACAGGTGTTTGGACAGTCCAGGACTTGATGCCTTTGAAATAGATATCTATTCGGTGTTTGAGCATCTTTCGTTTGGCTGCATATAGTGGGAAAGAAGTTCATTACACACACATACATACATCTTAACACCTGTTTTATTGCCAGAAAGGGGAAAGCCTATGATTTTTTTTTTCATCTGACTGCAACAATTGCCACCGGGTGACGCTGCTGTCGGTACCTGATAAGATACTTGCCCAGCCAACCTTCTGATTCACCGGAGGCCAGAACAGGTCAGATTTACATATGGAGCGGATCCTGGCTCACCGCGCCTTGTTGGAGCACCGACCTGAAGAAGGACTTCGGCTCGATGCACCGGGGAACCTCCCTGTGGTTTGGCCTGTACTCTAAAATACCGGAGGGCATTGTTGATTTGATCTCCACCCTGTATTCCAGGCCGCTGTTAAATCGTGAGTGGGGGGGGGCCTCTGACTTCTTCCCGGTGAATGCCGGGGTGAGACGAGGGTGTGATTTTGGCCCCCACTCTATTCAACAGCTGCATGTACTGGGTGTTGGGGCTGGGTATCGCACCAGGGCCATCATGGTGCATTCTTCGGACAGTCCAGGTTTACGGAGCTGGACTTTACCGATGATGCGGTGATATTCGCGGAGTCATTGAATACCGTAAAGAAGGCGGCCCTAGGGGGTGTATTTGATGCGGAGGCTGAGCCTTGGGGAATACAGGTCTCCTGGATGACGACCGAGATCCAGGGGTTCCGTTTGGAATTGATAAAAGCTACCATACTGCCTCTACTTGATTACTGTGATATTGTGTATACATCGGCCCCAAGTAATGTACTGAAGAAGCTTGATTCCATCTATCACTCGGCCTTAAGATTTGCATTGAACTGCCCATATAGGACTCACCACTGTGATCTCTACATTGGGTCAAACTTAACATCTCTTAATGTTTGACGCCTTGTGCACCAAATCTTATTTATTCACGATGTACTTACAAAAAAATGCGCAGACTACCTGCTGGATCTCGTCTCTGTATCAAAGAACAAATTTGACCTCAGGTCTTTGCTTATATACCATCTTCACATTCCCTATTGCCGTACAAAAACCGGAGGAAGGGCCTTTGCTATTGATGCCCCCAGGGTCTGGAATGCTATTCCCAATAAACTGCAACTTTAATCACTACCTATGAGATCTTCACTCAAAACTGCTCTAGAGGAGTTGTACACCCCTAGCTGCCACTGCTATTCAGTGGCCTAAAATAAAATAAAATGTTTAGCTCCGGATGACCGCTGCAAAGTATTAACTGTATTTTTATTTAGTTTGCTGATCTTAAAGGCGCATTGAAAAATGTGATACTCCGACTGATGCTCCTGTTGTTGTGGAGTGACTCATGCAGCCAGCTATGGCTCTAGGCTTTGGTGTTACATGCTATTTATTTAGTTTATTGTAAAAAAATCGGTCACAGTCCCTATGATCACTGTTACTGCATTTATGGCTTTATTTTGGTGATTTCGAAAAGTTTTTTGGTTTGGCCATGTTTTTGTTTATTGTAGTACGAAGTTAGACTGATGGCCTTAATCTTAGTTGTCTTGTGGTTGTTGTTGTTGTTTGACTTGCATCCCACTGGGATTTTTGCGCACAGCGTTGGTGTACGGTGCTATTTCAGGAATATTTTGATGTTTTTTTTCCTGGATTTTCTGTTTGCACAGTCACATAGTCAATTTAAGATGTTTTCTTGTTCATTTTTTTGTTTGTTGCGGTTGCACCCAATTCAAGAGCCAAATGGCTCACAGGGCTATACCAAATAAATGGAACTATGAACTAAACTGACTCTTTGGGTGTTGAAATTCAGAAAGTTAACTCGCCGCATGGAGAGGGGATGTGGTCTGGCCTACGGTGCAATAGAGGCACTCGACCGCAGTGTGGGGTGCTGCCAGGGCATCAAGTTGGATGATGTTTCTTTGTCAAACCACCGATTGCTTTGGGAGTCTGTTCTAAGAGGTTCCTCTCGTGCCTCTGTGGGGGCGGGGCGCTAGCTGCGGCCGTCTGATGGCCGCGCGGCTCGCTTCCCTGGAGGCCGACCCCCGCGGGGCAGCCCACTTCGAATCGGGAGTTCCTGCCCGGCTGCAGGAGGAGGCCGAGGGAGGGAAAGCCGAGTGGGAGGCCGAGGCCAAAGGGGAGGGACAAGGCAAAGGCTGAGGGCGAGGCCGGTGTCCTCGTGGCTCCAGCAGCTTCATCGTCACCTCCTAGGGGCTGGGACTGGGAAGGGAGCTGGCCTTGCATCTCGCCGTGCGTGTTCCGGAAGGTTGTGGAGTAAGAGGGTGAACGCGGCCACACGAAATGTAGGTGTACATCCCCACCTGATCTGATATGCAAGCCATTCTTTTAACGCAAGGCTGTCACAGCCATGCCCTGCAGTAGTTTGACAGTCGGGGGCGATACTGCTGTGCGCCATCCCAATTAAGTAATTTGCTGGTAACTTTACAGCATTGGGATGTTTGGACAATACTAGTTGCGTTGTTTGGATTTTGTTATGGAAGGAAACCCACACAGAACAAGGGGAGAGAACGTACAAACTGGACGCATAAAGGCATTCGAGTCGGGAATCGAACCCAGGGCCTTCTCATTTTCTTTGGGTCTTTCGGTAAAGTAATGTAGATAGGTTCAAAGAAAATAACAAAAAACTACGACGTTTCGATCGCAACACAAGCGTTCGTCATCAGGGAGAGGGGGTTAGCATCTAAAGGGATAGTTGTGTGGAAACCTTTCCTGTAGAGGCGGTTAAATTTTGACTTAAAGCTTTCGTGATTGCAGGAATTCATATTATTTGGGTCTTTCGGTAAAGTCACGCCCTACCGCAGGATTATTCGATGCTCGGATGCCTCGTTGCGACTCCACAGTGAGCGTTGTTTTGAGTGGCGTGCGTTTGTCGTGCTGGGCAGCGTGGCGTGTGTGCAGGCTCACAAGACGCAACGCCATTGCAGTGGCGTGCGAAACAAAACCATCTACGTGCCTATGGGCTCCTTCAGCGAAGGGCATCTGCTGAGCGGTGAGACTACCTACTGTCCCCACTCACCACCACCTACTCTCCCAACCACCACCACCTACTGTCCCACTCACCACCACCTACTGTCCTCAACCACCACTTACTGTCCCGCCCACCACCAGCTACTGTCCCACTCACCACCACCTACTGTCCCCACCCACTGCCACTTACTGTCCCACCCACCATTGCCTACTGTCCCACCCACCACCTATTGTCCCACTCACCACCACCTACTGTCCCCACCGACCACCCTCTGCTGTCCCCACCCACCACCTACTGTCCCCACCGACCACCACCTACTGTCCCCACCCACCACCACTTACTGTCCCGCCCGCGACCATCTACTGTCCCGCCCACCACCACCTACTGTCCCCCCCACCACCACCTACTGTCTCCATCCACCACTATCTACTGTCACCAGCAACCACCACCTACTGTCCCCACCCACCGCCACTTGCTGTCCTGCCCACCATCACCTACTGTCCCGCCCACCACCACCTACTCTTCGCTACTATAACGGAGGAGGAACAGCAAAACTACACCAACTCTCTCCTGCAGGCCTCTCGAGGCCGGCAGACCTCCACGTTGGCATTGGAACGTATCGGTGGTAAGCCGGTGGTGCACGGTATAATGAAACTGACATTTTTCGCAATAATTATTTGTTTTCCCGCGATTAGCAATCCCTGGTGAGAAAATGTTGTGGGGAAGTGGCGCGTCAAAATCAGTTCTCGTAATGTCGAAGCAATTCGAAGCCAAATGTCAGTTCAAATTTAGATTTTATACATTTTATGA
Organism: Petromyzon marinus; assembly: GCF_048934315.1. Classification (NCBI taxonomy): domain Eukaryota; kingdom Metazoa; phylum Chordata; class Hyperoartia; order Petromyzontiformes; family Petromyzontidae; genus Petromyzon; species Petromyzon marinus. The sequence goes on along the minus strand of NC_133717.1, from coordinate 611,003 downwards.
GGACCGACTGGTGTGTTAGGCTGCACCGGCGTACTGTGAATACATCCATTTAGCTGCTGAACACACTGTCCTGTGCAAGCACGGAACGGAATGGTTTTACTGTAGATAAGACGAGCAATGTGATGTTGTGTGGCGGTGGCGCTTTGCGGGTTCACAGATTATCGCTTCCTGGAGGATGTCGGCCGGGCGGTGGAGAACTCGACGCGGGACGCAGTGATGCATGGACATGGCCACAGGAAGTCCGTACGTGATTCCTGCCACCTGTCTTTGTTAAGCTTGGTTACCCGGGAAAGTCTCACTGTGTCTCAAGACTTTTTCGGGAGGGTCCTGTTAAAGTTTTCGTACTGCGTGCGATCTCAATTGAGTAATTTTCAGGTATTTTTTTGCATGGGTTGTTTTAAGCTATGGGAGGAAACTGTAGAATCCAGAGAAAGTCCATTGCAGCACAGGGGCAGAGAACATACAAACTCGACACCACGCAGAAAGCCACCCGAGTTGTTAATCATACCCAGGACCTTCTTGCCGTGCCCACGTTTGTTTCCGGCAGGTGAGCATCTTGAGGAATTATGCGCGGAGAGATGGCGTCGATCTGCGCATGCTGCCCGCCGGCCTGCAGAGGCACCGCGACAACTTCTCCTTCTTCCACAAGCGGTGAGGCGGGACGACCCCTCGTGTCCTCATGTTAAACACTACCCCCCCCCACTAAAACGTTACTGGCTGCCGTAGACACGTCTCATGGAATTTTGGTCGGAAGAGGTTTTACATTTTATTTTTTATTTTGGTGATGCCTCAAGAGACAAGGATGAGTCTCATTTGCTGGAGTGATCTGGGGCTTTAGTTTACCAGTAAGGGGTCGATGATTGCTGATGTCCCGATTAAGTAATTTGCGGTGTAATTTCCAAACATGGAAAATTTGGACTCCGATTCTATCACACAACGGCCCCCTCCTGCGAATCATGCCGTGAGATCTTTAACGTCCACTGAGAAGCAGACGGTGCGTCATGTTATCGCGGTCGTTACACTCACAGTAATAATTGGGGCGGCCGCTGTATTTGAGCCTGCATCACCGCCACCTGAAGTCGCCTCTACCCCCACCGCACGCAACCTGAACACCAACGGGGTTTGTGGTGAACCCATCGTACTGACGCTGGGTGGACATGGGCGGTGCGGGGAGGGATGTAAGAAACCTGCACCGTTGCCGGGACATAGAGTCCAACCGGTACCCTCTAGGTCGCGAGTCCAGCGTGCTGACCATTACTTCACCGCTGTGGTAGCAGCTCCCTTTGTGTTTCAGTAACAAAAGTAAACATTTTTGCATTTATTGCACATGCTGTGTCCGTGTTTGAAACCAGTCACCGGGTTTTTACCGGGTGTGTTAATGATGTTCCCAGTAAACGCAAAAAAAACAAATGTTTATGGCGATGCTTGTTCACCAAGCAAGGACTCATTTTCAGTGGGGTCCTGCCAATATTCTGCAGTATGGAGCGATGTTGCTGTTATGTATAATCCCAATTGAGTAATTTGTGGGTACATGTTAAGTACTGGGACATTTAACGAATACCAGTTGCATCGAGTGCGTGAGTGTTTAGCGTTTATATTCTTTACGAAGAGCAGCGTCCCCCGCGTAACGCTGTGAATGCGTCAGTGCTGATCGCTGCCTGTGCTGGGCTGGGTGGTGCGCAGGGAGAAGAGCTTCTTCTGGACCGTGAAGCTCATCTTCCCGCAGAGTCGGGCAGAGTTCACGGAGCGCAGGTAAATGCACCACGGCACACGCATCACTGGCACGTCACACTGTGACATGCGTCATCAATGGCACGTCACTGTGACACGCGTCATCAATGGCACGTCACTGTGACACACGGCGTCACTGGCACGTCACACTGACGTCATCATGCAAGTTCCACTGTGACACGCGTCACGCACGTCAAGCTGTGACACGCAGTGTCACACGTCACACTGACACGTCATTACGCATGTCGTAACACGTTACACTGACACATGGCATCACATCACACTGATACATTGCGCCACACTGATGCATCATCAAAAACTGCCATTCAGCACTAAGTGGCGGTGGCATCACCACAACACTTATCACAGGCTAGGTGCACTTTAAGGCCTGGAAGTCACAAAACAGACCCAGGTGACTGAGACGATTGGCAGATGCATCAGCTGTGCCCCCTACTATTCCAACTTGCAATTTTTTAGCCACCCGGCGCTCTGCTCGTTGTTGTGACCATTGCACCTCTGCCCTCCGTTGTTACTGAGTAATTGCCAATCTTGACACCACTGGTACCAGTCATTGGCAAGTCAACTTAGTTCCTTATCCTATTTCCATATAATTCTATCTCTTCTCTAGCCCATACTGTTGCCCATTTAACCCCCTCTATCTGTCCGAAAAAAATCTATGTGGGCTACTTGACCCAGCCAATGCAGCCTTGCCTGCCGGCGGGGCTCACCGATGGGACATTGTCCAGATTTTTCAAGGATTTGTGAGCTCCTCACAAAATTCAGCCTGGTTAAACCCATGATGGATCATAGGCACACCAGCCTGCATGTTTCTAACCACTGTGTTGTATATATTCGGTCTTGAAAAAAATATAAAAATTATTACATTTAATGTTAGTTTAACAGTGTGTAATTCCAAAATTATGAAAATTTGTGTAATTATGCATTTTTTTATTATGCTAATTAGGAAGGTGTAATTGTATGAAGTTATGCAAGTGTATGTACTGCTAATGTATGCAATTAGATAATAAGGCTTCGCTTCGTTGTCTAGGGTTATATTATCAATCAGGATAATACAATGAAGGTGTACAGTAAAACCTTGGATTTCGAGTAACTTGTTCTGCGAGTGTTTTGCAAGACGAGCAAAAATTTAAAATAAGTATTAATTTGATAAACGAGCGAGGTCTTGCAATACGAGTAGTACGTATACGCTTTGCCGAGAATCACGTGATCACAACTGATATACGAGTGCTTTGATATACGAGTGCTTTGAATTACAAACACGTTTCCGGAACGAATTATGCTCGCAATCCAAGGTTTTACTGTAATTGTAAGTTATGCGAGTGTATGTAATTGTGATAATTAGGCTCTGCTTCGTTGTCTAGGGTTGTATTATCAGTCGTGATAATACAATGATTCTCGCTTAAACTTTTACTGATTATGTTTTAGTGTGTTCATGTCAGGTCTCAAAATTCAGATCTCACCACAGGAAACAGTTCTTATAATTAAGATTATTATGCATGAACTTAGGAAGGCACCACCCAGACTCTTCTGTATTAAGCAACTTTAATATCTAAAAACACTAACATGAGAACACTTATGCTCAGAATTGTCAACACGGTACTCCTCGAGATGTCCTACTCATTGATCCTTACATTTAACCCTCAATGGTTACGTTTGTTAAACTGGGTAACAGAACAATCGGCGAATTCCTCAGAGTCGAGCGAGCATACACGGTGATAGGAAAAAGTCCTTGATATTAACGTGACAATATTCATACGAACATGTGCCTAAAGCAAAAGTAGTTATCAATTAAATCATTGGTAAGATGCAATTAACAAAAACAAATGACTCAAATACTTCTAAACAATCGGTTTCATGGAACTCGAAGGGCAGCAATGCTTTTCACGATTAGCTGATATTTAAGGCACCACCTTCGAATGGCAACCCTTCTTGAAACACTGATAACTTTTTGAAACAATCTTATTAGTCCCAATATGCGTGTTATGTGTGTGTGTGTCTTCTTTTACATTTGTTGACTTGGCGGCTTACGCGGTACGGCGTTCCTTGTGCTGAAAATACCTCGGGTTCCCAGCAAGGCCGCTGGAAAGGCATGTGTGTGTATTGAACACACGGCGCTCTTGCCTACGCCATCACTCTTCCTCTTGGCGTTGCCAGCTCTCTCCACTGCTGGTTGGTTGAGTTGGCGTGATGCTCCCCGTCGGCGGTGCGCGATGATTTTGTCGTCAGATAGCGCTCGCAGCTCGTCCGCTGGTCGCCGTTCCTCATTCTTGTCTTGGTTCCCAGCTGGTGCTGGTCGGTGTGTGTGGGTCGAATCCACGGCGCCCTTGCTGGCGCTCTTCTCTTCCTCATGGGCAGCTGGTCAGGCTCTTTCCACTGCTCCGTGCTCTCTCCTTGCAGGCAGCTGCCAGCTTCGCTGGCACTCAGTGGTACCTCTCCCATTTAGCGTGCAGCTGCCAGCTGCACCCGGGCACCCGGTGGTGCCTCTCCCGCCCTCCTTCAGGGCTGCGCTGGCTCAGGCTCTTTCCACTGCTCCGTGCTCTCTCCGTGCTCTCTCCCTTTGCATGCATCTGTAGCGCCATGGATGGGCTGCACTTGCAGGCAATGACAGGCAGCCCTGAAGCAGTTGGGGGGCTGTGAGGGATTCTACGATCCCTCGCAAACACTCCCAAAGGCTGGGGGGCTGCGGCTGCACTGACCTGCAATGGCAGACATGCGGACCTCAGTGGGGGACTCTGGGGTCACCCACGTCCCTCACTGGGGTCCACACCTCGGCTGAGAAACGGATATAAGGCGAACCTCTGGAGAGGTCCAGGCAGTTTAAAAACCAAAGCAGTTGGAGACAGAAGCAGTTGGAAACTGGAGCAGTTGAAGATAACCAGTTGAAGAAAGAAGACCTGCTAGAGTAGGACTCTGAACCCCTAGCTTCACCGTCTTTTTAAGGGCCAAAGCTCTGTGAGGTCAGTGTTGGACCTGTACCTTGGCTGGGTCAGGTCAGGTAGCCTCACATAGTATATTATAGACGGAGGACCTGGAGCGTAGTCGGGTTAGGCACGCTACACAGGGGGCATATAATATACCAAGTGGAAGAAGTCCTCAAGATCAACTGTATGAAGAATTGATGTATAGTGGTTAGGGTACGTGTGGATAATAAAGACGTGCCCCCCTACGAAGTGTGTCCGGAGCAACACTACACATCTGCCAGCTTCGCGCAAACACCCGGTGGTGCCTCTCCCATCCTTACCTCAGGCTGCGCCAGCTGTCCATGCTCTCTCCGCTGCTCCATTCTCTCTCCGTGCTCTCTCCTTTATCGTGCAGCTGCCAGCTTCACATGGGCACCCGGTGGCGCCTCTCCCGCCCTCCTTCAGGGCTGCGCTGGCTCAGGCTCTTTCCACTGCTCTGTTCTCTTTCCTTTGGCGGGCAGCTGCCAGCTTCGTGCTGGCACTCCGTGGTGCCTCTGCCACCCTTCTGTCAGGGCTGCGCCTTGTCGTTGCTCAACTTTCGTGCTCCCCGCCATTCTTCCAAGAGGACTCCTGCTTTGAGCTGCTCGTCGCTGGCTGGATCACTCACTCTCAAAACTTGTAAATTGTATTAGCACATCTCTTACACAACTCTGATAGCTTAGTACAAGACAACTTATTCTTGGTTCTTTCGGTAAAGTCACGTAGAAGGGAAACAATAAAATAAAAATAAAAAATATATATATAAAACAAAATTTCCCTGACGTTTCGACTGCAACACAAGCAAATTTTCTTGCTGTGGTTTTCACACCTGATGATGATTGTGCTGCAGTCGAAACGTCGTGAGAATTTTATTGTTTTCTATATATAATTTTACATTTTTTATTGATTGTTTCCCTTCTACGTGACTTTACCGAAAGAACCAAGAATATGAATCCCTGCAGTCACGAAAGCTTTAAATAAAAAAATACAATACAACTTATTGCAATCCTTGATTCTGCAAGGGACCCAAAACATCAGGATAAATGTAGAATAAAACATTCAGCGATACTCTGTCGGTCCATGCCGAACTCAGTTCTTAACAATACATCGTCCCTTTTCTCTGCAAGACACGACACCCATGGTTGATCTTGAGGTCATGCCCCGGAGCCTGCCCCTTGCAGACTAAGTTGCATGATCTGTGTCCTTGCTTATATGTGAAATTCTCTCCCCTCTGCACATCTCTTACGAAAAAAAAACATGCCCTGTCTCGTTCTCCTCCCGTGGCCGCAGCCGCTTGGTTGCCCCCCCCCCTTTTGATCTTTGACTGGCTGCTTTCCGTCACCATGTTGATCCTATGGAATACATTTTATCTTGGTCGTGTGTTACTGACCTATTTCGCCTTGTATCTCTTTTGAATTACCCTAGGTCTAATACTTCATAATTATTATTTGGTTTATGTTTAACCAAGATTTGTGATGTACCATAGTTGTTACCACAGGTATTCCGAAGGTTTATTACATTTTGTTCTCCGTCTGTGTTGCCAGAGATCCGTGCTTCTTATTCTCGAGTTATATTTTGATATCTTGAGGTTGGAGATATACCTCAGTTTTGACTTAAGCATTAGTGACTGCCGGAATTCATATTCTTTGGTTCTTTCGGTAAAGTCACGTAGATAGAAAGATACAATGAAAAAACAATTATATGCGGTGAAAAATAGTAAAATAAGTAATAATACAAGCCACTAATGTAGACTGCGGTCTGGTTCTTAATCTGAGAGTGTACTGGCAGTCTATAATGTCAATTTATTCTTGTCGCTAAGTTTAGAACTTTACAGTTGTTAAAAAAAATGCCAGTTGTAATGTCCGATTGCCCTTGCTCTGCGTCCGTGGAGATCTGAATGCGGTGGTGCAGCGACCGTGTCAGGAGGTCATGTCATATGGTCCTTTGATAATCTGGAGATTTCCCAGATTGTCATTAACCTCCCTTTGTCCCGGAGTTGATTATTTAATGGCTCTTTATGACCTCCCTCCAGTTGCTTTAATGTGGCAAGGCAGCTGCCCAATGCTACACCCCAATTGATTATTACAAAAAAATATAGGCAGAATCATTCTTGATTTGAAGCTTTCGTAACTGCAGGAATCCATACTCTTTGGTTCTTTCGGTAAAATCACGTAGGTAGAAAATTAAATAAATCACAGTGAACTGCTGGATTATATTTTTTCCGCCTGAGGATGACCGCTTGTGTTGCGATTGAAACGTCGTGATTGATTTTATTTTATACCTATGTGATTTTACCGAAAGAACCAAGGAGTATAGAATAATTATTAATATAAATTTTGGAAAAAGGCCTATATGTACAAGAGTCCGCCCTTTTAAAAATTATCAGTGGTCGATTGGCCACGGGTTATTTTTAAACAAAATAAATGCCTTTTTCCATTATGAACCAACAATTGTCCTCCTGGTTTATCATTTTTATTGTTTTGATCAATTGCCCTCTACTGGTTCGTTTTTGTATTTTATGTTCCTCTTTCATGTGGGACTATGTGGCATGAAGTTGTGTTGCACATAACCAGAATCAGTACACACCACGATTTCCGTGCTCAACTGTCAATGTCGGTTTCCATCCCCAGGACAATATGCACATTTGTCGACACGGATTTGTGTGCCACTCTCTCGCTGGATTGTTGCCTTGCCATCTGTGTGTGTAATTATGTTGGTAGTTCGTGAGTGCTTGCTCCTCTCTGTATTGTGGGGCTTGGTGTATTATATACCTCACCTGTGGTGTGCTGTAGCTGAATTCATTGTCTCTCTCCCTTGGTGTTTTACCCTGTCTATGGCTCCTAATTCTATATAGCCATGCCGTGTAAGCCCTATTCTCTATGTGGTGTTGGGAGGCCGTCTCTGGGTCCAACATCATTCACACAATTTCTGTAATCTCTGGACCCAATGATTAAAAAAACATAATCTTGAACATTTTTTCACCTTCGTGGTATTTATCAACGTCACCTGCTTAGTACGCTCTTTTAAATCGAAGGAGGTAATCTCGCGGATCCTCGTCTATGTACCGGGTCATAAATTAAGCCGCATTAAACCCCCTCAGACAGTGTTGAATAGTCCCCAATCTTCCTAATCACTGCCAGGCTCAGTTGTTTGAAATCATTCCTAAACTTGTGGTAGCGACTTTACCCATGGTATAGAATGTTCATGTATACTTCTTTTCACCAGACTTGCTTTCTCGTCCTTTTTCCTCAGATCCCTCTGATCATTGCCTCCGCTTCTACTGTTGCGATATGAGTGTGTATGTCTCTGTTCCTATTGTATGGATCAAAATAAGGAATTCTGACGAGAGCTTTGTCCATCATTTTAAGAGTCTTACTACTGAATGAGTATTTGGAAAGTTGGTCGTCGTCAGTGTCAGAGGAGCTATCACTCAAACTGTGGCACTGCTTAACATAACTTCTGTCGTGTATTTTGCGCCTGTAACGTGGTTCCACTTCGCCTGGTAATTCATGCCTGTCCCGTGACTTGTGTCCCTTATGTTTCCTATATTGGTCTTGTGATCCTTGTTTATGGGTTGGTGTGTGTTGTCCCCTTTGCTTGTGCTTATGTGGTGAGTGTCTTTGAGCTCGGCCTTCATGCCGCCCACTGTGTACGGTGGTTTTTGCGTAACATGCGTCTCTCTGGAGAGCTGTCCATGCTGTACATGTCGTGTTGCCCAGGTTCTGCCCTTTTTGGCACTACCCGTACAGTGTATCCTGGCAACTTTGTTTTAGGATTGTCTCCCTCTTACTCCGGGATTGTCAGCCCAACTTGTTTTCTGGTTAATTTGTATTGCTCCGTCCCTTCTCTCGAATTGCGAGGGGGTTTCTTTGTCAAAGCTACTTTGATCGATAGCCATACTTTTTGTGTGGTCTGTTCCTGGACTATGTTCACATACCCCGGGATGTGGTGTACTGCTACTTTCGTATTTGTTCTGTGAATCAACGTCTTTGAGTTTCGCTGGTGCCGCTAGCGCTGATTCCTTCTCTCTTACGAGGGCGTGAAGACGTCTTACCTCGTCTATCAGGGACAGTTTCTCGTATCTTTCCCTTTCGATTTTTTCCTCATTCCATAATCCCTGTCTGTCTGAGTCTAATCTTGCTATTTCTGCAATTTTTACATGTTCACTTTTGTCACATTTTATCAAGTCCTTAAGTAGTTTCCCTCGATGTGTTTTCATGTCATCGATATGGCTCCCCTCCCATATGTCTCTCTGCTTTGTCTGCTCTTTAGCAGACCGGCCTGTACATTTTAATACGAGTTCACGATATTCTGCTTCCATTGATTCCATCTTACCCTGGAAGGTCTGATCCTCTGAATCGGAGTCACGCGTCTGGGTGTCGAACTCAGGTTTTGCGGATCATGTGCCATCTCTACTATGCAGTACAATCAATAGACTCAAGAAGTTTTCTTAATCTTAGCATCTCATGTGCGGCATAAGCTACTCTGGTTTTCAGCTTCAGAGTGCGTATATATAAAAAAAATTCGATCACAGGATGCAGTCCGTTCAACTCGCAACACCTATGGTGATAGGTGTTGCGCTGTCCCTTTTTCTCAGCCAGCCGAACACCTCCTCCTTTAGTCAGGGTCTTTGGGGAGGTTTGTACTGCGTACCAAAAGCAGCCATTGCAGCTGCATGAGCCACAGTCCTAAATCTCACCCGTTTCCCCTCGGCCTCAGAAGGAGGGGGGACTATGCTAACCCCAGCTGCAAGCAATGATGAAATTATCGCTTGAAACTTTCATAGCCGAGACCATGCCACTGTGAGTTTGAATTGGGTACTAGATGTACACCCACCACCGCAGTGGAATAATGTCAGGTGCATTTTACAGATGATAAGCTGATGGTTAGTGGGCAGATCCGCTCCAAAGTAGATCCTGGTGTCAAGGACATGGGCCTGCATCTGCTGTTCTGTCACTATATAGTCTAGCAGATGTTCTTGCTCTGACCTGATGTGCATTCATGATGTTGTATTGATGCCTTGATTCCAGAACAGCATGTCGGTTAATTACAAGCCGATGGGCTGTACAAAAGTCGAACAGCCTCTTACGATTGTTATTGAGTGGACTCGTTCCATGCTTTCTAATCACTCCAGCCCAGGTGCCATTGTCATGATCCACTAAAGTCACTCAACAGGATGACTATCCTGAGGGGCCACTTTAGCTCGCACCTGTGACAGGTCATTCAAGGCATGTGACCCATCGGCCTTGTCTGCATCCCTCCACTGATCTTCATCTTCGATAGGGGCGTAAGCCACCACCACCACAACCACCACCACCATTCCTTGCCTACCGTTGATGGGGAGGCGAGCCCACAGTAGCTAGAACGTACAGCTTCTCACACCTCAACGACATGCTTCAACGCCCCCTTTATGCTATTGTTCAGAATAAGAACCACTCCCTGTTGTTTGGTAGTCTCCTTCCCCGAGTAGAGGACTATCCAGCCCCCATATAATATACTGGAGCCAGAGTCAGCTCACCAGACCTCCTGAATTCCACAAATCCAGGAGATACTGGTCCAGCTCCTGACAAAGGATTGGCAGCCTCTTCTCCGCAGTGGAAGTTAGAACATTCCACGTGGGCACTCGCAGTGGTTTTTTGCCATTTGTGGCGGAACCCAGAGGTTGTAGGTTGAGTCTCCTGTCTCCGCCAAATGGGGTTTGGCCAGGAGACGTCATACACGCCTGTTCCCCCGATGCCTCCGGCACATGCTTAGTTCGATTTTTAATGTGGTTTCATGGTAATTGAATTGAAGGTGGAGGGGTTGCCAGTGCCTCGCACCCGTCCAGAACTCCTGTTGGTCGCTGTGGTGGCTAGGAGCACCATGAGGTGAACAGCTGATTGGAATTCCCCCCGCCCCTTGGCATTGCTCCCAACCAACACATCGTCCGGCACCACTAAGGGAGTGGTTGTTTTTGCTGGACCACACACGTCATACTGACACGCGGCATCACACAGGTCATACTGTGATACAAGGCATTGCACATCACATTAGCACATGGCGCTGCTGTGTTTCGCAGGCACAGGCTGTTGTAGGGGGCGATGATGCCATGTGTAATATCCAACTGACTGTTGTTGTTTTTCATTCCATCATCGTTTTCCAAGCAAACAAAGCAAGAATGCATTCATCTGTATGGAATGTGCAGAGCTTAGCATTGGTGTCCGGTGTCTGGTGTCCGTGTGTGTCCATGTACTCAGGGTGGCCGGGAGCCAGAGCCTCGCCGATTTGCTGACTCGCTACGTGGGGACTGACCATGTAGAGCCAGTCACACAACAGAGGTGAGGACAATAATGGGTGCATAGAACGTCACAGTGGAGAAGGAGAGCGTGCAGGCTGGCAAGTTATCCAGGGGTCCCACTCAGAATGGCATCGTACCGTGCGGGAGAGAAGCTGTTGGTTAATCCTCCACATACCAAGACAGAGATCCAGACATCTGAATACAAAAGCCACTGGTACCACCGCATGTCACTCCCAACTCTCTTTACCCTCCGCCAGGCCCCACAGCTTCTGCAACTGCTGCACTGCAGGCACGCCGCGATGTCCCAGCATGTGTCCTGAGACTCGTACAGAGGCCCCATAGATGATCACAGAGACCCATAGACTCGCACAGAGATCCATAAAACTGCCACCATCTAGTTAGTGCTTTTATTCCCTTTATTTTCTGGACTTGTGGAGACCACTCATATGCCTATAAAAACTATAAAAATTTAATATTTTACTAGGTAAATTCCACTGAGCTATATAAATATTTTTCAGAAGCAGGCCACAAATGATAGCTCAACGAAGTACGTATCATGTGGAAATTTATAGTGGCCAAATACTCTAAACACTTGTTTCTAAATGTGGAGGGAAAAACTCGAGGACCCGGAGAAAAATCCACGTGGCCATGGAGAGAGAGAGACATGCAAACTCCAAATATACAGGTGCCAGGGTTGGGATCGAACCCACGACCTACTGCTTATCTCGCCACCGTGGCTGCCCTCGTCCATCCTGCTGGACATGTGATCCACCCAGTGAAACTGGTTTTGTCTCATAAAATGGAATGGCCCAAAGGGATGTTAATTGACAGAAACATTCAGTTGGATTTAGGCCCATCATTACACTCGTATGTAAGTACGAGTCGAATACAACTGCAAGTGAAATTATACAGATTCAACAGCTTAGCATTAAATTGTGGATTAGACAAAACAGTAACTATAGACATTTTTGACATAAGAACTTACAATGGCCAAAAGGGTGACGTGATGATGTCTTGTATTTGTCATGAGAGAGCGCCATCTAAGCGACGACAAGGGGTAATTGCATAGTCACTGCTGGGTAACTAATATCCAATCAGAAGAAAGGGTTCCATCTGGGCCAATGGTAACGGGCAGAGCTCGTGGGTACAGTGAAGGAAAAAAGTATTTGATCCCCTGCTGATTTTGTACGTTTGCCCACTGACAAAGAAATGATCAGTCTATAATTTTAATGGTAGGTTTATTTGAACAGTGAGAGACAGAATAACAACAAAATCCAGAAAAAACGCATGTCAAAATGTTATACATTGATTTGCATTTTAATGAGGGAAATAAGTATTTGACCCCCTCTCAATAAGAAAGATTTCTAGCTCCCAGGTGTCTTTTATACAGGTAACGAGCTGAGATTAGGAGCACACTCTTAAAGGGAGTGCTCCTAATCTTAGCTTGTTACTTGTATAAAAGACACCTGTACACAGAAGCAATCAATCAATCAGATTCCAAACTCTCCACCATGGCCAAGACCAAAGAGCTCTCCAAGGATGTCAGGGACAAGATTGTAGACCTACACAAGGCTGCAATGGACTACAAGACCATTGCCAAGCAGTTTGGTGAGAAGGTGACAATAGTTGGTGCGAATATTTGCAAATGGAAGAAACACAAAAGAACTGTCAATCTCCCTCGGCCTAGGGCCGAGGGAGATTGAGTTGCAATGATCATGAGAACGGTGAATAATCAGCCCAGACCTACACGGGAGGATCTTGTCAATGATCTCAAGGCAGCTGGGACCATAGTCACCAAGAAAACAATTGGTAACACACTACGCCATGAAGGACTGAAATCCTGCAGCGCCCGCAAGGTCCCCCTGCGCAAGAAAGCACATATACATGCCAATGACCATCTGAATGATTCAGAGGACAACTGGGTGAAAGTGTTGTGGTCAGATGAGACCAAAATGGAGTTCTTTGGCATCAACTCAACTCGCCGTGTTTGGAGGAGGAGGAATGCTGCCTATGACCCCAAGAACACCATCCCCACCGTCAAACATGGAGGTGGAAACATTATGCTTTGGGGGTGTTTTTCTGCTAAGGGGACAGGACAACTTCACCGCATCAAAGGGACGATGGACGGGGCCATGTATCGTCAAATCTTGGGTGAGAACCTCCTTCCTTCAACCAGGGCATTGAAAATGGGTCGTGGATGGGTATTCCAGCATGACAATGACTCAAAACACACGGCCAAGGCAACAAAGGAGTGGCTCAAGAAGAAGCACATTACGGTCCTGGAGTGGCCTAGCCAGTCTCCAGACCTTAATCCCATTGAAAATCTGTGGAGGGAGCTGAAGGTTCGAGTTGCCAAACGTCAGTCTCGAAACCTTAATGACTTGGAGAAGATCTGCAAAGAGGAGTGGGACAAAATCCCTCCTGAGATGTGTGCAAACCTTGTGGCCAACTACAAGAAACGTCTGACCTCTGTGATTGCTAACAAGGGTTTTGCCACCAAGTACTAAGGCATGTTTTGCAGAGGGGTCAAATACTTATTTCCCTCATTAAAATGCAAATACATTTATAACATTTTTGGCATGCGTTTTTCTGGATTTTTTTGTTGTTATTCTGTCTCTGACTGTTCAAATAAACCTACCATTAAAATTATAGACTGATAATTATTTTTTTCAGTGGGCAAACGTACAAAATCAGTAGGGGATCAAATACTTTTTTCCCTCACTATATACGGGAACCATCGGGAAGGCTCCACGAGGGGGCGTGGCTAGAGGTGGAGCTTAGTGCCGCTGAGAGCAAGAGAGGCAGTGAGAGGACTCTGGGTCGGTGTGGGGAGCCTGGAGTCCGGACTACATCATCGCCTACCTCTACTCACCACCGGCCACGTGACAGGCTCTGCCAGCGAAGCCTTCTCTCCTCCCAGCGCGCCGCCAGCCAGCGGCGAGCGTGAAGAGAGTACACGCCGCGACGGTGGAAGAGGGAGACCGCGCGTTACGGCAACAGAGAGAGAGAGGGACGCCATCCGGAGAGAGAGCGGAGCTGTGCAGTCGTTAATATTTAAAGACGCCAGTCAACATTCGTTATGGAAGATCTTTATTACATATTTATCCAGGAGAGACTATTTGAGCTTAGGACTCCTTTTGTCAAGAGGTTCATGCATTTAGATATTTGCCCACAATTCCAGTCAAGAGTGGAGTTCTTGATGTGTCCTGTGAACATGATCGTTCAACTTGATGAGTGACCCTGATCCAGTTGTTGTAATACTACACTGCTATGGTGGGGCCCAGTCTTTGCAAAGCACAGATCGTATTATAATGAGGCCCAGTCGCCATTATCTCCAGCGAGGGGTTATGACAACGTTGAAAGAGTGTTGTGATTATCACAGCCCTCGGTTGCTTGGCCTGGGCCTCCACCCCCCGGTGTGTGTGTGTGTGTTTTGCGGTTTTGCGATGTGCAGGCTGAGGGAGTACAACCGCGAGCGTGCACGCAGCGTGAGGCTCTTCATGAAGGAGGAGTGCCAGCCGGCCAATGCCGCGAGGTTCGGCTGCGTCTTCGCACACACACGCGTGCCTTTCCTCCTCGGTGCTCACGGTCCCGTGGCTGCCACACAGACGCACTGCGTAATCCACTTAGGCGGCCACTCAGCGGCGGAGGGAATGGCTCGCAATTGGAATGTTGTTAGTTTACATCAGCTCATCATTCTTCCCTCTAGGATGATACAATTAGTTACACTTTGTGGGAAAGACCAACAATGTACTGTGAAGAGGCTCATCCTTGCCATTTGAATGTGGAATTTCCACCACTGGCTCTGCATCGTTGTAAACGGGAGATGAGCGAGAACTCACTCTAAACTTTGACTAAAGGGAGTGTAAATTGGCAACCAAATACGGACCACACGCCCCCTTTAAGCGCAGCGAGCCCAGTTCAGCTGTGCACCGGGGTTGGATGCAAGCGAAGCAATGCAAACTATATTCTTTGGATCTTTCGGTAAGTCACGTAGATATAAAAAATAAAATTAAATAAAAAATAAAATCTACGACATTTAGATCACAATACAAGCAATCGTCATCAGGAGGAAAAAGGGAAACTAGTGTAAACTAGTGCACGTGCATTTCGCGCGTCGGCAAAAGAGTGTGCGGCGACTCCTCTCCTGGAATCTATTATGCTTGCCCTATGTAGAGTCATGTCCCGAGAGAATTGAGTGGAAGTTTAACGATTTCACTTTTGTATTTGGGGGCTCGCACTGACAAACTGGGTGTGTACACCCCTCCTGCGCCGCCATCTCTTGCAGGTACCACGAGTTCTTGGCAGACCTCTCCCTGCAGGAGAACCTGCGAGGCAAGACCATCGTGGAATATCCAGTGCTGCACGTGGTGATCGCGAGTCACGCGCACGCTTATCCCACACTCTCAGGTTTGAATAAATATGTGGGTCCCCTACAGTTTCATCATTGGGGTTACTATGCTTTTATTTACAAAGGAAATTACTCTCAAGTCCTGCGGAAGCGGGGCAATGATGTTACGTGCAATGCCAGTTGACTACTTTGCACATTGTACATGTTTTTATTTATCCAATGGCCAGTGACTTGAAGGCGTTTGTATTTTTGCTTCGAGGCAGATGCGTCTGGAGAAATTAAGACCGAAGAGGCTGAGGTGGAAGGTGGAAAGATTCAAGTGGACACGGAATAACCTGGAGCGTTCACTTCCTCTATCACTTTGTTTCACATAGACCGACTCGGCAAAAGCCTGAAGGGGTCTGGTCAAAGGGTTGTTGGGCTGGGCCTTTGTGTGGAATGTCTCAGGCTGATGCCACCTGCCCACCTACTGCCTTCACGTTTAGCCGCAGTCGCATGGAATCTTGTGATTTGCTGCTCAAATGCGCCGAGGGGTATTGGTGCTCATCTCTTAATCACAGCCCTTAGCAAGTGGTGGAAATGCCTCATTGCTGTGGTAGGGGTGAGTCTGTGTAGGACAACCACTCTTGATCGTCGCTACAAAGTGGTAATTATTTTTTCGAACCCAACCAGGAGAGATGATGGGCTAAGCCAAATCTCAACAAGGAATTGAACTCGGAACCTTCCAATTGCGAGCCACTCGCTCTACAGCTGAGTTATCTTGTTCGTGATGAAGATCAAACATTCACCATCATGATCATTATCGGATGTGATCAATCTACTGCTAGATGAAGATCTCCAAAGCCACGTCTCATGATCCCGCAATGCAACAAGCAATCCAGCAACTGCACACGAGGTGATTTCATCCTTCATTGGCTCTATTTTCTCAGTGGATGATGTCCTCTCACACGTTCCATTCTTTGCCTGCGGCTCCCATTATTGTTCCCGACTTGCGTTCATCCCAATTATTGATGTACTGCCCAAGCCCACTTTTCCTCCGTAGCATGTATAGCATTAATATTCAGAAATGCCTCACTGGGTCTCAAGACTTTAATAAAGAGGATCCTGCCCAGTTTGCACATCAGGGGTGATCTGCCTCTGAATGTAATCTCAATTGAGTTATTAGCAGGTCATTTTTCCAGTATAACGATATTTGGCCAATACCATTTACACTGTATGGCGTTTCAGCTATGGGAGGAAACTAGAATAGCCAGAAGAAACCCGTGGGATACCAGGGAGGAGAAACGGACAAAGCGCCACACGCGAAGGCGCTCAGGTCGAAAACTGAACCCAGGTGGACTTCTTGCTGTGAGGCACAAGTGTTTCCACTGCGCCACCATACCCACCCATTCACCTGTACGTGTTATCTAATACATTTGTTCCTCTGTCACAGTTTTGTGGCCAGGCAGGGCCACATCTTGGTGTTTTGATGAAACGGCATAGAATCATAGCTGTGAAACACCACGAATGCAGCTCAAATCTAATCGTGTGTTTTCAATATTAAAATGTTTTTTAAAACATATTCTCGGTGTTTTCTTCGTTGCGATGAGGCAGAATATTGCGGGGGCGTGTATTGGCATCGGTGAATAAATATTCGATACATTCATCCTGAACGCTGCCTCGAAAGCGGGGACATGCTCTGAAGAAGCGCCACTACGCAAGACGTCGGCCCTGATACGCTCATTGCACGCTTGATGTACTGGGAGCCAGCCACCGGTAGTGTTGTCAATGGCACGTGCGGCATCCTTGTGTTGCGAGTAGCTCGTGGCCGTCTTAGAGGAAACCTTTTGAGGCCATAAACACCACGGGGACACCACAGGAGCACGGTCTGGGAGTGGATTGGGGGGGGGGGGTTGGGGGTGAGTTCCAATGGGGGTCCCGGGGTTGGTGGGGGGGGGCTTCTTTGGGTGTTGGGGGAGGGGTCCTGGGGGGGGCACCAAACAAAGATCCCCCGCATATCTTTAACAAGATAGTGAAACCTTGGATTGCGAGTAACTTGGTCTGCGAGTGTTTTGCAAGACGAGCAATTTTTTTAAATTAATAATTTGATAAACGAGCGATGTCTTGCATTACGAGCAGTACGTACAGTATACGCTTTGTCTGCCGAGCGTCACGTGATCACAACTGAGCCAATGGTTCTCTCGCTGCGGGATTGTGGGTAATCATCTCCCATGCTCGGTCTCAGTCGGTGTGCCTCACTCGTATAGTCAACATCCGTGGGATCGTATACTGTTTACTATAGTACTATAGTGTTGTGACCACGTGTGTGTGCGTGAAGCATTTATTTTGTGTCCAAGTGTAGTGACTGTTCTTTAGTAACTACTGCAACAATGGCCCCCATGAAGAAAAAGGTTGACAAGGAGGCAAAAGCAAGTGTTATTGGATAGGTTCCTTGTTAAAGTCGCACAAAAATAAAAACATTCCAGTGAGCCAACAGATGGCAGTGATTCCGTTAATGACCGTGAAAGTCGTCCTACACAATAACCCTCCTCTCCTCTCGTCTCCCTCACACCAGCCACGATTAAATTAATACATTTGATTACTCTAAAAAAATATATAAAAAGGTACAGTATTTTGTATTCATCATTTTTTTATATTTTTGGGTTGTGGAACGAATCATCTGAGTTTCCAATTCGCTTTGTATATACGAGTGCTTTGGATTACGAGCACGTTTCCGGAACGAATTATGCTCGCAATCCAAGGTTTCACTGTATATGGGAATATATACATCTCCGATTAGCACGGTTGGCTACGTACGGTGCAAAATAAATTCATGTTCAAGACTGTTGGGGCAAGTGCTGTTTGCGAGCGCCTATGAAGGCCGGCACAGCTGGTTGACTGGGACCATGCCCGACCGCCTTTGTCTCTCCAGCCACTCATGTTCAAGACCGATGGGAGGCCCAGGAATGGTTCATATATTCGCCCCTGTTATTGATCATGAGCGGGAATTGAACTCGGGTCGCCATGTTCGTAGCGCAGTGCGGTGCTAACCACTGTGCCACCGTTCACCACTGTGGGCACATGGATGTTGTTGACCTGTCACATTAATTTTGTTGTTGACATGTCACATTTTGACCTTGTTGACATGTAATTGCTGTTGCTACTACTACAGTCAGTAGATATCGATGTTACACACCACACTCGCTACTCATTTGAAGCTGCCTTCAGACATATGGCTACACTTTATCTGGTGATGCCGTTCAAATAAAACGTCAGCACATTCGTCATTATATGTGTGCATGAGGGCCACTGCAAGACAAAAACTTCGCCGTTTATGTTTTTTTTATATTTTCCTTTCAAGGCCGCAGAGTAATTGACGAACGCGTTAGTGTTTGGAGAATCCCAGCCTTGGATATCGTGGCAAGGCTTATCGTGATGATGTAACAGACACGCGCCTCCTACGTGACCCGTGGCGACTCTCACACGTCATGCGATGACGTGACATGTGACGTAGACGCAGGGGCGACCGTCACCACAGCTGTTGATTCCGAAGAGGATATCAATCTGCTTCTACATCGCGACTTATAAAGATGTATAGCTTTACTAGTGGGAAGTACCCGGCGTTGCCCGGGCGAAAAAGAGACACATCGAACTGCACACAAACACATCGACTTATACACACACATCGACTCACACACATACATAGACTCACATATTTGCCTACATACACATATTGACTTACACACACATGGACTCGCACATGGACTCACACACAGACATGGACTTTAGATATACACACACATGGAGTTACACACATATGGACTCACACAAACACAGTGACTTACACACACATATGGACTTACACACACACACATATGGACTAACACACATACACGTCGACGTACACACACACATGGACTGACACACATAGACACACACAGTGACTTACATACTCAAATGGAGCCATGCACACACAACAACAACCGCCAATCGCCACTAAGTGGCGGTGACGTCACCACGATGCTTGTGTCAGGCCATGTGCACCTTGAGGCCACGTGAAGTGCCAAACGCCCGCCGGCAGGAGGTCACGGGGCAGACCCAGGTGCCACGGGTCGACTGACTGAGATGACTGGCTGATGCACCACCTGTGCCCACCACTGTGCCAACTTGCTGTGCTTTAGCCACCCGGCGCTTTGCTAGTTGTTGTGAGCGTCGCTCCGCCCTCCGTTGTTGTTGGAGGGCGACTGCCTCCAACTGCCCAGTAGCGCCCTTTACAAGCCTCCTCTGCAGAGGCCGATCTTGACACCGCTGGTACCAGTCATCGGCAAGTCCACTCAGCTCCACATCCTCCTGTACCACATCACTCCATCTCTTCTCATGCCCGTTTAGCCCCCTTGATCCGGCCGAACAAAAGCTGTTTGGGCATGCGGTGATTGGGCATGCGGGCTACATGGCTCAGCCAACGCAGCCTTGCCTGCCGGAGTAGCTCACCGATGGAACTTTGTCCAGATCTTTCGAGGATTTGTGAGCTCCTCACACATTCCAGCCTGGTTAAACCCAGGATTGATCGTATGCAGGCCAGCCTACATGTTTCTAACCGGTGAAGATGTTTCATTAGGGGGGTCCACGTTTCGCAAGCATAGAGAAGGGAGCGAATGACTGTGGCCGAGAAGACCCGAAACTTCCTGCGGAGCGACAGGCCAGGTAGCTTCCACACAGCGTTACACAACCGATGAAAAGAATGCCATTCGACTGATTCGGAATCAGAGTACTCAAAGAATGCTGCTGCTCACGATACAGGTTGCTGCTTATGTATTTAACATGGGGGGTGTTTAGAGGCGGCCCAGCGACCCAGAGGTCATAGCACTGAACTGGCACCGCGGAGTGCCTGGGTTTTAATCCAGGCACCCGCTAGTGATCAAAGTTGTTTTTTAAGTCTAGCGAGTTAATGATCTCAGCCCGGTCGTCGTTGACTGCACAGAATAAACAATCACATGGCAGTATTGTGGTTCTGCAACTTAATTTGGATAAATTTCATCTATAAGAAGTAAGAACATTGTTATGAACAACGTTACTCCTACTTAAAGAACAGGTGGGAGGGTCCTGCTCTTTACTACGTGGACCAGAGGGCACTTGAAGGGTACTCAGAAGCAGCTCCGTGATATCAGCTTCAGTGGGATATTTTCTAACACAAGGCTTGCAATTGTCTGCTAGAGACACGAATGGATAGTTGGTTCCATGGCAGGATGGCGACACCCCAACCCGGGTTAAAATTTTGGAAATACGGGTTTATCCATGCCGAAAAGCCACTATAGTTGCTTTTCGGCATGGATAATTGAGATAGGGTAGATGTGAAGTTTAACGTCATTGTGTACCCCATCTGTTTAACGACAAAGTAAAGACAGAGTGAATGTACATCCACTGTCGTTACTATCCACGGAATTGTCCATGTCTCTGACAAGGTCATTATGAACCTCGTGAAACAGTCAAAACTAGCGGCAGCATGAAGGATCTCAGCGCTGGTAGATCAGTGTCTCTGACATAGACACTCACCCAGAAGCATGTCGGTACACATACAAAGGCAAAGATCCCCCATATAGCCTTCATGAGACTTTTGGGGCAAGTGCTGTTAGCAAGCACACTACGAGGTACGTGGCCACACAACGTCCGGCCGCCTTTGTTTCCTTAGTGGTGATGTTTACACAGCATGCTAGGTACTCATTTTAGGTTGAGTCGACCTAGGGGAGGCCCAAGACCAGATCAAATAATCGTCACTGCTATTGGCTGTGAGTGGGAACCGAAATTGGTTAGCCGGGTTCGTAGCCCGGCATGGTAACCACTAAGCTACCACTCCACACATACAGACAATTACAAAGACAAAGATCTGTGGTGCCACCGCAGCGGAGCAACTCGGCCGGCGCTACCCTCTCCTCGCACCCACCCCCCCCCCCACATGAATGCATGTACGCCCCACTAAACACTCACATGCACCCCCGTAGGGTCTCGAGGAGGGATCACCTGGTGCGATGGGTTTTCACCCGAGGACCCCGCTAGCAGGGACGTTCCACGGTTTCCCTGGACCAAGAGATTGGCTGAGCCCCCCAGACCGAATTACATGGCGGCCCCCCCTAAAAGGGGGCATAGAGCTTTACAGGCCGGCCACGATGAAGCATACACAGCACGGGGGATGGTACCCCAAGGCGAGCACCCTGCGGCAGTGTAAAAAGTGGGGTGGGAGGGAAATGCCCCTAGGCATATAGGAGGATTTAAGAGAGAGGAACCGAGGGGATTATCGGTGAGTCAGCGGCGGGGAATGCAGGTACAGAGACAATGGAAAGGGGGGGATGACGTGACCCCCCCCCCCCCCGCCCCAACGGCCAGAGCGCTCAAAACGGCCGAAAAAGGATTCGATTGGACGCGCAGGATGACATCATGTGACCCGGGGATTTCACGGGCTTTGGGAACATAAGGGGGGAAGGAGGGCAAATTAGATCAGAGTTCTTCTGGAGTGGTGGAGAATACCAGCCGCCCTCAGCGTCCGTGGGACGCCTCCAGGGTGCAGCTGAAAACGACTGCCCAGGCAAAGTCTCCGAGGCGGGCATCTTCCCCAACCCCCATTGTGCAGCTGGAAAGGTGAGTAAGTACGGGGGGGGGGAGGCAATTCAGCCCAGCTCACAGTCAGCTCGAGCTTGGAGGATAGACGCACTCTGCGACGGCTAGGTGATAGGAGATTAGGCGCTGTCCGAAGGGTGCTGGCTGGAGGGGGCCATAAACAGGGGTTCACTAATCGCTCCGGGAATAAAACTTTAGCACAGACTGATATTTGACGCGTGATGCATGTGTGTGTGAAGAGCGGTGAGACAGCGATCGGCGCACGACGGTGTGTGGGTGACTTTAATCAGTATATGCACGAGCACATTAAAATAAATAATTAAATAGAGGGACGCTTGACCGCGCCGCGAGCATAGCGCGCGGAGATTAATTGATTGATTCTGGCTTAGTGGAAATAATTAATTATCTCTAAACAGCCGCGAGCGGCGAGTCAAACAATATTACGTAATCCGCGCGGTTAGGACGTGCGAGTGGGGGGGAGGGCGCGTGCGTAATTAACCCCTAGGTGGTGTCTGCCTGCCGCTAGCTATATCAGTCAGAGAGGGCGCTGGTGCGGGGGGGCGGTCACCCGGTCAGGGACGGGGGTGGAGGGGGCAGATGTCGCACCCCACCCGCTCGCAGGGTGTGGGCATTATCCCCCACAGATCTCCCGCATGGATTTATCAGACTGTTGGGGCAAGTGCTTTTAGTGAGCAACACCTATGAAGGCCGAGACGGCACATGAGGGGGTGGGTGGACAGCAATACGCCCAACCGCATTTGTGTCTGGAGTAGTGATTGTTACACACCACACCTAGGAGAGTACCAGTTCATATAAATCACCGCCCTGCTGGGCCGAGGCTCGCAGTGCCGGCGTTATGCGATGCCCCACACCGTTACCGAGGACTCTGCCACATTGGTTGCCACCACCACCCCCACCACTAACTGTGCCAATATGCGACTCGTGATGGAGTGGTGTAGGACCTAGAGAGAGGGGTTAATGTTCAGTAGCTAGTGAAATGTCAACTTTACCATAATCATCTTCATCAACCATCATCTGCTGAATAAAGACCTCCGAGTCATCACCATCTCTCATTGGTCCTGCAATGAAACAACCAAATAGCTCCTGTACAGCTTTTAGCACGCCGCTTTGTGAATTCGCTAAACCGATGTTTGATTCTTGGCCATGGTCAACATTAGTGACGAGTGATGTTTGACCCGGTCCTGAGGCCGCAGCGTCCTGCACCAATCCCCACGGAACGACATGGCAACGTTCAGTCAATTAACTCCCTCGACCTGCATGGCATGGGAAGGCCCTCATACAACCATGGATATACAAATAGGTCTGCAATGTGTACACAGAGTCGTCCCGAGAATACGGCGAATCGGAGCAACCACCCAGGGCCGCGAGCATTGGGGGGCCCTGCGCTTCAATGCTACGGGGTGTCAGATGTAATACTTCCAGTGAAATATGACGGCATCGGGGGGCCCACACGCTGGGATTTGCCTCGGGACTCGCACTCCTATGGACGGCCCTGTGTGTACACTTTCAAAGTCTGGAACAGGCCTTTGCCAGACACAATAATGACAGTGAAAATTAAACGCATTACAGGACTGTGTAGGGCATGGCGTGTGAGTCCTGTATCTCTCCCAAGTGCTTTTGGGTTGAACCGCGTGTTGTTCGGCAGGAATTCAGTGTTTTTGAAGGGAGGATGAGGTGAGACAGTGAGACAAACCCGGGTGAGTGAGCGTGGCTAGAGGTGAGTGTGACAGACTCAGGTGAGTGTGGGTATACGGATGAGTGTACCGCTATTTGATTCCATCAAAAAAGTAACCTGCAGCACCACATCAATTACCATCATTAGGGGAAAGAACGGTGATCCAATCTCCAACCCCCAGGAACAGGTTTGCAGATTTACTGAGCATTTCTGTCAGGTCCTGGGGGAGGGGAAATCCCTCAACCTGGAAAACAACATGGGACAAAGTGGGGATGACCCTGCCGAGGCTGTGGTGCCTCAAATATTGTAAAAAGAAGTCACCCCCTGTGAGTGGCTGGCTGAGGTGCCAATCTGTTGAGGAAGTAATCAAGGCGATCCAGAGACTGAGACCAGGAAAGGGACCGGGCAGAGATGATCTCTCAAGCGAAATGCTGAGGGAGGGTAGCATTTGTGCACAGACTGCCCTACATGACATCATAACAACGGTCTGGACCACTGGACAAGTTCCGCAGGATTGGAAGGATGCCCTGGTGGTCCCCCTCTTCAAGAAGGAGGACCGCACAGACTGTAACAACTACAAGGGCATCTACTCCTCAGTGTGCCAGGAAAGGTCCTGGCAAGGATTATTCAACATTCCCTTGCTAGGCACGCTGAGGAGAGGCTTGCGGAGCCCCAATGCGATTTTCAGGAAAGGGCGGTCCTGCACAGATGCCATATTTTCCGTCTGTCTGTAGTGGGTCAATAGCCACAGGAGAACTTCTGTGAGGCAACACTATATTTATTTAACTGCTCTCAATACAGGGTCCCTAACACAAAAGGGTAACGGCCCCTTTCACCTGATACCTGAGGAGGTATGGCCTCCGGGCGACACTGCCGCCTAACACTGGGACCACTCTAATTCTTATCCCTCCGGCTAAGGGCCCTAGGGGAGGCTACGCTGACCCGACCGTGCCAAGGTCTCCGGGTCCCGACCACTGGCCTCACTGAGCTCCAGGCCCTTAGAAGCACAGCGGAGCTTGGGGTCCAGGGTCCTATCTTCCCCTGACCACTGGCCTCACTGAGCTCCGGCCCTTAAAAGGAGAGCGGAGCTTGGGGTCCGTGGTCCTATCTTCAGCTCCGTCTTCGGCCTTCGGCTTTGAGATGACTGAGCCGGACCCTTCAGAGGTCCGGCTTATATACAGGTCCGTGGCATGCTCCGCCCTAGCCACGCCTCCCTTCCATAACCTTCTGGAAGGTGACATCATCCCCCAGTCCCCCCTCCCGGGGTTTGGGGATTGTGTCCCAGGATCTGTTTCCCAGGGATTGGCGTTGGCCCCTTGGGCCATGATCTTTTACACTGGCGTGATCACGCTTCCGCCCCCTGTTAACGAGAAGGGGGAGCGACCCCCTAACAGCATGGGGAGTGCCGATTAATGCTTCTACACGTCTGCTACAGCAGAGGTGTAGGGAATTCCAAGAAGACCTGCATCTCTGCTTTATTGACCTGGTCAAGGCCTATGATACCATCATTAGGCCTGGGCTCTGGGTTGTTCTTCGTGCTTTTGGAGTCCCTGACCCTCTGCTCATGATCATTAAGGACCTTCATGATGCACCTCTCTGCCTTCTGTCGGGGTTGTCGACCCCATGGCAGTCGACTCATCTTCTTCTTCGTCCGGGCCCCTAGTACGTATTCGTCGTCTTGTTTCCATACTATGTGGCCACTTCTGTCACCAATTGTAGTGGGTTCAAGAAGAGAGCGAGATGTCTCTTGGAGGCAACACGCTTATTGTAACATTAAGGAACATAACACAAAGGGGTAATGGCCCCTTCCACCCGATACTCTAGGGAGGTATCTCCTCCGGACTAACGTGCCCTTCACTCTGGTTAAAGCTCTAACCCTACAGTGGTTAAGCTCTTAACCCGACCCTAGCCAGGGGTTCAGGTTCTGCCCTTCGGGCTCTTCTCTTCAGGTCTTCAGGTGGCTCTTCAGGTCTTCAAGCGGACGAAGACTGCTGGACCCGTTCAGGGGTCCGGCTTTTATACATGGTCCCGTCTCACTCTGCCACTAGCTACACCTCCCTTCTGGAACTCTCTAGAGGGGCCTAGAGTAAGACTACATCCCCCCCAACCCCCTCTTGGGGGTCTGGGGTCTTCACCTCTGGTCACAGTCCTCCCTGGGGGTTACTTTGGCTCAATGGCCTGACTCATCCCACATGGCTAATCTGCCGCCCCCTGTTGACACGTGGCCGCTACTACAGGTAAGGAGTAGTGGCGATTACACATAGCGCTTGACAATGCCAATACATATGTATTTAGGAAAATTCATAAAAAATATTTTTTGTATGCCAATTTGATTATCCACGAAATTTATACACGGGCATCTGTGGAATGTATCCCTCGCAAATAACGAGAGAACACTGCAACTCCTTGTTTAGACACAGCACTGCCACAGATGTATTACCACGGCCTTAGTAAGCAGCGAGATTCCTCACCTCTGTGAGCTCGCACTGTGAAATGTCCGGCGCGTCACCCGCCCCAGCCTCCTTTGCCTGGCCAGACACAGACCACCACAACCCACATTCAGCAACTCGGATGTGTAGATATAGATGTGTAAATGTGTAAATATAGATGTGTAACTATAGAAGTGTAGATGTAGATGCGTAGATATATCGTCTTAAAATGCCTTTCATGGAATTGTGTGATGAACGTGTTGAGTTGTCATTTGTGCTTTGTGCACCGCTGCCAACGTAGTTACAACCAAACGAAGTGTTTAAGTCTTAAAATAAATCGCTAACAGATGCCATTGTCTGTGATAACGCTGGGTGGGACTGTGCTTCGAGAGCCCAGCTGTCAAAATATGTTGAGTTCAGATTGTGATGAGCGATAGAATTATCCTATAATCACCATCCCTTCAGTGTCGATAAATAAGTACCATTTTGTGGAAAGTCAACCGTGGTTGTGATCTGGACAGAGGGAGCTGTACCCTAGCACTGTAGAATGTTCACGGTTTGACTGGAAAAAGGTTGCAGCAGCAACTCGTGTCAACAGAAACAATCCACACATTCGCCAATAATACCGTGACCTTTAATATTACTGTAATGAGTGGTCTCCGACACGGTAAGTAACTTCGGTTGTTTATTCAATAAAGCTCGGTACAACCACGTTGTCTCTTCCTTTTATGGACGTCCAACCTTTCTTGTGGCTACGCTGCCCTGCGCCACATGGCGCTCACCCACTCACCAATGCACCGCTGGCTGACGGTGTGCTAGAGAGCGGCTGAGCAGCTGGAGGACGAGCTGCCACGTGGCCGATGGAGATGGCGGGGCAGCAGCGGCGGGGAGCTCCTCTTCAGTCTTCAGCACCCGACCCTTGCGTTGCTCTGTCCCCTGCTTAAGAGAGCGGCTGAGCAGCTGGAGGACGAGCTGCCACGTGGCCGATGGAGATGGCGGGGCAGCAGCGGCGGGGAGCTCCTCTTCAGTCTTCAGCACCCGACCCTTGCGTTGCTCTGTCCCCTGCTTAAATCCTTCCTCCGGAGGCTAAGCCCCGCCTCTGGCCACGCCCCTCCTGGAACCTTCCCGAACGTTCCAGAGGCCTCTTAACCACAACACAGGCAGTCAAAATGCAAACAAAAGAGAAAACTCTGATAATATGCACTGTCCTTGAATTTGATTGGTCCACACCCGAGACGGCTTTTCTTAGAGCCTAGTCTCCACTGGTGTTGGACCAGAAGACGCTAAAAGGCGTACAACTTGTTTGCATTTTGACTGCTTGTGTTGTGCTTTAGAGATTCAAAAATGTGA
The DNA here is from genome assembly GCF_048934315.1 of Petromyzon marinus. Taxonomy (NCBI): domain Eukaryota; kingdom Metazoa; phylum Chordata; class Hyperoartia; order Petromyzontiformes; family Petromyzontidae; genus Petromyzon; species Petromyzon marinus. The sequence goes on along the minus strand of NC_133717.1, from coordinate 583,618 downwards.
CATAATTCACTCCTGTTGTGCTGTATTATCTCTAGTAATAATAAGTCACTAGCTTTGTGTAGTATTTGGTTAGCTTTAACAGACTGTATGTGATGTGTTATTTTAACTGCGTTTAGTATTACCTTTGAAAAAAAAATGAACACCAAAGAAATATTAAATTATCTCAAACACAACTGTCGGCAGTGGCAGAACATGCTTACCAACAAGGACACTCAGTTGATTTTGATAACGTAGAAGTGTTATGTAAAACTAATTATTAATGGGCAATACTACTTAGAGAATCCATTGAAATTGAGAGAAAAACAAATAATTTTAACCGCTCTGATAGCTATGTGCTTAGTGCAGCCTGGAAGCGTATTATTAAGTAATACATATTACAATTCCTTATAAGAGGAAACATGCTAATTAACTGATTACTAATCTATTATATAAACACAATCACCCCCCTCCGCCTCGTATCTCTGCACCTGATTGGGTTCAATGATGACGTCGTCCTGCTCTATTTAAGACCGAAAGCAGGTGGATGGTTTCACTATTCTGGCAAATCGCCCGATGATGCTGGATGTAATTACCAGCGAAACGTTGTACTCAAATTGAAAATGTTTTTGATTCACTCTTCAACATGCCGGTGGGCTGAAGCAGTAATTATTTGTCGTTTTGTTTAAGTCACAAATTCCTTACTGATCGGCCATGTCAGGTGGTGGAGGGTTTTGACACATTTATACTTACGCGATCTAACACAAAAACCTTTATTTTGAATATACCTTCAAGCAATTAAAAACCTCTCCTTGGTTTAGCTATGTGGATGACACATTGGTGGTTTGACCATATGGAAAAGGTACACTTAACGAATTTATAAATAATCTCAACTCGCCAAACCTGTACATCCAGTTCACCATGGAAGTGGAAGTTGAAAGAACTCTCCCATTTCTGGGTATTCTGCTGCGGCCGAAACGGTCAAACACACAGCGTTTACCGAGAGAAAACGCACACCAACGCCTTTTGAATGCAGTGTCACAGCATCACCCCGCACAAAAATGCTCTCTCATCAAGATGCTCATACATCGGGTAAGAAAGTGTCAGATGTTGATAGTCTGAGAAGTGAAATTAAATGTTAAAGTGCTGCATGCAATTTAACAGTTACAATAATGCACCATTTAACAGGGCGCTGAATAATAAAACCAATAGCACAAGCATTGAAACTGACCAAGCAATTAGATCTATTAAAATGCCATACATTGCTGGAGTAACTGATAAACTATCCAGATTTTTTTTTTTAAACAAAAGATCCGAGTAAGATTTCGCATGGTCGATAAAATACAGAAACTTATATCTGGTACGAAAGATATATTACCGAAGCTATGAACAGAAGGTGTGTGCTATGTTTGTCAGACAGAACGCATGATCAGCATGAGACTAAATTAACACCAAAGCAATATTAAATACCCCCAAATACAACTGTCGGCAGTGGCAGAACACGCGTGAAAACAAGTACACTCAATTGACTTTGATAACATTGAAGTTCCGTGAAAAACTAGTTACTACTGGCGAAAACTAATTCTAGAATCTATCGAATTTCAGAGAAGAGAAAAAAAATAACCGTTTGGATAGCTACAGGCATAGTGCTACTTGGAAGCGAATCATCAAGTAATACACTGCATATCTATACAGGGTCACCATACGTAGATGGTGATTAACTACTCGCAGACAACTCTTTGTTTTTTTCGGTAAAGTCACACAAAGGCAGATGCACAAGCAGAGACAACACAAAGACACAGACCTCATACCTCCCTGTAGAGGTGGTTCAGACTTGATTCGAAGCTTTCGTGACTGCAAGAATGACTCTTTGTTTTTTTTCGGTAAAGTCACGTATAAATAAAAAATAATAAAATAACAATAGCGTACGACGTTTCGGTTGCAACACAAGCAGCCATCATCAGGTACAGAAGAGCTAAATTTACGAGAGAGAGGAAACACATAACCCCAGATGTATATACAGACACCCAAGTAGGGGGGAACTAACACAGATACAACAGGGTACAACAGAGAGAGAAGCATACCAAACAATCAGGGTTTAGCAAAATTTGGAAACCATATAAAGCAACACAGACGGTCGGTCAAAACACAATTAACGCAGTCTGGTTAATTACGCTATTTCAAAGATTGTTAAATTGCAAGTTAAGTATGAAATTTAAAATACAGACCACGCACACACACATAGACATCCAAGTAGAGTGAACCAGCACAGACACGCACACAGTGAAGTCGCCTTAAATAGGCAGAGAAGGTGAGGCTGAGAGACAATGGGACAAATTAGCATGAGGTATGCATGGAGCAAAGGGGGCGCGGCAGCACACACTCGGAAACACCAAAGCCCACACACAGGCAGAGACAGCACAGAGACACAAATCCAAGCCAAGACACAAAGGCAGATGCACAAGCAGAGACAACACAAAGACACAGACCTCATACCTCCCCATAGAGGTGGTTCAGACTTGATTCGAAGCTTTCGTGACTGCAAGAATTACTCTTTGTTTTTTTTCGGTAAAGTCACGTATAAATAAAAAATAATAAAATAACAATAGCGTACGACGTTTCGGTTGCAACACAAGCAGCCATCATCAGGTACAGAAGAGCTAAATTTACGAGAGAGAGGCAACACATAACCCCAGATGTATATACAGACACCCAAGTAGGGGGAAACTAACACAGATACAACAGGGTACAACAGAGAGAGAAGCATACCAAACAATCAGGGTTTAGCAAAATTTGGAAACCATATAAAGCAACACAGACGGTCGGTCAAAACACAATTAACGCATAGTCTGGTTGATTACGCTATTTCAAAGATTGTTAAATTGCAAGTTAAGTATGAAATTTAAAATACAGACCGCGCACACACACATAGACATCCAAGTAGAGTGAACCAGCACAGACACGCACACAGTGAAGTCGCCTTAAATAGGCAGAGAAGGTGAGGCTGAGAGACAATGGGACAAATTAGCATGAGGTATGCATGGAGCAAAGGGGGCGCGGCAGCACACACTCGGAAACACCAAGGCCCACACACAGGCAGACAGCACAGAGACACAAATCCAAGCCAAGACACAAAGGCAGATGCACAAGCAGAGACAACACAAAGACACAGACCTCATACCTCCCCGTAGAGGTGGTTCAGACTTTATTCGAAGCTTTCGTGACTGCAAGAATTACTCTTTGTTTTTTTTCGGTAAAGTCACGTATAAATAAAAAATAATAAAATAACAATAGCGTATGACGTTTCGGTTGCAACACAAGCAGCCATCATCAGGTACAAAAGAGCTACATTTACGAGAGAGAGGAAACACATAACCCCAGATGTATATACAGACACCCAAGTAGGGGGGAACTAACACAGATACAACAGGGTACAACAGAGAGAGAAGCATACCAAACAATCAGGGTTTAGCAAAATTTGGAAACCATATAAAGCAACACAGACGGTCGGTCAAAACACAATTAACGCATAGTCTGGTTGATTACGCTATTTCAAAGATTGTTAAATTGCAAGTTAAGTATGAAATTTAAAATACAGACCGCGCACACACACATAGACATCCAAGTAGAGTGAACCAGCACAGACACGCACACAGTGAAGTCGCCTTAAATAGGCAGAGAAGGTGAGGCTGAGAGACAATGGGACAAATTAGCATGAGGTATGCATGGAGCAAAGGGGGCGCGGCAGCACACACTCGGAAACACCAAGGCCCACACACAGGCAGACAGCACAGAGACACAAATCCAAGCCAAGACACAAAGGCAGATGCACAAGCAGAGACAACACAAAGACACAGACCTCATACCTCCCCGTAGAGGTGGTTCAGACTTTATTCGAAGCTTTCGTGACTGCAAGAATTACTCTTTGTTTTTTTTCGGTAAAGTCACGTATAAATAAAAAATAATAAAATAACAATAGCGTATGACGTTTCGGTTGCAACACAAGCAGCCATCATCAGGTACAAAAGAGCTACATTTACGAGAGAGAGGAAACACATAACCCCAGATGTATATACAGACACCCAAGTAGGGGGGAACTAACACAGATACAACAGGGTACAACAGAGAGAGAAGCATACCAAACAATCAGGGTTTAGCAAAATTTGGAAACCATATAAAGCAACACAGACGGTCGGTCAAAACACAATTAACGCATAGTCTGGTTGATTACGCTATTTCAAAGATTGTTAAATTGCAAGTTAAGTATGAAATTTAAAATACAGACCGCGCACACACACATAGACATCCAAGTAGAGTGAACCAGCACAGACACGCACACAGTGAAGTCGCCTTAAATAGGCAGAGAAGGTGAGGCTGAGAGACAATGGGACAAATTAGCATGAGGTATGCATGGAGCAAAGGGGGCGCGGCAGCACACACTCGGAAACACCAAAGCCCACACACAGGCAGAGACAGCACAGAGACACAAATCCAAGCCAAGACACAAAGGCAGATGCACAAGCAGAGACAACACAAAGATACAGACCTCATACCTCCCCGTAGAGGTGGTTCAGACTTGATCCGAAGCTTTCGTGACTGCAAGAATTACTCTTTGGTTTTTTTCGGTGACTTTACCGCAAAAAACAAAGAGAAGGTGAGGCTGAGAGACAATGGGACAAATTAGCATGAGGTATGCATGGAGCAAAGGGGGCGCAGCAGCACACACTCAGAAACACCAAGGCCCACACACAGGCAGAGACAGCACAGAGACACAAATCCAAGCCAAGACACAAAGGCAGATGCACAAGCAGAGACAACACAAAGACACAGACCTCATACCTCCCCGTAGAGGTGGTTCAGACTTGATTCGAAGCTTTCGTGACTGCAAGAATTACTCTTTGTTTTTTTTCGGTAAAGTCACGTAAAAATAATAAAATAACAATAGCGTACGACGTTTCGGTTGCAACACAAGCAGCCATCATCAGGTACAGAAGAGCTAAATTTACGAGAGAGAGGAAACACATAACCCCAGATGTATATACAGACACCCAAGTAGGGGGGAACTAACACAGATACAACAGGGTACAACAGAGAGAGAAGCATACCAAACAATGAGGGTTTAGCAAAATTTGGAAACCATATAAAGTAACACAGACGGTCGGTCAAAACACAATTAACGCATAGTCTGGTTGATTACGCTATTTCAAAGATTGTTAAATTGCAAGTTAAGTATGAAATTTAAAATACAGACCGCGCACACACACATAGACATCCAAGTAGAGTGAACCAGCACAGACACGCACACAGTGAAGTCGCCTTAAATAGGCAGAGAAGGTGAGGCTGAGAGACAATGGGACAAATTAGCATGAGGTATGCATGGAGCAAAGGGGGCGCGGCAGCACACACTCGGAAACACCAAAGCCCACACACAGGCAGAGACAGCACAGAGAGACAAATCCAAGCCAAGACACAAAGGCAGATGCACAAGCAGAGACAACACAAAGACACAGACCTCATACCTCCCCGTAGAGGTGGTTCAGACTTGATTCGAAGCTTTCGTGACTGCAAGAATTACTCTTTGTTTTTTTTCGGTGACTTTACCGCAAAAAACAAAGAGAAGGTGAGGCTGAGAGACAATGGGACAAATTAGCATGAGGTACGCATGGAGCAAAGGGGGCGCGGCAGCACACACTCAGAAACACCAAGGCCCACACACAGGCAGAGACAGCACAGAGACACAAATCCAAGCCAAGACACAAAGGCAGATGCACCGAAAAAAACAAAGAGTAATTCTTGCAGTCACGAAAGCTTCGAATCAAGTCTGAACCACCTCTACGGGGAGGTATGAGGTCTGTGTCTTTGTGTTGTCTCTGCTTGTGCATCTGCCTTTGTGTCTTGGCTTGGATTTGTGTCTCTGTGCTGTCTCTGCCTGTGTGTGGGCCTTGGTGTTTCCGAGTGTGTACTGCCGCGCCCCCTTTGCTCCATGCATACCTCATGCTAATTTGTCCCATTGTCTCTCAGCCTCACCTTCTCTGCCTATTTAAGGCGACTTCACTGTGTGCATGTCTGTGCTGGTTCACTCTACTTGGATGTCTGTGTGTGTGTGAGCGGTCTGTATTTTAAATTTCATACTTAACTTGCAATTTAACAATCTTTGAAATAGCGTAATCAACCAGACTATGCGTTAATTGTGTTTTGACCGACCGTCTGTGTTGCTTTATATGGTTTCCAAATTTTGCTAAACCCTGATTGTTTGGTATGCTTCTCTCTCTGTTGTACCCTGTTGTATCTGTGTTAGTTCCCCCCTACTTGGGTGTCTGTATATACATCTGGGGTTATGTGTTTCCTCTCTCTCGTAAATTTAGCTCTTCTGTACCTGATGATGGCTGCTTGTGTTGCAACCGAAACGTCGTACGCTATTGTTATTTCATTATTTTTTATTTATACGTGACTTTACCGAAAAAAACAAAGAGTAATTCTTGCAGTCACGAAAGCTTCGAATCAAGTCTACTAGCAGACAACTTTAGGTATTGCCATTTTCGTGCACACAAACGGCAGGATGTACAAGCACAATGTGCATACATAATGTACATCCATAATGTATGTTGATTACCATATGAATAACACAATCGGTAATGGTTATCCATTGTCATTTATATACATATGTAATGACAGTGCGGAGCAATAGCGGGACAATGTGGCTCCCCGGGACCATGGTTACTCATGGACGAGCTACCGGGACCATGGTGGCACGTCTAGCACAGTGAGCGGTGGGCTCACAGCGGCCAAAAGTGGTGGTCCCGTCTTGCTGTGGCAGACGGCTTGACCTGATGGCCCGGAGGTCGAGACCCTCTGTGGCACGTCTAGCACAGTGAGCGGTGGGCTCACAGCGGCCGAGAGTGGTGGTCCTGCCCTGCTGTGGCAGACGGATTGACCTGGCGGCCCGGAGGTCGAGACCCTCCATGGCGCGTCAGGAGCAGTAGGCCTGATTTGATGGCCTAGAGGTCGAGGCCCTTCGTGGCGCATCTGGAACCGTGGGCCGGAGGCTCGCAGAGCTCGGGGATAGTGGTCCCGTTACGTTGTAGCGAACGGTGAGACCTGGCTGTCCGGAGACGGGGGTTCTCCTTGGGCTGTCTGGAAGCGAAAAGGGCCGGAGACTCGTACTGCTCTGGGTGCTAACGTTAGCGAGTGGATGGGGGAACCATTCCTGCAGATCCTATTCGGGGATATGTAAATTGCGGGGGTTCAGGCGAAAGGAATATTGCTGGAGGCTAGCGGAATGCGATGGGTTCGGGCCGAGTGCTGAGACAGGAGTGAGTAAGGACACATGCTGAAAAGCATGGAAGGGTGAGTTGTGGCTTTAACCCTTAGTTGTTCGGGGTGCATGAGGTTGAGTGTAACTCCTGTTGCATGCGGTTCCTGTTGAGGGAATGTTGGCCATGGAAATTCGCCCCTATAGGGGTTGGATGGGGTGCGGCCTCAGGAAGGGACAAACCTTCCTTGTCTGTAAATCGTCAGACTGTGTTATGTGTCGGAGTGTGTGAGTCAGAGGAGGTGTAATACGGGATAGAGCATGGCTGAGTCGGTTGCGAAGTGCCATTGCTTTAGTTTCCAAAATTTGCACTGGCCAGGTAAATGGCCGGTGGAGGTCGTTGGAGTTGGACCGCTACGGTGCGGGCAAGGGCCAGTGAGATGTTGCCGTTGAGTTGCCATAAGTTGTGCTTGGAGACGTATGTTATCTTAGTCTTGCATCATTCATCCCGTGTTGTGTGGTCGGGGTCTGGGGTGTCGGATGGGCCGGGACCATGGTTACTAATGGACGAGCTAATGATGATTAATGAGACAGGATCTAATGGCGGGGGAAGTGTGAGAAGGGTGGTGAGCGGCAGGGCCAGGTGCGGTGAGTAGGTTTGCGGAATGGAGCTTGGCCGGACCGGGCGAGGATAAATAGCAGCGTGAGCGGAGGCTTGGGGCTGCTTGGTGGTGGGAACTGCCGTCGTCGTCGCCTGGGATCGAGTCGTCTCTCCATCGTCTGGCCTTCGCACCTGTGACATCACATTTATCACTATTTAAGAACGAAACAGGAGGATTCAGAATCAGAAAGGGTTTTATTCGCCATGTAAGTTCACACCGACACGGAATTTACTTTGGCAGGATGGTGCATACATTCAACATATAGGAATCTAAAATCTTAAATAAGTTGTAAACAAAAAACCCCACATATCTGGCTGTTGCCTGATAATGCTAATTGTATTTACTGGCGAAACGTCGAACTCGAATTGTAAATGTTGTGGGTTTACTCTCCAGCACACCGGTGTGCTGTACTAGTAACGAATTGGCATGTTTTGTTTACTTGACAAACCTTACTAATTGGATGTGTCAGGTGGTGGCGGGTTTAATGACATATTTATATATTTACGCAATCTAACCCAAAAAACTCCTGTCTTATGCATATTGGTTAGATGTCACAGTAATCAAGTAGAGGAAGTATTTCGATTTAAAGCTTTCGTGACTGCAGGGATTCATCTTCTTACTTGATTTGGCGCTTTCGTGACTGCAGGAATTACTCTTTGGTTTTTTTCGGTAAAGTCATGTAGAAATAAGAAATAATAATAAAATTAATAAAATTACATAATAGCATACGACGTTTCGATTGCAACGCAAGCACTCATCATCAGGCATAGAAGAGCTAAATTTAAGAGAGAGAGGAAACACAGAACCTCAGATATATACAGACACCTAAGTAGAGGGAGTTAACACAGAGACACAAAGAGAGACACAACGTATGGAGCACAGAGAGATAGGGTCTCTGTGCTGAGGCCTTAGCATGTAGGGGAGACAAATAGAGATGGAGAAGCACATCAAATCGAACAAGATTAAGTAAAATTTGGAAACGATATAATGCAACACAGAGGGTCAGTCAAAACACAATTAACGCATGGTCTGGCCATCTACGCTGTGTTATATTATATTCCTCTCTGTGTCTCTGCTTCTTCCCTCCCTACTTATATGTGTGTTTTTGTGTCTCACTTAACCTATAATTTAGCAATCTTTGAAATAACGTAATCAGCCATATCATGCATTAATTGTGTTTAGACCGACCCTCTGTGTTGCATTATATTGTTTCCAAATTTTACTAAATCTTGTTCGATTTGATGTGCTTCTCCATCTCTCTTTGCCTCCCCGACATGCTAAGGCCTCGGCACAGAGACCCTATCTCTCCGTGCTCCATACGTTGTGTCTCTCTTTGTGTCTCTGTGTTAACTCCCTCTACTTAGGTGTCTGTATATATATCTGCGGTCTGTGTTTCCTCTCCCTCTTAAATTTAGCTCTTCTATGCCTGATGATGAGTGCTTGCATTGCAATTGAAACGTCGTATGCTATTATGTAATTTTATTAATTTTATTATTATTTCTTATTTCTATGTGACTTTACCGAAAAAACCAAAGAGTAATTCATCTTTTCTAGATTTAAAGCTTTCGTGACTGCTAGGATCCATACTCTTTGGTTCTATTGGGTAAAGTCACGTAGGTCAAAATAAAATAACAAAATAGAACCGAAGAGTATAGTAATTCATATTCTTGGTTCTTTCGGTAAAGTCACGTAGAATGGAAATAAAATAATAAAAATAAAACATAATAAAATAAAATTATCACGACATTTCGGCAACAACACAAGTAGCCTTCTTCAGGTGAAGGAACAGAACTGTCGGGACAACAGAGCTTCAATGAACGCTGCTAAGATTCGCAGTGTCTTTTAAGCTAGGTGGGAGAAGTAAAGCGCCTTGACAAAGGAGTTTACATATCAAACAGGATAATTTAGCATTGAAATAGCTGTGTTAAAGTGTTTGATCAGCAGGGTGTTAAAGTCATAAATTAGCATGTAACTGGGAGATTAGCATGATGTTAATGTGAGGGATTAGCATGTGACTGGTCACGGAAATAGCTATGTTAAAGTCAAAGTTTACATATCAAAAGAGGCATTTAGTATATGGACGCTAAAAGACTGCAACTACCCAACTATCATACAATAAACCGATGTGAAAAAACTAAGTATAAACTACGTCAATATAATAAATGTACTCAATATATTCTTAAAGTAACTGGGTATACACTGCACTATATAATGAATACCATATAGTAAACTAATAAAAAACTAAAATATAAACTACATCAATGTTATCAATAAACTGTATATACTCTCCAATCAGCTGAGCTACTAACAATAAGTCGTATATGTCTCCAACTAAACTTTTTTCTACATTACACGACTATACACAGTAATATACACTGCCATAGACCAACCCACCCTTGAATTATACAATGCGTTACTATACACTACCCTATACTTTAGACTATAAAATATTAGACTTGTAATATTGCACTATGTATTATTCTACCAACCCTACTGTATACCACACTGCTGTATATTTACTATACAATTACGATACTATATATTGCTTTATGAATTATGGTAAACATTACAATGTTATACTATTTATTATTATACATGATATAAACTATACCATTGACCGTCATGTGAAAGGAATTAAGAGGCAGTGCCAGCGAATGGACTGCGGTCTGAAAGTCACCGTAAAATACAATCAATTAAGAACCAAAATGGTTTATAATATCTTTCCAATGGTTACTAAGCCAGAATCCATCTTCTCAGTTGAAATTGTCACTGTGTTTGTATATGTGGGTGGCCTCATGAACGAATCTCTCATGGTAGCCGGATGGCTTGCAGAGAACCTGCGTCTTGGAGAAGTCAATGTCATGTGAGCCCACTGAAATATAACAGTGATCTGCCATGGCTGAGGTGTTCGTCCTACCGTGTTTCAAATCCGCTTTATGTTCACAGATGCGGTCCGAGATATGTCGTTTGGTTTCTCCAATGTAGCTGCTACCACAGAGGCAACTTAGTTTGTAGACGCCCGGCACTCTATGTCTGGAACCACATCTTTTACAGACAGAACCAGATCACGGATTTTATGTACTGTACTCTTTGGTTCTATTTGGTAAAGTCACGTAGGTAAAAAATAAAACAACAAAAATCACGACGTCTTGGCCACAACACAAGCGGCCTTCATCAGATGAAGGGACCAGACTGTCTCGAGGACAGCGCTGGAGTGAAACACAGCCACGCTCAGACCGCGACCTTTAAGCTGTGTGCGAGGAAACAAGGTGCCTTGACAAAGGAATTAGCATAAAAAATAGCATTTGATTGGCCGACTTAGCATGATGAACGGTGTAGAGGTGGTGTACATGCGGGTGAACATGCCGGTTGGCGAGGGGGGGAGGGGGAGTTTACCTATTGATGGTGTGAAAAGGGAATTTTTAAGAGCTGCAAAAGTTTGGGGTACAACTACTTGAAAAATATACTGTACCACTGAAAATTAGATTAATGTTGGGTTCGATTTAGAACATCTTTCCAATGGTTGCTTAATTTGAAACCATCTTCTCGGTTGAAATTGTGTCTCCGTTTGTAGATCTGAATTGCCTCGTGAACAAATCTCTGATAAAAACCCGTGGGTTTCCAAAGAACCTTGGTATCGGAGAAAATTATATCGTGATCACCCACAGCGTTATAACAGTGATCAGCTACGGCAGAGAATTGTGTTATTTTATTTCATTAATTTATTATTTTATTCTCATTCTACGTGATTTTACCGAAAGAACCAAAGAAGATGAATCCTTGCAGTCACGAAAGCTTTAAATCGAAATTTAACCGCCTCTACGGGGAGGGATTCCACACAATCTTAAGATCATTCAACAGACTCCGGGATAAGAAGGCTCAACTAATCGAGTCTCTCACCTTTCTGAAGAGATGCCGCGACTCTAAGGTAATACCAACCGCATTTACACTAACCTCTGCTACTGCAACTTCTCTCAATGCAAAACCAATTCTAGATAAAACTAGCTTCGCTCTTATCTCGGAAAAAAATCAGACTTACACGCACCAAACTCGATCAGTTAGAAAAGACACTCTACAAATCACACTTAACATTGACAGCAACAGTGTCTACATCGGATTGGGAACATGTAGACAATATGACTACCTCTTCGGCTGCCACTATGTCGACCAAATGTAGGGACAATTTGATTTCCAAATTCAATCACCTCTCCAACAAAAAATCGGATCCACACACCGAAAAGATAGACGTCAACAAAGTCGTAATTAATCGCAGTAACAGTTCCATTTCTGACGGGCTGAAATCCGTTTTAGCTAAAGGTCTAAACTTTGCTGTCACACCGAGACACATACCGGTTAATGATATCATTGCCCATGTCGACGTTGCACTCAAGGGCTTGAGTCACATCTCTACAGATGTAGCAAGATCTGAAATCGCTGCAACCCTCAAAAACGCTAAGTTGCCACCTAGCAACATCGGCAAAGATTAATGCTTTGAATTATCTCAATAAAAAAATAGAGATGACATTGTCATCCTCTCAGCCGACAAGGGCAATGCCACTGTCATCATGGACAAAACAGAATATAACAACAGAATTCAAGAACTACTCAATGATGGCAGCTATACAAAAATAAAAAGAGATCCCACCAACAGCCTGGTTACCAAAACGAACAAAATCATGTCTGATTCAACAGCATTAATTGATCAGACCAAACAGTTCTCGTTGAAACCCTCTGCTGCCAGACCACCAAGATTATATGGCCTTCCAAAGATATGCAAAGATACACCCCTTCGTCCCATCGTCTCTACTATCAACTCCCCCACCTATAAACTGGCACGTTTTCTTGCTGATATACTGCGACCTTTCACTGGAAAAACCACCTCTGCGGTACTAAATTCTACTCACCTGGTATCGACAATCAAATGCATTTCCCTGTCCCCAGACGACCTGCTTGTCAGTTTTGATGTGGTGTCCTTGTTCACCAAAGTCCCGGTACCTGACACCATCGCTATCGTTGAAGACCTGGTTCATCAAGGACTGCATACTGATGTACCCCCCCTGGTGAGACATTGTTTAACCAACACATAACTCACCTGGAATGGAACTTTCTAGAAACAAACTGAGGGCACCCCAATGGGCTCCCCCCTATCTCATGGTTGCCGGATGGCTTGCAGAGAACTTCTGTCTTGGAGAAGTCATTGTCATGTGAGCCCACTGAATTATAACAGTGATCTGCCATGGCTGAGGTGTTCGTCCTACCATGTTTCAAATCTGCTTTATGTTCACGGATGCGGTCCGAGATATGTCGTTTGGTTTCTCCAATGTAGCTGCTACCACAGAGGCAACTTAGTTTGTAGACGCCCGGGTACTGTATGTCTGGAACCACATCTTTTACAGACGTAACCAGATCACGGATTGTATGCACTGTGTTAAATCGGACCTGGATCTTGTGTTTATTCAGGATTTTGGATACCTTTTTTGTGACCCCCACAATGTAGGGTAAGGTGATGGTTTTGAATGGCTCCTCAACAGGATCCTTCTTCATGGCTGGAGTGATGGCTTTGCGTATTGTGTAGTCGGAGAAACCATTAGCCTTGAGAGCTTGGTGTATGTGCTTGAGTTCACTGGCAATGTGTTCCTGGTCGGAAATGCATTGGGCTCTATGGTATAGAGTCTTGATGAGGGAATTCTTCTGGGATAGATGGTGGTGGGAATCCGGTTTTAAGTAAGCATCCATATGGGTAGCTTTCCTGTAGACAGAGTGGCTCATTGAACCAACAGGTCTCCTTTTAATTAGGACATCCAAAAAGGGTAGTTTGCCATCTTTTTCGACTTCCATGGTAAATCTGATGGCTGGGTGTATGGAATTGATGTGGTCGAGGAATTGGTCTAGAGCAGGCCGGCCATGTGGCCAGATGACAAAATTGTCATCCACGTACCTCTTCCATAAGGTTGGGCGTAGAGTGGCAGTCTGGATGGCGTCAGTTTCAAATTTCTCCATGAAAACGTTGGCTACAACCGGAGATAGGGGGGAGCCCATTGGGGTGCCCTCAGTTTGTTTGTAGAAAGTTCCATTCCAGGTGAAGTACGTGTTGGTTAAGCAGTGTCTCACCAGGGGGGTACATCAGTATGCAGTCCTTGATGAACCAAGTCTTCAATGATTGCGATGGTGTCAGGTACAGAAACTTTGGTGAATAAGGAAACCACATCAAAACTGACAAGCAGGTCAAATTTCGATTTAAAGCTTTCGTGACTGCAATGATTCATCTTCTTTGGTTCTTTCGGTAAAGTCACGTAGAATGAGAATAAAATAATAAATTGATAAAATAACATAAAATAACACAATAATATTCTCATTCTACGTGACTTTACCGAAAGAACCAAAGAAGATGACAAGCAGGTCGTCTGGGGACAGGGAAATACCCTTGATTGTCGATACCAGATGAGTAGAGTTTAGTACCACAGAGGTGGTTTTTCCAGTAAAACGTCGCAGGATTTCAGACAGAAAACGAGCCAGTTTGTAGGTGGGGGAGTTGATAGTAGAGACGATGGGACGAAGGGGTGTATCTTCTTTACGTATATTTGGAAGGCCATATAATCTTGGTGGCCTGGCTGCAGAAGGTTTCAACGAGAACTGTTTGGTTTGATCAATGAATGCTGTTGAATCCGACATGATTTTGTTGGTTTTAGTAACGAGGCTGTTGGTGGGGTCTCTCCTTATTTTTGTATAGCTGCCATCGTTGAGCACTTCCTGAATTTTGTTGTTATATTCTATTTTTTCCATGATGACAGTGGCATTGCCCTTGTCGGCTGAGAGGATGACAATGTCATCTCTCTTTTTTAATTGAGATAATTCAAAGCGCTCATCTTTGCTGATGTTACTAGGTGGCATCTTATCGTTTTTGAGGCTTGCAGCGATTTCAGATCTTGCTACGTCTGCAGCGATGTGACACAGGCCCTTGAGTGCCACGTCGGCATGGACAATGATATCATTAACTGGTATGTGTTTAGGTGTGACTGCAAAGTTTAGACCTTTAGCTAAAACGGATTTCCGACCATCGGAAATAGAACTGTTACTGCAATTAATTACGACTTTGTTAATGTCTAGATTTTCGGGGTGTGGGTCCGATTTCTTGTTGGAAACGCGGTTGAATTTGGAAATCAAATTGTCCTTACATTTGGTCGACATAGTGGCAGCTGAAGAGGCAGTCATATTGTCTACATGTTCCCAATCCAATGTGGACATTGTTGCCGTCAATGATAAGTGTGATTTGTAGAGTGTCTTGTCTAACTGACACTGCCGCGACTCTAAGGTAATACCAACCGCATTTACACTAACCTCAGCTGCTGTAACTTCTTTTAATGCAAAACGAATTCTAGCTAGAACAAGCTTAGCTCTTATCTCAGAAAAAATCAGACTTACATGCACAAAACAGGATCAGTTAGACAAGACACTCTACAAATCACACTTATCATTGACGGAAACAATGTCCACATCGGATTGGGAACATGTAGGCAATATGACTGCCTCTTCAGCTGCCACTATGTCGACCAAATGTAAGGACAATTTGATTTACAAATTCAACCGCCTTTCCAACACGAAATCAGACCCACACACCGAAAAGCTAGATGTTAACAAAGTCGTAATTAATCGCAGTAACAGTTCCATTTCTGATGGTCTGGAAGCCGTTTTAGCTAAAGGGCTAAACGTTGCAGTCACACCTAAACACATACCAGTTAATGATATCATTGCCCATGCCGACGTGGTACTCAAGGGCCTGGGTCACATCGCTGCAGATGTAGCAAGGTCTGAAATCGCTGCAACCCTCAAAAACGATAAGATGCCACCTAGTAACATCAGCAAAGATGAGCGCTTTGAATTATCTCAATTAAAAAAGAGAGATGACATTGTCATCCTCTCAGCCGACAAGGGCAATGCCACTGTCATCATGGACAAAATATAATATAACAACAAAATTCAGGAACTGCTCAACGATGTCAGCTATACAAAAATAAGAAGAGACCCCACCAACAGCCTCGTTACTAAAACCAACCAAATCATTTCGGATTCAACAGCATTAATTGATCAAACCAAACAGTTCTCGTTGAAACCTTCTGCGGCCAGGCCACCAAGATTATATGGCCTTCCAAAGATATGTAAAGAAGATACACCCCTTCGTCCCATCGTCTCCACTATCAACTCCCCCACCTACAAACTGGCTCGTTTTCTGTCTGAAATCCTGCGACGTTTTACTGGAAAAACCACCTCTGCGGTACTAAACTCTACTCACCTGGTATCGACAATCAAGGGTATTTCCCTGTCCCCAGACGACCTGCTTGTCAGTTTTGATGTGGTTTCCTTATTCACCAAAGTTCCTCTACCTGACACCATCGCAATCATTGAAGACTTGGTTCATCAAGGACTGCATACTGATGTACCCCCCCTCGTGAGACACTGCTTAACCAACACATACTTCACCTGGAATGGAACTTTCTAGAAACAAACTGAGGGCACCCCAATGGGCTCCCCCCTATCTCCGGTTGTACCCAATGTTTTCATGGAGAAATTTGAAACTGACGCCATCCAGACTGCCACTCTACGCCCAACCTTATGGAAGAGGTACGTGGATGACACTTTTGTCATCTGGCCACATGGCCGGTCTGCTCTAGACCAATTCCTCGACCACATCAATTCCATACACCCAGGCATCAGATTTACCATGGAAGTCGAAAAAGATGGCAAGCTACCCTTTATGGATGTCCTAATTAAAAGGAGACCTAATGGTTCAATGAGCCACTCTGTCTACAGGAAACATACCGATACGGATGTTAACTTAAAACCGGATTCCCACCACCATCCATCCCAGAAGAACTCCCTCATCAAGACTCTATACCATAGAGCCCAATGCATTTCCGACCAGGAACACATTGCCAGTGAACTCAAGCACGTACACCAAGCTCTCAAGGCTAATGGTTACTCCGACTACACAATACGCAAAGCCATCACTCCAGCCATGAAGAAGGATCCTCTTGAGGAGCCATTCAAAACCATCACCTTACCCTACATTGCGGGGGTCACAAAAAAGATCTCCAAAATCTTGAATAAACACAAGATCCAGGTCCGTTTCAACACATTACATAAAATCCGTAATCTGGTTCCGTCTGTAAAATATGTTATTCCGGACATACAGTACCCTGGTGTCTACAAACTAAGTTGCCTCTGTGGTAGTAGTTACATTGGAGAAACCAAACGCCATGTATCGAACCGCATTCGTGAACACAAAGCAGACCTTAAACACGGTAGGACCAACACCTCGGCCGTGGCAGATCATTGTTATAATTCAGTAGGCACACATGACATTGACTTTTCCAAGACAGAGGTTCTTTGTAAGCAATCTGGCTACCATGAGAGATTCGTTCATGAGGCTATCCACATATACAAGCACAGAGACAATTTCAACCGAGAAGATGGATTCTGGCTTAGCAACCATTGGAAAGATTTGATTAACCATTTCAGGTCTTAATTGATTGTTCACGCTTATGGTGGCTTTCAGACAGCAGACATTAATTTTTCGTCTCCCCCCTCCTCTTTTCAGAACATAGATGGACTAGTCCTTCTAAATAAACTGCCAAATCGCTGCGCGTGGCGCTGACGTTTTTTAAATAAAGAAATACACCGTTTAAAAATAAATAAATTAATGCTAACCGACACACCTGATGACGACCGTTTGTGTTATGGTCGAAACGTCGTGAGAATGTTTTTTATTGTTTTATATATATTTTATTATTTTATTGTTTCCCTTCAACGTGACTTTACCGAAAGAGCTAAGAATATGAATTACTGCAGTCACGAAAGCATTAAATCAAAAAGGTTAAAACTGTCGACTGTTTTTTGGGGCTCTGAAAAATAGTCCCCATTTCGGTTAAGCGCAATGGGAAGATTATCTGTGTTAGATTCCTTTTCAATACATTTTACTGTTTTCCAGAAGACCTTGGCGTTGCCATGTGATTTCAGGAGAGTGGAGGAAAAGTTAGCATTTTTTGCATGCCGTATTTTTTTGACACATCTATTCTTTGAAATCCTGTACTCTAGCCAGTTACTGACTTGTCCCTAATTTTCATGAGCTTAGTAATCAAAGGATCAAACCATGGTGGGCGGTTGCCTTTAATTTTAAATCTAACCAATGGAGCATGTTTGTCAAGAATTTGGAGAAACGTGTACCTGAAGGTCTCCTAAGCCATAGTCAGGTTGGGGATATCGCAAACTTTGTCAATATCAGAGTGAAGCAAATCATTTGTAAATGCTTGTATGCTGAAGTGTCTCATGGAGTGCTTATCAACCAATTTAGTGGGGGGGCTTTGGGTCTGCCTGACTATCTCACCACAAATATTTGTATCCATCTTCTCAGTTGAAGTTATGATGGATACAAATTGAGCAATCATTGGAAGGATGTTACTAACCAGGTAAAACCTTAAATGCTTTATGGTGTTGCCTTCATATCCGCATCTCCTTTTGCTTTGCCTCAGTTCCCCACTCCCAGCCCCGCTCTCTTCCCCTCCCCACCCCCCGACAATACCCTTTAATCCCATCTAGCTGGTCTTCACTCGGCAGCTCTCCACTCCCCCTACACCCCCCCCCCCTCTGTCTCTCCTCCCTGGAACCTCCCCCCCTCTCTTGCCTATATAGCCTCGTGTTACGGCAGTCCTTCTGCCCACTTCAGCAGTTGTTTCCTGCTGTGGTTGTCCCACCAGATGCTTGTGTTGCGCCCGAATCATCATGATTTAATTTATTTTGTTTTATACCTATGTGACTTTACCGAAATAACCAAAGAGTATGGATCCCTACAGTCACGAAAACTTCAAATCTAGATTAGCAGTTTCCTTTCTAGATTTGAAGCTTTCGTGACTGCAAGGATCCATACTCTTTGGTTCTATTCGGTAAAGTCACGTAGGTAAAAATAAAATAACAAAAAATCATGACGTTTTGGCCACAACACAAGTGGCCTTCATCAGGTGAAGGGACTGGACTGTCCAGAGGACAGCATTGGAGTGAAGACAGCAAGCCCAGGTTGCGTCCTTTAAGCTGTGTGGGAGGAAACAAAAAACGCCTTGACAAAGGAATTAGCATAACATGACGTACTGGACCGGCGAGGTGGGGGGGGGGGGGGGGAGTTTACATAATGTTGGTGTGAAAGGAAATAAGCTGCTGTGAAAGTTTGGAATACCACTACTTGAATAAATATACTGTACCATTGAAATTAGTTTAATGTTTGGTTTGATTTAGAACATCTTTCCAATGATTGCTTAATTTGAAACCATCCTCTCGGTTGAAATTGTGTCTGTGTTTGTAAATCTGAATTGCCTCGCGGACAAATCTCTGATAAAAACCCGTGGGTTTGCAGAGAACCTTGGTATCGGAGAAAACTATATCGTGATCACCCACAGCGTTGTAACAGTGATCAGCTACGGCAGAAGAATTCGTTCTGCCGTGTTTCAAATCTGATTTGTGCTCGCGAATCCGGTCAGAGACATGTTGTTTCGTCTTCCCGATATAGCAGTCACCACAGGTGCAGCTCAGTTTGTAAACCCCGGGGTACTGTAAGTCAGGAACGACATCCTTCACGGATGGGATCAGGTCACGGATTTTGTGTATTGTATTGAACCGGACCAGGATCTTGTGTTTGTTTAAAATTTTGGAGATCTTTTTAGTAACGCCTACTATATATGGTAGTGTGATGGTTTTGACCAGAGTATCAGGTGGTTGTTTCTGTATGGAGGGAGAAACAGCTTGGCGGATGGTACGGTCAGAGTATCCGTTTCTCTTGAGGGCCAGGTGTACATGTTTTAATTCACTGATCAGGTGGTGTTGGTCCGAAATGCAATGTGTCCTGTGGTATGACGTTTTGATGAGATAATTATTTTGAGCTGGGTGGTGGTGGGATTCAGGTTTCAAGTAGGGCACATTGCATTTCGGACCAACACCACCTGACCAGTGAATTAAAACATGTACACCTGGCCCTCAAGAGAAACGGATACTCTGACCGTACCATCTGCCAAGCTGTTTCTCCCTCCATACAGAAACAACCACTTGATACTCCGGTCAAAACCATCACACTACCATATATAGCAGGCGTTACTAAAAAGATCTCCAAAATTCTAAACAAACACAATATCCTGGTCCGGTTCAATACAGTACACAAAATCCGTGACCTGATCCCATCCGTGAAGGAGGTCATTCCTGATTTACAGTACCCCGGGTTTTACAAACTGAGCTGCACCTGTGGTGTGACTGCTATATCGGGGAGACGAAACGACATGTCTCTGACCGAATTCGCGAGCACAAATCAGATTTGAAACACGGCAGAACGAATTCTTCTGCCGTAGCTGATCACTGTTACAACGCTGTGGGTGATCACGATATAGTTTTCTCCGATACCAAGGTTCTCTGCAAACCCACGGGTTTTTATCAGAGATTTGTCCACGAGGCAATTCAGATTTACAAACACAGACACAATTTCAACCGAGAGGATGGTTTCAAATTAAGCAATCATTGGAAAGATGTTCTAAATCAAACCAAACATTAAACTAATTTCAATGGTACAGTATATTTATTCAAGTAGTGGTATTCCAAACTTTCACAGCAGCTTATTTCCTTTCACACCAACATTATGTAAACTCCCCCCCCACCTCGCCGGTCCAGTACATCATTTTATGCTAATTCCTTTGTCAAGGCGTTTTTTGTTTCCTCGCACACAGCTTAAAGGTCGCGGTCTGAGCGTGGCTGTGTTTCACTCCAGCGCTGTCCTCGAGACAGTCCAGTCCCTTCACCTGATGAAGGCCACTTGTGTTGTGGCCGAAACGTCGTGATTTTTTGTTATTTTATTTTTACCTACGTGACTTTACCGAATAGAACCAAAGAGTATAGCAGTTTCCTGTCCGACAACAATCTATTACATCGAAACCAATCTGGGTTCTGAAAAAATACAGCACCACATCTGCTGCATTAGACTCTCTGAATCACATTTACAGTAGCCTTGATAATAAGCAGTACTGCGCCAGTCTTTTTCTTGACTTGTCCAAAGCCTTTGGTACAGTGTACCACAACACCCTACTTAGTAAACTAAGTTGCCTCCGTTTCTCCAAACATGCAGTAGAATGGTTAAAAATTTTACTTCTCTTCTCGCACCCAAACTGTATTCATAGATGGTTGGAGGTCAAACAGTGTTAAGATAACAAAAGGGGTTCCACAGGGTTCCATCCTCGTCCCCCTCTTGTTCTCTCTTAATGTCAATGACTTGGGCACTGACCTGGATCATTCCAGGGTAAATCTGTTTGCAGATGACACGATACTGATTACTGCTGGCCGCTCTCCGGATGACGTGATTGCTAAGCTACAGGGTGATTTCAACAACATCAGCTAGTTGCTCTTAAACTAGTCCTGAATACCTCCCAAACCAAGGTGCTATGCTTCTCACCAGGACTAAAGCAGGAAGTTATTTTTCCCCAATTATATTCCTTAAATAATCATCAAATAGAGCAAGTCAAGATCTATAAGTATCTTGGGGTCATGTCTGATTCAAAACTGAATTTTCAAGATCACTTTGATTATATTGGTAAAAAGACAAAATTAAAAAATGGTTTTCTGTATTGACACAAGCACTGCTTCACCCCTATGTTCCGCTTGGAATTGATACTGCCTCTACTTGATTATTGTTTCCCTTCAACGTGACTTTACCGAAAGAGCCAAGAATATACTGTGACATGGTATATAAATCAGCCCCCAGTACTATACTGAAGAAGCTCGACTCAATTTATCACTCGGCCTTAAGATTTGCATTGAACTGCCCATATAGGACCCACCACTGCGATCTCTACATTGGGTAAAACTTAACTTCTCTTAATGATCGACGGCTTGTACATCAGATCTTATTTATGCACGATGTAGGTACACAAAAATCAGCAGACTACCTGCTGGATCTCGTCACTGTTTTGAAGAACAAATGTGACCTAAAGTCTTCGCTCATTTACCAGCTTCACATTCCTTATTGCCATACAAATACTGAAGGGCCTTTTCTATTGATGCCCCCAGGGTCTGGAATGCTATTGCCAATAAACTGCAACTTAGATCACTACCTGTGAGATCTTCACTCAAGACTGCTCTAGAGTTGTACACACCTAGCTGCCACTGCTATTCAGAATGGCCTGAAATCAAATGTATCATTCCGGATGACCACTACAAAGTATGATCTTGAGTTTTGATTGTGGTATGCTGATCTTTAAAGGTGTATTGATAAATTTTGATTCTGCTACTGATGCTCCTGCTGTTATGGAGTGACTCATGCAGCTAGCTATGGCTGCAGAGTTTGGTCGTACATGTTATGTATATCGTTTGTTGTTGTATTTGAATCACAGTTCCTATGATCACTGTTACATTGTTTTTGTCTTTATTTTGGTGATTTTGAGGATGGTTTGGTCTGGCCATGTTGTTTTGTTGTAGTACAGAGTTGGCCTGATAACTTTAATCTACATTGTCTTATGGTTTTTATTGTTTGACTTGCATCCCACTGGGATTTTTGCACACAGCGTTGAAATGCGTTGTTTTTTTTGGAAGGCTTTGCTGTTTTTTCAGGATTGTTCTGTTGCGTGTAGTCACTTTAAGATGTTTCTTGTTCATGTTTTTGTTTTGTTGCGGTTGCACCCGAGTCAAGAGCCGCATGGCTCACAGGGTTATCTCCATATATATAAAAGGCAAAGTTGTGATTACGTGTCTGTTCAAAATGTTTAGCGTACTTCCCGACATGCAACAAACTTGAAATTTGCCATTATGGGTACTTTCCAGACTGTACACCATGCAAAAATTATTAAAATACACTTGTGTTTTTTTTTGGGGGGGGGGGGAGCTCAATAATGCATATATATTTTGCACGGCAAGTGAGCTGTGATGTCAAATCTGTCATGTGACCCGCGCATGTGGAAGCGTAACGCATTGCAGTGTAGTGGTTAGCGCGCTGCGCTACGAACTCGGCGACCCGAGTTCGATTCCCGCTCATGGCCACCACGATTATTTGAACCGGTACTGGGCCTCCCCTAGGTCGACTCAGCCTCAAACGAGTAACTGGTGTGGTGTGTGAACATCGCCACTGGGGAGACAAAGGCGGCCGGGCGTCGTGAATCCAAGTCCCGGGCGAAGCCGGGTAGTCAAGCTAGTACCTAATAAATGAAACTGAAACAAGACGTCAAGCAAAGATGACTGTACTGGATTTTTTTGGTTTGGGTCTCGTGGGGACATTTATTAATTGAAATAGGTTAAATATATTTTGCAAAGTTTGTGGCCACGGCCAGCGAGTTTAGCCAATTCCAATTCAGATCACCCACTAAAACTATTTAACCTTTAGGAAGGCCCCCAAGAAGCTCTCAGTGCAGCCGCAGCTTCAACATCCTTACCACTAGGCGGTCTATAGCAGTATGCTACCAATATCTGTTGATTATTTGGGAGAGTTATTCTGAGAGCCAGACCTTCAAAGCAACATTTGTGACATAGCCAACACTGTGGCATATAGAATAGTAACGACAAGGTCGATTATTGCAACTCACTACTCTATGGGACATCTGGCAAAAACAGCAAGCTGTGATGGGTACTGCAAGATTGGACCATGTTCGTCCTGTGCTCGCTGAGCTGCATTGGCTTCAAGTTCCTGAACGAATACATTACAAGGTCCCACTCATTGGACACAAAGAGCTTACGAAAATTTAACCACAATTGACCCACAATACCTTGCTGATCTCATCAAGGAGCATAACTCATCATGAAAACTATTGTCATCCTTGCAGCGGGTTTTGGCTAACCATCATACAAAGACAGTAACTGCATCGCGATGTGCTTCTGAGGCCGTCTGGAACACTTGTCCTTCCAATATTAGGAAGCCACTGGAGGTATGCAAGTTCAACATACATTTCGGTTTCAGTTGATTTATTTTGGTATAGCCCGGTGAGCCATTCGGCTCTTGAATTGGGTGCAACCACAACAAAAAAAAACACAAACAAGAAAAACATCTTAAAGTGACTATGTGACTGTGCAAACAGAAAATCCATGAAAAAACAGCAAAATATTCCTGAAAAAAGCACCGTACACCAACGCTGTGTGCAAAAAATCCCAGTGGGATGCAAGTCAAACAACAACAACCACAAGAAAACTTAGATTAAGACCATCAGTCTAACTCCGTACTACAACAAAACAAACATGTCCAAACCCAAAAACTTTTTGAAATCACCAAAAAATAAAGCCATAATTGCAACGTAACAGTGATCACAGGGACTGTGACCGAATTTTTACAATAAACTACGTAAATAACATGTAATACCAAATCTTAGAGCCATAGCTGGCTGCATGAGTTACCCCACAACAATAGAAGCATCAGTCGGAGTATCAAATTTTTCAATGCACCTTTAAGATCAGCACGCTAAATCAAAATACAGATAATACTTTGCAGCGTCATCCAGAGCTAAACATTTTATTTTATTTTACGCCAATGAATAGCAGTGGCAGCTAGGGGTGTACAACTCCTCTAGAGCAGTTTTAAGAGAAGATCTCATTGGTAACGATTCAAGTTGCAGTTTATTGGCAATAGCATTCCAGACCCTGGGGGCATAAATAGCAAAGGCCCCTCCTCCAGTTTTTGTACGGCAATAGGGAATGTGAAGATGGTAAATGAGCGAAGACCTGAGGTCAAATTTGTTCTTTGAAACAGAGAGGAGATCCAGCAGGTAGTCTGCGGATTATTTTGTAAGTACATCGTGAATAAATAAGATGTGGTGCACAAGCCGTCGAACATTAAAATATGTTAAGTTTGACCCAATGTAGAGATCACAGTGGTGAGTCCTATATAAATCTTAAGGCCGAGTGATAGATGGAATCAAGCTTCTTCAGTACAGTACTTGGGGCTGATTTATACACGATGTCACAGTACTCAAGTAGAGGCAGTATGGTAGCTTTTATCAATTCCAAACAGAACATTGGGGGGAAGTAGTGCTTGTGTCGATACTAAAAAACAATTTTTATTTTTGTCTTTTTACCAATATAATCAATGTGATCTTCAAAATTCAGTTTTGAATCCAGGATGACCCCAAGATACTTATAGATCTTGACTTGCTCTATTTGATAATTATTGGACAGGTTGAAAATATGGGCTATAGGTTTGTATATTAGGTGACCAACAGTTAGTAGAGCAAAGACGGGAATACTATCTGCTCCGGTAGAGGAGCAGATAGAGGTAGGACAGTTGTTTCAGAACATTACTTTCGTGGATTGGCTGGAAACTAAATTCGTTTAATATTTGGACAGGGGTATAGGAATTTGCATGAGCAGGGGTGACTCCCAATACATTATCAAAAAGATTACCAATTTCAGAAAAATGAAGGTTAAAATTGTCGACTGTTTTTTGGGGCTCTGAAAAATAGTCCCCATTTCGGTTAAGCGCAATGGGCAGATTGTCTGTTTTGGATGCCTTTTCGATACATTTGATTTTTTCCAGAAAATCCTGGCATTTCCATGTGATTCCAGGAGAGTGGAGGAAAAGTAGGCATTTTTGCATGTATTTTTTTGACGCATATATTCCTTAAAATCCTGTATTCTAGGCAGTCATTGACAAAATTACTTTTCTGACCACATGCCCAAGCGCTGTCTCTAGTTTTCATGAGCTTTGTAATCAAATGATCACACCATGGTGGGCGGTTGCTTTAGTTTTAAATCTAACCAACGGAGCATGTTTGTTAATAATTTGGAGAAACGTGTACCTTAAGGTCTCCCAAGCCGTAGTCAAGTTGTGGATATCACAGACCTTGTCAATATCCGAGTGAAGCAGATCATTAGTAAATGCCTGAGTGCTGAAGTGTCTCATAGAGTGCTTCTCAACCAATTTCGGGGGGACTTTGGGTCTGGCTGATGATCTCACCCCAAAAATGAAGGAGTGATCACTAAGGTTACTACCCAGAACACCAGTGTGAAATTGTGAGGGGCATTTGTCAATAGGACGTCAAGCAGAGATGACTGTCCCGGATTTTTTAGGTTGGGACTTGTGGGGCCATTTATTAATTGAAACAGATTAAATTCATCTGCAAAATTTGTGGCCATGGCCGGCGGGTTTAGCCATTTCCAATTTAGATCACCCACTAAAACTATTTCACCTTTAGGGAGGCCCCCAAAAAGCTCTCTCAGTGCAGATGCAGCTTCAACATCCTTCCCACTAGGCGGTCGATAGCAGCACACTACCAATATCTGTTGATTATTTGGGAGAGTTATTTTGAGAGCCAGACCTTCAAAGCAACATTTTTTAAACAAGGAGTGAGCTAAATTTTGATTTAAAGCTTTCGTGACTGCAGTAATTCATATTCTTAGCTCTTTCGGTAAAGTCACGTTGAAGGGAAACAATAAAATATATATTTTATTATTTTATTGTGTCCCTTTAACGTGACTTTAACGAAAGAGCTAAGAATAAGGAGTGAGATAGTGAACATGCAATAGTATTACAAACATAGATGGCAATTCCACCTCCTTTAGATCCTCGGTCAAGCCGAACAAGGTTATAGTTGTCAATCGCAATCTGCAAGTCATTGACGGCAGGAGTGAGAAATGTTTCTGTTAGGCAAAAAATGTCCGGGTCACGATTTGCCACTTCTAGTTTTAGTTGACTTAATTTAATCACAAGCCCTCTGATGTTGACATGTAGAACACCAACACCTTTCCTGCCAGAAAAATCTAAAGAATTACACATACACTGAGGTACCCCCCCTTGGAATGGAACTCTCTACAAACTGAGGGCACCCCAATGGGCTCCCCCCTATCTCCGGTTATAGCTAACATTTTCATGGAGAAATTTGAGACTGGCGCCATCCAGACTGCCACTCTGCGCCCAACCTTATGGAAGAGGTATGTGGATGACACTTTTGTCATCTGGCCACATGGCCGGTCTGCTCTAGACCAATTCTTCGACCACATCAATTCCATACACCCAGCCATCAGATTTACCATGGAAGTCGAAAAAGATAGCAAGCTACCTTTTTTGGATGTCCTAATAAAAAAGAGACCTGATGGTTCAATGAGCCACTGTCTACAGGAAAGCTACCCATACAGATGCTTATCTGAAACCGGATTCCCACCACCATCCATCACAGATGAATTATCTCATCAAGACTCTGTACCATAGAGCCCAATGCATATCCGACCAGGAACACATAGGCAGTGAACTCAAGCACGTACACCAAGCTCTTAAGGCTAATGGTTACTCCGACTATACAATCGGCAAAGCTATCACTCAAACCATGAAGAAGGACCCTCTTGAGGAGCCTTTCAAAACCATCACTTTACCCTACATTGCGGGGATCACAAAAAAGATCTCCAAAATCTTTAATAAACACAAGATCCAGGTCCGTTTCAACACATTACATAAAATCCGTGATCTGGTTCCGTCTGTAAAAGATGTGATTCCGGACATACAGTACCCTGGTGTCTACAAACTAAGTTGCCTCTGTGGTAGTAGTTACATTGGAGAAACCAAACGCCATGTCTCGGACCGCATTCGTGAACACAAAGCAGACCTTAAACACGGTAGGACCAACATCTCGGCCGTGGCAGATCATTGTTATAATTCAGTGGGCTCACATGACATTGACTTTTCCAAGACAGAGGTTCTTTGTAAGCCATCTGGCTACCATGAGAGATTCGTTCATGAGGCTATCCACATATACAAGCACAGAGACAATTTCAACCGAGAAGATGGATTCTGGCTTAGCAATCATTGGAAGGATTTGATAAACCATTTCAGGTCTTAATTGATTGTTCACGCTTACGGTGGCTTTCAGACAGCATACATTAAATTTTCGTCTCCCCCCTCCTCTTTTAAGAACATAGATGGACTAGTCCTTCTAAATAAATTGCCAAATCGCTGCGCGTGGCGCTGACGTTTCTTATAAAAAAAACCGTAAAAAAATTAATTAATGCAAACCGCCACTTCTTTCAAATGTTTCTTGCGGTTGGTTTTTCACACCTGATGACGACCGTTTGTGTTATGGGCGAAACGTCGTGAGAATTTTTATTGTTTTATATATATTTTATTATTTCATTTTTTCCCTTCAACGTGACTTTACCGAAAGAGCTAAGAATATGAATAAGAATTATACGAGTTCTTTTCATTTGGGCCAGGATGAAGCTCAATACCACCCAGAAATAAGAAAGTAGAATTAATAGTTTGCATAAGTAATTTCTGTGAAAGGATGAAGGGCGCGAACCTTGAATGAATAGCAGTAGCTCGCAGATGGTGTTATTTTTAAGAGCAGAATGAAGTTTGGAAGGAGTGCTGGTGAAGTAATGGGAGAAAGATAGGGTTTAAAAGTATACAATGATGGAGTGTAGAAGTGTCTATGAGCTGTTTCGTTAGCAGGTGCAGTGGCAAATCGAGCAACAAGTATGGACGCAAAGTAACGAGGGTAGCTGTTTGTAGAGTTGAGTATGGCACTAGATATGGCCGGGAGGGACAGCAGTAGCATACACAGCAGAATTGCCATCTCTAAAATATCCAGGGTAAACAGATTAACACACAAGCGGAAAAGAAAAAAGATATATACTTGTAGGCCGAGCGCGAGAAAACGTCTTGCTGCACTCGTCACACATACACGTTGTGTATTAGCGAGGCTGTGTTGTGCATTCGTGGTGTTGTGCGTTGGTGTTCTTGTGGTGTGCGTTCATGCTGATGTGTTGTGGTGTTGTGTGTCAATGCTATATGTTGTTCGGTAAACTTGTTGTTTTGTTCGTCAGTGCTGTTGTGTTGTGTTAGTGCTGTATGCTGTGTTGGTGCTCTTTGTTGTGTGTTTGTGTTGCAGCCAGCCAGAGCCGGCGCTACCAACAATATCCCCAAGGTCTGTGGTCCTATATTGGGATTATGTCAATACCGCATTGACAGTGGTGCACAAATAACAAAGAATAAAAAGACATTAGTGAATGCCACTGCTGCATTAAAATGTATCATGGGCGATGTTTCAGGCAATGGTCCCTTCTGCATGGCATATGTTTAGCCAGCTCTATGGGGGGAAAGCTGAGTACCCCGAGAGAACCAACGCGTGCAAGGGGGTAACATTTAATCCGCTAGAGATGGATATTTCTCCGCTTGCTGCGCCGTCCTACCCTTGCCAGGCCAGGAGATGGCGATCTCAGCGCCCACGGGGAAGGAGTTTCACAACATTTGTGTGGCGATTCAGCAACCCTCACTGCCGCCTCCACACACAGTGCTGTTACAGGCAGCCACGTGCAGCCGCTCCAGATACAGGGCGTGTGGGGATAACACGATGTCCGCCGTGTGGCAAAGAGGTCACCTGAAGATGATCTCAGAGTCAGTTCTGTGACTTCCCCTTCTTCAGGCGATGTTGCGCTGCGACAAAGATCCCCCATATAGCCTTACCAGATTGTAGGGGAAAGTGATGTTAGTAGCGAGTAGCAACAGAAGCGCCTATGAAGGGCGGCACTGTGCGACACTCATTAACTTACCACCCCTCACCCCACCTCACCACGATGCCCTCCATCTGGGGACGAGGAAGGCTTTGTAGGGGGCTGGGTGGAAAGGATTCGCAGCAGCGGGGAGAGCGACGGCTTAGGAACGAAGAGGAGGAAGTGGAGCAAAGGGAGCGGGGACGCAGGGGAACCCAGTCTGGCCTAGACACACTCATGTGCACGCTCACACCGACAAAGATCCCCCGTATAGCCTTAGCAGACTGTTGGGGCGAGTACTGTTAGCGAGCACTTATGCAGGCCGGCACGGCACACGAGGGGTGGGTGACCAACACCACGCCCGGCTGCCTTTGTCTCCCTAGTGACGATGTTTACACAGCACCGGGTACTCATTTGAGGCTAAGTCGACTTTGGGGAGGCCCAGGGCCGGTTCTGATAATCGTCACTCGGGTAATCGGCCTCGGGTCGCCGGGTTCGTACGTAGCACCGCGCTAACCGCTGCGCCACCGCTCCCCCGCTGTTACAGTGCCGGTACTGTCCCCGGGCAAGATGGCTGCCCGCCTCCACGTGACTCGGCGCGCGTGACTGTCGCACTCAGCACGTGGTGTCATTCAGGGCGTGGTCTCGCGCCGTTCCTGCTCACGAACTCGCTGCTGCGTAAGTCTTCGGGCCTTTCGTGTACAGCGTCTATTGGTCTCTTGTGGGTCTTTGTGCGAGTCGCTGGCTATCTTTAAAGGGTATCTTCTGGGTCTTTGTGCGAGTCTCCTCTGCGTCTCTGTGTGAGAGTCTCTGGGTCTCTGTGCGCGTGAGTCTCTGGGCCTTGTGCAAGAAACAAAAATGGAGCCTGCCAATGACCCCTCTCCTCCACGTGGCGTGGCACTGCAGCCACTCCCGGCTCGTGTGGGCCCGTGCAGTTGCACCGCCTGCACACGCGGTAGTCGACACGGCCACTGGTGGTGTACCGCGTGTTCATAATTTTCTGTACTTTATAGTAATGTCCCGAATAGGAAAATAAAAGTGATTGTTTATAGCACAGCCTACATGCGCGTGCATTTTGTGTTTTAGTGTTGTCCTTGCTCCGCACACTCCGATTAGCACCGTTGGCTACGTCGAAAGGAGTTCAACACAATACAAGTTGTTTTACTTTCTACATCCGTTAAAGGAGCAGATGACGGCAAAAGTAACAACTAAAGTCTCGCGTAAGGCAGTGTGGCGCTCACAGGCAGACACGCCTTGAGTTCATGTGCATAGACAGGAGTCTCATTGACATACATTTCTGACGGGGAGAAACAGCGGCAACTCGAATCTAAACCATTTCTGGGGGCCTCCCTTAGGTCAGTTCGGCCTTAAACGATTACCCTATTTGCTGTGCGGACTTGGGAGACAAAGACGGCTGTGATGCTGCTTACACGACCACTAACATCACGCTGCTGGCCTCTAGAAGCTCTTACGCCGCCCTTGGATGTTCAGAGCTTAAAGTAGCGAATTGAGTCCCCGAAAGATCTGAGCAGGTCATAAAATAAGCGGACAAACTCCGAATAGTTTTTTACGCTTCCCATCGTCAACATCTGCCATTGTATAATTTTCAAGCATCATTGGTTCAACACAAGCAGGTAATAATTGTTTCAATACCACCAGGTAAATTAGTTGCTAGATGTACTGTTAATGTATGCAGTTCATAGGTTAAAGAATGTATTAATCTAATGGGTTATCCATAATAGCAATTTTTCTGGGTTAGATCGCGTAAATGTGTCGTTAAAACCCGCCACTAGTAAGGGTTGTTACGTAAACAGAACATGCCAATTCGTTACGAGTACAGCACACCAGTGTTGGAGAGTAAATCCAACAACATTTACAATTCGAGTACGACGTTTCGCCAGTAAATACAATTAGCATCATCAGGTGACATCCAGATTTGTAGAGAAGTCCACCTGTTTTGTTTTATATAGAGGCGTAGATGTGGTGACCACGCTTCTGCGCCCTTGCGCAAAGGGGTGCATTGAGTCAATTTACATATTGCATGCGCATTATGCGAGCCCTTTGATTTTGTCCTTCCTGTCGATTGTCTGTATTAAATTAGCTGTACCAACAGTAATCCTGGCCTAAACCTGCCCGTGCCTGGAGCAGAGCACGTGGAAAGCACGTGGTGAGGATGTCGTCATCCTTGGACACAGGCGCTGCGGGGATGAACTCGCGCTCTTGCAGATGCTGCTTCCGAAACTACACCCTGGCGTGTGAGTTCAAGCTACACCCTGGCGTGTGAATGTAATATAAGGCACCAGCAGCTTGCAAGCGTGGACTTTGAATGCTTCTGCAAAGGTCAAGAGGTCATCGGAGCCTGTGGTGTTGGTTGCACACACGCGCCATCGCTTCCTTCCATTTGCCAGAACCCTCAATGTCTATGCTTATAGCATCCCTGCTGTTTGTTGGTCTTTTTCCTTAGTGCATTAACCCCTGGGTTGCCACTTCCAGTGATTGAAAAAACAGCAGCCAACAGTGACGAGTGGTTGCTAAAATTTGTAACACTTTGGCAAATGAAAAACATTGGCCACGAATTACCCAATAGGGGCGCTATGGTCTCGATGTTAACTACCTCGCCTGGTATACAGGAGGTCGTGGGTTCGATCCTGACCCTGACGCCTGTATATTTGGAGTTTGAATGTCTCCCCATAGTCGCATGGAATTTTCTCCTGGTCCTCTGGTTTTTCCCTCCACATTTATGAACATGCGTTTATAGTATTTGGGCTGCTATACATTTCCACATGATAATCTACTTCGTTGAGCTATCATTTTTGATATCCAGGTTGCTTCTGAATAAGAGCCACAGCTCAGTGGACCTTACCTGGTAAAATGAAAATCGTTCGTTTTTATGTCGTTTTCAATTGGTGCAGCCAAGAATGTTTTGCAGTGGTTGACACATCGTTTTTGTGTCCTTTTTGATTATCCACGTGCGGTTTGTCTGATTTGCAGATTAACCGAACACCTGAGATTTTGGAATAAATTAATAATGTATTTTCCCTTAAGCCCAAATTCATAATCTAAAACAGTTATACATTGATATTCTTGGAATGTTTATTACAAGTCACGTGCTTAAACTGAACAAATATGTTGCTCCAGGTTGTTCTGAAATCCACGTGATCGTCTCTACAGTTCAGCAGTTGCATATCTTTACAACAGTGGGTGGAGTTTGATCTTGATTGGCATGGCTTTGCTGCTGTCTACTTAGTGGGCCGTGTTTTCTTTGCGGGAGCATCCGAGTGTTATCACTGAGTACGCGCATCATCGATCGGTCGATTCTTTACTACACAGTTTTATTTCGTAAACAAACTCATTTCTCTTAACTTAAACATAAGTTATATCTATATTCGTGGTTTTTGGCATAGAGGTCCGCGAAAAATGTTTCTTTTTGTCCGCGTTTTTGAATTATCCGCTGCCATCCCCGTCATTAGCACGAATAATAGATCGTCTACCGTACTTTATTAGCTGAAGTCCAAAGAAAATCCTGAATGAATGACAATCAGGTCTATGATTGTCATTCAGTTATAGACGTGATTTTCATTCAATCAGGTCTACGATTGTCATTCAGTCATAGAGCTGATTGAATGAAAATCAGGTCTACGATTGTCATTCAATAATAAACATGATTGAATGAAAATCAGGTCTTTGATTGAAACTAAAAACCTGGATGAACAGTAATTCCAGACTCGAGTTTGCCCCCTTAATCTGCTATGATGATGAGTCGCCGCTTTCAAATGGGAAAAAGCCGACACTGTTTTTGCACGTCAGCTCCTGCCTTAGCACTTCGTCCATGCCTCCGTCGTGATTTTAAATTTGTCCGTTTCCCAGTGGGGCCTGGGGCATCAAACAGCCGCCCCTACCTGCTGGTGTGCGGACATGTCTTTTGTGGAGCATGCCTGCAGGACAAAGGCACACGCGCAGGCTGCGAGTTTGTGTGCCCCACCTGCAAGGTACAGCTATTACAATTGTATAGCAACGTACATATGGTTATGTGCACGCGCGCGTACGAGTGTATGTATGGGTGTGTGTGTATATCTGCCTGCATGTGTGCGATAGTGTAGCGGTTAGCCCGCTGCGCTACTAACCTGGCGACCCGAATTCGATTTTCTGAGCCGGTCCCGGGCCTCCCCTAGGTTTACTCAGTCTCAAATGAGTACGTGGTGCAATGTCTAAACACTGCCACTGGGGAGACAAAGGTGGTCGGGCGTGATGTTGGCCACCCACCCCCTCGTGTGCTGTGTGGGCCTTCATCGATGCTATTCATTAACAGCACTTGCCCAAACAGTCTGTTAAGGCTACACGGGGGATCTTTGTCTTTTGTACATGAACGTGTCATCAAAATGCCTCTTGGCTAGTTGCGCATGAAGGCCCGAGTGGCGTAACTGGGCGCTACTGCAATGGAAAAAACAACCTGCAAATATGAGCCAAAGAGACTGACTAACTAACCCTTTGCGTTTCCAATTATATACATCCAGTTGTTAACGGTGAAAACTAAGTTGTACAGGAATTGACAAATATCTTTGGCAAGTGACCACAATGGATGGATGCGAGTCAACTAGATAAGATGCCACTTGCGTCTGTCTGTGATTCGCGGCGACGAGTTTTACTCGATGCCATGTTTGCAATCGTTTCCTTGTATTTGGCAAGTGTTCGGAGAGAGAGAAACAGTGACACCATCTCTTTGTACGCTCTTTTTTTAGAAGAGGCTATTGCTTTACATCGTAAGGTTAAACTACCAAACTGTCAGTTTAACACGTAGCAGGCTTTCGCGACCAATATTATCCATAAGAGGTTTTTGGGTTATATTGCGTAAATAGAAATGTCGTTAAAGCCCCCACCACCCGACATAGTTAATTATTAAGGTTTGTCACGTAAACAAAACATTCCAATTTGTGACTAGTGCAGCACACCGGTGTGTTGGAGAGTATAAAGGTGTATTGAAAAACAGTAAAATATCTTGTTATCCGGGACTCTACCATCTGGAATGCTCTTAACTAACCAGTATCTGTCGTAGACGGCAATGGAAATCTTTCTTCATGTACAGACAATATCCGGGTTGCGGAATACCCGATTATGGAAATCTGACCATACGGAAATGCTTCCATAAATCATGTAAGAAAAA
Organism: Petromyzon marinus; assembly: GCF_048934315.1. NCBI lineage: Eukaryota > Metazoa > Chordata > Hyperoartia > Petromyzontiformes > Petromyzontidae > Petromyzon > Petromyzon marinus. The sequence goes on along the minus strand of NC_133717.1, from coordinate 549,093 downwards.
AAAATTCAATCTAGATTTGAAGTTTTCGTGACTGCAGGAATCCATACTCTTTGGTTCTTTCGGTAAAGTCACCTAGGTATAAAATAAATTAAATCACGACTTTTCGGGTGCAACACAAGCGGCCGTCATCAGGTGGGACAACCACAGCAGGAAACAATTGCTGAAGTGGGCAAAAGGGCTGCTGTAACAAGAGGCTATATAGGTAAGAGAAGGGGGAGGAGCCAGGGAGGAGCGATAGAGAGGGGGGTGTTGGGTAGGGGGAGTGGAGCGCTGCCAAGTGAAGCGCTGCTAGAAGGGATTACCGTATCTTCCCGCATATAACCTGCGGGGTATACCACTTTTTACAAACAAGACCCCTGCGGGGTATATGGAGGTGCGGGCTATCCCAAAAATATTTTACACGTGTGACATGTGATAACTCGTTGAATTTTTTCATTGTAGGACTATCCACTATGCAACACTTAACTTTGACTAAAGCACTGCTGAATAAACCACTCAACACTAAAATTGCACATGTTATCACGTTTTAAATTAATTGTTTGTACAATTAAACGACTTTGAAGTGCGTGCACTGTTCACCCGCGATGGGATAGCTGGGGGGAGAGAGAGGTGGGGGTTGGGGGGTGGGGCATCTGCGGGGAGAGAGAGGTTGGGGGCGAGGCGACGGCGTTACCGTAGCGGCGCTATTATCTGCGCAGTGCGCAATATAACAGTGCTAAACCTGTACTTATCTACCAGTTGTGTTACTTATTTATTGGATATTTACTTTTGTTACTTATTTACTGTTTTAAGTTCACTTGTTTCCGGTTAGTTTGTGCACGTTATGACTTTAATGTTAACAATTTATAGTGGAATGTATTACAAATGTAAACTTCATATTAATATGATGGAATTAAGCTGCGGTAACGACGTTAAATATATGAATGCATGCGGGGTATATGGAGGTGCGGGCTATCTGAAATTTGTTTTACACAAAACGCTATTTTTGCGGGGTATATGCGTCTGCGGGTTATATGCGTATGCGGGCTATATGCGGGAAAATACGGTAAAGGGCGAGCACGGAAAAATGCCGTGGGGGGGGGAGAAGTGAGCGAGGCTGGGAGTGGGAGGCTAAATAAGACTGGAGATGCAGATATGAAGGCAACACCATAAAGCAGTTAATGTTTTACCTGGTTAATAACATCCTTCCAATGATTGCTCAATTTGTATACATCTTCTCAGTTGAAGTTATGTCTGTTTATATATCTGGATGGCTTCATGAACAAACCTATGATAGTAGCCCGAAGGTTTGCAGGGTACCTTCATCTCGGAAAAAACAATGAGAGCCCACAGCGTTATAGCAATGGTCAGCCACGGCGGAGGTATTCTGCCGTGTTTCAGATCTGACTTGTGCTCACGAACACGGTCCAAGGTATGTCGTTTCGTTTCCTCAATGTAACACGAACCACAGGTGCAACTTAGTTTGTAGACTCCAGGATATTGCATGTCAGGAATAACATCCTTCACAGATGGGATTAGATCACGCATTTAGTGTACTGTGCTGAATCGGACCTGGATCTTGTGTTTAAGATTTTGGAAATCTTTTTGGTAACGCCTGCTATGTATGGTAACGTGATGGTTTTGATCGGCGTCTCAGGGGGTTGTTTCTCCATGGTTGGAGAAACAGCTTTGCGGATAATGCAGTCCGAATGCCCATTCATCTTGAGGGCCTGGTGCACAGTGAGGGAAAAAAAGTATTTGATCTCCTGCTGATTTTGTACGTTTGCCCACTGACAAAGAATTGATCAGTCTATAATTTTAATGGTAGGTTTATTTGAACAGTGGGAGACAAAATAACAAGAAAATGTAGGTGACATTTTTGTCACTTGGCACATGGCCTGCCAGCATTGAACCAATTTCTCAACCACATTATTTCCATACACCCATCCATCAAATTCACCATGGAAATGGAGAAGGATGGTAAGCTACCATTCCTGGATGTTATGTTTGAGATGAGACCTGATGGCTCGTTGGGACACTGTCTACAGGAAAGCCACCCACACAGATTCCTATCTGAAACCTGATTCCCACCACCATCCGGCACAGAAGAATTCCCTCATCAAGACACTACACCATAGGGCCCACTGCATTTCTGACCAACACCACCTACCCAGTGAACTGGAACATGTACAGCGAGGGAAAAAAAGTATTTGATCCCCTGCTGATTTTGTACGTTTGCCCACTGACAAAGAAATGATCAGTCTTTAATTTTAATGGTAGGTTTATTTGAACAGTGAGAGACAGAATAACAACAAGAAAATCCAGAAAAACTTACGTCAAAAATGTTATAAATTGATTTGCATTTTAATGACGGAAATAAGTATTTGACTCCTCTGCAAAACATGACTTGGTACTTGGTGGCAAAACCCTTGTTGGCAATCACAGAGGTCAGACGTTTCTTGTAGTTGGCCACCAGGTTTTCACACAACTCAGGAGGGATTTTGTCCCACTCCTCTTTGCAGATCTTCTCCAAGTCATTAAGGTTTCGAGACTGACGTTTGGCAACTCGAACCTTCAGCTCCCTGCACAGATTTTCTATGGGATTAAGGTCTGGAGACTGGCTAGGCCACTCCAGGACCTTAATGTGCTTCTTCTTGAGCCACTCCTTTGTTGCCTTAGCTGTGTATTTTGGGTCATTGTCATGCTGGAATACCCATCCACGACCCATTTTCAATGCCCTGGCTGAGGGAAGGAAGTTCTCACCCAAGATTTGATGGTACATGGCCCCGTCCATCGTCCTTTTGATGCGGTGAAGTTGTTCTGTCCCCTTAGCAGAAAAACACCCCCAAAGCATAATGTTTCCATCTCCATGTTTGACGGTGGGGATGGTGTTCTTGGGGTCATAGGCAGCATTCCTCCTCCAAACACGGCGAGTGGAGTTGATGCCAAAGAGCTCCATTTTGGTCTTATCTGACCACAACACTTTTACCCAGTTGTCCTCTGAATCATTCAGATGTTAATTGGCAAACTTCAGATGGGCATGTTTGTGTGCTTTCTTGAGCAGGGGGACCTTGCGGGTGCTGCAGGATTTCAGTCCTTCACGGCGCAGTGTGTTACCAATTGTTTTCTTGGTGACTATGGTCCCAGCTGTCTTGAGATCATTGACAAGAGCCTCCCGTGTAGTTCTGGGCTGATTCCTCACCGTTCTCATGATCATTGCAACTCCACGAGGTGAGATCTTGCATGGAGCCCCAGGCCGAGGGAGATTGACAGTTCTTTTGTGTTTCTTCCATTTGCGAATAATCGCACCAAATGTTGTCACCTTTTCACCAAACTGCTTGGCAATGGTCTTCTAGCCCATTCCAGCCTTGTGTAGGTCTACAATCTTGTCCCTGACATCCTTGGAGAGCTCTTTGGTCTTGGCTATGGTGGAGAGTTTGGAATCTGATTGATTGATTGCTTCTGTGGACAGGTGTCTTTTATACAGGTAACAAGCTGAGATTAGGAGCACTCCCTTTAAGAGTGTGCTCTTATTCTCACCTCGTTACCTGTATAAAAGACACCTGGGAGCCAGCAATCTTTCTGATTGAGAGAGGGTCAAATACTTATTTCCCTCATTAAAATGCAAATCAATTTATAAAATTTTTGACATTCGTTTTTCTGGATTTTCTTGTTGTTATTCTGTCTCTCACTGTTCAAATAAACCTACCATTAAAATTATATACTGATCATTTCTTTGTCAGTGGGCAAACGTACAAAATCAGCAGGGGATCAAATACTTTTTTCCCTCACTGTACGTGTTCCAGTTCACTGGCTAGGTGGTGTTGGTCAGAAATGCAGTGGGCCCTATGGTGTAGTGTCTTGATGAGGGAATTATTCTGTGTCGGATGGTGGTGGGAATCAGGTTTCAGTTAGGAATCTGTGTGGGTGGCTTTCCTGTAGACAGAGTGGCTCATTGAACCATCAGGTCTCCTTTTAATTAGGACATCCACAAAGGGTAGCTTGCCATCTTTTTCGACTTCCATGGTAAATCTGATGGCTGGGTGTATGGAATTGATGTGGTCGAGAAATTGGTTCAATGCTGGCAGGCCATGTGGCCAAATGACGAAAGTGTCATCTACATATCTCTTCCACAAGGAAGGACTTAGGGTGGATGTCTGGATGGCATTTGTTTCAAATTTCTCCATGAAAACATTCGCTTTCACTGGTGATAAGGGGGGACCCATGGGGGTACCTTCATTTTGTTTGTAGAAAGTATCATTCCAGGTGAACTAAGTGTTGGTAAGGCAGTGTCTAACCAGAGTAGGAACATCAGGGTTCAGTCCATGTTGGACTAAATTTTAAATTATTGCTAAGGTGTCAGGTACAGGAACCTTGGTGAACAGATAAACCACATCAAAGCTGACGAGAAAATAATCTGGAGACAGTGAAATGCCCTTGATTTGAGAGACCAAGTGAGCTGAGTTATGTATTGCTGAGGTCGTCTTGCCAGTGAATGGAAGCAAGGTATCAGAAAGAAAACGGGCCAGTTTGTAGGTAGGTGCGTTTCCACTATCAACTCACCTTCCTACAAACTGGCCCGTTTTCTGTTTCCACTATCAACTCACCTACCTACAAACTGGCCTGTTTTTTGTCTGATACCTTGCTTCCATTCACTGGCAAGAGTATCTCAGCAGTACATAACTCAGCTCACTTGGTCTCTCAAATCAAGGGCATTTTATATTCTTTGGTTCTATTGGGTAAAGTCACGTAGGTAAAAAATAAAAATAAAAATCACGACGTTTTGGCCACAACACAAGCGGCCTTCATCAGATGAAGGGACGAGACTGTCTGGAGGACAGCGCTGGAGTGAAAAAAGCTACGCTCAGATCACGACCTTTAAGCTGTGTGAGAAGAAACAAAGCACCTTGACAAAGGAATTAGCATATAATTTAGCATTGAAATGGCTCATTGAAATAGCTAAGTTAAAGTATAGACATCCGCAGAGGCACCCCTTGACAAAGGAATTAGCATAGAATTTAGCATTGAAATAGCTGAGTGATTAGCTTGTAACTGGTCACAGAAATAGCTATGTTAAAGTCAGAGCATATACATTCACCGAGGCACCTAGTACAAATCAAACAGGAGAATTTAGCGAAACACAACCACGCTCAGACCGCGGACCTTTAAACTGTGTGCGAGCAAACAAGGTGTCCTGACAAAGAAATTAGCATAAAAATTAGCATTTTATTGGCCGATTTTAGAAAAGAGGTGGTGTACGTGCTGGTGGACTTGCCGTTTGGCGCGGGAGGGGGGGGGGTGGGAGGGAGAGTTTACCTATTGATGGTGTGAAAAGGGAATTTATAAGAGCTGCGAAAGTTTGGGGTACCACTACTTGAAAAATATACTGTACCATTGAAATTAGTTTAATGTTTAGTTCGATTTAGAACATCTTTCCAATGGTTGCTTAATTGAAACCATCTTCTCGGTTGAAATTGTGTCTGTGTTTGTAGATCTGAATTGCCTCGTGAACAAATCTCTGATAAAAACCCGTGGGTTTACCTACGTGACTTTACCCAATAGAACCAAAGAGTATGGATCCTAGCAGTCACGAAAGCTTTAAATCTAGAATTCAAGAGCATTTTATTGTCCCCAGATGATTTTCTCGTCAGCTTTGATGTAGTTTCTCTGTTCACCAAGGTTCCTGTACCTGACACCTTAGCAATATTTGAAGAGTTTATCACCTTTTGGCGTCCTCTGGTCTAACACCGTTTGAGACTAGGCTCGAAAGAAAGCTGTCTCTGGTGTGGACCAATCAGTTTCAAAGACAGTGCATAATATATCAGTGTTTTTTGTTTGCATTATGACCACAAGTATTATGGTTAATGCAGACAGGATTCCTTGTTAAAGGTTTCAGTTTGGTGTTTTAACATCTTAACACCTGTTTTGTTGCCAGAAAAAAGGGGAAAACCTATTCTCAGTACTCTATACTATATACAGTGTAGGCTTACATTATGTTATATGTGTGTCGTGAGTTATAAGTTTGTAGTGGTGACGTAAGTGTGACTCTTTGAGTGAAGTGGGTATACGCCATGTGCTGCCTAACCTAATGTTGTCTCACTGTACTGTACTACTGTACTCTCGAAACAGCCCCACTGCTTTTCTACAAGCAACAAATAAAATGCTCTACAACTGACTGGTGAATACCTCTGTAAAAATAAGATATTATTTCTTACATCAAAGTTAAAATTTGGGCTGTTTCTTTAAAAGTTGTATGCTCTTGGAAAATGTGGTGAACCATTAATATAACCCAGATATCATGGATTCCGGATACAGAGATTTTCCTGTAGACAGCTGCGTAAATTACACCACTGCCGATTCAACCACTAACTTTAAGTCTGGGCACATTTTGGATGAATGTGGAGAGGAGAGTGGCGAGCATTATCCCATACTCAGATACCACACTCGCTTGCAAACATGAGTCAGAGGTTTACATTTTTTTAAAGAAGTTGATAAGAGTTGGGAGAGCTGCGCACATTACGGATTGGTTGAGAAAAGGACGCTCCTAAGTTTTCACGTGGTCTTGGTGTGGTTATGTGCCGCCGATTGTGCCCCGAGCGTGGTGCAGATGGTGACCAGGATTCCTGGAGCCGGTGGCCTGTCTCAGCTGCCCCTGGATTTCTATTCACTTGGAGTTGTGGCCGCATACAAATACTCGTGCGGTGTCCTACGGTAATGATAATTTACAAAACTGGTTTAACTGGCCAAACGTCCCCAATGCAGCAGCACCCACCTGAAAAACTAGTCTTGAGGATTTGCGAGCTCAAGGAAGAGTGTGATCATTCCTCATTGCACAGCGTCTTCAGATGCTGTCGCTAGTCGATGCTTTGATGTTGTGGCAAATGGCATAAGAAATAGGGCACGTTCCCATCCTGCTAACCTATCATATTCCCAAACACATCGCTTTCTCCCTGGTTCTTTTTTTTTCTGAAAGAGCCATGCTATTTTTTCTGAGCCTTTTGACCTTTTAAACCTTCAATAATATTGTTAACGATTCAACCACTAAAAACTCGGTGATTTTTGTGTAACGAAGCTACAGGTTCATAAAAAAAACATTGTCGACACTTGCTTAATGGTTGTAATTTCAGGTTCTAAGTGTGATTTGGAGGCTTTGGATCACACAGAATCATCAGGATGGGAATATGAAAGGATGGGAATGAATCATCAGGATGGGAATGTTGCCATCGTTTTGTGAGTAAAACCGCCATTTAGCAGATGGGAGTGACCCAGTTACTTTGTTTTAGTATATTTTCTGTTACTTTCAACCGAGTTAAAATCAAGTAAGTCTATAACGGGAGGAGATTAATTCTGAGTGAATAGAGAATTGAATATCTCAAGTGTCTGGTAGTGTATATGTTAACGTTTCTGTGCAGTGGCTGGCACGGGGTTGATGTTTTTATTATAAATGTGCTCATATAAAATACAGAGGCCTACTGTGCGCAAGCGTGCACAACTGCACAACTCCTCTCTTTGTGCCACTAACTGTTTCCCGTCCCCCCACTCCCCACGCCTCTCAGGTCCAAACAAAACCTTGGTGGGAGCCAAGTGAAGTCGCATCATCTCTTGGATACGGATGGAGGAGGAGCCCTCACGAAGACCCGGGGGATCCCGGACAATGTCCGCTTGAACCTGACCAGTACATGTGGTGGGGGGATAGTGACACGCCACCACATTTGACGTACAGAGTTGTTGATGCACGTCTATATGATGTGATAGTATGAAAAATACATGGGAAGCTTTTTTACGTGTTGTATTATGATTTTGTCGTGAAAAACTATAAACTTGTGCAAGCTCAATAAGTTATTTTGTTATGGCTAGTACGGTTACCATTGTAAGCTCACCAGATCATGCATAGCAGCTTCACTCATCATTCTAAAAACCTAAATTTGATGAGGCTGTGACAATACAATAGAACATCGATTACCCCATGCCCGATTATGCGGCTTTCAACATCCGGTGGTCCCGGGCTTATCCGGCGAACCTACATCATAGCTGATGATGGAGTTGGATTTAAACTCTGAATAGCCACCTCCAATTCATGCAGAGTCTTTGAGATTGGAGTGCTAAGTACAGTACAGTAAATACACTATTTATAGTAGGATATTTTATTTTTGTCTATTTGTATGTTTATTCATGCCAATTTCATAGGAGTAAACAAATGTAAAACACTTGAAAAACTAGCGAGGTTTAAGGAAACAATGGGCAGGGCTGATTGATCAACAGTATGGTGGCGGCGGTGGTTTTCACTCTTCGGTTCTGTTGGCTCCAAAGTGTCTTGCCGTGTGGACAGGCAAGCGAGGAACCCCCACTGACCGACTGACGTACTGACGTGTGGATGGCCGCCGCCACTGTTGTCGGCTGCATTTCAGCAGGAAAGGAGAGGCGCTGTGCCGAATGCGAGCGGCAAAAAGCCGACCTGTCCTGCAAGCATTGCCAAGAGGACTTTTGCGACTCCTGCTTTAAGAAGGTAATTATCAAATGTGCTTTAACTGTGTAGGCTTTTGCAACCAATATTATCTGGTAAAAAAAAAAAAACCTCTTATGGATCAGACGTGCTAGTTGCAATCCATCGCACTTACGGCCTCTCGGTGCAATCTACTTGGGTATACACGCTTCAGAGTGAGTGTGCCTTACACCTTATTTGCAGTATAAATCCCCCTCCTACACACTTTTCACATGTCACTTCCAAATACCTGATCATTTCTCTCACTGCTAAAGAGCATCATACAAACTTTAAAACAGACACTGGACACGACTAGGACAAAAATCTAAATATTGTGAGCGCACACGTGACATCCCGATGGAATACCGTACTAGGCGTCATCCACCGTTTCTATTTGATTCAATTGTGGCAAACGTTGCACAAGGCTTTGCTGCAAGTCGGATCACCTTCACAGACAAGAAACAGACAGAGTTGGCTGTCGCTTGATGAGGCTGGTTGTTGTAATTACTGGCGAAAACGTCGCTGTTACTCGAATTGTAAATGTCGTTAAACCCGCCACCACCACATGACACAGCCAGTAAGTAAAGTTTGTCATGTAAACAAAACGTGCCAATTAGTTACTAGTTCAGCACACCTTGTGTTGGAGAGTAAACCTACAATATTTACAATTCGAGTACCGTGACGTTTCACAGGTAATTACAACAAGCAGCATCAGGCGAGTGGTGGCTGGTTTAACGAAACGTTTATATTTACACAATCTAAGCCAAAAAACCTCTTCTGAATAATATTGGTTGTGAAAGCCTGCTACATATTTAGATGCTGTACAAGTTGTAATTGTGTTCTGTATGTAGGTGTCTGTTCTAAACCATTTGCTCTTTTAAAGTAATCTACTCCCGCTTGGTAAATTTCCGAAGTCTACATAGTCAACCAGAATGTCTCTGCTCTATATTGCTGTTGGCTTCACGTACCCAACCTCAATGTGTGTTCTCCAGATATTGCCTATTTGCAGTTAGCTTGGATGTATTTTAACTTTCTCCGGCGAAATTTGTACAAACAACACAAACTCAGTCAAGACTCCAGCGTGAGTGTGCATCACCTAAACTCTTATTTTTGCATAAGTCTGAGATTGCATAAAGATAGATTATTCGATAATAATTTAATAAAACTGGGAATTAAAATTAAGGAGTAAGGTTTAAGTGGCGGTGAATGTTTCATAGGAGTTGACAGTCACGGTGTGTACCTGTGCTGGGGACTAATTATGTTGGGAAGGCAAGTCCTTCAGATTGGGTGGCTACCTTTGTTTACCTGTGTACCCTGTGTGTGACACTTGTGTACCTGCGTACAGTGATGATGTTGTGAAGGCCGGTCTGAGATTATAGTATTGCGTGTGTGCACGCGCGTGTGATGCGTTTTAGGTTCACGGAAATGCGAAAGTGCTGAAAAACCACAAAGTGAACAAAATTTATCCCAGTGACTGGTAAGTGGTGGCTAGAAGATATTAATTACCTCGCCTGATATACAGGAGGTTTTGGGTTCAATCCTGATACATTCATATATGGAGTTTGTATGTTCTCCCCGTGGTCACGTAGATTATTCTCCGGGTCTTCTGGATTTTCCCTCATTTAGAATAAATGTCACGCGTCTAGAGCTTAAAGAGCTGCATAGCTTAGTGTGCCTTACCTGGTAAAGTAAAATAAAACATATTTTCAATTGTAGCTATTAATGTTTTTGCAGTGATTTACACGTCATTTGTGGACCCTGATACTTCACAGCAGTCATGTGGCCACATGCCCATTGAAAGTGAGGTTGCGGTCTTGTAGGGTTCCCTACCCCCTGCCTTGAACCCTATAGCCTTAACCCCTTAATTATCATGAAAACTGAAAAACTTGCATGCCTAAATACAGTAGACCCTCGATTATTTGCGAGCGGTTTATCTGATTTGTGGATTAATTGCGCATCTGAGATATTGATATAAATTAATAACTCAAGGATTTCCCCTTTAGCACAAATCTTAACTGGAAAACTGTTGTACATTGTTATTCTTGGAAATGTTTATTACAAGTCACTTGCTTAACCAAAATCCATGTGCTCGCCTCTACAGCACAGGAGTTGCAGATGTTTACAACAGTAGGTGGAGTTTGATTGATCTTGATTGGCGTGAATCTGCTGCTGTCCACTTAGTGGGCCGAGTCTTCTGCACGGGAGAAGGAAAGTGTTATCACTGAGCACACGCATCATTGATCGGTCGATTGTTAGTATTCTAAATCGAAACGGTAACAAGCACAATCATTAGTTGTAGTTATTTTGAGTGATTTATCCAATCATTTATTTTTTTAGTTTTAATTTACGAAACTGCGTGATGGCAGAGATACTTAAATATAATTAATACCTAAATCAGTGGTTTTTGGCACAGTGATCCACGGAAAATGGATATTTTTGGATTTTCCATGATTTTTAATTATCCGCAGCCATCCTCCCCGTCGTTAGCACGGATAATCGAGAGCCTACTGTCGTGATGTGACATCGGGGCTAGGCAGTGGCACGTTGGACACTTTTACAAAGGGTTTCATAGAAAGGTCCCTGGCTTTGAGATCCGCTCTTGGGTTATGGTTGCTCTTGACTCCACCAGGGCCCTCAGTGTCATCCGAATGCAGCGGTCCCACCCATGAAGCCGCTTAAAACTAACGATTGAAACAATTGTTCCCACTGAGCTATACGTTATTTTTCAGAAGCGTTTTTAGATTATTAATTTGGGCTTCAGGGAAAATGCACAAGTTGTTAATCTATGTCAAAATCTCAAGTGAGCGCAGTTAATCTGCAAATCGGATAAACCGCACGTGGATATCAAGAGTCCACTGTACTTCTCGGAGCACCTCAGTCGTGGTCTCAGTGTAGTTGTGAAAAGTTGGATAAAGAAACCTTGGAACCGAGGATCTTTGTGATTTCCGGCTCATTGCTCCAGGTTGTCCCTTCGTCTCCGCTTCCTGGCCGCGTGCCGGTGGGAATGTTACCTGTTCATGATCTGTATGTATGTCGATGCAAATGCTTGTTATCTATGGCTGTTTATATTTCTGGCAGCCAAAAAAACTAAATAAATGACGGATTCTTTATTCACAAATAACATGAAATAACGTGCAATAAAGAGATAGTTTTTTGGTGCAGCTTTTAAAGGTTGACAGTGTTGATCGGTCTTTGACGTGGCTATTACCGCAGTGAGAATTGTGAGGTGCACGGTAAGCCGTATGCGTACTGCTGCGAGCTTGGTGACGGTGGTGGCGGTGGTGGCAGCGACGTTGCGTGCACGGATTGCATCTCGGATTCTGAGCACAGCGAACACGACCATACTCTGCTCGATGCCAAGGTGAACTACCACCGACGTTTGCGTGCGTGTGAGACATCGAACGCGAGGTCGATTGAAGTGCCCCGCTTGGATGTAATGTTGCTCATCTGGTGCTTTCTAGCCATATCGAGATTAAAATATGAAGAAAAACATTTACGAATATCGGCAACACACCAAAATATAAAGGAAAATCGCGCAGTAGCATAATCTAAATTCTAATAAAGTAAAACGCGTAGGTTTTTGCTACCAATATCCCTAATAACTAATTGGCTGTATCGGGTGCTGACGGGTTGAACGACGCTTTTATATTTGCGTGATCTAACCCAAAAAAACCTCTGGTGTAATAAAGTATACGGATTTACCTGAGCGCAATCTTGGATCGCAACTTATTCCTGAAAACGCCTTTCTCACACCTTGAGCCAGGCTTCCAATGACAACCGTTTCGTTGCTGCCCATTGCAGAAGGAAGAGCTGAGCGTGCAGCTTCTCAAGGCCATCGTGGCGGGCCAGGCGGGGGTCTTAAAACTGAAGGAGGCGCTGAGAGTGAGTGTGGTCGCTGGCTGCAGCGATGCTGCATCATCTTCATCATTGTCGTTATCATCGTCATTATCGTTGTCAACGTTGGCATCGTCGTTATCGTTGTCATTGTTGTCATCCTCGTCATTGGCCTCATCGTTGACACCGTTGTCGTTGTCATCGTCCTCATTGTCCTCGTTATCGTCAACCTCATCATCATCATAGTCCTCATTGTTGTCATAGTCGTCATCGTCCTCATCGTTGTCATCATCATTGAGGCGGTTGTCAAAGTCATCATCCTATTTGTCATCGTCGTCCTCAACAGCCATGATCGATCCACAGCTGGTTTACCGCCCAGCAGTTGTTTTTGAGATGGAATCCGCTGCTTGTGTTTTCTAAGTTATAATTTACTTTTGGCTGGCCACGACCAAGCAAAACACTTGAGACGTATATCTGAACGTTTTCACAAACCCATTGTAAAGTAACGGAGAAGTTTAACAATTCTATGCAACAACGATCTCATTATTTGTGCGGATTTAATAGCGTCGATTATTGTGCGGCATCCGGGTTTAATCGATGTGTGTGAAAAGGCTGAATTGTACGCCTTTAAGTGTGGTGCAATGTCAGGCACTGCTATGCAAACATTGATCGTCCTGGTGTTTCAACCGAGCTCACGGTGCCTTTGGCTATGAAAGTGGCTGGTGTAATTGTGGCTTCCATGACAGGAGTTTGAGAAGCTGCAGTCTGAGCTGCAGCTGCAACTTCACACAGTGGTGTGCAGCATCCATGGGAGCATCCACTCGCTGTGCTCCATGGTGCAGGCCCGGTGAGTTCAACGTTCCACGTGCACACATGTACACTCCGCTCTCGTTCCACCTGCGCGCGTTCATGCCGCTTGCTGCTGCTTAGCGTCTAGGTTTTGTTTGTTCTCTGCTTTGCCCGTGAAGTCATTTTTATATTTGCTTACACGTTGCTTCCTTCTGGCACAAATTTTCCACGCAGAGTGCCAATGAGAATAAAATGAACGTATGCTACCTATAGTTTACATTATGAGACCTCCTTTGCCAGTAACAAGATATAAAATAGGTTTTACCCTTTTAACTGTCAGTTTTTGTGCCAGTTAAAAGGGTAAAACCTATTTCTATATCTTGTTACTGGCAAAGGAGGTCTCATAATGCAAATGCTCACCCCGAGCCCTCAATACTCTGATAGTGCGCTGTTTTTGAGTTGTACGCCTTTTGGCATCTTCTGGTCCAACACCAGTGGAGACTAGGCTCTAAGAAAAGCCGTCTCGGGTGTGGACCAATCAAATTCAAGGACAGTGCATATTATTATTAGAGTTGTCTCTTTTGTTTGCATTTTGACTGCTTGTGTTGTGGTTATTGCAAACATGATGCCTTGAATAAAGGTGTCAGTTTTTGTGCCAGTTAAAAGGGTAAAACCTATTTCTATCTCTACCTATAGTTGCATTACGAAAAAAAAAAACTTTTTACTTATTTTGTTAGACGTATGTTTTCAAACCCAATATTTAAATTCAGAATAGATTTTTTTTGGGTTGGGCCACGTTACCAAGCATCTGACCAAATCAGTGACGTTGAAATCCTCTACTGCCACGGGTACAGCCAAACAAGGGAACTCGTCAACACGTACGAGCTGTTGACGCCCCTACATATTGTTTCAGCTCGGTGATAAGTGGAAGATAAATCCTCGCAGACAAATTTTGGCAAATCCTCGCAACAATCCTGAATTGTTCTTCCAACTACCTGGATTTTATCCTCGCGATATTTGACGTCGTTACCGATGAAAGTAATTTTTTAAATAAAAATTGTTTGTGGGAATTGTTTTAACGCCTCTTTATTCGTTTTTTTATTTGTACATCAAATAAAAATGATTTTTTTTCAGCATTGGTTGATAGCTCGGCCTTACAAGCAGCAAAATATATTGGTAAGAGTTTTGGGCGGTAGCCTTAGGAGCAGAAACAATGAAGCTTACCTGACTGACTTCTAGTTTCACATTGTATTTTGCACCAGATAATTTATCTTTTTTTTTCCCCTTCCCCACTGTTTTTGCCCACGTTTATCTTAACACACACACACGAGCCTTGGCCGATAATGGTTCCTGAGGCCGTTTTGGATCCCCAGGCTTGGTTTGTAGATGGTTGATTTATAATACAATTAGTGGGAAGTATCCGGCATTGCCCGGGGGAAAATATATATTCCAAAAGTTCTACCAAAAACAACATTCTTTACACAAATACTAAGCTATTGTCAAAGCCCGGTGTGCTGTTTTTCTGTCCATTTGTTCGTCAACAATATTATAAGAGGCTTTCAGAAGTCCAAAAAGTTATAGAAAGTGGGGGTTAAATAGTTGATCTAAAAGGTTTCTGAACATTGTCGACCCCCCCCCCCTCAAAAAATATTTTTACCCCAGTGTAGGCATATATACCTACACACCCTACATACAATAGTGAGTAGTATCTAGTGACTCTATAGTAATATTTGACTCTACAGTAGTATCTGGCTCTACAGTAGTATATACTGACTTTGTAATATCTATTGGCTCTATAGTCGTATCTACTGACTATAGTAGTATCTGCTGACTCTGTAGTTGTATCTACTGACTGTATAGTAGTATCTTCTGAGCCCAGTAGTAGCTACTAACTGTATAGTAGTATCCACTGACTATAGTAACTCTACAGTAGTATCTACTGACTCTATTGTATCTTCTGACCGTAGTAGTATCTACTAACTATAGAGTTTTGATTTAAAGCTTTCGTGACTGCAGGGATTCATATTGTTGGTTCTTTCGGTAAAGTCACGTAAAAGGGAAACAATTAAATTATAAAAATATAAAACAATAAAATTCTCATGACGTTTCGACTGCAACACAAGCAATCATCATCAGGTGTGAAAACCACAACAAGAAAATTTGAAAAAAGTGACGGTTATTTTTAACGTTAGCACCACGGACAGCGATTTGACAGTTTGTTCAGATGGACAAGTCCATCTATGTTTGGAAAAGAGGAGGGGGGAGACAAAAATTATGGATGCGGTCTGAAAGCCACCGTAAGCGTGAACAATCAATTAAGACCCGAAATGGTTTATCAAATCCTTGCAATGATTGCTAAGCCAGAATACATCTTCTCGGTTGAAATTGTCTCTTTGTTTGTATATGTGGATAGCCTAATGAACTAATCTCTCATGGTAGCCAGATGGCTTGCAAATAACCTCTGTCTTGGAGAAGTCAATGTCATGTGAGCCTACTGAATTATAACAGTGATCTGCCACGGCCGAGATGTTGGTCCTACCGTGTTTTAGGTCTGCTTTGTGTTCACGAATGCGGTCTGAGACATGTCGTTTGATGTAATTACTACCACAGAGGCAACTTAGTTTGTAGCCCCCGGAATCACATCTTTTACAGACGGAACCAGATCACAGATTTTATGTAATGTGTTGAATCGGACCTGGATCTTGTGTTTATTCAAGATTTTGGATATTTTTTTTGTGATCCCTGCAATGTAGGGTAAAGTGATGGTTTTGAAAGGCTCCTCAAGAGGGTCCTTCATGGTTGGAGTGATAGCTTTGCGGATTGTGTAGTCGGAGTAACCATTAGCCTTAAGAGCTTGGTGTACGTGCTTGAGTTCACTGGCTATGTGTTCCTGGTCAGATATGCATTGGGCTCTATGGTGCAGAGTCTTGATGAGGGAATTCTTTGGGGATGGATGGTGGTGGGAATCCGGTTTCAAGTAAGCATTTGTATGGGTTGCTTTCCTGTAGACAGAGTGGCTCATTGAACCATCAGGTCTCTTTTTTATTAGGACATCCAAAAAAGTAAAGATTCGTTCATGAGGCTATCCATATATACAAACAGACAATTTCAACCGAGAAGATGGATTCTGGCTTAGCATTCATTGGAAGGATTTGATAAACCATTTCGGGTCTTCATTGATTGTTTACGCTTACGGTGGCTTTCAGACCGGATTCATTATTTTCGTCTCCCCCTTCCTCTTTTCCGAACATTGATGGACTCGTCCATCTGAACAAACTGTCAAATCGCTCTCCGTGGTGCTAACGTTAAAAATAACCGCCACTTTTTTCAAAAATTTTCTTGCTGTGGTTTTCACACCTGATGATGATTGCTTGTGTTGCAGTCGAAACGTCGTGAGAATTTTATTGTTTTATATTTTTATTATTTTATTGTTTCCCTTCTACCTGACTTTACCAAAATAACCAAGAATATAACTATACAGTTGTATCTATTGACTCTATAGTAGTATCCACTGACTATACTAGTCACTGCTAACTCTATAGCAGTATCTACTGACTCTATAGTCGTATCTACCGACTCTGTAGCAGTATTTACTGACCGAAGTGGTATCTACTGACTGAAGTAGTATCTACTGACTCAATGGTAGTATTTGCCGACTCTATACTAGTATCAACCAAATCTATAGTCGTAAATACTGACTCTACAGTAGTATCTAATGACTATAGTAATATCTACTGAATCTTTAGTTGTATCTATTGACTCTAAAGTAGTATCAACTGACTATAGTAGTAATTATTAACTTTATAGTAGTATCCGCTGACTATAGCAGTATTTGTTGACTATAGCAGTATCTACTGAATATATATTCTTGGTTCTTTCGGTAAAGTCACGTTGAAGGGAAACAATAAAATAATGACACCTGATGATGACTGCTTGTGTTGCAGTCTAAACGTCGTGAGAATGTTATTGTTTTGTATATATTTTATTTTATTGTTTCCCTTCAACGTGACTTTACCGAAAGAACCAAGAATATGAATCACTGCAGTCACGAAAGCTTTAAATCAAAATTCTACTGAATATAGTCGTATATACCGACTCTACAGCAGTATATACTGACTTTAGTCGTATCTACTGACTATATAGTAGTATCTACTGACTCTGTAGTATTAACTAACTCTGTAGGAGTAACTTCTGACTATAGCAGTATCTGCAAACCACGTGTTCACCTGCACGCAAATATGCAGAGGCGGTGCCCCTGGTTACAGTGCTGGTGCTGCCCAAAATCATGAGTTGCCAATTTCTTTTATCTGGCTTGTGCAGGGGTGCAGAGCTCGTTTTTCAACTGAAGGACATCGAGGTTCGGCTCCACCCCATACTGACGAGAGGAGCGAGCGTTCTTCACGAGTCTCTCTTGTCGAACTGCGTCACCCTCGACACTGCCTGCAGCATGGCTCGGGGCCAGCAGTTCTCTCCGCGGGATGTGCAAAAGGCACGGACGTATTGATTTTCTGCGCGCATTCGGTTGCAGTAAACATGGCTGTCTCCGCCTCTCCGACGGCGAATAACCGTCAGTTAGTGTCTTCACCGTGATTGGTATCGTGTCGACGTGTTTTGTGCAGGTGGTAGACCAGCTCCTGATGGACTTCCCAGATCTGTGCTCCATATTGCTGGAGGATTCGCTGGAGCTGCAGTGAGTACAGCTTTTGAGATGCGGCTGCTCGCAATGCGACCGTTGAGTGTGCATGCGGGGACGCCTGTGAATTATACCTTCACACATGAGCAGCTTCTGAGGTCAAGAGGTCATAGTCAATTTTACTGACACCACAGTAACCTCCGCTGTTTGTTTTTGCTGGCTCCTGTGTATTTTGTTCCAGTGTCAATGCCTCACCTTGCTGCATTCCTAGTCTGATCACCAACACCTCTGGGTGTTGCTCTGTCCCCTGTCTAGGTCACTGCTTGCCCCCCCCCCCCACCCCTATCTAGCACATGTTGTCGTGCCCATTGCAACCTCTCTTTAAAGCTTAGATACTCCTCATACGCCTTCATGCCAGTGTCAGAATTTTTTTTCTTCTATAATTGCTTTGATGAGGCAAATATTTGCTTGTTTTATTCCACGCATGATTCAAAGCTACGGTGAGCATTTTCTCTCTTGATTTCTCATTTAAACCATTTATCCAAATGCCATGCTCCTCCTGCCTGCGTCTATCTTGCTTGTAGTGAGGGGAGATATTGGCGTTGTGCCCACCCCCGTATCAGGGGGATATTGGTGTTGTGCCCAGGCCCTTATCAAGGGGGATATTGGTGTTGTGTCCAGCCCCGTATCAAGGGGGATATTGGTGTTGTGCCCAGCGCATTATCAAGGGGGATATTGGCGTTGTGCCCAGCCCCATTTCAAACGGGATATTGGTGTGTGCCCAGCCCATTATCAAGGAGGATATTGGCGTTGTGCCTTGCCCATTATCAAGGGGGATATTGGTGTTGTGCCCAGCCCTATATCAAGGGGGATATTGCGTTGTGTCCAGCGCATTATCAAGGAGGATATTGGCGTTGTGCCCAGCCCCATATCAAGGGGGATATTCGTGTTGTGCCCAGCCCAGTATCAAGGGGGATATTGTTGTGCCCAGTCCCGTATCAAGGGGGATATTGGCGTTGTGCCCAGCCCCGTATCAAGGGGGATATTGGCCTTGTGCCTATCCCATTATCAAGGGGGATATTGGTGTTGTTCCCAGCCCATTATCAAGGGGGATATTGGTGTTGTGTCCAGCCCCGTATCACGGGGGATATTGGCGTTGTGCCCAACCCCGTATCAAGGGGGATATTAGTGTTGTGTCCAGCCCCGCATCAAGGTGGATATTGGTGTTGTGCCCAGCGCATTATCAAGGGGGATATTGGTGTTGTGCCCAGCCCATTATCAAGGAGGACATTGGCGTTGTGCCAGCCCCGTATCAAGGGGGATATTGGCGTTGTGCCCAGCCCCTTATCAAGGGGGATATTGGTGTTGTGCCCAGGCCCATATCAAGGGGGATATTGGTGTTGTGCCCAAGCCCCTATCAAGGGGGATATTGGCGTTGTGCCCTGCCCCGTATCAAGGGGGATATTGGCGTTGTGCCCAGCCCCATATCAAGCGGGATATTGGTGTGTGACCAGCCCATTATCAAGGAGGATATTGGCCTTGTGCCCAGCCCATTATCAAGGAGGATATTGGCGTTGTGCCCAGCCCATTATCATGGAGGATATTGGCGTTGTTCCCAGCCCTGTATCCAGGAGGATGTTGGTGTTGTGCCCAACTCCGTATCAAGGGGGATATTGGTGTTGTGCCCATCCCTGTATCCAGGGGGATATTGTTGTGCCCAGCCCCTTATCAGGGGGATATTGGTGTTGTGCCCAGCCCCGTATCAAGGGGGATATTGGTGTTGTGCCCAGCCCTGTATCAAGGGGGATATTGGCGTTGTGCCCAGCCCCGTATCAAGGGGGATATAGGCGTTGTGCCTAGCCTATTATCAAGGGGGATATTGGTGTTGTGCCCAGCCCACTATCAAGGAGGATATTGATGTTGTGCCCAGCCCATTATCAAGGGGGATATTGGCGTTGTGCCCAACCCCGTATCAAGGGAGATATTGGCGTTGTGCCCAACCCCGTATCAAGGGAGATATTGGCGTTGTGTCCAGCCCCGTATCAAGGGGGATATTGGCGTTGTGCTCAGCCCCGTATTAAGGGGGATATTGGTGTTGTGTCCAGAACGCGTATCAAGGTGGACATTGGTGTTGTGCCCAGTCCATTATTAAGGGGAGATATTGGCGTTGTGCCCAGCCCATTACCAAGGAGGACATTGGCGTTGTGCCAAGCCCCGTATCAAGGGGGATATTGGCGTTGTGCCCAGCCCCATATCAAGCGGGATATTGGTGTGTGCCCAGCCCATTATCAAGGAGGATATTGGCCTTGTGCCCAGCCCATTATCAAGGAGGATATTGGCGTTGTGCCCAGCCCATTATCAAGGAGGATATTGGCGTTGTGATCAGCCCCGTATCAAGGGGGATATAGACGTTTTGCCTAGCCTATTATCAAGGGCGATATTGCTGTTGTGCCCAGCCCATTATCAAGGAGGATATTGATGTTGTGCCCAGCCCATTATCAAGGGGGGTATTGGCATTGTGCCCAACCCTGTATCAAGGGAGATATTGGTGTTGTGCCCAACCCCGTATCAAGGGGGATATTGGCGTTGTGCCCAACCCCGTATCAAGGGAGATATTGGTGTTGTGTCCAGCCACCGTATCAAGGGGGATATTGGCGTTGTGCCCAGCCCGTATCAAGGGGGATATTGGTGTTGTGCCCAGCCCATTATCAAGGGGGGATATTGGCGTTGTGCCCATCCCATTACCAAGGAGGACATTGGCGTTGTGCCCAGCCTATTACCAAGGAGGACATTGGCGTTGTGCCGAGCCCTGTATGAAGGGGGATATTGGCGTTGTGCCCAGCCCCATATCAAGGGGGATATTGGCGTTGTGCCTTGCCCATTATCAAGGGGGATATTGGTGTTGTGCCCAGCCCATTATCAAGGAGGATATTGGTGTTGTGACAAGCCCCGTATCAAGGGGGATATTGGTGTTATGTCCAGCCCCGTATCAGGGGCGATATTGGTGTTGTGCCCAGCCCATTATCAAGGAGGATATTGGTGTTGTGCCCAGCCCATTTTCAAGGAGGGCATTGGCGTTGTGCCCAGCCCCGTATCAAGAGGAATATTGGCGTTGTGTCCAGCCCCATATCAAGGGGGATATTGGTGTTGTGCCGAGCCCCGTATAAAGGGGGATATTGGCATTGTGCCCAGCCCCGTATCAAGAGGGATATTGGTGTTGTTCCCAGCCCATTATCAAGGAGGATATTGGTGTTGTGCCCAGCCCCGTATCAAGGGGGATATTGGTGTTGTGTCCAGCCCCGTATCAAGGGGAATATTGGTGTTGTGCCCAGAGCATTATCAAGGGGGATATTGGCATTGTGCCCAGCCCCATATCAACCGGGATAATGGTGTGTGCCCAGCCCATTATCAAGGAGGATATTGGCGTTGTGCCCAGTCCATTATCAAGGAGGATATTGGCGTTGTGCCCAGCCCATTGTCAAGGAGGATATTGGCGTTGTTCCCAGCCCTGTATCAAGGAGGATTTTGGTGTTGTGCCCAGCCCCGTATCAAGGGGGATATTGGCATTGTGCCCATCCCCGTGGCGACTCCTCCCCACTCCACGCTGTGTCCGTATCAGTGGTGGGGCGACCTGCGGCCCGTCAAGCCCTCTCGTGGTCACCTTGTTCCAAGTGTCTTTCTCTCTCGGGCGATGAGTGGGGTCATGAGGAGTGCACAAAGTACCGTGTCAAGCCTGCGGCCCACTGAGGTGCAGGAATGCCGATCGCGTGACCCCACTGAGTTGTCCATCCACCGGTCTACACACTTTGCTCTTCCTCTAGACACTTGTTTACCCAAGTCCCTCCGTACCTGAGCCTGCAATGGTGAAAAAAGCGCTCGTGTACATCTTATTATTTATTTTCCCGCAGTCCATCATGCAGGTGCCTTCCAAACCTGGATCTTGTTGCCATGCTGCATTGAATGGGCCCCACAAATTTTACGGCTGGCTCTCCACTGTCACCCTACGACCTTTATGAGGATCACGTTGTGCCGATGAGGCTCGGTCTAAACCCATCCAGAGCTCGACCTCCTGCTTAAATAACACCAGGGAAGTGGTGGGTCCAGTAGGTGCCGTCGGCTGATGGACCAAATTGTAACCGTCACGTGTTGAAACGTTTCCTTGTCCTAATTATTAAAAAGTGATGCTACTTTAAGTACTACCATTTAATAATACACGATAGCACGGATACAAAAAGGTTTTTTTTCTCATTGCGTGTCCAGCGGTGGCATAAACAGTGTGCAGATGTTGAATGGGGAGTTGAGACCCGTGTGCTCATGCGCAGGTGTGACCTGGACCCTACACAGCTGATCGGCCACATTAAGCAACTCGGCACGATTATGTTCCCCAAAAGGTAAGCCGGCTCCTTTGAACACGGTTATTCAAACTCTTGTCTCATCAGTTATCGCTATATGTTTTTGTCTCTTTTTTTTTCCCATCACGTTTCTAATGCTGCAGGCGTTGATGTCACGCGACGTTGACTTGCGTCCGGGAACTTGCGCGGAAAGCAGCAGCACATCAAACCCGTGTTGGAGAGAACATCCTTTCTTGAAAGATGTCCAAACACTTTCTGTGATGTTCAATCGTGTACCATGGCTTCTACACCTGGTGGTGCTGCTGCCCCTCTTCTCATGCCCTGCCATGGAGAAACTTGCTGGTCGGCCATTAAATCCACTGTTTCTGCCTCGCGTTACCTAAACGTATGCTAAAGCGGTGGGTAATCTCTCTTCCCCCCCCCCCCCCCCCCCCCCCGTTGCCAGGTTCCTGGAGTATGGCGAAAACATGAGTGCGGCTGCTAGTTCAGACCGGTCTCCTGTAGGGGCCATGCCTCTTTCGTCGACGCAGCAGCTGCAGCGGGCTCACGGCAGCTGTGCCTCAGCCAGAGGCCACGCAGAAAAGGGGCCAATCATGCCTGGCTTTAAGCTCGCCCTGAACCCGCAGGTAAATTAGCAAACACTAGGGAGGGTAGTAATGCTCTCTGATACTGGGCGGTCAACAGATCGATTTAAAACCAATTCCTGCACTCAGGATGGATCTGTTTAGATGTAAGAGTATTGTTAGTGCGACATTTATGGAGGTTATGTGTTCCCATATATATGAAGAATGCAATTGTCACCGTTTGGCTTCTGAAGTAATCTTAGGAGAAACGAGATGGAACACTTGGGGCAGACGAATGAGGTAATCTGAATGAGATGTAAAATAATGCATCTTTTTATGATTTGCAAAAGATATTAAAATGCCAATTTAGCAAAGCAAGCATCAAGAAAAGATTAAAACGAGAACTGCAAACGACAAGTTTCTTTGGACATGCAACTATACCTATGTAGTGGGCTCAAACGGAGACTTGGAATTAACGTAGGAGGCAACACATGTATTAACATAACACTGTAACACAAAGGGGTAACTGCCCCTTTACCAGATAACCTATGGTGGTAGACCACCAGGCTAGCTACTCTAACACTCCGAGTAAGCTACCACGGACCGGACCCCCACTCGGGTCCGGGTCCTTGAGTTGGAGATCCTCTTCCCACATAGGACGTAGGTTTCTTCATGAAGACAACAGCAGCCAGTCCCACTGGGGACCCGGATTTTTATCCTGTGTGGCGGGGCTCGCTCCGCCCCTAGCCACGACCCCCTTCTCGAACTCTTGAGGTTCTCCACCGGACACGTGATCCCCCCAGCCCCCCCTTTGGGGGTCCCCGGGTAGACGCCTCTGGTCACGTGTCCTCCGGGTCCAACCAGAGTGCCATGGCCCCCCGCAACCCCGTTCCGAGGCCCACACTCTCGCCTCCTATCCTGTAGGGGCTGGCACTGCGCGTAGAGCGTGGTCCCATTACCTGCTTGTCAGTCAGTGCTGCCCGAGCCCCGCTAGGGGCTACGTGTCACGCCTTCTTTGGCGTGACACGTAGTTGGTCATAAATTGGGGGGTCATGGTCTCTGCCATACATTAAATAGAACAGCGAATAGCCCGTGGACGCGTGAGGATCCATTCGGTAGGCAGCCAGAACTCCCGGAACCTGCAAGTCCCAGTCAAGCTGGGACTCGCCAACTTGATGGCTCAGCATTGAAGTCGGAGTCCTGTGCAGGCACTCCACCATTCCATCTGGTGATGGCAGCTGCCGACTGGTTGGGCAGTGGCCAGGCCATTGGCCAGCGCGAGAAATATTCGACGCCATCCAGCAAATATTTATTTCCACGAGGGGTGGCGGGAATGGACCAAGGATGTCTATGGCGACCAACTCGTTAATGCGGGAGACCCAAATCGATTGCAAGGGCGGACAACAGGGCCTGGCCAGGTGTTTCCGCCATGCACACCGCACACACCCCTTCAACAAATAAGCTACATCCTCTGCCATACCTGGCCAGAAGAAGTCAAGCTGGAGCGTGGCAAGAGTTTTGTGCACGCCCAAGTGCAGCAGTCGTTCGTGCACTGCCCAAACAACCTGACCCCGCAGGGCAGTGGGCACAACAATATTGTAACGGCGCAAGCCGCCGTCCCAGCGCATATCAGCAGGCTGTCCCTCAGGACGATCGAGGCTACGCCCCTACGGTCCCTACCCCCATCTGTTTCCGTGATGCGGCGGTGCAATTTGACCAGGGACCTGGTCCTCATTCCGCGAGGTCCAGGCCAAGGCCGGCATCACGCGCCACGGGATCGTCGGTCACCTCGGAGGAGGCTACCTTAGCCGACGCCGCAAGAGGTGGGGGTGAGTCGTCGGTCGGCGCCTTACAGCGCCCCGAGCCCATAAAATACGCGCACCTGTCGCTTGGTGGTAAGCGCGACAGGGCATCCGTGTTCATATGCTGGGTACCTTTCTGGTTGGACACCGTGAAGAGGTGGTCCTGGAGGACCTCTAGCCAACGCGAAAGTTGGCCTTGACGACTGTTCAATCCGCAGCGCATACTGTAGCGCTGTGTGGTGAGAGCACACCGAAAGTGTCTGCCATACATATAGGGGTGATACAGTTGAACAAAAAAAACGATCGCCAGGAGTTCCCGGCCCGTGACGCAATAGCGTTGTTCGGCCGGTGACAACACCCTGCTACCATATGCAACAACGCACTCCACCCCGTTGACAACCTGAGACAGAACCGCGGCAATGCCGGTGTTGCTTGAGTCTGTGTCAAGGACGAATGGCGCAGTAAAGTCGGGGTAGTGGAAGGGAGGGGCGTTCACCAGGGCATCGCGGAGCACGACAAATGCGGCCTCCCCCCAATTAAACCTTTAGCTGCCAAGGCGTGGAGGGGTTTTGCGATGGTAGCGAACCTGGCGACAAAACGGCGATAATAAGACGCGAATCCTATAAAACTCCGCACCTCCCCCACCGACGGGTGGGTCGGCCAAGTCCGAACACACGCTGTTTTATCAGGGTCCGTCGCAATGCCTGATTTACTGATAATATGACCGACTTACCGCACGGATTTTTGAAGGAGGTGATACTTTTGCGGCTTAAATTTGAGATTCACCACCCACATTTTTGAGGAAAACAACACGTAGCCGACCAAGATGCTCTTTGAACGTACGGCTTAAGACGATAACATCGTCGAGGTATATTAAGTCCCACTGAAGTCCAGCAAGGACCAGCTCCATCAGTCATTGGAACGTAGCCGGTGCGAAGTGGAGCCCCATCGGAAGCCGATTAAATTAAAATATGCCCTGGGGCGTACGAATTTCTATTTTGGGGCTGGAGGCTTCGTCTAGTGGCAACTGCCAAAAGCCGGATAGGAAATCAAGGGTAGAGAAATAGTGGGCGCCCGCCAGAGCGTCCAGGGAATTGTCCATCTGAGGGAGAGGGTAAGCATCAGCCACAGATATCTTATTGAGCTTGCGGAAATCGACACAGAAGCGCAAGCTGCCATCATGCTTTCTAACAAGAATGATAGGGGCTCCCCACGGGCTGGTGGATGGTGAAATGATGTCTGCGGCTTGCATCTCATCCACTGCTAGCCGAAGATGCTTCTCTGCCGGGCTCAGCCGGTAAGGGTTCTGCCGGATGGGAGTGGCGTCGCCCGTGTCGATATGGTGGCTCAAGAGCGTAGTACGGCCGATGTAAAATTGGCCATGCACATCCGAGTGAGAGAGGGTAAAAATGCCAAATGACAGCCCGATGGCAATTCAATGCACCCTTGGTCAATTAGAATCATCACAGGCATTTTACCCAAGAAATCAGTCCCAAGCAAGCATCGAACGGCAAGGGATGAGGAGACGAGAATCGGACCGGTCAATTTAATGTCGCCAATACAGACCTGTGCTGTAATTTTGCCAATGATGCCAATGAGCCGCCATTAGCAGCAAAACACGGCACTTCCACGGGGCATAGGTTACGGCATTTATTGAGCAAAATTTTATAAATCAGCTGCTAATTGATGGTCGCCGACGCCCCATTATCGACGCGCATCCGAAAATCGATTCCCTCGATGGAATCAATAATGACGGACAAACCCGCGGTCACGGCAGCAACTCTATGGGCCAGCTCCGACCACTGACCCCATCGGAGCGGCCAGTCGGCCCCTCGTAGTCTGAACCCCCCCCCCTCATCGGCACACGACGAAAAGGAGAACCGGCGCAACGAGATGAGTGAGGTGGATTCAGGGGCTCGGTGAGTGAGGTGCCGCGACTCGCCTTAGGTTGCAGGGGAGAGGAGGATGGTCGGGCGGACGATGGCTGTGGTCCGGGAAGGCGACGTCGTGGCGCGCGGCATCCCGACGAGACGTGGCCCGGCAAACCACAGTTGAAGCAGACGGTAAGGCCGGGCTCCGGATGAGGTGACGTCCTCCTCCGGTGTTGGAAGCCGTCCTGTTGCACCATACCGTCCCGCCTTCAGCCTCCGCCCTGGGTCAATGCGCAGGCTTGGGCAGGCTCCAAATCCTTAGGTGTACCCTGCGCCTCACAAGGCGCGGCACACGCCACCAGTTCCGTCTCCCGTTGCAGGAGCAAGTGTGCCTGGATGCACCTTGCAACTTTGAGGGAGCACAGGTCGTTGTCGTCGATGGCGTGGATGACGACTTGCAGGTCCCACGCCAATGCTAGCAGCTTCTCGAGGACCAGGGAGTCGAGTCTCTCCTGGTCCATCCTGGGGAAGGCGGCCTTCGCCAACGCCAGCAGCATGCTGCGGAAGGCAAGGGGCGTATCAGCCTCCCCCCGCCTCCGCGCAGCGAACCGATGGCGCGTGTTGGACGGCGGCCCGTAAATCGCCGCCATCTGCTTGAGCGCCTGCTGCAGCATTGACCTGTGCCCCGGCGGGAAGGTGACCAGCGCCGCCAGGGCGGTGTCGTCCAGGGCGGCGGGAAGCGCCCTCAGTGCCCTCAGCGCCTCCGCCTCCGTCTCCATCCACCCCAACATCTCACAGTTGGAGAGGAAGCGCTGCTGGAAGACCACTCAGTCGCCTCCCGCGGCTGAGAAGTCCTTCATGACGGGTAGCCGACGCTGGAGGGATGGTGCGTGCGCCGGTGATCGCGGGGCAACTTCGATTTTGGCGGGAACTCCGCTCCGCTCTGCCAACAAGTTGGCGGCCGTATGCGCGGGCTGCGCAGCGGAGACTGCTGATTGGCGGGAATCCTGGGCGGAACCGCAGAGGCTCCCGGTTGGTGGAGAGTTTAGGCGGGAACTTGAAGAGTTCCTCTGGGAAACCCGGAAATATCGGCAGGAACTGCGGCCCCGCGCGGCTCCATCTCTCCCTCTTCCGCCGCTGACTCCCCGCGGTGGATCTCGTCCAGAATGGACGCCACGGTGTTGAGAAGCTCGGCGAGGCGGGAGTGCGCCGCCCGGAGCACCCTCCCCGACGGCGGTGAGCCGACGTGCGGCCGAACGGCATGATGCTCCATCGGCGATGCCTTGCCTCCCTCCTCCGGGGCTGCCATCCCCGGGGGTTGCGAGTTGTCGTCCTCTTCCTCCGGAGATCTGGCACGTACTTTTCTCCTAGTCTCCATCGCCTATAGTTATTTAACTAATGAACGTTTGGCCACTTCTGACGCCAGTTGTAGTGGGCTCAAACGGAGACTTGGAATTAACGTAGGAGGCAACACATGTATTAACATAACACTGTAACACAAAGGGGTAACTGCCCCTTTACCAGATAACCTATGGTGGTAGACCACCAGGCTAGCTACTCTAACACTCCGAGTAAGCTACCACGGACCGGACCCCCACTTGGGTCCGGGTCCTTGAGTTGGAGATCCTCTTCCCACATAGGACGTAGGTTTCTTCATGAAGACAACAGCAGCCAGTCCCACTGGGACTGGCTGCTCGCTCCGCCCCTAGCCACGACCCCCTTCTCGAACTCTTGAGGTTCTCCACCGGACACGTGATCCCCCCAGCCCCCCCTTTGGGGGTCCCCGGGTAGACGCCTCTGATCACGTGTCCTCCGGGTTCAACCAGAGTGCCATGGCCCCCCGCAACCCCGTTCCGAGGCCCGCACTCTCGCCCCCTATTCTGTAGGGGCTGGCACTGCGCGTCGAGCGTGGTCCCATTACCTGCTTGTCGGTCAGTGCTGCCTGAGCCCACTAGGGCCGGTACTGCATCCCCAATCAGCTGTGTCCGTCATTGAAATCCATTGCATGGTGTGCCTTTCCCAGGCTGGCCACATACAGCGACATGCAGCGATGTCGCTACACCTATAATTGGTTCCATGGGGGTCACATGGTCATCGTGGAATTGTGAAATCCAGCATGGCTGAATTGTCAACACATACATTGACATCATTTAGATTATTTTGGTGCTATAAATGTCCAAATGATGGGTCACTTTGTTGAGCTATCATTTGTGGCCAGGTTGCTTCTGGGATTTGCTTGGTAGGATGTGGGTGGTTTAATTGTATTTGTATGTGTTTTGGTGATTTGTTTACCTTGTACTTTGCACTACTATCATGTTTGTTTTGTTTCTTGTAACATTCTTACCTTGTGCTCCTACTGGACATCTATGAAAAAGAGTTTTATAGCTCATCAGATTCCTCCTGCAGTATAAATACATATTCTGACTGATATTAAGAGTACCAGATCGATTATGTTCTTGTGCACGGCAATGTGTTGAGCTCGATGCCAACGCCGTCTGCTGACCACGAGAGGGCTCCAGGAGAGAGTTGGTGCAGCTCTGCTATTCCTCCCCCCGTTGGAGCGCAGTTGACAGCTGTTTTTACGATGTGGTCAGTAGCTTTGGGGTTTGCCTTGGCCTTGTCGTTGTTCCGATGAACGAGTTCATACCTGTTTTGTTGTGCAGGGTCTGAAGCACTCGCCCCCTTCCACAGCGACGTGGTCCAAGAAGGGGGGGGGAGCAGTGTGCACTGCTGCAGCACCATCGTCCGCATCGCTCGCCTGTTGCTTTTCCCCAGGCACATCTGGAGGTGAGTCTGTCAGTCTAGGCAGGTGAACTCCCCCTCAGGCATCGGGGCGCTGCGCTAGCGAGATGTTATCTCCCTTGCCTGGTGTGCAGGAGGTCGTCATCGTGGGTTCGGTCGCGACGAGGTTTGTTGTGTATTTGGAGTTTGCGTGTCTCTCCCCATTGCCGCGTGGATTTTTTCTCCGGGTCCTCAAGTTTTTCCCTCCATTTAGAATCAACATCTTGCTTTAAGAGTATTTAGCTGCTGCTGTACATTTCCACGAGATCAGCCACTTAATTGAGCTATAATTTTTGGCCAGGTCGATTCTGAAAAAGAGCTATATACCAATACAAATATTATTTTTATTGGTAAAATAAAAATAATATTTTAGTTTCGGAGGGGATGCAGCCTCTCACTGGTTATTAATGATTGTTTTTATTTCAAATGCACTACTGCGGCCGTCTCGAACGCTCTTCCGATATGAAGCCAGTGGAACTATGCACTTACCATTATAAATTGAAAACTAATTTATTTAGAACTGCTTTTTGTGTTTAGTTTGTTGTCCTTCCCCTATACCTACAATTAGCACGGTTAGCTACATACGGTGCCAAAGAAGTTCAACATATAATTAAAAAACAAGAATAGGTTTTACCCTTTCTGGAAATAAAACAGGAGGTGGTAAGATGTTGAAACACCAAATAGGTACTTTTTGCAATGCATCAGGTCTGTATTAACCATACGTACTTGTGGAAAAACATGCAAACAAATATGCTCTGAGAATAATATACGCATTTTCTTTTAAACTGATTGGCCTACACCAGAGACAGCCTTCTTTTATGGCCTTGTCTCACCACCGACGTTAGACCAGAGAACGCCAAAAGGCGAATAGTACAAGGACGATGCATGTATCAGAACGCTTATAGCTCGGGTCCAGCAGTTATATCTATGGAATACCTTTTTGCCTGTATCAAAAATATTGAAAAAAATAAGAATAGGTTTTATACCCTTTCTGGCAATAAAGGTATCTCTTTAAACATCTTAACACCTGTTTTATTGCCTGAAAAGGTATAAAGCCTATTCTTATTTTTATCATTTTAAATACTGGCAAATAGGTCCCATAGATAAGTTCAACATAAACACACATTACAGGGACTGCTCTACTTACGAACGAGTTTCGTTCCATAGGTCTGTTCATAAGTTGATTTGTTCACAAGTCCAATTTTACTCTTATCAATTCCAATCATGTTGGGCTGCATGTACACTACATACGAGGAGAATGGCTTTCAAAGTTGTATTATCTCCTGTAAATGTAGATGCCACTGGTTCTTCAGGCTCTGTAGATTTAGATGCTGCCACCGCCATCTATTGCGCGGATGTTTAACTTACGACTCTCGGTCTGAACAGGCAACTGCACATACGAGACAGGTTTGTTCGTATCTCTGAAAGTTCGTAAGTCGAATGTTCGTAAGTGGAGGAGTCCCTGTATTATTATTTGGTAAATGTGAGCAAGCGGTGGCTGTTTTTCAGCAACATCATAGTCCATAACATTATCCCGCTGCAATAAGCTCCAACCACAAATTGTTCGGTGCTCCGCTTCAGCACCATAGACACTGCGCCCATGGCCCTCGTCGTCTATGAATTATCACGGAACAAGTAGGGGCAGCGAGACTCGTTCGGTTTGTGTTTAGAGCCAGCATCAGCAACGTACCGTGGCAACGCGATTGTTTTTCAGAGCCGACCCCTACTTGAGCGTGGTGAGTGATAGTGTCACACACAGTGAAGTGAAATCCTGTCAATGTATTTATCTATTACCCCTTGAGGGTTTCTCCAGATTCTAGATTTGAAGCTTTCGTGACTGCAAGGATTCATACTCTTTGGTTTTTTTCGGTAAACTCACATAGGTAAAATAAAATAAATGAAAACTAAATTAAATCACGACGTTTCGGAGGCAACACAAGCTTCCGTCTTCAGGTGGAACAGACACAGCAAAATTAGCTGTATCAAGTGAACAGCTCTGGGACACACGAGATTATATACAGGTTAAGGGGGGGGGAGGAGCCAGGAAGGGACGTGGGTGGGGAGGGGGGGGCTAAGTTAAGCCGCCTTTTGTTATTCTGCAGGGGGTTTTGGGGGAGGGGGTGGTGTACTTGCACGTAAAACCACCTTTTGTTATGCTGCAGGGGTTCGGGGGGAGGGTGATGGCGTGCTGCACGAGAGCGAGTACAATCCTGGTAGAAACGGAAATGGCTGTATAATTATAAGCCAGCTAAAGTTTGACTTGGTTGATGACATCTTTCCAAAAGTTGCTCAATTTAAAACCATCCTCTCGGTTGCAGTTGTGTCTGTTTGTATATCTGGATGGCTTCTTTGACAAATCTTTGGTAATAACCAGGAGGTTTGCATAGTGCTTTGGTATCGGAGAAAACAATGTCACGAGAACCCGCTGTGTTGAAACAATGATCAGCCACGGCCGAAGAATTCGTTCTGCCGTGTTTCAAATCTGATTTGTGCTCGCGAATTCGGTCAGAAATATGTCGTTTTGTCTCCCCGATATAGCAGTCACCACAGGTACAACTCAATTTGTAAACACCGGGGTACTGTAAGTCAGGAATGGCATCCTTTGATGTGGTCTCTTTTCACCAAGGTCCCAGTGCCTGACACCATAAGAATAATTGAAGATTTGGTCCAACATGGACTGAACCCTGATGTACCTGCACTGGTTAGGCACTGCCTCACCAACACTTACTTTACCTGGAATGGTACCTTCTACAAACAAAATGAGGGTACCCCTATGGGTTCCCCCTTGTCACCAGTGATAGCCAATGTTTTCATGGATAAATTTTAATCAGACGCCATCCAGACATCCACCCTTCGTCTTTCCCTGTGGATTAGATATGTCGATGACACTTTCGTCATTTGGCCACATGGCCTCCCAGCATTGAACCATTTCCTAGACCACATAAATTCCAGACACCCATCCATCAAATTCACCATGGAAGTGGAGAAAGATGGCAAGCTGCCATTCTTGGATGTTCTGTTTGAGAGGAGGACTGATGGCTCTTTGGGACATTCTGTTTACAGGAAGTCCACCCACACAGATTCATACTTGAAACCTGATTTCCACCACCACCCGGCTCAAAAGAATTATCTTATCAAAACATTATACCATAGGGCTCATTGCATTTCTGACCAACACCACCTGGCCAGTGAATTAAAACATGTACATCTGGCCCTCAAGATGAACGGATACTCTGACCGTACTATCCGCCAAGCTGTTTCTCCCACCATACAGAAACAACCACCTGATACTACAATGAAAACCATCACACTGCCATACATAGCAGGCGTTACCAAAAAGATTTCCAAAATTCTAAACAAACACAAGATCCAGGTCCGGTTCAATACAGTACACAAAATCCGTGATGTGATCCCATCCGTAAAGGAATGTCATTCCTGACTTACAGTACCCCGGTGTTTACAAATTGAGTTGTACCTGTGGTGACTGCTATATCGGGGAGACGAAACGACATATTTTTGACCCAATTCGCGAGCACCAATAAGATTTGAAACACGGCAGAATGAATTATTTGGCCGTGGCTGATCATTGTTTCAACACAGCGGGTTCTCATGACATTATTTTCTCCGATACCAAAGCACTATGCAAACCTCCCGGTTATTACCAAAGATTTGTCCATGAAGCCATCCAGATATACAAACATAGACACAACTTCAACCGAGAGGATGGTTTTAAATTGAGCAACTTTTGGAAAGATGTCATCAACCAAGTCAAACTTTAGCTGACTTATAATTATACAGCCATTTCCGTTTCTACCAGGATTGTACTCGCTCTCGTGCAGCACGCCATCACCCTCCCCCCGAACCCCCTGCAGCATAACAAAAGGTGGTTTTACGTGCAAGTACACTACCGCCTCCCCCAAAACCCCCTGCAGAATAACAAAAGGCGGCTTAACTTAGCCCCCCCCTCCCCACCCACGTCCCTTCCTGGCTCCTCCCCCCGTCCTTAACCTGTATATAATCTCGTGTGTTCCAGAGCTGTTCACTTGATACAGCTAATTTTGCTGTGTCTGTTCCACCTGAAGACAGAAGCTTGTGTTGCCTCCGAAACGTCGTGATTTAATTGAGTTTTCATTTATTTTATTTTACCTACGTGGTTTCTCCAGATGTTAGCGCTTGGCTGATTTTTTTTCTTTTCCCTCACCTTGGGTAGGAATGATTCCAGCTGGTGGAGAGATGAACTTTGTTCAAAGGTGCAAGATTGGGAGTGCAAACTCCTTGCGCAATCGGCCCTCCTGGATTTCGCAGGGTTAGGAACCACTCACTCATGTGACAGATTACTGCACGCTTGTGAAACATTCTCGGGAATAATATGTTCTATAAATAATAAAATGAAGTGATGTCACTCTCAAGTCAATATTTCTGCATTGTGCTTATTATTTTAACTTCATTAATCAATGATCATGCTTTTGTGTAAATGCTAAAATTGAATACTCTGACTTTGGTATAAGTTACGACTTCAGTATAAGTTACGGGCCTAATTCATATGCAGGTTTTGGTCTTCATTCAACATACGTTAGGATGCACTGCAAACGCTACAAGGATAAATCTGTCCACCAGAGCAATGACCCCAGTGGACGAGCAGAAAACCTTAAGATCAAGCGGCAGGCACTGTCCCGACACGACACCCAACAGGGTAGCAGCGAGTGTCCAGTCCTCAATGTCTCCTTGGAGCATTTCACTGCCCATGCCTGGATAAATGAGGTATCCATGACGACTCGAGGTGGGGGGGGGGAAGGTAGGTGACGAGTTTACCTGACCCTGCGTCTGCCTATCTCCCTCTACCGGTGCTCAATGAGCTTAGCCTTTGTGTCGTCTAATCACTTGGCTGTTATTGACTGCAGGCATGGGATAGCAGACTTGCATGGCAGTGTCTGAGGTAGTGAATATAGCTGTAAACAGCAGCCCCAAACGTACCATGTGAATTATAATCCGTTTTGCAATTGCCAAATATTCGTATCAAACTTATGCC
This sequence comes from Petromyzon marinus, assembly GCF_048934315.1. Taxonomy (NCBI): domain Eukaryota; kingdom Metazoa; phylum Chordata; class Hyperoartia; order Petromyzontiformes; family Petromyzontidae; genus Petromyzon; species Petromyzon marinus. The sequence continues at coordinate 514,978 of NC_133717.1, read as the reverse complement.
GGTATGTAAGAAGGAGATGTGAAAGCGAAAATGCGCCGAGTAATATGCTTGGCAGCATAACGCGCGCGCCTGGTGCACAACGTGAAGTGGATTTGTCCGTTGAATCGCATTCGTTTTATTCATCGTTTATTTTGTTGTGCCATGGGCTCGTGCGCAGACGCGTTGCATTCAGAGCAGGTGATGCTGACCCACGTGGTGAATCCCAGACACTTCTACGTGCGGTACTACGCCGCTCGCTTCCGCAACGAGAAGCTAAACTTGGCGCTCTCCATGTACTGCATGGCCCACACTGAAAACTCTTCAGCTATACAAACCCTCACCATCGGTAACACATACGCATGCACACGCACGCTCACGCACAGGCAGTTGTGCCCCAATGCGTTTTTTATGATTATTTATTTTGAACCATTGCAGGAGGCGCAGATCAAGTTTCAACACAAGTTTTAGAATTATAGAATGTGTGCGACGTCTAGGCTTGGTGGCAGTTACTGTGTCTAACCGGGCTGCGTTGCGTGAGAGGTGACTCTCCTGGTCTCTGTGCGTCTCTCTCCAATTGAAAATAACTTGCAGTAGGCAGTGGGACGACTCCCTAAAACTCCTAAAGAAGGTGTGTTGATCATGTTGAGGGTTATTTTTTGTTAAAATACGGTAGACTCTATTATCCGCATGCAGTTTATCCGATTTGCTGATTAATCGCGCACCTGAGATTTTGACAAATTAATAACTCATATTTTCCCTTAAGCCCAAATTAATCATCTAAAAACAGTTATACATTGTTATTTTTGGAAATGTTTATTACAAGTTATGCGCTTAAACCGAACAAATATGTTGCTCTAGGTTGATCTGAAATCCACGTGATAGCATCTACAGTATAGTAGTTGCAAATCTTTACAACAGTGGGTGGAGTTTGATGTTGATTGGCGTGGCTCTGCTCCCATCCATTTGGTGGGCCGAGTCTTCTGTGCGGGAGCAGGAAAGTGTTATCACTGAGCACACACATCGAACAGTTGATCGTTACTGTTAGTTTTAAATCGAAAGAGTAACAATCAAAATTGTCAGTTGTGCTTCATTTTTTGTGATTTTTTCCATAATTTATTTTGTAAGTTTTAATTTACGAAACTGCGATGACAGAGAAGCATAAACATAATTTACAGCTAAGTGTTTTTTGGCATAGAAATCTGTGGATTATCCGCGATGTTTGAATTATCCGTGTAATCGAGAGTCTACTGCAGTTGTAATAACACGAACCTCCACGTTCCATATTTTTACTTGACCGCAAATCCGCGAATTTTTAAACCGAAAAGTGCGGAGTCACAATATTTTGAAGCGGCGTGAAACTACATTGAATCCACTCGCAAATAGCACAGCAGGGTTACTATAGTGGCATGGCAGTAATTAAGTATTACACTGTCAAAACAATCCAGGCGATGCGCCTTGGCATGGTGAGGAACAACAAAGACGTTGACACCCGAGGGTCACGATGAGCGAGAATGTTGTTCGGCCGGATAACTTGTGAATCTGCGGGGCAAACAGGAATACAATGCCGCAGCTGTCGAATGAGTGGATAGAATATGAATGTGTGTGCAGTGGTGTGGTGTGATTTATCGTCGTGTGAACTTTACCATGTTACCCGAGATTTGACATCCGTAGAGTGAACGCGGCAAAACGCTTTCTCACCACACGTCCCAAACCATCATCGTATTTCAACTCGAACGCTGCAAAAATTGTGAAAGAGTGAACGGGACACGCGCCTACTCCACTGCGGTGCGACCCATCGCTTTGCTAGGGCCCAACAACCTTCCTGCCCTCATTTTGAGTCTAAAAAACCTTAAACAACAACTCACCCTAGCGCTGGTTCTCAAGGAGTAGTCCGAGTCATCTCAGCATGCGTGTAAGTCCCTGGAATACCGAGACAAACCGCCACCCTCCGCCATAACAGAGACTGTGCATTGATGCGTAGTTGTCCCTCAGTCAACAGTAACATCAGTTAATGGTTTTTCGGTTAACGTTTTGCCTACCATAGGAACCCCATGGTTTCGATTAACATTAACATTTTGACTTACGTTAATAGTGTGACTAAAGGTACGTTTACGTTATGCACGTGGCCGCCAATTTCGACCAATCAAGAGTGCCCGTAAGAGGGGCTGAGCCATGCCATCAGCCAGTCAGCGACACCCGTTTATGGGTGTTTAGACCTCGACTAGCTTTCTTTACATTACTTCTGTTTTCGCAGTGGGACAGAGTCGTGCATGTAATACCTATATTCGATTAACAGTTATTTAGGTTAACAGTTTTCGTGGAACGGATTAAAAACGTTGTCTGAGGGACTTCTGTATAGCTTGACGGTCATGTACATCTTATAACAACAAAATCATGAAATGTGGTAAATGGTTTAAATTTAGCAGCTTTTGAGTTGCCAGGAGGAATTAGGTTTGAAATCCAAGACATAATTTAAATTCTGAAAAGTAAACTTGTGATGTGTAACTACTGCGCCGAGTAGGCCACCAACAGACTAATTCGCGTTTTGTTCTCGCAGGTGAGGTTCTGTGCATGCGGAGCTGTGTCAGCAATAAGTGGCACCGCGTCAAAATAATTTCTATCCGGGCCGGCGAGAAGTTGTGCGGTTCTGTGCAAGTGGAGGGAGGAGAGGGCACGGCCAGCCTCGGGCCTTTACGAAGCGTCGCATTGCAAAGCACGGTGCCAATTTTCCACCGTGAAGAAGTTCCACCTGAATTGGAAGGCGTCCCTAACTCGATGGGCACTGAACCATTTCTCTTTGTATACAAAAGGGTCGGGAGAGTGTTTGACGAGCGGGGGTCGGAAAACGACGCGTCGTTCGGAGTGGCGACAGCGGCCGAAATTACGTCATCTGTGGAAGCTGGGCATGTGGCCGATGAGGGCGTTGTGGGGGCGAGAGGCAGCACTGCTGAGCAGGCCTCGCCCCACGCCGGGCAGACGCTGCATGCGGATGAGAAAAGTGGCGGTGGCGGCTGTGGCGTTGTCGAGGCAGATAATCTCCCTCTGCTTGAATGCACGTGTCCCGAACCCCCCGGCGTTTGTGGCTTGACCACGAGCTCGCAAAAGCAAGAGGACCCAGATGGCAAACGCGCAGATGCGCGTGGAGAGGGTGATGTCGCCGAACAGAACCTGTCCACCCATAAGAGCGCCGAACTTGGCTGTGGAATCGGTGAATTGAGCGACGGAAAAATTGGAGTGGTGTTGGATCTGCTCCCCTGTTTGGAGGAAATGAAAATGATCGACGGTGTCTTGGAATGCGGCTGGGAACACGAGGACAACGGTGTTGCTGCTGCACCTGACAGGAGCCCAGGAGTGGAAACTGAAGCCCAAACAAGCGCTGACACTCAGTCGCCCAGACCGGCCTTTGTTTCACAGGGAGCGTCCTCATTCCCCATTGACAAAGTAACCAGGCTGAACGTTTTCCTGGTGGATGAAGGAAGAACGGAAGTGTTTTACGTGGGAAGGTATTTTCATTCTAAATAAGAACATCTTTAAGATGTGCGTGTGTGCGTGGATTTGTTTATAACTTTTTAAATGGCCCGGTGGCAAGCGATGCTCGGTAACCTTACATTTGGGGAGTTGGTGGCTGAATTTAGTGCAATAATCCACATGCTTTTTTCCATCTCACTCTGATATTTCCTGCATTTCTCCACTTAAAGGGTGTTTAATTTCCCAACTTCTCTGCTGGGTAATCCTCGTTGCGGGGGTTTAAGCCGTGTTACGGGGCATAGGCTGGTGCTGTGATGATGACCGCTGTGAGATCTCGAGTTTGATCTCCAGCCATGGCCAACAGTGGGGTGATATCTAAACCGACCTCGGCCTGAATGAGCTCCAGAACCTCATCAGATCGGTTTTTGGGATTCATTCCTTCCTCGTTTATAACGAGTGTCTTGTCAATTTATCTGTGCTGGTATTTTATAAGACGCTTTTTTCTCTTTTGCACCTTTTAGCCAGGATAAAAATTATGAAAAATAAGAATAGGCTTTACCCCTTAAGTTGCATTAAGAAGTTCAACCACCAAAATAGTTACTTTTTGCAAGGCATGAAGTCTGCATTAACCACACATTTGTGGCAAAACATGCATTGTCCTTGACACTTATTGGCCTTACACCATAGACTGCCTTTATGGCCTTGTTCGCGAACAGTACAAAGACTTTGTCCCATTCGCCTTGCGGCGTTCTCTGGTCTAACACTGGTGAGACAGCCATTTCTAAAGCAATTTTTAAAATTCTCATTGACTGCACTCCGTTAGAAATAGTGTGGTGTTTTTTTTTACTTATTTGTGGGGCAGATGAGAGTGCATTTCAGTAATCTGAAATGTGCATTTCAGTAATCTGAAATGCACTCTCAGCCTTGTACAGGTATCCTTCGATTTATAGAAGGGATGCGTTCTTCAAACACACGACGTAAAAACGAGATTTCCTAAATCGGGAACGCTTATTCCCTTTAGTTGAACACTAACAATTATGGATGTAGTCATTCCAACTCTACTTCTAACCTAAAAACACGCCGATATTGCGTTTCAAAAGAAAAAATAATAACAAATATTGAAGCGATTGAATAATCATTAAAAGGTAATTAACCTTTTCAGGGAACTCGCAAAAGATCCGCTGCGTGTTGGAATGCCCGGCAAGGTCATGTCGAGGCATTGCTGTTGCACTGCAGGGACACCATGGTGGCTTCTTGTTTGCTGATCTCACGGCGCGTGTGGCCCTAGTGACATTTTTTTAACGGTGAAATCCGATTTCCTTCATTGAAAAAGTGTCCATAATTTGTAAATTGGCGTTCCCGTGAAATTCCGTAAACCGAACGTTCGTAAATGGATACCCCGCATTGTTATATCTGCCATGGACGTATTACTCATCACACCTGTACACGTACGTGAGTCCGTGTGACACTCGACAGTTAAAATAAGTGCTCGTGCGTTCCAGTGAACGTGCGCTCAAGCAGAGCAGAAGGAATGCCGCGTGTGTGGTTTCGGATTTGAGGCCACACCTTCGTCGTCCAGACCCCGAGCTCCTGAAGCTGTTCGAGAAAATCCCAGCGGCTGCCATACGCTGTGCTCTCAAGGATGTGGTGCCCTTCGTCGCGGTGAGTCGCACGCTACCACTTTCGTCACGGCGACTCGCGCCATGACCGTCGTCATGGTGACTCACCACGATCGTCACAGTCGCACGCTACCACTGTTGTCTCGGTGACTCAAGCAACATCCGTCGTCAAGGTGAGTTGTATGCCACAATCGTCATCACGGAGACTCAAGCCACAATGGTCGTCATGGTGACTCGCTCCACGATCGTCGTCACGGTGACTCGCTCCACGATCCTCGTCAAGGTGACTCACGCCACGACCGTCGTCACGGTGACTCGCACGCCCCGACCGTTGTCACGGTGACTCATGCCACGACCGTTGTCAAGGTGAGTCACATGCCACGATCGTCAGTGACTCATGCCACGACCGTCGTCATGGTGAGTTGCACGCCATGATTGTCGTCATGGTGACTCGCACCACGACCGTCATGGTGTGACTCGTGCCACGTCCGTCATCAAGGTGAGTTGTACGCCACAATCGTCATCACGGAGACTCATGCCACAATGGTCGTCATGTTGAGTCGCGCGCCACGATCGTCGTCACGGTGAGTTGCACGCCACAATTCTAACGTGGGCCGAGACAGCCACATGTTATTCTGCAGGTTAACTTGGGAGAGTCAATTGCAGAAATGAACCGCGTGTGTTCTTTATGGCTTCGTTATTTTATAGTTTTTCCCCAGTTCCAATTGTGCTGTCAGCATCAAGCAGTGAGATGCCCTCTCCAGTTCTGTTGCTAGCAGTGCATCACTTTGTGTCCGTGAATGGCTCCAGAAGGGTTACATCAGAGAATTGTTTCTGGACTTTCACCCACATTTGAGGCACACATTTTTATTTATTGCAAATGGTGTTTCTCGCGTGTCAATCAAACCAAATGTGTACATCTCAGAGCTAGAATTTGGCCAGACGTTTAAGTGTGAAAAGATTTAACCTTATGTGTGTGCAGTCAGTGACCTGGCTGACCATTGAGATGTTAACTACCTTGCCTGGTGTACAGGAGATTATGGGTTCGATCCCGACCCTGGCGCGTACTGTATATTTGGCGTTTGTATGCTCAACCCGTGGATTGCCTGGATATTTCTTCAGGTCCTCTAGGTTTTTCCCTCCATATTTATAATCGACATCACACATTTTAGAGTATTTGGCTGCAATACATTTCCCCTCATCATGACAACTCGTTGTTTAGAGGCAAGGTCGTTCTAACTTATTAGGCTGAAGCTGGGCTCTCTCGAAAGATGTTAAATATAAACGAGGCGGGGGGAACCACTTGGCTGAGGTTAAAAATACAATGAGATTTTTGCGTTTAAATTGTATGAAAAATGTTTAATTGTGCACTTTTTTATTTAGTATATACTCTATCACAAAGGAAGAAATGTGCATGTAATAATGCATACTGCCGAGCACAATCGGTGTATTATTGCATGTACACATTGTGTATTAATATGACGGCGGCGGGAGAACGTCACATTTGCCGTGTCGCGAGTCATGTTTTTTTTTTCCCCCGTTGTGTTTTTTATTTTACGTCTGGCTCTGTGCGCTTATTCAGGGTCAGGGTTGGAGTGTGGAGTCGAGCAAAGCGCTTGCCAAGATGCTCCGTGGACAGATTGTTCACATGGTCGTGGCTGCCAGAGCCGGCGACGTATTCATCGTGGACCTCGTGAAGTCCCCACACAGCCAGGTGGAGAACGATGTCCCGGTGTCGCTCAGAGATGCCCTCGTCTTCTTAGAGCTTGCCAGGTACTGTGCGCACGCGTGGTGATAAATGTTTGCGTGTCGTCACGGTGTAATTGTGTGTTACGCTCATGATGCGTGCATTGCGATTCGTATGGTCGCCTCGCGTTTTACGTGCGTTTACGTACGCGATTTTGGAATTGGCGCATCAGATTAATTTGCGCTTATTTTTGTTACGCGCGCAACTATTGTAATAACGTGCTTGAGCGCATTGGGGCACGCTGTACGGAATGCGCTGCGAGCTGATCGTTAGTAAGGGCGGCAAAGTTTCGGTAGTGATGCTGCCTGAGGTGCAGCAGCAGTATGACAACAACCAGAAGCGCGGGACAGCAGAATCAGTCAGCATTTCCTCCTCGCGCGACGTTTTGAAGATCTTTGTCCCATGTGAACTTTGTCTTGTGCACTCATTTGATTATGTCGGATAAGAATCTCACTACGTGTTAAAAAGTTTTTTACTTAATTTTTAAAAATATTTTACTTATTTAAACAGGGCTTTTTACTCTTAATGAATGTCTGTAGGTTTTGTAAATATAATGTGTACCTATTGTTACCAGTGAAATATGTAGATGTAAGAGTGAGGTTTAATAGCGTGCTCTCCCTCACCCCAACCGTTTCCTTTATTTCTAATGGGGAAAATTCTGTTTAATTTAGGCGATTTTGAGTTGCTCTGCCGTTTGTCAATGACACGACCCCCACGTAAGACGAGAGGTAGCTGTATAATATTACTCTTAAGATTTAAATTCTGTGCCAATTCTGTGCATTGTCAGAACGTGCAAGATGTAGCACCAATGAGTCGCTGTTGGATGAGATGGCGCAGACCAAAAGCAAACGATATAAATTTGATACGACACGGGACACGGTCCGGTTGATGGTACAGATCAACATTTCAAACAAGGCAAGGGCCTATTCCTCAAACATAGTGTAGATTCACGAGCTCTGGGGGATTACAAATTGTTGCGCGCCTAGAGAGGGAACTTTTACAGACGGGTCAGATGGCAATCGGTCATTATTGTTGAGGAATGCTGCCCCATGTTACAGTTGATAGGGGATGTAAACACACAGACAGTGGCTTTAACATGGCAGCTTTCTTTGTTTCTCAGTAAAAATCTGGTAAAGATGTTTATTAATGGTGAATAAACATTAATAGGTTTTACCCTTTCTGGCAATAAGACAGGAGGTGTTAAAATGTTTAAACACCAAATTGATACCTTTTGCAAGGCATCAAGGCTGCATTAACCACACATACTTGTGGTGAACAAGAAAACAAACATGGTCTTGATAATCTACGCATTGTCTGTGAAACTGATTGGCCTACACCAGAGACAGCCTTCTTTATGGCCTTGTCTCACCACCGGTGTTAGACCAAAGAACAATGCCAATAGGGGACCATGTTCATTAAGTTTGTTGAGCCAGCTGGCCATGATTGAGCAAGACTTTGCCCACTTTTCACCCTGACAACTGGAGAGCACATACTAACAATCATAACATTTAAGTATCACACTGAAGAGAGCGTTGAAATAAAACTTTCAAATGTCATCAATGGGTTCTTGTATCATGATTTGAAGCTTTCGTGACTGCAGGAATCCATAATCTTTGGTTCTTTCAGTAAAGTCACGTAGGTAGAAAAATAAAATAAAAAATCATATGTCACGACATTTCAATCGCAACACAAGTGGTGGTCCTCAGGCGGAAAAAATAATCTAGCAGTGGAACTGCTGAACCAGGAAGAAACACAGCGAGAGAGCTGTTACAACAAGACGTTATATATGTGGCGAAGGGCAAGCAGGCGGGGTCTGAGCTGGATAGGAATTCCATCCCCGCACGCAAGCACGTAATTTGTGTTAATGGGGGAATTTAGGGAGAGAGAGATTAGGGAGAGAGATTAGCATGAAATGAGCTTCCGTCGCCGCATTTGAGTATCATCCCCGCATATGCGCACAACAGCAGTGTTAATGGGAGATTAGCACTGTTGATGGGAGAGATTAGGCAGAGAAATTTGGGGGATTAGCAAGTTAATGTCATGTCTATGTGTAGCACAAGCTGCGGCGCTGCCAACTGCGCTGTGTTTTTCTTTTGCATTCTGATCACAAGTATTGTGGTTAGTGCAGACATGATTCCTTGTAAAAAGGTTTCAGTTTTGTTGCCAGAAAAAAGGGAAAAACCTATTATATTTTGGTACTGGCAAAGGAGGTCTCATGATATAGATGCTTACCCTCATTACTTTGGTAGTGCATTGTCTTTGAGCTGTTCGCCTTTTGGCGTCCTCTGGTCTAGCACCGTTTGAGAAGAGGCTCAAAAGAAAGCTGTCTGGTGTGGACCAATCAGTTTCAAGGACAATGCATATATTATCAGAGGTTTTTTTGCATTCTGACCACAAGTATTGTGGTTAATGCAGACATGATTCCTCGTAAAAAGGAGAATTTTATTGTGTTATTTTATTTTATCAATTTATTATTTTATTCTCATTCTACGTGACTTTACCGAAAGAACCAAAGAAGAAAAAGGTTTCAGTTTTGTTGCCAGAAAAAGGGGAAAAACCTATTATAGTAACTGGTGCATTTTATTTACGTAACAAACCCCTACTAATTGGCTGTGTCGTATGGTTGTGGCGGGTTTAACGACACATTAAAAAATGTACGCCATATCACCCAAAACAAAAAAAACCTTATAGTTAATATTGGTCGCGAACGCTAACTGCGTGTAAAAAGGAGATTGAATGTAATGAGTTTTGTTATTTTGTGGTGCAGATCAAAAATTCTACAGCAAAGTAACAATAATTATATATAAGTTCTTTAATTGCCTTATAGATAGTTTTTTTTTGTGTTCGATTGCGATCTAAGCCAAAAAACCTCTTTATGTGTGTGGTATTTATTATTGTTGCGTGCAGGTTCCGGTGCAAATCCGCACCACTCTCCGTGCCAGTCCACAGGCCCAGTCATCAAGCCTTCATTCCACCCAGCAAACTCCAGCCCCTCACGTGGTTCTGCCTCATGTTAAGCCACATAAACAGTCCCAGCGACTTCTATGTGCAGCAGGTAAAGAGCTCGCCGGGCCCCAGCATGCAATTTGCATCTGTTGCACATGTTTTTGCCCTTGGGTCAGACCATGCTCCGCGCGTGATTGTTGTACGGTGTGTGGCGATGCATGTAACGTGTAACACCAAAAAGAGATTTTTGCCACAAATGCAAAATCATGCCAGAAGTGTATCTTTTAATGGGCAGTGCCTTTCTCGTCGGCGCTGTGGACATTGAATTAGTTTTCAGGTTATGCCTGAAGTGGGCGTCACGGTGGCGAGACGTTAACTACCTCGCCTGGTATACAGGAAGTCGTGGGTTTGATCCCGACCCTGGCGCCTGTAGATTTGGAGTTTGCGTCTCCCCACGGTCATGTGGATTTTTCTCTGGGTTCTACAGGTTTTTCCTCCACATGTAGAATCAACATAATGTGTTTAGAGTATTTGGGCTGCTATACATTTCTACGTGATAAGAAACTTCGCTGAGCTATCAATTATAGCCAGGTCACTTCTAAATAGGTCAGTGGGCCTTACCTGGTAAAATAAAAAAATTGTGAATAGTTTATACAAGTGACTTTAGTGCCAGTTCTCAAAGAGCGGTCCCAGTCACCCAACTGACCACAAGCGCTGTCCCCCAGACAGTCTCGTCCCTTCACCTGATGAAGGCCGCTTGTGTTGTGGCCGAAACGTCGTGATTTTTTGTTATTTTATTTTCACCTACGTGACTTTACCCAATAGAACCAAAGAGTATCTTGGAGGCATTTATATCTTGGAGGCATTCCCAGAATCTGCACATGGTTGAGACAGACAAAGGTCACCCATGTAGCCTCTGCTGACTGTAGGGGCAAGTGCTGTTAGTATGGAGTAGCAACAATAGCAGCGCTTGTTGAGGGCCAACACTGGCACACAGAGGGGGTGGTGGGCCATATTGACCCAGGTATTTTATGCACTGCACTAGGTACTCATTTGAGGCTGAGTCGAACTAGGGGAGGTCCAGGACCAGTTCAGATAACGTCACTGGTGTGGGCCATGAGCTGGGGTCGAACTAAGTTTCTAGCGCAGCATGTTAACCGCTACACTACCGCTTCCCCTACACGTACAAGACGCATACGTGTTCACACGTATGCGTCTTGTGGAAGACTTTGCTGTTTTTTCCAGGATTTTTCTGTTGTGTGTCGTCACTTTAAGATGTTTCTTGTTCATGTTTTTGTTTTGTTGCAGTTGCACCTGAGTCAAGAGCCACATGGCTCACAGGGTTATACCTAATAAATGAAACTGTTTTCATTTTTTTTTCAGTTTCATTTATTAGGATTTACCCTGTGAGCCATTCGGATCTTGATTTGGGTGCAACCGCAACAAACAATACAATTACAAGATACACCTAAAATTCATTGTACACAAATCTAAACATCACATACATAAACAATAAAATCCTACAGAAAAAGCACCACCCGTCCATGCTGTGTACAAAACGTGCAAAAACAATTATTTCGATGTTTGATCTCAATAACAATACAATACAGATAAATATGTTAAGTCTAAATCTATACTAAATAAAAAAAATCGGGCCAAACCGACCCCCGCTAAAACTTATTAAAACAATGCTATATAAACAACGTAACAGTTTTCCCAACAAATGTGATTAAAAGTTTACAATAGCGACACACACAACACACATCACTAAACCTAGCATCCTTTGCTAGCTGCATAAGTCAATCCATAACAACCGGATTAACAATAGCAGTAGCAGCGCACTATAATAAAAATAATAGTAATTTCATACATCGGTCATCTATAGCTATATTTTTTATTTCAGGCCACATGATAGCAGTGGCAGCTATGGTTGTACGACAACTCTAGAGCATTTTTGAGTGATTGTCTTGGTGGTAATGATCCAAGCTGGGGGCATCTATAGCAAAAGCCCTTTCTCCAGTATTTGTACGGCAATTAGGAATGCGAAGCTGGTAAATGAGCGAAGATCTTAGCTCATATTTGTTTCCCGAAACAATGAGGAGATTCATTAGGTAATCTGCGGATTTTTTTGTAAGTACATTGTAAATAAATAATATCTGATGCATAATACTTCGATCATTAAGAGATGTTAAGATTGGCCCAATGTAATGAAACTGAACTGAACTGCTTTGCCACTCACCGCCATCATGGAGACTGTGCATCGATGTGTAGCTTGACCCTAATGCACATTTTCTTATGAAAAAAAACACATGAAATGTGGGAAAAGGTTTTAAGCTGCTTTTGAGTTGCCAGGAGGAAGGAGGTTTAAAGCTAGGTGCGGGGCTCACCGTGCTTGTCCTGGCACGGCAGTGCGGTCTCACTGTGTTTGTCCTGCACGGCAGTGCGGTCACACCGTGTTTGTCCTGGCAAGGTAGTGCGGGGCTCACCGTGCTTGTCCTGGCACGGCAGTGCGGTCTCACTGTGTTTGTCCTGCACGGCAGTGCGGTCACACCGTGTTTGTCCTGGCAAGGTAGTGCGGGGCTCACTGTGCTTGTCCTGGCCAGGCAGTGCGGGGCTCACTGTGTTTGTCCTGCACGGCAGTGCGGTCACACCGTGTTTGTCCTGGCAAGGTAGTGCGGGGCTCACTGTGTTTGTCCTGGCAAGGTAGTGCGGGGCTCACTGTGCTTGTCCTGGCCAGGCAGTGCGGGGCTCACTGTGTTTGTCCTGCCATGGCAGTGCGGTCTCACCGTGTTTGTCCTGGCATGGCAGTGCGGTCTCTCCGTACTTGTCCTGTCAGTGTGGACTCACCTTGTCCATAATATAGGTTTTTTGGGTTAGATCGCGTAAATATATAAATGTGTCGTTCAACCCGCCACCACCTGACACAGCCAACTAGTAAGGGTTGTCACATAAACAGAACATGCCAATTCGTCACTAGTACAGCACACCGGTGTGTTGGAGAGCCAAGCCACAACATTTACAATCTGAGTATGACGTTTCAACAATAATTACAACTAGCTTCATCAGGTAACAGCCAGATTTGTGGAGAAGTCCACCTGTTTCATTCCTTATATGGAGGCGTATATGTGGTGACCACACTTATGCGCTCTTGCTGAAAGTGTGTATTAAAATAGCCATACCAACGGTAATCCTTATTTAAGTATGGTGGCCTATATAGGCATGCATTTAAACAATGTGTTATTTGATCATTCGCTTCCACGCAGTACGAAGTCGGTAGCTATCCGAACAGGTAAAAAAACATTTTAATTTTGATAGATTTTTCTAATTAGTCTTGGCCAGTAGTAGCTAGTTTTGTACAGAACTTCAACATTATTAAAACCAATTCAGTGTCCATGTTGGCACGTGTGTTCTGCTTCTGCTGACATTTGGATTTGGGAGTATTTAATACTTCTTTGGTGTTCATTTCGTCTCGTGCTGATCATTCGTCCTGTTTACCCACCATAGCATTTGCCACAAGTGCAGTTAATCCTGCTGCACACCTTCTTTTCATTGCTTCGGTAATACATATTTTGTACCAGATATTTTTTCTGTATTTTATGTACCATGCTAAATCTGACTCGGATGTTTTGTTTTTCCAAACATCTGGCTAGTTTATCAGTTACTCCTGCAATGTAAGGTATTTTGATCGTTTTAATTGCTTAGTTTAAATGCTCGTCTTTTTTATTTGGTTTTGGCATTCAATGTCCTGTTGATTTGTGCATCACTTATAACCGTTCATTTGCGGCGCTTCTTTAACATGTTTAATTTCACTTCTCAGACTCCCCATCTGACACTTTCTTAGCCCGATGAATGAGTGTATTGATAAGAACAAATTTCTGTGCGGGGTGATGGTGTGACTCTGCATTCAGATAGGTGTAAGTATGCGTTTTCTTTCGGTAAACGCTGTTTGTTATTTTACCATTTCAACCCCGTCCGAGCAGACTCCAGAAATGGTAGAGTTCTGTCAGCTTCCACTTCCATGGTAAACTGGATGGATGGGTTTTGCGAGTTGAGATGTTTTAGAAATTCGTTCAGCGTATCTTTACTGTGTGGCCAGACTACCAATGTGTCATCCACATATCTAAACCAAGCAGAGGGTGTGTGTGCTTGAAGCTATTGATTTTGTTTCAAAAATTTCCATGTACAAATTCGCTATCACAGGAGACAAAGGAGAGTCCGGGTCTTAAAAATATTTCAAAACAACTCTTCAAAATCTAACAGCAGTGCTTACTGACTGTGGTGGTACCTATGATTACAGCAGTGCATACTGTGGTGGTACCTGCTATGATTACAGCAGTGCATACTGTGGTGGTACCTGCTTTCAATGCAGCAGTGCATACTGTGGTGGTACCTGGTATTATTACAGCAGTGCATACTGTGGTGGTACCTGGTATTAATACAGCAGTGCATACAGACTGGTGGTGCCTGCTATGATTACAGCAGTGCATACCGACTGTGGTGGTACCTGCTCTCACTACAGTAGTACATGCTGACTTTATAGCAGTATTTATTGACTGTATCGCACAAAGTACCTGACAGAGTGGCGTGGTGAGGCCGAGTCCCATGCAGAGCCTCCGGCCTCGCCTAGATTGTCCAGCCGGCTGAAGTGGCACCTTGGCAGACTGGGGCTGGGCTGTTACCCCTGACCCCCCCTCCAGCCACTAGCGACTGTATAGCAGTAATAACTGCACGCATCGGGGTGGGGGGGACATCACACAGTGAATAATTTAATTGAGCGTTTAGTGTATTTTTATAGCATTTTTAACGTGAAAGAAAATGTCCCTCTCACTCCCACCGAAGGCGTGCGAATTGGCATTGGCCGTCCCCCCCACGAAAGGCGCGTGAGTTGGTATGGTCGTGCACGCATCATAAATAAATAAAAGGGAAGCGCACAAAAATTGCACTAAATCGCTAATTAAACTAATTAAAAGTTGACGGATGTGAAAAAGGAATAGCGCTTGCTCACCGCAGGGCTTACGGCACCTGGCTATTTTTATTTTTTTACGTAAACCCCACCGTTGGAGAGCCAAGTGCGTGACCACACACAAACCCTGCCACAAACCCCGCCACAAACCCACCGGCTCTGGCTCCTGCCATCATGAGGGGTGGACAGTCCTCAACTTGGGGCAGGAGACTGCCAAACAACAGGGAGTGGCTCTTCTTCTGAACAAAAGAATGAAGGAGGCGTGGGAGCATGTCGGTGAGGTGTGGGAAGCTGTAAGCCCCAGACTACTTTGGGCTCGCTTTCCCACCAACCAGAGGCGAGGAGTGGTGGTCGTGGTTACTTATGCCCCCACCGAAGACGAACATCCATGGAGGAATGAAGGCAAGGCCGATGAGTCGGATGCATTTTTTGACCACCTGTCACAGGTGCTGGCTAAAATGGCCCCTCGGGATAGAGTCATCTTGTTGGGTGACTTCAATGCTCAAGTTGGTTATGAAGCTAGCACCTGGTCTGGAATGATTGGAAGGCATGGTCCAGATCAGCTCAATAACAATGGTAGGAGGCTGCTAGATTTTTGTGCAGCCCATGGGCTTGTTCCGGCATCGGCGCATCCACACAACATCATGGATGCATGCCGGGTCCAAGCAAGAACATCTGCTGGACTACACAGTGATGGTACAGCGGATGCGGGCCCATGTCTGTGACACCAGGACCTACCGTGGAGCTGATCTGCCCACTGACCATCGACTTGTCATCTGTAAGATGCACCTGCCATTCTTCCACTACGGTGGTGGGTGTACACCCAGGATCCTATTCAAATCCGTAGTGGCATGGTCTCAGCTAGCTGATGAAAGTTGCAAGCGAGAATTCCATCATCGCTTGCGGCTGGGGTTGGCATCGTCCCCCACTCCTGATGTCGAGGGGAAATGGGCGAGGTTTAGGACTGTGGCTCATGCAGCTGCAATGGCTGCTTTGGGTACACGGTCCAGACCTCTCCAAAGACCCTGGCTGACAGAGGAGGTGTTCAGGCTGGCTGAGAAAAAGCAACAGGCCCACTCTAATGGTCTACAGCATCCCACATCAGATAATTAGGAGGCTTACTGCAGCCTTCGCTCAGAGGTTCGGAGAGCCGTGAGGCGCTGCAAGGATGGTTGGTGGTCGCGGGTTCCTGGGTCGATGGAGTTTGGCTCAATGGCCCGCGATCACAAATCGCTCTCTAACTCCAAAAAAGTCACCTGCAGCGCCACACCTATTATCATCATTAGGGGAAAGAACGACCCCCAGGAACAGGTTTGCAGATTTGCTGAGCATTTGTGAGGTCCTGGGGGAGGGGAAATCCCTCAGCCTGGAAAACATCATCGGACAAAGTGGGGATTACCCTGCTGAGGCTGCGGTGCCTCAAATATGGGAAGTCACCCCCTGTGAGTGGCTGGTTGAGGTGCCATCTATTGGGGAAGTACTGAGGGCGATCCAGAGCCTGAGACCAGGAAAGGCACTGGGCAGAGATGAGCTCCCAAGCGAAATGCTGAGGGAGGGTGGCGTTTGTGCACAGATTGCCCTATATGACATCATAACAGTCTGGACCACTGGACGGGTTCCGCAGGATTCGAAGGATGCCCTGGTGGTCCCCCTCTTTAAGAAGGGGGGGGGGGGACCGCACAGACTGTAACAACTACAGGGGCATGTCACTCCTCAGTGTGCCGGGAAAGGTCCTGCAAGGATTATTCAACATCGCCTTGCTAGGCACGCTGAGGAGAGGCTTGCGGAGCCCCAATTGGGTTGCAGAATTGGCAGTCCTGCACAGATGCCATATTTTCTGTGTAGGGAATTCCAACAAGACCTACATCTCTGCTTTATTGACCTAATCAAGGCCTATGATACCATCAGTAGGCTTGGGCTCTGGGTGCTTGTGCTTTTGGAGTCCTTGACCCGCTGCGACAGGGATGTCCTCTGGCTCCCACATTATTTATTTGAGTTTTTTGACCATGTAGTTGTGAAGCCTTCAATAGCTGTACTGGAGGAATTTCCATCTGGTACAGATACAAGGGAGACTGATCGATGCCCGGGTGCGGTCAAGAGATGGCTCCCTAATGCTGCTCACTCTCAGGAGGAGTTGGAGGCGCTGCTACTGAACCTGGAGCTTGCCACTAAGAGGTGGGGAATTACAATCAGCCCCACCAAAACTAAGCACCTGCCTGGGTATTTTGTACCATCAGCCACTCCACTCCCACAACTCACAATTGGTGATAGGGCAGTTGTGGAGAGTTTCCCATACCTGGGCAGTGTGCTCATGACCGGCTCCGGTTTGACAGCAGAGGTCTCACTCCGAATCAGTCGAGCAGCATTATATTTTCATCGGTTGCGTAACGCTGTGTGGAAGCTACCTGGTCTGTCGCTCCACATGAAGCTTCAGGTCTTCTCGGCCACAGTCATTCTCTACGCTTGCGAAACATGGACCCCCCAAATGGAACATCTTTGCCGGTTAGAAACATTTAGGCTGGCCTGCCTACGATCTATTCTGGGTTTAACCAGGCTGGATTGTGTGAGGAGCTCGCATATCTTTGAAAGATCTGGAAAAAGTCCCATCGGTGAGCTCCTCCGTCATGTAGCCTGCATGCCCAGCCACCGCATGCCTAAATAACTTTTGTTCCGCCGGGGGCTAAACGGGAATGGCATGGGCTAGAGAAGAGATGGAGTAATGTGGTACAAGAGGATGTGGAGCTGAGTGGAGTTGCCGATGACTGGTACAAGCGGTGTCAAGATCGGCCTCTGTGGAAGAGGTCTGTGAAGGGCGCTACTGGGCAGTTGGAAGCAGTAGCCCTCCAACAACCACAACGGAGGGGGGAGGAGCGATGCTCACAACAATGAGCAGAGCACCGGGTGGCTAAAGTAAAGCAAGTTGGCACAGCCGGGGGCACAGGTGGTGCATCAGTCGACCCGAGGCACCTGGGTCTGCCCCGTGACCTGCCAGCGGGCGGTCGACACCTCACGTGGCCTCAAGGTGCACATAGCCTGGCACAAGCGTCGTGGTGACGTCTCCGCCGCTTAGTGGCAAATGGCGGTTGTTGTTGTTGGGGAGCAGTAGTGTCGTTAGCGTGCTGCGCTACAAACCCGGCGACTCGAGTTCGATTTCCACTCACGGCTACCACCAGTGACGATTATTTGAACCGTTTCTGGGCCTCCCCTCGGTCGACTCGGTCTCAAATGAGTACCTGGTACAGTGTGTAAACATCGCCACTCGGGAGACAAAGGTAGCCGGGCGTGGTGCTGGCCACCCACCCCCTCGTGTGCTGTGCCGGCCTTCATAGGTGCTCGCTAACAGCACTTGCCCCAACAGTCTGTGAAGGCTATCCGGGGATCTTTGTATTTATCTTTGTTTTGTCTGTGTGTAGACATGGGTAATGGTGGACTTGAGGGTGATCCCACCCACCACTAATTCCCACGGAATTAAAGCAGTTTTTCTGGTATAAATTCGGTAAGAAATCGGTGATAGGACGACTCTTATCCTACGCAATTTGCTAGAATTGCGTAAATCGTTCGGTACTCAGGCCCCTGGTTTTAGAAAAGGTTTGTCTACTTCCGACTATGGTCTATTGGACCCTAGAAAAGACAAGGATATCAAATACTATTGGCTGGCTTATGTAGAACATGGAAAGGTGTTTAATAAACAAAGTTGTTAATAGTGTCGTGGATTCAACTAAGTCGCAGACATACTTCTTGGAGGCAATACATTTATTAACACCAACACATTAACACAAAGGAGTTACTGCCCCTTTACCAGATAACCTAGGGTGGTGGACCACCAGGCTAACTATGCTCATTACTCAGAGTAGCTACAATGGATAGGACCCTAGCTTGGGTCCTCGTCCACGTGTTGGTTACTTCTTCTTTGACGTAGATCGTAGATCTTCAAATGACGACAGCAACGCTGAACCCCAGTCTCTGTGCGGACCCGGTTTATATGCTCCCGGGTCGTGGCTGGCCCCGCCCTTGGCCACGACCACCTTCGAGAAACCTCTTGTCGTTTCTCGACCCTCCCCGTCGGATCTCACCCTGACACGTGACCACCCCCTAGCCCCCACTTGGGGCCCTTGTGTAGATTTTTCTAGTCACGTGCCTTCCAGGGTCAACCAGAGTGCCATGGCCTCGGGTAACCTCATCCCATGGCTGACACTTTCACACTCCCTCCTGGAGGAGTCGGCACTACACGCCACGCATGGTGCCACTGCGCTATCCCAGCGCTCACCGAGCCCCCTCTAGGGCTGGTACTACACCCACCTATGGGGTGTCCGCGATGACAATGCATCGCACGCCGTGCCTCGCTAGAGCCGGCATTACTCAGTGACATTCACGATGTCGCTACATATGTGATGTCCACGATGTGAGTACATCGCACGCCGTGCCCCTCTAGAGCCGGCACCACACAGTGACATCTGGGATGTCACTACAATAGTGTAGTACAGAGTATATAGAAATTATCTAATAATGTATGAGAATGAAACGGCTAGATGCACAATAACAATCCATATAATGACTTGGGCAAAGAGATTGAGATACTAGCGGTTGGTTTGTCTTACCTATATAAGGAATGTTTTGTCTGTCTGTCACTGCGTGTGTGTGGACACAACTTACGACGCTTTTAACTCTCAAACTGTGTGGTTTACGTTTCAAAAAGTACCCTGATACCTTACGATAAACCCTGGGGTGAGCCAGCGTTATTCGTATTTCACATCCGTCAAGTTTAAAGTAGTTACATTTGCAATGTATTACTATTTATTAATACGCTGAGCGCGCGCCAAAGCACACAACTGCGAATGCGCGGAACACGTGGTTCCCATAGCAGCGCATACACGCGATCGGTAGGGGGAGGGGGGAATTCTCATTGGCGTCGAAAATGGAAAAAAAATACACAACGCTGAGGTAAATTCTTCACAGTGTAATGTCCTCTGCCCCCCCCCCACCGCAATGTATGCAGTTATGACTATAGAGTCAGTAGATACTGCTGTAGAGCGGGCGGGGGGATTGTGGGGGGAAGCGGGCCAGCCCCAGCCTGCCAAGGTGCCACCTCGGCCGGCTGGGCAATCTAGGCGAGGCCGGGGGCTCTGCACGGGACTAGGCCTCACCATGGCACTCTGTTAAGTTAGTCGTTAACTGCTATAGAGTCGATAAATACTATTGTAGAGTTGGCATATACGACTATAGCGAAGGTAGATACTACTGTAGAGTCTGGAGATACTACTGCAGAGTCGGTTGATGTTACTGTAGAGTCAATAGATACTGCTATAGAGTAAGCATATACTGATATCGAGTCAGCAGATACTACTACAGTCATTAGATACTACTGTAGACTAAGTGTTTCTACTATAGAGTTGGTTGATGCTACTATAGATTCAGTAGATACTAATGTATACTTAGTAGATACTACTACTGTCATTAGATACTACTACTTCATAATAAAGATTTTTGGGTTAGATCACGTTATTTTTAAATGTGTCGCAACCCTCCACCACCCAACACCGCCAATCAGTAGAAAATGTGTCGTGTTGACAAGACAAATAGTTCACTACTTT
Organism: Petromyzon marinus; assembly: GCF_048934315.1. Classification (NCBI taxonomy): domain Eukaryota; kingdom Metazoa; phylum Chordata; class Hyperoartia; order Petromyzontiformes; family Petromyzontidae; genus Petromyzon; species Petromyzon marinus. The sequence goes on along the minus strand of NC_133717.1, from coordinate 494,665 downwards.
AGCCCACCGGTGTGTTAAGGAGTGAATCCACAACATTTACAATTTTTGAGTACGACCTTTAGCTGGTAATTCCATCCAGCATCATCGGGCAATTTGCCAGAATAGTGAAGCCCTCCACCTGCTCCTGGTCTTAAATAGAGCAGCAGGGTGATGTCATCATTTAACCCAATCTGGTGCAGTGATTTGAGGCCGAGAGGGGGAGGTATTGTAATTATATTATAGATTAGTAATCAGTTAATTGTTATGATTAGTAATCAGTTGTAGAACAGTTGTAGATTAGTAATTAGTTGTAATGTGTATTATTTAATAATTGAACCCAATCACTATACCCAATCAGGTGCAGAAATCAGAGGTGGCGGAGGGGGGGTTATTGTAATTATATACTACGTTAGTAATCAATTAGTAGGTGTTTCCCCTATAAGGAATTGTAATTGTAATATATTACCCGCGGAAAGTACCCGGCGTTGCCCAGGCGAAAAATATATTTCAAAACTTCTCTTAAAAACCTTACATATACGTACACAGATACCAAGCAATTGTGAAAGCCCGGTGGGCCGTTTGTCCATTTCTCCACCAACAAAATTATAAGAGGCTTGCAGATGTCCAAAAAGTTATAAAGTGGGGGGTAAATAGTTGATCTATAAGGTTTGCGAAAATTGTCGACCCCCCCTCAGAAAATATATTTACCCCCGCGTAGGTATATATCCCTAAACACCCTATATACAACAGAGTAAGTAGTATCTATTGACTCTGTAGTTGTATCTACTGACTTTACAGTAGTCTCTACTGAGCCAGTAGTAGCCACTGACTGTTTAGTAGTATTTACTGACTGTAGTATTTACTGACTGTAGTAACTACTGACTGTAGTAGTATCTACTGGCCCTACAATAGTATCTACCGACTCTATAGTAGATTCGAAGCTTTAGTGGCTGCAGGAATTACTCTGGTTCTTTCGGTAAAATCACGTTAAATTTATTTCTACGTGACTTTACTGAAAAAAACAAAGAGTAATACCTGCAGCCACGAAAGCTTTGAATCTAGTTTGAACCACCTCTACGTGGAGGGTTTACCGTGCTTGTTTGTTTCACACTTAACTTCTAATTTAGCAATCTTTGGAAGACCTTAATCAACCAGGCTATGCATTAACTGTGTTAACCGACTCTGCATTGCATTGCATTACACTTCCTAATTTTACTAAATTTGTTTTCTACTGTGCTTGTTTATAAGTTCATTCTCTCCTCCGGCCACTATGAGCAGTAATTCCACACAATGCTCCGTGCTTGTTTGTTTAGAAGTCCAGTGTCCAGCTCGTCTGTCCCCTATGGGCAGGAATTCCACACAACTTGCCCTCTGCCCCAACCCCCCTCTCTCTCTCTATTTAAGGCCTCGACACAGAGACGTCTTTCTGTGTGCCTATGTGGGTGTATCTCTCTGTCTCTGTGTGAGTCTCTGTCTGCTTGTGTGTCTGTCTGTGTCTCCGTGTCTATGTTTTGTCTCAAATTTAGCAATCTTTGGAAGAGCGTAATCAACTAGGTTGGGGTGTTGACTATTTAGGAATAGGTTTTACCCTTTTAACTGGCACAAAAACTGACACCTTTATTCAAGGCATCATGTTTGCAATGACCACAACACAAGCAGTCAAAATGCAAACAAAAAAGACAACTCTGATAATAATATGCACTGTCCTTGAATTTGATTGGTCCACACCCGAGACAGCTTTTCTTAGAGCCTAGTCTCCATTGGTGTTGTACCAGAAGACGCCAAAAGGCGTACAACTCAAAAACAGCGCACTATCAGAGTATTGAGGGCTCGGGGTGAGCATTAACATTATGAGACCTCCTTTGCCAGAAACAAGATATAGGAATAGGTTTTACCCTTTTAACTGGCACAAAAACTGACACCTTTATTCAAGGCATCATGTTTGCAATGACCACAACACAAGCAGTCAAAATGCAAACAAAAAAGACAACTCTGATAATAATATGCACTGTCCTTGAATTTGATTGGTCCACACCCGAGACAGCTTTTCTTAGAGCCTAGTCTCCATTGGTGTTGTACCAGAAGACGCCAAAAGGCGTACAACTCAAAAACAGCGCACTATCAGAGTATTGAGGGCTCGGGGTGAGCATTAACATTATGAGACCTCCTTTGCCAGAAACAAGATATAGGAATAGGTTTTACCCTTTTAACTGGCACAAAAACTGACACCTTTATTCAAGGCATCATGTTTGCAATGACCACAACACAAGCAGTCAAAATGCAAACAAAAAAGACAACTCTGATAATAATATGCACTGTCCTTGAATTTGATTGGTCCACACCCGAGACAGCTTTTCTTAGAGCCTAGTCTCCATTGGTGTTGTACCAGAAGACGCCAAAAGGCGTACAACTCAAAAACAGCGCACTATCAGAGTATTGAGGGCTCGGGGTGAGCATTAACATTATGAGACCTCCTTTGCCAGAAACAAGATATAGGAATAGGTTTTACCCTTTTAACTGGCACAAAAACTGACACCTTTATTCAAGGCATCATGTTTGCAATGACCACAACACAAGCAGTCAAAATGCAAACAAAAAAGACAACTCTGATAATAATATGCACTGTCCTTGAATTTGATTGGTCCACACCCGAGACAACTTTTCTTAGAGCCTAGTCTCCATTGGTGTTGGACCAGAAGACGCCAAAAGGCGTACAACTCAAAAACAGCGCACTATCAGAGTATTGAGGGCTCGGGGTGAGCATTAACATTATGAGACCTCCTTTGCCAGAAACAAGATATAGGAATAGGTTTTACCCTTTTAACTGGCACAAAAACTGACACCTTTATTCAAGGCATCATGTTTGCAATGACCACAACACAAGCATATTATTATCAGAGTTGTCTTTTTTGTTTGCATTTTGACTGCTTGTGTTGTGGTCATTGCAAACATGATGCCTTGAATAAAGGTGTCAGTTTTTGTGCCAGTTAAAAGGGTAAAACCTATTCCTATATCTTGTTTCTGGCAAAGGAGGTCTCATAATGTTAATGCTCACCCCGAGCCCTCAATACTCTGATAGTGCGCTGTTTTTGAGTTGTACGCCTTTTGGCGTCTTCTGGTCCAACACCAATGGAGACTAGGCTCTAAGAAAAGCTGTCTCGGGTGTGGACCAATCAAATTCAAGGACAGTGCATATTATTATCAGAGTTGTCTTTTTTGTTTGCATTTTGACTGCTTGTGTTGTGGTCATTGCAAACATGATGCCTTGAATAAAGGTGTCAGTTTTTGTGCCAGTTAAAAGGGTAAAACCTATTCCTATATCTTGTTTCTGGCAAAGGAGGTCTCATAATGTTGACTATTTGTTGGCCGACTCTGTTGTATTGCATTATATTTGCAAGTTTACTGTGTTTTCTAATTTATTTGTAACTGATGATGGTTGCTTGTGTTGCAATCGAAATGTCATTCTATTATTATTTAAATTTCGATTTAAAGCTTTCGTGACTGCAGGGATTCATCTTATTGGTTCTTTCGGTAAAGTCACGTAGAATGGAAATAAAATGATAAAAATAAAACATAATAAAATAAAATTCTCACGACGTTTCGGCAACAACACAAGTAGCCTTCTTCAGGTGAAGAAACAGGTCTGTCCAGAAGACAGCGCTTGAGTGAACACTGCCAAGCATGGACCGCGTATTTTAAGCTGTGTGGGCGGAATTAACATATGAATTAGCATGTTACCCAGCCCCACCTCTGGAGTGGCGGAGGGTGGCGGCTGGGCACACAGAAAAATACCAAAGCAGAACAGCTAAGGTGCGCTGCTCTGTCCTGTGTTGCATTATAACTATGCTATAAACTGGACTACTATACGATACAATATTATACCTTCAAATCTAAACTACATGGTATAATATCATATCCATAGACAAATTCCACCTTGGAATTATACAATGCATTACTTTACACTACCCTATACTTTAGACTATTACACTGTCTTATTCTATGAACCCAACTATATACCACACTGCTGTATATTCGCTATGCAATTACGATACTATATATTGCCTTATGAATTATGTTAAACATTACAATGTTATACTATTTATTATACCACATGCTATAAACCATACCATTAACCGTGGTGTGAGAGGTATTAAGGGGCAGTGCCAGCGAATGGACTGCGGTCTGAAGGTCACCGTAAAATACAAACAATTAAGAACCGAAGTGGTTTATAACATCTTTCCAATGGTTACTAAGCCAGAATCCATCTTCTCGGTTGAAATTGTCTCTGTGTTTGTATATGTGGATGGCCTCATTAACGAATCTCTCATGGTAGCCGGATGGCTTGCAGAGAACCTCCGTCTTGGAGAAGTCAATGTCATGTGAGCCCACTGAATTATAACAGTGATCTGCCACGGCTGAGGAGTTCATCCTACCGTGTTTCAAATCCGCTTTATGTTCACAGATGCGGTCCGAGATATGTCGTTCGGTTTCTCCAATGTAGCTGCTACCACAGAGGCAACTTAGTTTGTAAACGCCCAAGTACTGTATGTCTGGAACCACATCTTTTACAGACGGAACCAGATCACAGATTTTATGTACTGTGTTGAATCGGACCTGGATCTTGTGTTTATTCAGTATTTTGGAGATATTTTTTGTGACCCCCGCAATGTAGGGTAGACTCTAGCAATAGCTACTGACCGTAGTAGTATCTACTGACTGTATAGTAGTATCTACTGACTTTAGCAGTATTTACTGACCATAGTGGTATATACTGACTGTTTTAGTATCTTCTAACTCTATATAGCAGTATCTACCAAATCGATAGCAGTATCTACTATCACTACAGCAGTGCATACCGACTGTGGTGGTACCTGCTATCACCACAGCAATGCATACCAACTATGGTAGTACCTGCTATCACTACAGCAGTGCATACCGACTGTGGTGGTACCTGCTATCACCACAGCAATGCATACCAACTATGGTAGTACCTGCTTTCACTACAGCTGTGCATACCGACTATGGTGGAACCTGCTATCACTGCAGCAGTGCATACTGACTGTGGTGGTACCTGCTATCACTGCAGTGATAGCACAAAGTTCTCGCTTGACAGAGTGGCGTAGTGAGGCCTAGTCCCGTGTAGAGCCCCCGGCCTCGCCTAGATTGCCCAGCCGGCCGAGTCTGAGGGCTGGGCCGCCACCATTCCCCCGCCCGCGCTACAAGATTACTATCTAAGTGCTATAATATTAGTATCTACCGACCCTATAGTAGTAAGTGCACACATTGGGGTGGGGGAGGGGAGAGAAGAGGACATGACACTTTGATGAATTTACCTCGGCGTCGCCAAGGAGAAATCCCCTCCACCCGCCACTGATGACGCGCGTGCGTTGCCAGGGCAGCTGTAGCGGCTGGAGGAAATAATTAATGTTTAATATCACTCAATTGTTAATTAAACTACTTTTAAGTTTACGGATGAGAAAACGGAATAGCGCTGGCTCACCAGGGGGTTTACGGCGTGGTACCCGGCTACTTTTTTTAAATGTAAACCCCATGGTCCACTAGGCCAAATCCTTCGCAAGTTATGTGTACACAGACAGACCTATAAATGACAAATAATGACGTTTATAGGTACGATTTAATGATACACTTCCAGGCCGCACTAAGCCTGTAGCTGTCAGAGCTCTTAAAGTTATTTGGACAGGTAGTCCCCGACTTGCGATGGAGATGCGTTACGACGACCCCATCGTAAGTCGAAAATATCGTAAGTTGAAAATGGCCTAGCCTACCCAGGAGTCTTAAAGAATGGTGATAATTTAGCAAAACAGAGCAATTTACAGTACCATACTGTATAACTATATACTGTATGTATTTATTAATTACAATACTGTATTGCACAGTCACATTTAAAGTAAAAAACAAGGTAAATTCTTAGCCTACCTATATGAACTGCAATTTCATAGAAAGTTACAATCCTATCTGCTATAAAAAACTTTTAACATGCATTGAACGTATGTATTGTATCGTAGTAACCCTAAAATGAAATCGCTAAAGCTATGTATCATACATGCATTGAACGTATCGTAACGTATCACATTTTACTGTACTCACCAACATTCTGTCCGTTGTCTGCATACTTGAACGATGTTATGTTGTTGATGGCTACATTAACTTAGTTGTCGGAAGAGGAGGATGGCGATGATAAAGCACAGTATCGTACCTCGTACGCTGCTGCGTTTGCCTGCCGCTCGAAATAAAAAAATATTTTACAATTTTGTCATATCGCAATCGCCATCGTAAGATCGAAATATCGTAAGTCGGACCATCGTAAGTCGGGGACTGCCTGTATTTCTCTCAATTTCAATGGATTCTCTCATTAGTCTTGGCCAGTAATAATTCGTTTTACACAACACTTCAACGTTATCTAAATCAATTGAGTGGCCTTGTTGGCAAGCATGTTCTGCCACTGCCGACAGTTAAAAATAATTTAATATTTATTTGCTGTTCTTTTAGTCTTACGCTGATGTTACGTCCCGTCTGTCCAATATAACATCTGCCACATAAGCAATTAATCTGATATACACCTTCTGTTGATAATTTAGGTAATTTGTCTTTAGTACAAGATACTAAATCTTGACTTAAAGCTTTCGTGACTGCAGGTAAAGTCACGTAGATAGAAAAATAATTAAAAAATCATGACGTTTCGATCACAACACGAGCAATCGTCTTCAGGTGAAAAAATACAGTAAGAAAACTGCTGAGGCAGGAGAAATATAGCAAGAGAGGTGCCGCAGCAAGCGCTTATACAGGCTTAATATGGGTGCAAACCCAAGGGTAAGTGGGTGGGGCTAGAGATGGAATTTGCATGTAAATGTAAGGTCGGAGAGCCTGATATCCTTCACGACTACGGTGCTCAAGAGGCGGCCATTGTATTGCTAGAGATTAGCATGTCAATCAGTTAATGTAACCCCATGGCTACGGTGCTGAAGAGGCAGCCATTGTATTGCTAGAGATTAGCATGTCAATCTTTAATTTGCATGTAAATGTAAGGTCGGAGAGCCTGATATCCCTCACGACTATGGTGCTGAAGAGGCGGCCATTGTATTGCTAGAGATTAGAGATTCGCATGTCAATGAGAAGATTGGCTTGTCAGTGTCAGAGAACCGGGCACAACGCCACCTCGTGGGCAACAAAACCTGCAGTGTTGGCCGCTGCGCTGGGAGAGACCAGCATGTCAACGCAAGAGAACCACCGCAACGGTGGCCATGCCAGTGAGACATTCAGCCTATTAAACAACGAGAGCCACCGCCACATCGAGGAAAAGGGAGCAACGGCTATGTTAGTGAGACATTTAGCCTGTTAATGTAAAGACATTTAACAAGGTAATGTAACTCAAGAGAATCGGAAATAACTGCTAACATCGGCAGGTAGGATGGAAGCATCACAGCCAGTCATGACTTTACCTGTATAATAATGTCTATCCATTGATTGCTCAGTTTGTACCCATCTTCTCGGTTGAAATTGTGTGTTTATATATCTGGATGGCTTCATGAACAAATCTTTGTTTATAGCCAGTGGGTTTGCAGAGTACCTTCGTCTTGGAGAAATCAATTTAATGTGTGCCTACAGCATTAAAACAATGATCAGCCACGGCCGAGGTATTGGTCCTACCGTGTTTCAGATCCGCCTTGTGTTCACGAACACAGTCTAAGACATTCTTGATTTGAAGCTTTCGTGACTGCAGGAATCCATACTCTTTGGTTCTTTCGGTAAAGTTACGTAGTTAGAAATAAAATTAAGCAAATTACGACGTTTCGACCGCAACACATGCAAAACGTCGTGATTTGTTTTATTTTATTTCTAACTTCGTGAATTTATGTATACAACACTACTCACTATATTGTATGTCGGGGTAAAAATATTTTTTATGGGGGGGGTCGACAATTTTTGCAAACCTTTTAGATCAACGATTTACCCCCCACTTTTTATAACTTTTTGGACTTCTGCAAGCCTCTTATAATTTTGTTGATGGACAAATGGACAGACAAATGGCACACCGGGCTTTCACTAAAGCTTAGTATTCGTGTATGTATTTGTTATGTTTTTAAGATAATTTTTGAAATATATTTTTACCCCGGGCAACGCCAGGTACTTCCCGGTGGTGTAGGTTAATCGGCACAATAGTTGCAACATTGTAACAAATTGTGAAAGTTTAGGTGGGTAAGTGGTCGTAAGTTTTTGTTATTGCAGGTAAGTTTTGTGTCCGTAAGATGTCTTGTCAGTGACTATGAAGTCGATCATTACATTTGTTAACTTAGTGAAATTTGCATAAATAAACATGCAAATATACAAAAATAAGTGTCCCACTGTTAAAAAGGTTATTGTATTTACTGTACCATACTACAACAATTTCGAAGACTCAGCATGTTGTGACGATGTACATAGTAGTACTACTACGCTCTTGTTTCCACAACTTGTGTGTGACGATCGCCGGATTGTTGCAGCCTTAATACCGGTGCTCCGGCGATTGCCGAATTTCACAACGCACTTTTTGCTAGATTGCACCATGTATTGTTTTTATTGCTGTAGTTATTAGTCATGAAAAGTGTATTTACATGCAGTATATTGTATATACGTGCAGTATATTCATTATTTAAGTTGTATGTAGTGTATAATATACTGTATAAATATTTAACACTGAAATCATGCATAGCTACTTTTTTGTCATGCACACGGTGCCGATTGCCGGACTGGTTACAGCCATTGGAGTGGTTTTGCCGGTCTCGCCGGATTGGCCCGGGACCGCAGGATAATGTTGGAAGCCGGATAATTGTGCTGGGGATAATCGATGATCAGCTGTAGTTGGTAAAAGGGTTGTGGGTTTTTCACTAGCGCCCTGTAATGGCTTTAACTTTCTTTGCATCGTAAAACACAAGACTTTGCCGTTTGTGGTTTCCAGGTGAGCATGATGAAGTGCTTGCTGAAGCTGAAGTGCACTTTGCAGCTCTTCTACCGGGACTACCGCAAGGACTGGAGGGTCGTGCATCCCACTGTGGGGCAGCTTTGTGTTGCCCAATTCAGCGCAGACCAGCAGTGGTACCGTGCCCAGGTCATCGGTATGTGCGGAACCGGTCGTCGCTAATGCGATGGATTGGCTTGGTACATGGGGTTACTATTAAGCGTGTTAGGGTATAAGCTATAAAACGTATAAAGCTGAGCTATATAGCTCTTTTTCAGAAGCAACCTGGCTATCATAAATTATATCTCATCGTGTGGAAATGTAGAGCAGCCAAATACTGTTAAATGCATGATGTTAATTCTAAATGTGGAGGGGAAAACTTGAGGATGCGGAGAAAAATCCACCCAACCACGGGGAGAACATGCCAACTCCAAATATACAGCAGGCGTTATGGTCGGGATCGAACCCACGACTTCCTGTATACAAGGCGAGGAAGTTAACATCTTGCTACCTTGTATCCTAATATCTTTCATCTAAACTTTGATGTTGCTGTGTTCCGTAAGCTACTATATAATATTTTAAATGTTTTTGCCAATCCGTTAGTGTATCAGAGCCTTGTTGCGCCATGTTAGGCCAAGGGGTTTGTTCGTCCATACTTCACCATTCTAGGGAATGGTGCAGTGGGTCCAGACTGGATACATCACTCGCCACTCACAGACGTGGCCAAGGCACGGGTCGCAGTTCTGCTGGGTTTACTACCCGGAGATCCGTGCATTGACCTCTCCTCCCCAATATGCTTCTCATGCAAATATGCTGACAAGCGTGCGATATTAGCGTGTTTTAAATAATATTTTGAAGACAATAACTCAACTGCAAAATAAATCGGGTCTCTTAAATTCCTGTAAGAAAAACTGGCTTAGCGATTCTGTCGGGAGAGCGCTCCAAGTGCCAATGTGAGCGGCTGTTTGGCCCATCGGTGCTCTGGGGTTGATAAATTGTTTCCGTGTGTTTGTGGAAATTCAACAGCCTCTCCCCACTTTGAGAATTTTAATATCGCCACCATCACAGGTACACTGATGGATGTTGGGTGGCAGGGTGGTGCAGCGCTATCACTCACTCGTGCCTCACAGCTAGGAGGGACCTGGGTTCCGTTCCCGACTAGGGTGCCTCTCGATGTGAAATTTGTATGTTTTCCCCCTTGTTATGGACGGGGCTTTCCTCAGATTCCCTCGTTTCTTTCCATAGCTGAAAAAAACACGCACGGTGAATCGTATAGGCAAAACATTTCACAATCAAAAAAATACCTGCGAACATTGATCAGTTGGGATTATTTATACTGCAAGATCTTGGCTAGTACCAACCTGGAAAATATCTTGATACTCGCTGAGGCATTCCTGGGTGAACAAGCTGTGGTAGTAATCCATATGTTATAATGGATGTGTTTTTGTGGAAATCCATTTGGCGACAGAGACTGTAGGCTGAGCACAGTTTGTACTCGGCACGTCGAGGTTCCGAGTTCAGTAACTGTAGCAGATTACCGGACACGCCCTCAACTATTTCTTTAAAATAACATTAAAGAAAACCCTCTTTGCGTTCGAGAGAATGCGGTAATTTAGAACGTGCGTAAAGCTTCTTTATTAACTAAATGATCTAAGTACATTTTCTGGAGATGGTTGTAACACCAGGGCCTGAACTGGTCCCAAACCCACACTTTAAAAGCGAGCCCTGACCAGCGTGGTAGGCTATTGGTCAAACAACCCCAGTGATTGACAAAGAATTGGGGAGGCTTTCATCCAGCAGTGGAAATATAAAAGGGGGCTGTATATTAACTGTCAAAAATTGTATTTATCTAATTATTTAACACAAAAAGTAGTCTAACATAGTTATTTATTTTCTTATTCTTTACTTGATGAGATCTCACATTGTGCGTCGTACTGCCAGAGCAGTGGTTCCTTAACCTTTACTGCAGCCTGCACCCCTTTGGTTCTCAATCGTAAAATAATATATAATGTTAATAAACACATAGAGTTTGATGAAACAGTAGTTATACTTGTGTGGCCATGCTTAATTTGTGTTTTCGATGATTTACCTTCTCAAAAAATCTGGCCATGTCTCGCATCCTCAGAAAGGGCATCTCGCATCCCCAGGTTAAAAACCACTGACGTAGATAGACATGGCTGGCTCGTGACTGCAAAGTTGTTTGTGATCGCCTTTGTGGTGCTGCTGTGCGTACCCCTTCCCCCGTAGGTTTACAAGACAAGGGAGACGTGGAGGTGAGATACGTTGACTACGGGAACACGGAGCGCACCTCGGTGTCCTGCATACGCAAACTGGGCAACTCATTTCTACAACTGCCAGAGCTGGTAATTAAATAACTTGCATTTACCCAAGATATAACTCACTACACATGGCTCATGGTACAGAGGACTGTACCAAAAATCCGATGATAATAGCTGAATGAAATTACCGGCGAAACATCACGGTAGTCAAATTATAAATGTGGATTTACTCTCCAACACACCGGTGTGAACTTGTAAATATTTGGCACGTTTTGTTTACGTCACAAACCTTACTAATAGGCTGTCGGGTGGTGGCGGGTTAACCTCTTATGAATGACATTGGTCGCGAAAGCCTACTCGTTAAATTGACTCCACTGTTTATTTGGAGAAATATCACATACGGCGGTATTCCGAGAGTGTTTAGGTTTTCAACAATCGATGCCCGTGAGGCAAGAATTAACATTTAAAGGGTCAGGATCTCTGCATGGCTCTCCTGCAGTGTCTCGAGCAGCATTGAAGAATGCGCTCACCCTTGTATTGCGTAACTTTCCTGAAACATACCGCACATTTTTCGATTTAAAGCTTTTGTGACTGCAGGGATTCATCTTCTTGGTTCTTTCGGTAAAGTCATGTAGAAGGGAAATAATAAAATAATAAAAATTAAACTGAGTTTAACACGTAGGCTTTCGCGACCAATATTATTCATAATAAAGCTTTTTGGGTTAGATCGCGTTTATTTATAAATGTGTCGTAACCCTCCACCACCCGACACGGCCAATCAGCAAAAAAAGTGTCACGTTGACAAAAAGACAAATAGTTCGCTACTTTAGCCCACCGGTGTGTTGAAGAGTGAATCCACATTTACAGTTTGAGTACGACGTTTCGCTGGTAAATACATCCAGCATCATCGGGCAATTTGCCAGAATGGTAAAGCCCTCGCTTGCTCCCGGTTTTATATAGAGCAGCAGGGTGACGTCATCACTTAACTCATATCAGGTGCAGTGATTAGAGGCGGAGGGGGGGGGGTATTGTAATTTTATAATCGATTAGTAATCAGTCATTGGTTATGATTAGTAATGAGTTGTAGATTAGTAATTCTTTAAATCAAAATGTAATGTGTATTATATATTCTTAGTTTTTTCGGTAAAGTCACGTTGAAGAGAAACAACAAAATAACAAAATATATATAAAACAATAAAAAATTCTCACGACGTTTCGACCATAACTCAAACGGTCATCATCAGGTGTGTCGGTTTGCATAAATTTATTTTTAAACGGCACATTTATTTATTTATAAAAAAACGTTGGCGTCACGCGCAGCGATTGGCAGTTTGCCCAGGACTAGTCCATCTATTTTTTGAAAAGAGGAGGAGGGAGACGAAATTTTTTATAATGTATGCTGTCTGAAAGCCACTGTAAGCGTGAACAATCAATGAAGAACTGAAATGATTTATCAAATCTTTCCAATGATTGCTAAGATAGAATCCATCTTCTCGGTTGAAATTGTCTCTGTGCTTGTATATGTGGATAGCCTCATGAACGAATCTCTCATGGAAGCCAGATGGCTTACAAAGAACCTCCGTCTTGGAAAAGTCAATGGCATGTGAGCCTACTGAATTAGAACAATGATCTGCTACGGCCGAGGTGTTGGTCCTACCGTGTTTAAGGTCTGCTTTATGTTCACGAATGCGGTGACTTTACAATCTGATCGCTTTCAGTGTCAGATGGTGAGAGTCTAGTGAGAGAGATTAAACACGTTAAAGATGCACTACGACAGAATGGCTACAATAATGCTCAAATTAACAGAGCACTGAATGCCAAATCACGATCGCAAAGCAATAGTGCTGAAAGCGACCAGATTGTTAAAACAATAAAAATTCCATATATCTCAGGAGTAACTGACAAATTAGCCCGTGTTTTGCAAAAGCAAAACATTACTGTAAGATTTGGTACAGTACACAAAATTCAAAAACTAGTATCTTGCACTAAAGACGCATTACCTAAATTATCAACAGAAGGTGTATATCGGATTAATTGTTTATGTGGCAGCTGCTACATTGGACAGACGGGACGTAACATCAGCGTAAGACTAAAAGAACATCAGAGAAATATTAAATTATCTCAAACACAACTGTCGGCAGTGGCAGAACATGCTTGTCAACAAGGACACTCAATTGATTTTGACAATGTTGCAGTGGTGTGTAAAACTAATTATTACTGGCAAAGACTAATTAGAGAATCCATTGAAATTGAGAGGAACAAGAATAACTTTAATCGCTCTGACAGCTACAGGCTTAGTGCGGCCTGGAAGCGTATTATTAAATAATACACATTACATTCGGATTTAAAGAATTACTAATCTACAACTCATTACTAATCATAACCAATGACTGATTACTAATCGATTATATAATTACAATACCCCCCCTCTGCCTCTAATCACTGCACCTGATATGAGTTAAGTGATGACGTCACCCTGCTGCTCTATATAAAACCGGGAGCAAGCGAGGGCTTTACCATTCTGGCAAATTGCCCGATGATGCTGGATGTATTTACCAGCGAAACGTCGTACTCAAACTGTAAATGTGGATTCACTCTTCAACACACCGGTGGGCTAAAGTAGTGAACTATTTGTCTTTTTGTCAACATGACACTTTTTTTGCTGATTGGCCGTGTCGGGTGGTGGAGGGTTACGACACATTTATAAATAAACGCGATCTAACCCAAAAACCTTTATTATGAAAATTAAACTGAATTGAATGAAATTCTCATGACGTTTCGGCCACAACACAAGTAGCCTTCCTCAGGTGAAGAAACAGGTCTGTCCAGAAGACAGCGCTCCAATGGAGCACTGTCTTTCCGACAGCTCTGTTTCTTATCACATGGAGCGCTCCAATGGAGCGCTGTCTTTCCGACAGTTCTGTTTCTTCACCTGAGGAAGGCTACTTGTGTTGTGGCCGAAACGTCGTGTGAATTTTATTTTATTATGTTTTATTTTTAATATTTTATTATTTCCCTTCTACGTGACTTCACCGAAAGAACCAAGAAGATGAATACCGCACATTGTCTAGGGTGACCAAGTGGCTAAAGAAAATGAGGGCCCCAGTATGACACGGCTCTTTTAAGATTGTGATCCTAAAGGTCAAGGGTGCCACGGTGGTTAGAAGATCTTCTTTGGTTCTTTCGGTAAAGTCATATAGAATGAGAATAAAATAATAAAATAAAATAACACAATTAAATTCTCACGACGTTTCGGCCACAACACAAGTGGCCTTCTTCAGGTGAAAGGAACAAACCTGTCGGGACGACAGAGCTTCAATGTTTGTTCCTTTCACCTGAAGAAGGCCACTTGTGTTGTGGCCGAAACGTCGTGATAATTTTATTGTGTTATTTTATTCTATTATTTTATTCTCATTCTACGTGACTTTACCGAAAGAACCAAAGAAAATTAATCCTTGCAGTCACGAAAGCTTTAAATCAGAATGGTTAGAAGATGTTAATTACCTGGCCCGGTATGCAAGAGGTTGTGAGTTCAATCCCGACCCTGACGACGCCTGTTGTATATATTTGGAGTTTGCATGTCTCTCTCTCCGTGGTTGCATGGATTTTTCTCCGAGTCCCTTCGGTTTTTCCCCCCACATTTAGAATCAACGACACACGTTTAGAGCATTTGAGCTGCTATACATTTCCATGTGATAAGTCAGCCACTTCGTTGAGCTATCATTTGTGATAGCCAGGTCCCTTCTGAATAAGAGCTATATAGCACAGTGGGCCTTAACTGGTAAAATTATAGTTTCAATATATATTTTTTTCAATTCTAGGTATTCTAAATGTGAGAAGAGAGGTCATTTTGCCAATACTCAACTATCTGCATTGCCTCTGCCAGCTACCCCCACCCCCGTCATTGATGCGGTGTCTGTTGTGACAATCGGCTGCGTGTGTGAATGTGTGGCGATGCCCCACGTGGCGATGTGCTATCCAGGCGGTGCCGTGCTCTCTGGCAGACATCCGTGCAGACGGAGAGTGCTGGACTGTGGCGGCCGTGGAACGCTTCCACCAGATTGTGGACAACAAGCAACTGTGGGCCTTGGTTACCGGTCTGTAATGCATGGCAACGTATTGCTTGGCTCTACTTGAACATGACATGCAGTGTGCTCACCACTTCAACCTGACATATGCAGTACGCTCACCACTTGAACGTGACATGCAGTACGTTCACCACTTGAACGTGACATGCAGTGTGGTCACTACTTGAACGTGACACGCAGTATTCTCACCACTTGAACGTAACATGCACTGTGCTCACCACTTGAACATAACATGCAGTGCGCTCATCACTTGAACATTACACACAGTACGCTCACCACTTGAACGTGACATACAGTCCGCTCACCACTTGAACGTGACATGCAGTGCACTCACCACTTGAACGTGACATGCAGTGCACTCACCACTTGAACGTGACACGCAGTGCGCTCACCACTTGAACGTGACATGCAGTGCACGCACCACTTGAACGTGACATGCAGTACGCTCACCACCTGAACGTGACATGCAGTGCGCTCACCACTTGAAAGTGTGACACACAGTGTGCTCACCACTTTAAAGTGACACGCAGTGCACTCACCACTTCAACGTGACACGCAGTGCGCTCACCTCTTCAACGTGACATGTGCTACGCTCACCACTTGAACGTGACATGCACTCCGCTCACCACTTGAATGTGACATGCAGTGCGCTCACCACTTGAAAATAAGACCCAGTACGCTCACCACGAGAACGTGACATGCATTGAGCTCATCACTTGAACGTGACACGCAGTGAGCTCACCACTTGAACGTGACATGCAGTATGTTCTCCACTTCAACCTGACATGCATTGCGCTCACCACTTGAACGTGACATGTAGTGCACTCACCACTTGAACATAACACGCAGTCCGCTCACCACTTGAACGTGATATGCATTGCGCTCACCACTTGAACATGACACACAGTGTGCTCACCACTTGAACGTGACATGCAGTGCGCTCACCTCTTGAACGTGACATGCAGTGCGTTCACCGCTTGAACCTGACATGCAGTATGCTCACCACCTGAACGTGACATGCAGTACGCTCACCACTTGAATGTGACATGCAGTGCACTCACCACTTGAACGTGACATGCGGTACACTCACCACTTGAACGTGACATGCAGTGCACTCACCACTTGAACCTGACACACAGTGTGCTCACCACTTTAAAGTGACACGCAGTGTGCTCACCTCTTCAACGTGACATGCAGTGCGCTCACCACTTTAACGTGACATGTGCTACGCTCACCACTTGAACGTGTGACACACAGTGTGCTCACCACTTTAAAGTGACACGCAGTGCACTCACCACTTCAACGTGACACGCAGTGCACTCACCACTTCAACGTGACACGCAGTGCGCTCACCACTTGAACGTGACATGCAGTGAGCTCACCACTTGAACGCGACATGCGGTGCGCTCACCACTTGAACGTGACACGCAGTATGTTCTCCACTTCAACCTGACATGCATTGCGCTCACCACTTCAACGTGACATGCATTGCGCTCACCACTTAAACATGACACACAGTGAGCTCACCACTTGAACGTGACATGCAGTGTGCTCACCACTTGAACGTGACACGCAGTGTGCTCACCATTTGAACGTGACACGCAGTGTGCTCACCATTTGAACGTGACATGTAGTGTGCTCACCACTTGAACGCGACATGCAGTGCGCTCACCACTTGAACGTGACATGCAGTGTGCTCACCACTTGAACGTGACACGCAGTGTGCTCACCACTTGAACGTGACATGCAGTGTGCTCACCACTTGAACCTGACATGCAGTACGCTCACCACTTGAACGTGACATGTAGTGCACTCACCACTTGAACGTGACAAGTTGTGAGCTCACCACTTGAACGTGACATGCATTGCGCTCACCACTTGAACGTGACATGCAGTGAGATTTTGATTTAAAGCTTTCGTGACTGCAGGGATTCATATTCTTTGGTTCTTTGGTAAAGTCACGTAGAATGATAATAAAATAATAAATTGATAAAATAAAATAACACAATAATATTCTCACGACGTTTCGGCCACAACACAAGCGGCCTTCATCAGGTGAAGGGGGCGAGACTGTCTGGTAGGACAGCGCGGGAGTCAAAGAGCCACGTTCAGATACGGCCTTTAAGCTGTGTAAGAGGAACAAAGCACCTTGACAAAGGAATTAGCATATAATTTAGCATTGAAATGGCTGAATGATTAGCTTGTGACTGGTCACAGAAATAGCTATGTTAAAAGTTAAAGCATACACACCCGCAGAGGCACCCATTGTTAAAGGGATTAGCATAGAATTTAGCATTGAAATAGCTAAGTTAAGGCATACACATCTTGACAATGGAATTAGCATAGAATTTAGCATTGAGATAGCTGAGTGATTAGCTTGTACCTGCTGCAGAAATAGAGCTTGTACCTGCTGCAGAAATAGCTACGTTAAAGTCAGAGCATACACATTCACCGAGGCCCTTAGTACAAATCAAACAGGAGAATTTAGCATTGAAATAACTAGGCGAATCCAGCATTGAAACAACTGAGTGATTAGCTAGTGACTGGTCACAGAAATGACTACACATCTGAGCTATTCACAGTACTATATAGTGAACCAATAAAAACTAAAATATAAATTACCTTCATGTTATCAATAAACTCTATATTCTCCAATCAGCTAAGCTACCAACAATAAGTCGTTATATATCACAATGCTATATGGCGAAAAAATGGGTGGATTCTTACCCTCAAATTTCAGCACCACGGATAGCTACGGGCCCCGTTCAGACGGACGAGTTCGTCCATGGTCGGAACAGAGGAGGGGGAGAGAGACAGCTGCGAGGCCCTAGTATGCTCCATATTGTAAAACTATACCATTAACCGTGGTGTGAGAGGTATTAAGAGGCAATGCTGGCGAAAGAGCTGCGGTCTGAAGGTCATCGTAAAAATACAATTAATTAAGAACAGAAATGATTTAAAACATCTTTCCAGTGGTTACTAAGCCTGAATCCATCTTCTCGGTTGAAATTGTCTCTGTGCTTGTATATGTGAATGGCCTCATGAACGAATCTCTCATGGTAGCCGGTTGGTTTGCAAAGAACCTCCGTCTTGGAGAAGTCAATGTCATGTGAGCCCACTGAATTATAACAGTGATCTGCCACGGCAGAGGAGTTCGTCCTACCGTGTTTCAAGTCTGCTTTGTGTTCGCGGATGCGGTCCGAGATATGTCTTTTGGTTTCTCCAATGTAGCTACTACCACAGAGGCACTTTAGTTTGTAAACGCCCGGGTACTGTATGTCTGGAACAGCATCTTTTACAGATGGAACTAAATCACGGATTTTATGTACTGTGTTGAATCGGACCTGGATCTTGTGTTTGTTCAGGATTTTGGAGATCTTTTTAGTGACCCCTGCAATGTAGGGTAAGGTGATGGTTTTGAGTGGCTCCACAAGAGGATCCTTCTTCATGACTGGAGTGATGGCTTTGCGGATTGTGTAGTCGGAGTAGCCATTAGCCCTGAGAGCCTGGTGTACGTGCTTGAGTTCACTGGTAATGTGTTCCTGGTCGGAAATGCATTGGGCTCTATGGTATAGAGTCTTGATGAAGGGGTTCTTCTGGGATGGATGGTGGTGGGAATCCGGTTTCAAGTAAGAATCTTTATGGGTAGCTTTCCTGTAGACAGAGTGGCTCATTGAACCATCATGTCTTCTTTTAATTAAGACATCCAAAAAGGGTAGTTTGCCATCTTTTTCGACCTCCATGGTAAATCTGATGGCTGGGTGTATGGAATTGATGTGGTCGCGGAATTGGTCTAGAGCAGGCTGGCCATGTGGCCAGATGACAAAGGTGTCATCAACGTACCTCTTCCATAAGGTCGGGCGTAGAGTGGCAGTCTGGATGGCGTCAGTTTCAAATTTTTCCATGAATAAGTTGGCTACAACCGGAGATAGGGGGGAGCCCATTGGGGTGCCCTCAGTTTGTTTGTAGAAAGTTCCATTCCAGGTGAAGTAAGTGTTGGTTAAGCAATGTCTCACCAGGGGGGGTACATCAGTATGCAGTCCTTGATGAACCAGGTCTTCAATGATAGCGATGGTGTCAGGTACCGGGACTTTGGTGAACAAGGACACCACATCAAAACTGACAAGCAGGTCGTTTGGGGACAGGGAAATGCCTTTGATTGTCGATACCAGGTGAGTAGAATTTAGTACCGCAGAGGTGGTTTTTCCAGTGAAAGGTCGCAGTATATCAGCAAGAAAACGTGCCAGTTTGTAGGTGGGGGAGCTGATAGTAGAGACGATGGGACGAAGGGGTGTATCTTCTTTGTGTATCTTTGGAAGGCCATATAATCTTGGTGGTCTGGCAGCAGAGGGCTTCAACGAGAACTGTTTGATCTCATCAATTAATGCTGTTGAATCAGAGATTATTTTGTTCGTTTTGGTGACCAGGCTGTTGGTGGGATCTCTTTTTATTTTTGTGTAGCTGCCATCGTTGAGTAGTTCTTGAATTTTGTTGTTATATTCTGTTTTGTCCATGATGACAGTGGCATTGCCTTTGTCGGCTGAGAGGACGACAATATCATCCCTATTTTTTAATTGAGATAATTCAAAACGTTCGTCTTTGCTGATGTTCCTGGGTGGCAACTTAGCGTTTTTGAGGGTTGCAGCGATTTCAGATCTTGCTACGTCTGCAGAGATGTGACTCAAGCCCTTGAGTGCAACGTCGACATGGGCAATGATATCATTAACCGGTAAGTGTCTCGGTGTGACAGCAAAGTTTAGACCTTTAGCTAAAACGGATTTCAGACCATCAGAAATGGAACTGTTACTGCGATTAATTACGATGCCGCGACTCTAAGGTAATACCAACCGCATTTACACTAACCTCTGCTGTTGCAACTTCTCTCAATGCAAAACGAATTCTAGCTAGAACTAGCTTCGCTCTTATCTCGGAAAAAATCAGACTTACACGCACCGAACTCGATGAGTTAGACAAGACACTCTACAAATCACACTTAAAATTGACAGCAACAATGTCTACATCGGATTGTGAACATGTAGACAATATGACTACCTCTTCGGCTGCCACTATGTCGAACAAATGTAGGGACAATTTGATTTCCAAATTCAATCACCTCTCCAGCAAAAAATCGGATCCACACACCGAAAAGATAGACGTCAACAAAGTCGTAATTAATCGCAGTAACAGTTCCATTTCTGATGGTCTGAAATCCGTTTTAGCTAAAGGTCTAAACTTTGCTGTCACACCGAGACACTTACCGGTTAATGATATCATTGCCCATGTCGACGTTGCACTCAAGGGCTTGAGTCACATCTCTGCAGACGTAGCAAGATCTGAAATCGCTGCAACCCTCAAAAACGCTAAGTTGCCACCCAGCAACATCAGCAAAGACGAACGTTTTGCATTATCTCAATTAAAAAATAGGGATGATATTGTCGTCCTCTCAGCCGACAAAGGCAATGCCACTGTCATCATGGACAAAACAGAATATAACAACAAAATTCAAGAACTACTCAACGATGGCAGCTACACAAAAATAAAAAGAGATCCCACCAACAGCCTGGTCACCAAAACGAACAAAATAATCTCTGATTCAACAGCATTAATTGATGAGATCAAACAGTTCTCGTTGAAGCCCTCTGCTGCCAGACCACCAAGATTATATGGCCTTCCAAAGATACACAAAGAAGATACACCCCTTCGTCCCATCGTCTCTACTATCAGCTCCCCCACCTACAAACTGGCACGTTTTCTTGCTGATATACTGCGACCTTTCACTGGAAAAACCACCTCTGCGGTACTAAATTCTACTCACCTGGTATCGACAATCAAAGGCATTTCCCTGTCCCCAAACGACCTGCTTGTCAGTTTTGATGTGGTGTCCTTGTTCACCAAAGTCCCGGTACCTGACACCATCGCTATCATTGAAGACCTGGTTCATCAAGGACTGCATAGTGATGTACCCCCCCTGGTGAGACATTGCTTAACCAACACTTACTTCACCTGGAATGGAACTTTCTACAAACAAACTGAGGGCACCCCAATGGGCTCCCCCCTATCTCCGGTTGTAGCCAACTTATTCATGGAAAAATTTGAAACTGACGCCATCCAGACTGCCACTCTACGCCCGACCTTATGGAAGAGGTACGTTGATGACACCTTTGTCATCTGGCCACATGGCCAGCCTGCTCTAGACCAATTCCGCGACCACATCAATTCCATACACCCAGCCATCAGATTTACCATGGAGGTCGAAAAAGATGGCAAACTACCCTTTTTGGATGTCTTAATTAAAAGAAGACATGATGGTTCAATGAGCCACTCTGTCTACAGGAAAGCTACCCATAAAGATTCTTACTTGAAACCGGATTCCCACCACCATCCATCCCAGAAGAACTCCCTCATCAATACTCTATACCATAGAGCCCAATGCATTTCCGACCAGGAACACATTACCAGTGAACTCAAGCACGTACACCAGGCTCTCAGGGCTAATGGCTACTCCGACTACACAATCCGCAAAGCCATCACTCCAGTCATGAAGAAGGATCCTCTTGTGGAGCCACTCAAAACCATCACCTTACCCTACATTGCAGGGGTCACTAAAAAGATCTCCAAAATCCTGAACAAACACAAGATCCAGGTCCGATTCAACACAGTACATAAAATCCGTGATTTAGTTCCATCTGTAAAAGATGCTGTTCCAGACATACAGTACCCGGGCGTTTACAAACTAAAGTGCCTCTGTGGTAGTAGCTACATTGGAGAAACCAAAAGACATATCTCGGACCGCATCCGCGAACACAAAGCAGACTTGAAACACGGTAGGACGAACTCCTCTGCCGTGGCAGATCACTGTTATAATTCAGTGGGCTCACATGACATTGACTTCTCCAAGACGGAGGTTCTTTGCAAACCAACCGGCTACCATGAGAGATTCGTTCATGAGGCCATTCACATATACAAGCACAGAGACAATTTCAACCGAGAAGATGGATTCAGGCTTAGTAACCACTGGAAAGATGTTTTAAATCATTTCTGTTCTTAATTAATTGTATTTTTACGATGACCTTCAGACCGCAGCTCTTTCGCCAGCATTGCCTCTTAATACCTCTCACACCACGGTTAATGGTATAGTTTTACAATATGGAGCATACTAGGGCCTCGCAGCTGTCTCTCTCCCCCTCCTCTGTTCCGACCATGGACGAACTCGTCCGTCTGAACGGGGCCCGTAGCTATCCGTGGTGCTGAAATTTGAGGGTAAGAATCCACCCATTTTTTCGCCATATAGCATTGTGATATATAACGACTTATTGTTGGTAGCTTAGCTGATTGGAGAATATAGAGTTTATTGATAACATGAAGGTAATTTATATTTTAGTTTTTATTGGTTCACTATATAGTACTGTGAATAGCTCAGATGTGTAGTCATTTCTGTGACCAGTCACTAGCTAATCACTCAGTTGTTTCAATGCTGGATTCGCCTAGTTATTTCAATGCTAAATTCTCCTGTTTGATTTGTACTAAGGGCCTCGGTGAATGTGTATGCTCTGACTTTAACGTAGCTATTTCTGCAGCAGGTACAAGCTCTATTTCTGCAGCAGGTACAAGCTAATCACTCAGCTATCTCAATGCTAAATTCTATGCTAATTCCATTGTCAAGATGTGTATGCCTTAACTTAGCTATTTCAATGCTAAATTCTATGCTAATCCCTTTAACAATGGGTGCCTCTGCGGGTGTGTATGCTTTAACTTTTAACATAGCTATTTCTGTGACCAGTCACAAGCTAATCATTCAGCCATTTCAATGCTAAATTATATGCTAATTCCTTTGTCAAGGCGCTTTGTTCCTCTCACACAGCTTAAAGGCCGTATCTGAACGTGGCTCTTTGACTCCAGCGCTGTCCTACCAGACAGTCTCGCCCCCTTCACCTGATGAAGGCCGCTTGTGTTGTGGCCGAAACGTCGTGAGAATATTATTGTGTTATTTTATTTTATCAATTTATTATTTTATTATCATTCTACGTGACTTTACCGAAAGAACCAAAGAAGATGAATCATTGCAGTCACGAAAGCTTTAAATCTGGATTCATATTCTTGGTTCTTTCGGTAAAGTCACGTAGAAGGGATGCAATAAAATAATACAAATATTAAACAATAACATTCTCACGATGTTTCGACTGCAACACAAGCAATCATCATCAGGTGTGAAAACCACAGCCAGAAAATTTGAAAAAATTCGCGATTTTTTAATGTTAGCACCACGGAGAGCGATTTGAAAGTTTATTCAGATGGACCAGTCCATCTAAATCCGTGATCTGGTTCCGTCTGTAAAAGATGTGATTCCGGACATACAGTACCCTGGCGTCTACAAACTAAGTTGCCTCTGTGGTAGTAATTACATCAAACGACATGTCTCAGACCGCATTCGGGAACACAAAGCAGACCTTAAACACGGTAGGACCAATACCTCGGCCGTGGCAGATCACTGTTATAATTCAGTAGGTTCACATGACATTGACTTCTCCAAGATAGAGGTTATTTGCAAGCCATCTGGTTACCATGAGAGATTCGTTCATGAGGCTATCCACATATACAAACACAGAGACAATTTCAACCGAGAAGATGGATTCTGGCTTAGCAATCATTGGAAGTATTTGATAAACCATTTCGGGTCTTAATTGATTGTTCACGCTTACGGTGGCTTTCAGACCGCATCCATTATTATCGTCTCCCCCCCTCCTCTTTTCCGAACATAGATGGACTCGTCCATCTGAATAAACTGTCAAATCGCTCTCCGTGGTTCTAACGTTAAAACACCGCCACGTTTTTCAAATTTTATTCCTATGGTTTTCACACCTGATGATGATTGCTTGTGTTGCAGTCGAAACGTCGTGAGAATTTTATTGTTTTATACGTTACTTTACCGAAAGAACCAAGAATATGTAGTGAGATCACCACTTGAACGTGACATGCAGTGCGCTCACCACTTGAACGTGACACGTAGTGCACTCACCACTTGAACGTGACACGCAATGCGCTCACCACTTGAACGTGACAAGTAGTGAGCTCACCACTTGAACGTGATACGCAGTGAGCTCACCACTTGAACGTGATACGCAGTGAGCTCATCACTTGAACGTGACACACATTGTGCTCACCTCTTGAACGTGACATGCAGTGTACTCACCTCTTGAACGTGACATGCAGTGCGCTCACCACTTGAACGTGACATGCAGTGCACTCACCACTTGAACGTGACATGCAGTGCGCTCACCTCTTGAATGTGACATGCAATGTGCTCACCACTTGAACGTGACATGCAGTGTACTCACCTCTTGAACGTGACATGCAGTATGCTCACCACTTGAACGTGACATGCAGTGCACTCACCACTTGAACGTGACATGCAGTGCACTCACCACTTGAACGTGACATGCAGTGCACTCACCACTTGAACGTGACACGCAGTGCGCTCACCACTTGAACGTGTGACACACAGTGTGCTCACCACTTTAAAGTGACACGCAGTGTACTCACCTCTTGAACGTGACATGCAGTGCGCTCACCACTTGAACGTGACATGCAGTGCGCTCACAACTTGAACGTAACATGCAGTGCGCTCACCACTTGAACATGACAAGCAGTGTGCTCACCTCTTGAACGTGACATGCAGTGCACTCACCACTTGAACGTGACATGCAGTATGCTCACCTCTTGAATGTGACATGCAGTGCGCTCACCACTTGCACGTGACATGCAGTGAGCTCACCACTTGAACGTCACATGTAGTGTGCTCACCTCTTGAACGATACATGCAGTGAGCTCACCACTTGAACGTGACATGTAGTGTGCTCACCTCTTGAACGTGACATGCAGTGCGCTCACCACTTGAACGTGACATGCAGTATGCTCACCTCTTGAATGTGACATGCAGTGAGCTCACCACTTGAACGTGACATGCAGTGCGCTCACCTCTTGAACGTGACATGCAGTGCGCTCACCACTTGAACGTGACATGTAGTGTGCTCTCCACTTAAACTTGTGACACAGTGTGCTCACCACTTCAAAGTGACACGCATTGTGCTTGCCACTTCATCGTGACACGCACTGCGCTCACCACTTGAACGTGACACGCAGTGCGCTCATAATTTGACCGTTACATGCAGTGCGCTCACCACTTGAATGTGACGTGCAGTGCGCTTACCGTGTGTAACTATACGTATAATGATGATTTAGAATTATAATTCTACATTATCTTAATTATCTTAAAAAGTTACCTGTCCTGCAGTTTTTGTCCTGCCTGCTTTTTGCCAATAATTGTGACTTCTGAAACCAATCTAACGTCTTGCCTCATGCCTGTCAATTTAGCCTGCATCGTCTCCTGCTTTTGCTTATATGTCCCAATCAGACCGAGAAATTGTAGCTGTCATCTCAACCCCAGTTAATGTTTAACCTTGACCTCGGAATATTAATTACATTCTTTCGTTGGGTCCAGGATATTTATCTTGTTTACCCCTGTTCCGTCTTTGCTACGCGGTTGCAGTCCTGCTGTTTGACCAGATGTTTTTAATCTCCTGTCTACTTCTCCGTTGTGAGATGTGTGTGTGGTTGTTGTGTCATCGTCCAGATAACAGAAGTGGCAATCACGTGTCCGTGCACCTCTTTGTCGAACCGGCCCAGTTGTTGAGCAAGATACTGGTGGATGAGGGCTTTGCGCAACGTCTTGGAATCTGGTATGGACTTTGGGTGCAAATGCCGTCACCCAACGCGGTCGCGAAGCCTCGCAGCAGTACCCCAGCCCCCACAAACCGACAGTGCTGGCTTTTCTTCTCATCGCCGCTTGGAAAGATCAGTGTTACGCAATTTATCATAAAATGATGGCTCTGAGGAAAACGGTAGAAACGTCACACACTGGGAAAAACTCCTAAGCCGCACTTCAGTAAGCTGAAACGGTGGGTAAGCTAGGAGGTTGCTCTAAATGTATTCATGAATACGTATCTTTAGCACAAATCTCTTACCTGAACATTGTTTGCACACTAATCTCATCTTGAAGGAATGTATATAGCGGCTTAACTAAGGCACTTTACAAATAAGTAACAACGGGACAACAACATATGAATGTAATGGTGGAGATGAGGTGAATAAAATAGATGAGAGGAAGCAATGGGGAGCTAATCTGTGATGATGCGGGAGTTTGGTGAAAGCAAAATTGATGACAGTAAATGATCATGCATGGATTGAATTAATGGGGAATGAGTGAAAGCCATATGAGAATATGAAGAGGGAAAAATAACGGTGATGGTTAAGAGGGGGAGATGAAGGGGTCGAGTGGTGTGCTATTGAACAATAAGTGTGAGTTTTGAGTGTGGAGCAGAGGAGAGTATGCACTTGCAATTTTTTAACTTTACTTATCTGTTGGGTAGAATTCTGTGAACCCGTTCTCTTGGATGCCACATTCTCTGCTAAGGTGCTTTTTCTCATTTTTCACATTTTACTGTTCTGGCAGAATTCCATTCATTTGAATGGCGATGCAGGACTTGCCATTGAAATGAACGTGGATGCTATGGATGAGTTTCTGGATTGTCTGGACACAATCCCCATTCATGTCAATGCTAAATTAGCACCAAATTCACTTAAAGCTTTCGTGACTGCAGGAATTAATATTCTTTGGGTCTTTCGGTAAAGCCACGTAGATAGAAAAAATAATCCAAATAATAACAATATCACGATGTTTCAATCGCAACACAAGCAATCATCTTCAGGCGACATCTGTGATTTATAATTGAACAATTAGGACTTTGCCTGTCTTACACCCTTGTTCATTAGTTGCTTACGTAATTTTTGATTTTTAGCTTTGAGTTGCTCTGGAGCTCTCTTGCACTCAAGCGTGTCTGTTTGTGTTCCTCAAACAACACCAAAAACGGCAACAAACAGTGATGCACCGAGACTCAAGATGTTGGAAATCTCGAGGAAACAAATCTATACAGTCGTGTTTTCTATAATGTGGCAGTAATCGCGTTCCTGAAGAACACCGCGTTGTGGAAAAATCACGTTATAATCACAACCGTTGATTCAATGGGAATTAAGGGATTGTATTTATAATCAACAAAGTTGCGTGCAAAGCGAGACATATTTGGGAAAGAAACAGTCCACGATCACACGTGAGATACATATGCAGGCTGAATGAAGAGTGAGGCGCGTGGGTAGCATCTGGAAGCATCCAGCAGCATCCCAATGCCTTGCGTGATGATGCTACGCCGAGGCAGCCACACAATCTCTTATTCCTACTTGCACGATGTAGTTCACTCGATCGCGTTAAATGCATTTCGCATCCGCGTTATAAAATATGAATGTGGAGTGAAAAACCGGAGGACCCGGAGGGAACATGCATCGCGTTGTATCCAATACGCATTATGAAAGAAACACGTGGCGTTACTGGAGAACACGGACTGTTACCGGTGTATTTTATTAGCAACTTGTAGAGTGTGGGGCGTTTATCCCTTTGGGGTTACCGCAGCTCGGTGTCCATGGAGGAGTTGAAGTTGGCGAAAGAAAGAGCGGCGGTGCAGGCGGACGTGCCGGAGGGGCCATGTGGCGTAGAGGCTGCGGCCGTATGGTGGTCGGACCGAGCTCGCCGCGGCAGGACGATACCAACGACGCCAACTCACGCCTTCGTCTCCTTCGTGAGGTCCCCCGCCTCCTTCTACCTGCAGCCCGATGAAGCGCTCGGAAATTTCTTACCCACGTGAGCATCACCGCTCGGCTCGTCTCCGTGTGTGCGTGCGCGATGTTGCGTGGTGACGTGTTTATTGCGTTTCTCTTTTTCCTATACGAACTAGTATAATCCTACACACCCATTCAATAACTCACCCACCCACCCAACAACCCACCCACTCTCACTGCAACCCACTCAATATCTAACCGAACAACTCATCCAACCAACAACTCATTCACCCAGCCCCTCACCTACTAGCTCCACCACCCACTCACCCAACTGTAAACTAAAATTTAACTATTTTCATTTTAAATGTCGACTTAAAGCTTTCGTGACTGCAGGAATTAATATTCTTTGGGTCTTTCAGTAAAGTCACGTAGAACAAAAAAGGACAAAAAACTGTGACTTTTCGATCACAATACAAGCAATCGTCATCAGGCGGAAAAATATGGGGAAAGCTGCTGAGGCAGGCTGTTTTAAAAATTTGAAATGGGTGTAGCCCAAGGGTCAGAAACGAAGTGGGCGGGGTTAGTGATGTTAAAGTGAGAAATTTGCATATTAATGTAAGATCGGAGGGCGACTTCCACGCCGAGGGCGCAGAGGTGGCAATTGTAATGTGAGAGATTAGCATGTTAATGTAAGGTCGCAGAGCCGCCGCCACATCGAGGACACGAGCGACGGTGGCTGCGTTAGTGTGAGACATTTAACCTGTTAATGTAAAATCAGAGAGTCGAAAATAACAACGAATGTCGGAAGGTTAGGATGGAAACATCACAGCCAGTTACAGCTTAAACTGGTTAATAACGTCTTTCAAATGATTTCTCAGTTTGCACCCATCTTCTCGGTTGAAATTGTGTCTGTGTTTATATATCTGGATGGCTTCATGAACGAATCTTTGTTGATAGCCAGTGGGTTTGCAAAGTACCTTCGTCTTGGAGAAATCTATTTCGTGTGAGCCCACCACATTAAAACAATGATCAGCCAAAAAACTGGAGGACCTAAAGAAAATTCCATGCGACCATGGGGGAGAGAGACATGCAAACTCCAAATATACAGCAGGCATCAGGGTTGGGATCGAACCCACAACCTCCTGTATACAAGGCGAGGTAGTTAACATCTCGCCACCGTGGCACTATACTGCCGGCCACCGTCCAATTCCCTTGGCGGCCCCACAGAACACACTGTAGATAAGCTTTAAAGGGTGGGCACACAGTACCCACAGTGCCCACAGTGTTTACCCCCTGCCCACAAGTCTCACCCTTCTTTACCCACAAGCCTCTTCCCTCACCACCCCCTACTCACAATCCTCATCTTTCCATACCTCTTATCCACAAGCCTCATGCCTCTCCACCCCCTACCCACAAGCCTCACCCCTCACCACCCCCTACCCACAAGCCTCACCCTTCCCCATACCCTACCCACAAGCATACGGGCATCACGCATGCGGGCGCCATGCAGGCAGCACCAATGCACAGCAGCAGTGCTCATGATTGCTTCATCAGATCTCCAGTAAGTCTGCGCTCTGGCTAAAATTGTAGATCGCGGCACAGACAGCCGAGTTAAACGAAAGCGCCTGCGATTGCTCTACATTGAGTGTTAATGGCCCGTCGCCATTCCGAGCACATGTGGGGAAGCGTGCTCGGCAATGGCGGAGCCAGGATATTTTCAGGTAGGGGGTTCAATCCCTCCAGCAATGAAAAATTATAGGAGTTGTTAGTGAGGAAGGACTTGTCCCTTGCTTTTTATTTGACGTGTGTGCGGCGATGGAGCAGCCATCGACCAAGGGTCGAATTCGAACCGTGTGTGATCGGCATCGTGCTCGCAGAAGGTATGCCTTAGGGAAGTCGTGTCCTGTATACGCAACTGCGCACAAGTCTGTGAGTCACTTATTATAACTGCATTGCAGTTACTTATTGCCAATTATGGACTATTGTCCTATCATCTCAAAGAGTCCCTGGCATATAATAATATGCTTCACAGTGGCAGTGGGGGTCGCAAAATGCCGATTTATTACGAATAAACCCCAATGATCCGATCGAATTAGGGATTTTGATCGTGGGGGGGCACATGCCACCCCACCCCCCCCACTGGCGGAGCCAGTGGTGGTCGGCAGCTTCAAAGCGAGCTGCCTTGAGTTGGGAGAGATCGTTGACAGCCCTGACCACGAGGGACGTGGCTCGTTCGGATCGCGCGGCAACTCGCGGAAGCAAGCTTTCACTCGAGCGGCGTTGCGACTCGTCAGGGCCGCTCCGTGTCGATGACCCGCGGCGGTCTCGACTGTTACCCAGGACTCTGGGCCTCGATTGGCCACGCAGAGCCAACACCCTCCAAAACGTTGACCTGCAGTATGTTGCGTGGCCGAAAGAGAATTGCTGAATGTTACGAGTAATGTTGGACCGGTGGCCCGCGGTATGGATATATGGTGTTTGAACATCTTAACTCCTGTTTTATTGCCAGAAAGGGTAAAACCTATTCTTTTCTTTTATACTTCGATGCTGGCAAAAAGGTCCCACGATACATTTTTTACAGAAATTACCAAACTCCTCCCCAAGTCTTCGTAAATGCCGTGCGTCATTGCTTTGTGCAGCAGTGCCACCACATGGAGTGCGGTGTTTTTTTTTATCACGTGCGGACATCGTGTTGCGCCCTGTGTGTGCGGGGTGTGCAGACTGAAGGAAATGCTGGAGGAGCGTTTTGGTGGGAAGCCGCGGCCACTCTGCCCCGAGCAAGCGGCGGTCCTGACGCAGGGGGCGGCGCCGGCTTCTGGCGCTGATCTTGCCGAGGGCTCGCTGTGCGCTCTGTACAGCGCAAACCATTGCACCTGGGCCAGGGCCCGGATCCAAAGCCTCCGTCCTGAGGGTCAGATTCAGGTCTGTTCCCGTAGTCGAGTTGACGTTTAAGTTCGCGCTGGGCAATGAGTTGATTGAAACCTAGATGTAGCAGACATGTCACTTCTGTCACCAGGCCTTTTAGCTGCTTTGCAACCAAGGTTTTTTCTGTTCCTGCACCTCCGATTTAGCACGTTTGGCTATGTACGGTACGAAAGAAGTTCAACATACATATTAGTATGTTTTTTACCCCAGGAAGGCCTCAGTTGAGTCGAGACTCAGTTTAACACGTAGGCTTTCACGAACATTATTCATAATAGAGGTTTTTGGGTGAGATCACGTAAATATAGATCTTTCGTTTAACCCGCAACCACGCGACACAGCCAATCAGTATTGTTTGTCACGTAAACAAAACGTGCTAATTCGTTACTAGTTCAACACACGGGTGTCTTGGAGCGTAAACCCCCAACATTTACAATTCCAGTAAGACGTTTTGCCAGTAATTACAACTTGCATCATCAGGCGACAGCCAGAGTTGTGGAGAAATCCCCCTGTTTCGCTCTTAGATTAATGTGATGTCGTCACTTGCGAGGCAATCGGGTACTAAAGCCAGAGGGAGGGAGGTTAATAAATGCATATAAATTACAATGGATATCCAATACCGGTTGGGTTATTCAAAGGGTAATCAACATACATTATACAACATTTGCATTTTACTGCAAATTGAGTAATTTGCAGTAAAATTCTTCCAGCGTTCAGATAGTTGCCCAGTACCGGTTACATTGCCATGGCGTGTTGTAGGCTGAAGCATTCACGCATCACCCGTGTGACCGACTGTCCGTCGGCCCTTCTCGCTATGGTGGGGATTGCAGCAACTTGAAAAGGCAATCAAATGTACTTGAGGGGTTGGTATGATGTCCTATTGCTATTTGGGACTTACCCTGGAAAAACAAAACCAGGCGTGTGTTTATCGAAGGATTATTCAATATTCAGCTAAAAAGAGATTGTTAATTTCAGTAGACTCTTGATTTTCGACGCTAATGACAGGGAGGATGGCCGGAGATAATTCAAAATCGTGGATAATCCAAAAATATCCATCTTCTGTGGACCTCTGCCAAAAACCACTAATGTCTAGGGGTATAAGTTATGTTTAAGTAAAAAAATGGAGTTAATGAATATAACTAAATTTGTAGAACTCATATCCTTGGTTCTTTTGGTAAAGTCACGTAAATAAATAAATAAATGAAAATAATATTAAAATAAAAAAATCTAATAATTTACAAAATCATACATTGAAAAAATAAAAGCAAAAACCCACGATAAAAATAGTAAAATAAATAAAAAAAAAAATCGAAATTAAAATACATAGAAAATAATAAAAGCAAAAAACCCACGACGTTTCCATCGCAACACAAGCGGTCTTCAGCAGGCGGAGAGAAAAGAGGGGGCAAGCCTCCAAATGTAGCTGCCTATAAGGGTTCCAAAGTGAGTGGGTGGGGGAAAGAGTTGCGCAAGCAACACAAGTTGCGGATGCAGCGCGCTAATGCAGGAGCAAAACAAAGGGGGAGTTGGGCGGAGGTGAGCTTGTGCAGCGCAAACAGCATGGGCGGGGCAGCCAGCGTTAAATTAGGAGCAGACAATGGGGGGGAGGAAGGGGACAGAGACAGGGGGAGAGAGAGGGGGTGGGCAGAGATATGGGGGGGGGGGAGGGGGAGTAAAGATGGGGGGGGGCATTGCACCTCGCTGAACCCATCCACATTGCTGACGGGAGAGGTTGGCAAGAAAACATAAATCAAGTCATGACCCAAACGTCTTTCCAATGATTGCTTAGTTTAATGCCGTCATCTCAGTTGAAATTGTCTGTGTCTGTATATATGGATGGCTTCGTGAACGAATCTTTGTTCATAGCCAGTCGGCTTGCAAAGTACCATTGTCTTAGATAAATCAATTTCACGTGAACCAGCTGCATTAAAGTAATGATCAGCCACGGCAGAAGTATTGGTCCTGCCGTGTTTCAGATCTGCCTTATGTTCACGAACACGGTCCAAGACATGTCGTTTGGTTTCTCCAATGTAACTGCTGACGCAGATCCAGCTTATATTCTTGGTTCTTTCAGTAAAGTCACGTATAAGGGAAACAATAAAATACAAAAAATACTAAACAATAAAATTCTCACGACGTTTCGACTGCAACACAAGCAATCATCATCAGATGTGAAAACCACAGCAAGAAAATTTGAAAAAAGTGGCGGTTATTTTTAACGTTGGCACCACGGAGAGCGATTTGACAGTTTGTTCAGATGGACGAGTCCATCTATGTTCGGAAAAGAGGAGGGGGGAGACGAAAATAATGGATGCGGTCTGAAAGCCACCGTAAGCGTGAACAATCAATTAAGACCCGAAATGGTTACAGTCAAAACGTCGTGAGAATTTCATTGTTTTATATATATATTTTATGATTGTATTGTTTCCCTTCAACGTGACTTTACCGGAAGAACCAAGAATATGAATCACTGCAGTCACGAAAGCTTTAAATAAAAATTTAGGTTCTTTCAAGTCGCGATTGCCCGTTCGACCTCCGAATTTCGTTTGGTTTCCGGGGCAAAAAATGTTCAGAAATATCGTTCGAACACCGATTTGTTCGAGTTCTGGTGCGTTCGATCTCCGAGGTTTTACTGTAGTTTCTCTGTTCACCAAGGTTCCTGTGCCTGACACCTTGGCAATAATTTAAGATATAGTCCAACATGGACTGAACTCTGATGTTCCTACTCTGGTTAGGCACTGCCTTACCAACACTTACTTCACCTGGAATGGTACTTTCTACAAACAAAATGAAGGTACCCCCATGGGTTCCCCCTTATCACCAGTGATAGCGAATTTCATGGAGAAATTTGAAACAGATGCCATCCAGACATCCACCCTACGTCCTTCTTTGTGGAAGAGATATTTAGATGACACTTTCGTCATTTGGCCACATGGCCTGCATTTCTGACCAACACCACCTCGCCAGTGAACTGGAACACGTACACCAGGCCCTTAAGAGGAATGGATATTCGGACCGCATTATCTGCAAAGCTGTTTCTCTAACCATGGAGAAACAACCCCCCCGAGACGCCGATCAAAACCATCAGGTTACAATACATAGCAGGCATTACCAAAAATATTTCCAAAATCTTAAACAAACACAACATCTAGGTCCGATTCAGTACAGTACACAAAATCTGTGATCTAATCCCATCTGTGAAGGATGTCATTCCTGACATGCAATATCCTGGAGTCTACAAACTAAGTTGCACCTGTGGTGATTGTTACATTGGGGAAATGAAACGACACGTATCGGACCGTGTTTGCGAGCAGATCTGAAACACGGCAGAACTAATACCTCCGCCATGGCTGTCCATTGCTATAACGCTGTGGGCTCTCATGATATTGTTTTTTTCCGAGACCAAGGTGCTCTGCAAACCTTCAGGCTACTATCAAAAGTTTTTTCATGAAGCCATCCAGATATATAAACATAGACATTATTTCAACCAAGAAGATGGATACAAATTGAGCAATCATTGGTAGGATATTATTAACCAGGGAAAACCTTAAATGCTTTATGGTTTTGCCTTCATATCCGCATCTCCAGTTTCTATTCAACCTCCCACTCCCAGCCCTGCCCACTTCCCTCCCCCCGACATTTTGTCGTTGCTCGCCCTTTAATCCCTTCTAGCTGCTCTTCACTCGGCAATGCTCCACTCCCCCCCCCCCTCTGTCTCTCCTCCCTGGCTCCTCCCCCCCCTCTCTTACCTATATAGCCTCTTGTTACAGCAGCCTTTTTGCCCACTTCAGCAATTGTTTCTTGCTGTGGTTGTCCCACCTGATGACAGACGCTTGTGTTGCACCCGAAATGTCGTGATTTTATTTTGTTTTATTTTATACCAACGTGACTTTACCGAAAGAACCAAAGTATATTTGTTCGGTTTAAGCACGTGACTTCTAATAAACATTTCCAAGAATACCAATGTAGAACTTTTTTTAGATGATTAATTTGGGTTTAAAGTCAAATCCACGAGTTATTAATTTTGATTAAAATCTGAGGTATGCGGGTCATCCATAAATCGGATAATCGAGAGTTCACTGTATATGAGCTTACTTTGGCCATTGTGTGACTTCACGTTCTTTGGCCAATGACGTTGCGTGAAGAAATTTGGCGGCACCAGGACAGGACCCAAGTCACTCATCCACAATCTTCATCAGCCATGATCTATCTGCTGATGGATGATGACCAAAAACGATGCGTGTCTAATGTGGGTTTGTCATCTGATCCACGCTTTCCTCTTTTTTCTGCATCTTTCCCAGCAGGCATCTCTCTCGATGCTTTCGCATTCTAAGCTCTGCTCTATCCGCTGCTGCATTAGAGCTCAATGCGATTTGTCCAGCTTGTGTACGCTCTCCAATCCACACCTCGTCCTCTCTGTCTTAGCCAAGTTCGGAG
This sequence comes from Petromyzon marinus, assembly GCF_048934315.1. Classification (NCBI taxonomy): domain Eukaryota; kingdom Metazoa; phylum Chordata; class Hyperoartia; order Petromyzontiformes; family Petromyzontidae; genus Petromyzon; species Petromyzon marinus. The sequence goes on along the minus strand of NC_133717.1, from coordinate 459,338 downwards.
TGTGCATTTATGTTTTATCATGTTTTGGTCACTGCTGTGTAAATTTGCGTCTCTAATTTGCCCTTGTCTATTCTACTATGTTCCTCTGTGTCTCAGAGTAATATCCATGATCCCATCTCTCCACGCCGCTGTGAACAGCTGTCTCTTTTCTTGCACACTCCGTTTTCATTTGTTGTCCACGTTTCTGATTTCCATGTTTCATTGCGAAAGTGGGTACCTATCGCATTGCAGAGTTCGCCAGGGTGAAGTACGGTGCAGGGTTTATAAGAGTAGGAGGCTTTCGCTCCAATATTGTTCATAATAGAGGTTTATTTATTATTTTGGGTTAGATCGCATAAATTTAAATGTGTCATTTAACTCGCCATCACCACCCAACAGCCAATTAGTAAGGTTTGTCACGTACACAAAACGTGCCAATTATTTACAAGTTCAGTACACATGGTGTGTATTGGAGAGTAAACCCACAATATTTACAATTCAAGTACTGTCACGTTTCGCTAGTAATTACAACAGCAGCAATCTTCATCAAGTTGTTTACGTGACTAACTTTACTAATCGCCTGTTGGGTGGTGGCGGAATTAACGACACATTTACGCGATCCAACCCAAAAAAAACTCTTGGGGATGATATTGCGTCGTGATAGCATTACGACTACTACGTGTTAAAAGGAGCTACGCACTACCGCACAGCACAGTCTGAGCAGCTGTGATGCCGTTTAAAATGCATCACCCAGGGTCGCAGCTCGAGACTGGCGCTGAGTCACAGGAGTCAGGGCTGGCTTTCTCCGAGTCCCCCGCTTCCTAACCAGTGCCCGTGGCTGGTGCTCAGTCTCAGGGCAGCTGCGTCTGCGTGCCGCTGTCCTGACCCGGGACCGCCGCCGCACACAAAATGAGGCAGGAACGGGACCACACCCCAGTCTCTGATGTGCGTGGTATTCACTAAATTCTGAAGAAAATATTTATTGAAATAAATCAATTCTGTGCTCACATCTTATAGCTCCTCCTTCACTCACTGCTACTCTTTGTTTCTGCTTCTGCTCCTGCTAGCTCCTCAACTGAGCTGCCTTCTTCATAGGGGTTGCTCCACACCCCTTTGTCTTCGCTCTGGACTAGGCGGGGCCTCCTGTCACTCGGCCAAAACCTACAATGACCACTTGTGGCTCTTGGGCAAAGACAGAAGACGGTGTTTTGCTTTGTTTGTGTGTCTCTACTGTAAGTGTTGGCTTTGCTATTGAGTTGAGACTTTTGGGTAGAGGGAGTTGCTAAATGTTGAGCTTATTATTTGACCAGTGGTTTTGTGCATGGACTAGAGAAACAAGTTTTACTAAGGTTCAAAACCTTATTCATGATAACATTACGTTTTGGGCTCAGGAACCGAACGAGACTGCAAACGAGACTGTAAAAGAGAGATGAGAGACTTCATTATTTTCCATTGAAGCATGACCCACAGGTTGCGATTGTTCTCAAATCGAGGAGGGAGGAGGCGTACGGGGCGGGAGGAAGCCCGTTGGGGGTTGCGAATCGCCACGCTTCTTGCCAATACTCCACCTCGGCTCCTCACTCAGGCGACTGACTGACTGACTTGACTGACTAACTTGACTGACTAACTTAACATTCCTTTGCACGGTTTGTCACACCGCCCGGTCTACGAGTGCAGGTGCTGCTGCTCGACTATGGAGACACGGCAGTGGTGGCGCCGAGCGAGCTGTGCCCCATAGACACGGCGTGCAGCCGCTACCCTGCCATGGCGGTGCACTGCTGCCTCGCTCGCTTGACGTAAGCAGTACCTCACAATCTGCTTTCACACTACCGCTGCAGAAGTGCGCCCGTGTGTCAACGATGTAACGTGTTATAAGCCCTTCCTTTTGTACGTTGGCAATTTGCCTCAAGCCGGCCTGTCTGCACGGCTGGAAACATGGTTACGTGATTTCACTTAAGGATTTGTGAATCCCATCCCCATCAATCGTCTTCCCCTGTGGATTTACTTGATTCGTGAATGTCGTCTTTAAACGCTTCACGTTGGTCCTTCTCCCTCGAATGGCAGTCGTCGGCTCATCACGAGGATGTAGCATGGGGGTGGCATGCAGTTTTAGTCTCTATCCCCACTCGGGGTGCTGCACTTAATTATTTCATCCAGAGTGCTGAACAAATCAGAAGCAGTTCATTTTTATTGACTCATTTTATTAACTCAGCCTTTAAAAAAAAAGTATTTAACGTTGTGTTTTTTGTAATACATAGTATATACCATGGTAAAAAAGTCCTTTCTGTAGTGTTTTTTGTAAACTTAATTAATGTACTGTTTACATACCTACAAGTGTGTCTTGTAAGCAATGAGTGTTAGTTTTAGGTGATTGCATTTACTTAGTTAACCGTGGTGGTGGCGTGTGCCTGTAAACTCACGGGGCTGAGAGGTGGCAGTATGGCAAGTTGGGGTACGTGACTTGTCTGTGCGGCCCTGTGAATGTTGTCCCCTTGTGCTCGTGGGCTTTCACTCAAGTAGAGTATTCTCTCGATTAACCTCGCTATTGATGGAGGGGATGGCCGCAGATAATTCAAAATTGCGGATAATCCAAAACATACATTTTCAATGGATCTCTGCGCTACAAAATAAATGATCGGATAAATCACTCAAAATAAAGCACAACTGACGATTTCGTTTATTACTCTTTCGATTTAGAAGGAGTACTAACGATCGATCGGTGGATCGTCAGTATTCGATGCCATTGCTCAGTGATAACACTTTCCTGCTCCCGCGCAGAAGACTGCCTACCACGTAGACAGCAACAGAGCTATGCCAATCAATATCAATCACACTCTACCCACTGTTGTAAAGATCTGCAACTACTGTACTTTAGAGGCGATCATGTGGATTTCGGATTAACTGGAGCACATTTGTTCAGTTTAAGCACGTGACTTGTAATACACTTTTACAATTTTTTATTTGGGCTTCGGGGAAAAATCCACGAGTTATTCATTTACGTCAAAATCTCAGGTGCGCTCAGTTAATCGGCCCATTAGAGAAACTGTACTCGGACAATCGAGCGTCCACTTGTAGTCTGTGCGTGCATGTGCGTGTGTGTGTGAGTGCGTGCCTCTGACCATCTCTTTTTCCAGGCCAACAGGTGGCAGCGAAGAGTGGTCGGCCGGAGCGTGCGACTTCTTGTCCGATACCATTTCTCAGAAATACTGCTACGTCAAGGAAATGGTATCGTGTGTTTTTTGACATTTATTTGTTGTAAACTGTGATTTTGTTTTTTTGTATGTGTACTGTTTACATGCCTACGTGTGTCTTGGCTTGCACGTTTATACATGGTATATGCATTCTTTATAATGGGGCGCGGTAGTGTAGCGGTTAGTGTGCTGTACTACGAACCTGCCGGATAGGGAGAGGACCGCTTGGGACGAGTGGGTTCGGAGTACAGTAATACCTCGACGTATGAAGCAGATGCGTTCCTGGAGCTTCGTTCCTATGTATCGAAACTTCGTATATTGAATAACTTATAAGAGTACAATGGGGATGTATGTATGTTTAACTTCTTTTGCACCGTACGTAGCCCACTGTGCTTATCAGAGGTACGGAGGAAAGACAACAAAGTAAACACAAAATTAGTTCTAAGGAAATTAGTTTGTCAATCTAGATGATTTAAAAGTGCACATCTCCAGAAGCTTCCTAATATTGGAAGGACGCATGTTCCAGACGGCTGCAGAAACACATCTAAAAGCGCACGATACGGTGACCATCTTTGTTCGATAGCCAGACAAAAGCTGCTGTGAGGATAACCAGAGTTCGTGTAATGGTTTATGTTTTTTGATGAGATCAGTTAGGTGTTGTGATTCATTTTGTGGCAAGCACTTTGTGTGTAATGAGCGTGACCTTAAAATCTATTAGTTCAGCAACCTGAAGCCAATGCAGCTCAGCGAGCACAGGACGGACATGATCAGATCTTGCAGTACCCGTCACGACACGTGCCAGATCATTTTGTACACACTTCAGCTTGGTAATGTTTTTACCAGACGTCCCGTAGAGTTGCACGTTGCTATTATCGAGCCTCATCGATACTATGCTACACGCCACCGTGTTGGCTCAATAGTGGCCAAATGTGCTGTAGAGCCCTGATATGAAAATTGGTGGTCAAAGTAGATATTGTGGTCGATTATGGTGGCAAGGTTCTTTAGTTGAGTAGAAAACTGAATCCTGGAGTCTGCAACCATCACACCTCATCCGCCCATTATATTTTTTGCCTGAGCCCGAGTATGCCTTCCTAGCCTTCGTAACGAACCATTTCATATGATAAACACTTAATAACTTTCCATTCATATTTAATAAATATATTTTATACTGTACAGTATTAAAATATAAAACTACATAAATAAAAGGTAGTGTACTGTAAAATATCTTCACATTCACTGGTGTAGTCTTGGGTGCAGTCATAAGGTTGCATTGCCCACCAAACACCGCAGCTCCATTACATAGTACGTTGTTGCGTGCTGATTGGCCACTTCCGTGCCCTCGTCTAGAAGGCCGCTCTCCTAGCTTACGTTTACATGCTAATTTCTCACATTAACATAATGCTAATCTCACATTAACATATCCACTTCCATGCCCTCGTCGAGGAGGCCGCTCTCCTATCTTACAGTTACATGATAATTTCTCACATTAACATCACTAGCCCCGGCCACTTCTTTATGACCCTTGAGCTACACCCATTTCAAACCTTTTAAAATAGTCTGCCTCAGCAGCAGACCATGCTTTCTCAACTGATGATGGACACTTGTGTTGCGCCCGAAACGTCGTGATTTTATTTTGTTTTATTTTATACCTAAGTGACTTTACCGAAATAACCAAAGAATGTGGATTCCTGCAGTCACGAAAGCTTCAAATCAAGGTTGTTCATACCTCATGAGTCATTAGTCGAATGTTTGTAAGTAGAGGAGTCTGTATACTGAAACTTCCTATATCCAGTATTTTCATATTGATGTAGGACTGTACGAGAGGTCTCGGGAGTGCAGCGCAAGTTGGGTTCCTGCGCATTATTCATTTGGATCCAAAGCATCTGGGGGGTTACAGAGCCATCCTGGATCCAAGGAGGCTCAGCAGATGCACTAGATATTGCCGTTGTAAACCTATTTGTTCACATTGTACATGTGAATTTTCAAAGCGACCACGAGTTTTTGCGCTACAGAATCACAGGGAGACGCTGGGACTTAGACTCTCATCCTCCTCGAGGGTATTTAAAACTAAATAATTTTTTACTTCACCAGGTAAAGCCCACTGGGCTATGTAGCTCTTTTTCAGAAGTGACCTGGCCACAAATGATATCTCAACAAAGTAACATATCATGTGGAAATTTATAGCAACCAAATACTCTAAACGGATCTTTCTAAATGTGGAGTGAAAAACTGGAGGACCCGGAGAAAATTCCGCACGTCCACGGGGAAAGAGACATGCAAACTCCAAATATACAGCAGGCGTCAGGATCGGGATGGAACTGACGACCTCCTGCATACCAGGCGAGGAAGTTAACATCTAGACACCACGAAGGTGTTGATTGTGGTCATCGCTTACCTGTGAAAGGACGGCATCTACGTGTACACAAGTCCTAGCCACCTGGAGGACGTGATCGGCGCTGCAGTGACCACTCGCCAACAGTGGGAAAAGGTCGGATGCCTCCAAGCAACGACAGCCAAAGTTGTTGAACGGCAGAGGAGAGGGAGCTCATGGCACACCCTGGTAATCCCCCTAGACCATGTGATGGAGATGGTAGGCGTGGTCCCCTTGGGCCATGCTACCTATGAGGGCCACATCGTGGTTCTTCCTGACAGCATGGGGGGAGACCCCTTTGCAGGGGTAACTTGAGGCACTTTGTGAAGCTCTCTCAGCCGGTGAGGCCGGAACCGCTTACAGTGGCTGAGTCGTCCCTGTCTTGTAGGAGGGAAGGCGTCCCCCCGCGGCTTCTTGAAGGATCAACAGGTAGTGGTGGAGGTGGATACGCGAGCCCGTTCAAGATGGAGAGCTTGCGGCCAAAGCACAAGAGCTTTCGCAGTGCAGATGTTCGCCAGAAGAACGGAAGGAGCAGTATTAATCTATTCAAGCTCAGGGCTGTACAGCTATCGCTGTAACCGCTAGGAGCAGTGGCAATGGACAAAGAAGGATTGTCTTATTCTTAGTTTTTTCGGTAAAGTCACGTTGAAGGGAAACAACAAAATATATATAAAACAATAAAAAATTATCACGACGTTTCGACCATAACTGAAGACGACCGTTTGAGTTATGGTCGAAACGTCGTGAGAATTTTTTTATTGTTTCATATATATTTTATTACTTTGTTGTTTCCCTTCAACGTGACTTTACCGAAAAAACTAAGAATATGAATTACTGCAGTCACGAAAGCTTTAAATCAAGGATTGTCTTGTTGAGGTGCTGCGACAACCTGATGGCATGGCACTCCAGGGTTCTACAAACTGACACACGAGTTTGCTCACCTCTTTATCCTGGGCAGAGAGAACCTGGGTGTGCCCCCTGCTGGCCTTACCAGCTTGCTGGGACCGACAATTCAGATATCCGGTTTGGTTAAGCTGAGAAAGCCTAGATCCGGATGAGCGGTAACTGCATCCCGAGGTTTTTCAGCCAGCTGCCAGGAAGATTGTGATTCCGCGGGATGGACTGGGTTTTGCCTCCACAAAGAAAATGCAAATGTTAAGGAGCTTTGTCTCGAGAGAGCCCCAGCAAGGGAGTTGTGGTCAGAGACGGAATTTCAGAGTGCTGGACAGGGGATGAAGGTTTCCAGGGGAAGGACTTTAATTTACCAAAAGCAACAAGTATGACCAAATTACTTTGCCTAGATTACAAAAATAAAATATTACGTTACGAATTATTTTCATTTAAAGGTATTTGCTTCTTATGGTTTCAGTTGGTGACACTGCAGGTGTCATTGCTGGCTGTGCTCTGTATGATACTGTGGGTGTCATTGCTGGCTGTGTTCGGTTTGACACTGCGGGTGTCATTGCTAGCTGTACTCAGTGTGACACTGCGGGTGTCATTGTTGGTTGTGACACTGGGTGTCCTTGCTGGCCATGCTCGCTGTGACACTGGGTGTCATTGCTGGCTGTGGCTCAGTGTGACACTGCTGGTGTTATTGCTGGCCATGCTCACTGTGGCACTGCGGGTGTCATTGCTGGCTGTGGCTCGCTGTGCAGGGGGAGATGGAGAGGGACGACCCCGTGCCTGTGCAGCTCACTTGCCTCATGGAGGGAGACAAAGAGCACTTAAGGGACATCGGCAACTTGCTAGTACTTAAGGGGCTGGCCTTCCACGTTAAAAGGTAGTACAACTCGCAGGGATTTTTGTCGTCTTTGCCACTGTGGGTGCCCCTTGAGTGATGGTTGGGAAGAGGGGAGCGAGTCATCCTATACATCATGGCTTTTCCCGCCTTTGTGCAGGCCAAAGGCAGATCCAGGAGTGACGCACAGGAGGATGGGCGAGGACATCGTCGTGGCGTGCATCAGGGAGATGTCCCGCACGGCGGTTCCACCGCAGCGGTTGGCCAGTGTACCCTACCCGGCGCCCGACCTCCCGGCCAGTGACACGTTCAGCCTGGTGGTGACGCACGTTAGCGCCAGTGGGCGCATCTACGGACACCTGGCTTCAAATAGTGAGGACGCGGAGGTTTTGCGCGCAGTGTGCAATTTGACGACGGATATCTGAAGGGGTGTTTTGAAGGAAAATCAACGATCGATCAGAAGGCTTTTTAGCAGATTGCCGCACATCACAGCACAGTTTGGTATTGAGTTTGAGCGTGGAGATTGAAAAGCACGACTTATCTCGCACGGCTGTCCTTTTAAATTAAATGGATTCCCTGATGCGGCGAAGCTTGTACAGTAGTCTCAATTATCCGCATGCGATTTATCTGATTTACAGATTAACCGTGCACCTGAGATTTTGACATAAATTATTAACTTATGGATTTTCCCTTGAGCCCAAATTAATCATCTGAAAACATGGGACCTCACTTGCCAGTATCAAAATATAAGAATAGGTTTTACCTTTTCTGGAAATATCACAGGTATTAAGATGTAAAAACACCAAACTGATACCTTTTGCAAGGAATCATGTCTGCATTAACCACATACTTGTGGTGAACATGCAAACGAAAAAACATGCTTCTATAGTATATGCATTATTGATTTGAAGCTTTTGTGACTGCAGGAATCCATACTCTTTGGTTCTTTTGGTAAAGTCACGTAGGTATAAAATAAAATAAATCAAGACGTTTCGGGCGCAACACCAAGTGTCCATGATCAGATGGGAAAGCATGGACTGCTGCTGAGGAAGACTGTTTTAAATGGTTTGAAATGGGTGTAGCTCAAGGGTTATAAAGAAGTGGCCGGGGCTAGTGATGTTAATGTGAGAAATTAGCATGTAACTAACTGTAAGATAGGAGAGCGGCTTCCTCGACGAGGGCACGGAAGCGGATATGTTAATGTGAGGGATTAGCATGATATTAATGTGCGAAATTAGCATGTAAAAGTAAGCTAGGAGAGCGGCCTCCTAGACAAGGGCACGGAAGTTGCTATGTTAATTTGAGGGATTAGCATGATAATGTGAGAAATTAGAGGGCACGGAAGTGGCTATGTTAACGTGAGGGATTAGCATGATGTTAATGTGAGAAATTAGCATGTAAAAGTAAGCTAGGAGAGTGGCCTCCTAGACGAGGGCACGGAAGTGGCTATGTTAATGTGGGGGATTAGCATGATGTTCATGTGAGAAACTAGCATGTAACTGTAGAAAAGAAGAAGAGCGGCCTCCTCAACGAGGGAGTGCAACCCAACAGGTGTAATCCAAAGGGCCTGTGAGTATGAGAGTGCAATCCAAAAGACGTGAGCATGAGAGTGCAATCCGAAGGCATGAGAGTGCAATGTAACGGACATGAGAGATCTAAGAGAGAGGCATAGAGAGAGACACAGAGAGTCTAAATAACAGCTGACATATGCAGGTTGGATGGAAACATCACAGTCAGTTAAGACTTTACCTGGTTAATAATGTCCTTCCAATGATTGCTCAGTTTGTCCCCATCCTCTTGGTTGAAGGTGTCTGTGTTTATATATCTGGATGGCTTCGTGAACAATTCTCTGATTTGCACAGTACCTCCGTCTTGGAAAAATCTATTTCGTTTTAGCCCATAGCGTTAAAACAATGATCGGCAACCACAGAGGTATTGGTCCTACCGTGTTTCAGATCTGCCTTGTGTTCACGGACGCGGTCCGACACATGTCGTTTCGTTTCCCCAATGTAACTGCTGCCGCAACCACAGCTCAGTTTGTAGGCACATTAACATCATGCTAATCTCTCACATTAACATAGCCACTTCCGTGCCCTCTAATTTCTCACATTAACATCATGCTAATCCCTCGCATAAACATAGCCGTGCCCTCGTCGAGGAGGCCTCTCTCCTATCTTACAGTTACATGCTAATTTCTCACATTAACATCACTAGCCCTGGCCACTTCTTTATAACCCTTGCGCTACACCCATTTCAAACCTTTTTAAACAGTCTGCCTTAGCAACAGACGATGCTTTCCCACCTGATGATGGACGCTTGTGTTGCGCCCGAAATGTGATTTATTTTATTTTATACCTACGTGATTTTACCGAATAACCAAAGAGTATATGCATTGTCTTTGAAACTGATTGGTCCACACCAGAGATGGCTTTCTTTAGAGCCTAGTCTCAACAGTTGTAGATACAGAGGACGCCAACAGGCGAACAGCACAAAGACAAAGCACTATCAGGACATTGAGCGCTCGGGGTGAGCAGCTACATCATGTGACCTCCTTTGCCAGTATAAAAATATAAGAATAGGTTTTACCCTTTCTGGCAATTAAACAGGTGTTAGGATTTTGATTTAAAGCTTTCGTGACTGCAGTAATTCATATTCTTAGTACTTTCGGTAAAGTCACGTTGAAGGGAAACAACAAAATAATAAATTATATATAAAACAATAAAAATTCTCACGACGTTTCGACCATAACACAAACGGTCGTCATCAGGTGTGTCGGTTTGCATAAATTTATTTATTTTCAAACGGTGTATTTATTTATTTATTTAAAACGTTTGCGGCACGCGCAGCGATTTGGCAGTTTATTTAGAGGGACTAGTCCATCTATGTTCTGAAAAGAGGAGGGGGGAGACGAAAAATGTAATGTATGCTGTCTGAAAGCCACTGTAAGCGTGAACAATCAATTAAGACCTGAAGTGGTTTATCAAATCTTTCCAATGATTGCTAAGCCAGAATCCATCTTCTCGGTTGAAATTGTCTCTGTGCTTGTATATGTGGATAGCCTCATGAACGAATCTCTCATGGTAGCCAGATGGCTTACAAAGAACCTCTATCTTGGAAAAGTCAATGTCATGTGAGCCTACTGAATTATAACAATGATCTGCCACGGCCGAGGTGTTGGTCCTACCGTGTTTAAGGTCTGCTTTGTGTTCACGAATGCGGTCCGAGACATGGCGTTTGGTTTCTCCAATTTAACTACTACCACAGAGGCAACTTAGTTTGTAGACACCAGGGTATTGTATGTCCGGAATCACATCTTTTACAGACGGAACCAGATCACGGATTTTATGTAATGTGTTGAAACGGACCTGGATCTTGTGTTTATTCAAGATTTTGGAGATCTTTTTTGTGATCCCCGCAATGTAGGGTAAAGTGATGGTTTTGAAAGGCTCCTCAAGAGGGTCCTTCTTCATGGTTTGAGTGATAGCTTTGCGGATTGTATAGTCGGAGTAACCATTAGCCTTAAGAGCTTGTGTACGTGCTTGAGTTCACTGCCTATGTGTTCCTGGTCGGATATGCATTGGGCTCTATGATACAGAGTCTTGATGAGAGAATTCTTCTGTGATGGATGGTGGTGGGAATCCGGTTTCAAAAAAGCATCCGTATGGGTAGCTTTCCTGTAGACAGAGTGACTCATTGAACCATCAGGTCTCTTTTTAATTAGGACATCCAAAAAGGTAGCTTGCCATCTTTTTCGGCTTCCATGGTAAATCTGATGGCTGGGTGTATGGAATTGATGTGGTCGAAGAATTGGTCTAGAGCAGGCCGGCCATGTGGCCAGATGACAAAAGTGTCATCCACGTACCTCTTCCATAAGGTTTGGCGCAGAGTGGCAGTCTGGATGGCGTCAGTCTCAAATTTCTCCATGAAAATGTTAGCTATAACCGGAGATAGGGGGGAGCCCATTGGGGTGCCCTCAGTTTGTTTGTAGAAAGTTCCATTCCAAGTGAAGTATGTATTGGTTAAACAGTGTCTCACCAGGAGGGGTACCTCAGTGTTTAGTCCTTGATGAACCAAGTCTTCAATGATTGCGATGGTGTCAAGTACAGGAACCTTGGTGAATAAGGAAACTACATCAAAACTGACAAGCAGGTCGTCTGAGGACAGGGAAATACCCTTGATTGTCGATACCAGGTGAGTAGAATTTTGTACTGCAGAGGTGGTTTTTCCAGTGAAAGGACGCAGGATTTCAGACAAAAACGAGCCAGTTTGTAGGTGGGGGAGTTGATAGTAGAGACGATGGGACGAAGGGGTGTATCTACTTTATGTATTTTTGGTAAGCCGTATAATCTTGGTGTCCTGGCAGCAGGTTTCAACGAAAACTGTTTAGATTGATCAATTAATGCGGTTGAATCAGAAATTATTTTGTTGGTTTGTGTGACAAGGCTGCCTCTTCAGCTGCTATGTCGACCAAATGTAAGGACAACCTGATTTCCAAATTTAACCTCCTCTTCAACAAAAGACCGGACCCACACACCAAAAAGTTAGACGTTAACAAAGTCGTAATTAATCGCAGTAACAGTTCTATTTCCGATGGTCTGAAATCCGTTTTAGCTAAAGGTCTAAACTTTGCAGTCACACCTAAACACATACCAGTTAATGATATAATTGCCCAAGTAAACGTTGCTCTCAGGGGCCTGAGTCATATCGCTGCAGACGTAGCAAGATCTGAAATCTCTGCAACCCTCAAAAACGCTAAGATGCCAGCTAGCAACCTCAGCAAAGATGAGCGTTTTGAATTATATAAATTAAAAAAGAGGGATGATATTGTAGTCCTCTCAGCTGACAAGGGCAATGCTACTGTCATCATGGATAAAATAGAATACAACAAAATTTAAGAATTACTCGACGATGGTAGTTATACAAAAATAAAAAGAGATCCCACTAACAGCCTCGTCACACAAACCAACAAAATAATTTTTGATTCAAACGCATTAATTGATCAATCTAAACAATTTTCGTTGAAACCTTCTGCTGCCAGGCCACAAAGATTATACGGCTTACCAAAAATACATAAAGTAGATACACCCCTTCGCCCCATCGTCTCTACTATCAACTCCCCCACCTACAAACTGGCTCGTTTTTTGTCTGAAATCCTGCGTCCTTTCACTGGAAAAACCACCTCTGCGGTACAAAATTCTACTCACCTGGTATCGACAATCAAGGGTATTTCCCTGTCCCCAGACGACCTGCTTGTCAGTTTTGATGTAGTTTCCTTATTCACCAAGGTTCCTGTACCTGACACCATCGCAATCATTGATGACTTGGTTCATCAAGGACTAAACACTGAGGTACCCCTCCTGGTGAGACACTGTTTAACCAATACATACTTCACTTGGAATGGAACTTTCTACAAACAAACTGAGGGCACCCCAATGGGCTCCCCCCTATCTCCGGTTATAGCTAACATTTTCATGGAGAAATTTGAGACTGACGCCATCCAGACTGCCACTCTGCGCCCAACCTTATGGAAGAGGTACGTGGATGACACTTTTTTCATCTGGCCACATGGCCGGCCTGCTCTAGACCAATTCTTCGACCACATCAATTCCATACACCCAGCCATCAGATTTACCATGGAAGTCGAAAAAGATGGCAAGCTACTTTTTTTGGATGTCCTAATTAAAAAGAGACCTGATGGTTCAATGATCCACTCTGTCTACAGGAAAGCTACCCATACGGATGCTTATCTGAAACCGGATTCCCACCACCATCCATCACAGAAGAATTCTCTCATCAAGACTCTGTATCATAGAGCCCAATTCATATCCGACCAGGAACACATAGGCAGTGAACTCAAGCACGTACACCAAGCTCTTAAGGCTAATGGTTACTCCGACTATACAATCCGCAAAGCTATCACTCAAACCATGAAGAAGGACCCTCTTGAGGAGCCTTTCAAAACCATCACTTTACCCTACATTGCGGGGATCACAAAAAAGATCTCCAAAATCTTGAATGAACACAAGATCCAGGTCCGTTTCAACACATTCGTGAACACAAAGCAGACCTTAAACACGGTAGGACCAACACCTCGGCCTTGGCAGATCATTGTTATAATTCGGTAGGCTCACATGACATTGACTTTTCCAAGACAGAGGTTCTTCGTAAGCCATCTGGCTACCATGAGAGATTCGTTCATGAGGCTATCCACATATACAAGCACAGAGACAATTTCAACCAAGAAGATGGATTCTGGCTTAGCAATCATTGGAAAGATTTGATAAACCATTTCAGGTCTTAATTGATTGTTCACGCTTACAGTGGCTTTCAGACAGCATACATTAAATTTTTCGTCTCCCCCCTCCTCTTTTCAGAACATAGATGGACTAGTCCCTCTAAATAAACTGCCAAATCGCTGCGCGTGGCGCAAACGTTTTTTATTATAAATAAATAAATAAATACACCGTTTAAAAATAAATACATTTATGCAAACCGACACACCTAATGACGACCGTTTGTGTTACGGTCGAAACGTCGTGAGAATTTTTATTGTTTTATATATTTTTTATTATTTTGTTGTTTCCCTTCAACGTGACTTTACCGAAAGTACTAAGGATATAGGTGTTAAGATGTTAAAACACCAAACTGAAACCTTTTGGTCTCACACTGTTGAGACTAGGCTCTAAAGAAAGCTGCCTCTGGTGTGGACCAATCAGTTTCAAAGACAACGTATATACTATCAGAGCATATTTTTTTGTTTGCATGTTCACCACAAGCATATGTAGTTAATGCAGATACGATTCCTTGCAAAAGGTTTCAGTTTCGTGTTTTAACATCTTGACACCTGTTTATTGCCAGAAAGGGTTAAACATATTATTATAATCTAAAAACAGTTCTACATTGTTATTCTTGGAAATGTTTATTATAAGTCACATGCTTTAACCGAACACATGTTGCTCCGGTTAATGTGAAATACATGTAATTGCCCCTACAGTGCAGTAGTTACAACAGTCGGTGAAGCTTTATTAATGTTGATTGGCGTGGCTCTGCTGCTGTCCACGTGGTGGGCAAAGTCTTCTGCGTGGGGGCAATGAAGCGTTCTCACTGAGCACTTGCAACATCGATCGATTGATGGTTACTTTTTGGCATAGAGATCCGTGGAAAATGGATAATTTTTAATTATCCACGGCCGTCCTCCCCGTCATTAATGCGGATTAATCGAGAGTCTACTGTACTCTTTGCCACTTAATGTTTCCTAATTTTTGTTCGGTCAGATGCGGTCCTGCAGAAGCTGATGGAATCCATCGAGTCGGAGTGTGGCAGCAGCAAAAACAACAGCAGCCTTTCTGCACTTGTGGACATGCCGTTTTCCTTGGGCCAGCCTTGCGTTGTTCAGCTGTCAGGAGGCTGGTACCGAGGCCAGATTCTCAATGTGCAGACAAACACTGTGCAGGTGGGCATTGCGCACGCCAAGGTGAAGCCACTTGAATAATCATGCACGTGGCTTGCCTGGAGCTGGATTCACCTTAATGTAGAAAATGACTGGGCAAAATAGACAATTGGTATTGTGGCGAGATGTTAACCGAGGGCGTTGCGGTGACGAGATGTTAACTCCCTCGCCTGGTATACAGGAGGTCACGGGTTCGATCCCAACTCTGACAATGGCTGTTGCATGTTTGGAATTTGCGTGCCTCAGTGGTCGCGTGGATTTTTTTCCGTGTCCTCCGGTTTTTCCCTCCACATTTAAAATCAACATCACACGTTTACATATCCACATGATAGCCACTTTAGCAGTGTCTATCATTGTAGACACTGCTCAAGTGCCTGTGTTGCGTGCGTGTGGTGTGTGCGTGTGGTCTGTGCACTTGCCAGGTGCGTTACGTCGATCATGGGGATGAAGACGAGGTGGAGCCTAGCGCCGTGCGTGTGACCGACCGCTTCACGCACGTGCCCCCGCTCTGCCTCGAGTGCGTGCTGAGCTCCCCGTACCTGGTAGGGGCTCTCTCACCTGCCGCTGCACGCAACCCCCACATGCCCAGAGAAGCACACACAAGGCTCGAATGCACACTGTTAACACATTATTATGATTATTTTTGCATTTTATATTCACTAGCGGGAAGTGCCCGGTTTTGCCCGGGAAAAAAATATATTTCAAATTTTTCTTAAAAACATAATATATACATACACAAGTACTAAGCTATTGTGAAAGCCCGGCGTTCAATTTGTCCATTTGTCCATCAACAAAATTAAAAAAGGCTTGAAGTCCTGAATCCAAACGTAATAGAAAGTGGTGGATAAATAGTTGATCTAAAAGGTTTCCTAAAATTGTCGACCTCCCCCCCCCCTCAAAAAAGATTTTTACCCCCCCCCCCCCATAGGCATATATATCTACATACAATAGAGTGAGTAGTATCTAGTGACTCTATAGTAGTATCTGCCGACTTTATAGCAGTAAATACTGGCTCTACAGTAGTATCTACTGACTGTATTCATTCATAATAAAGTTTTTTGGGTAGATTGCGTTATTTACGACACATTTATAAATAATGCGATCTAACCCAAAAACTTTATTATGAATAATATTGGTGGCAAAAGCCTAGGTGTTAAACTGACTAGTCAGTAGTATTTACTGACCTTAGTAGTATCTGACAGTAGTAGTATCTACTTACTATACAAGAGTATCTACTGACTATATAGTAGTATCTACTGACTGTAGCAGTATTTACTGACGGTCGTGGTATCTACTGACAGTAGTATACTCTACTGACTGTACTATTATCTACTGACTCTTTAGTAGTATCTACAGACTCTGTAGGAGTAACTACCGACTTTAGTAGTATACACTGTCTATAGCAGTAACTACTAACTCTACAGTAGTATCTTCTGACTATACTAGTATTTACTGGCCGTAGTAGTATCTACTGACAGTAGTAGTGTCTACTAACTATACAGGAGTATCTATTGACTATAGTAGTATCTACTGAGCGTAGTAGTATCTATGGACGGTAGTAGTATCAACTGACTGTACTATTATCTACTGACCATATAGTAGTATTTACCGACTCTATAGTAGTAACTACCGACTTTAGTAGTATACACTGACTATAGTAGTAACTACTAACTATACAGGAGTATCTACTGACTATATAGTAGTATCTACTGACCATAGTGGTATCTCCTGACTGTAGTAGTATCTACTGACTCTACAGTAGTATCTACTGACTTATAGTAGTATTACTGAATCTATAGTCGTATCAATTGACTCTATAGTAGTATCCACTGACTATAGTGTGGTGGGTAATTGTTGGGCGTAATACGCCGCCACGACTACGGTTGAGCATGTACCTCCAGTCAGGGGCCAACGGGGCAATAGCAGGTCCGGTCTGTACGAAGCAGGACTCGTGGGTTAGGCAACCTGGGGGGACGGTTGGGAACCAGAGGGGGACACCCCAGGCCCCCAGTGGGGGGGCTGGGGGGATTGCACAACAATCTAGGTCCCTCCAGAAGGTTCCAGATGATGGGCATGGCCAGGGGTGGAGTGACCATGGGAGCCCCATAAAAGCCAGACCCCAGAGCGGCTCGAGTCAGTCCGCCTCAAGCCGAAGACCCAGAAGCTCACCTGAAGATAGGACCCTGGACCCCAAGCCCCGCCGTCCTTATAAGGGCCGGGGCTCAGTGAGGCCAGTGGTCAGTAGGCTAGGACCCTGAGGATCCCCGGACCCGACGTCCTTCTCAGGGCCGGGTCTGTGTGGGCCAGCGGTCGAGACCCGAGGACCTTGGCTGGGTCGGGTCAGCCTCCCTTAGGTCCCGCTAGCCGGAGGGCTAAGAGTGGTTAGTCCCAGTGATTAGGGCACGTTAGCCCGGAGGCTGTACCTCCTTATGTTGTGGGTAGAAGGGGCCATTACCCCTTCGTGTTAGGGACCTTCTCTGTGTATCATTAAATAAATACATGTTGCCTTCAAAGAAGACTTCTCCATACAAACCCACTACAGTAGTAACTACTAACTCTATAGTAGTATCTGCTTACTCTACAGTAGACTCTACCGACTGTAATAGCATCTCCCAACTTTACAGTAATATCTACCGACTCTATAGTCATAACTACTGACTCTATAGTCGTATCTAGTGACTCTACAGTAGTTTCTACTGACTGCAGTAGTATCTACTGACTCTATAATAGTGTATATCGACTCTATAGCAGTAGCTACTAACCCGAAAGTAGTATATACTGACTATAGTAATATCTACTAACTCTATAGTAGTATCTACCGACTCGATAGCAGTATCTACCATCACTACAGTAGTATGTACTGACTGTAGTAGTATCTACTATGTCTGCAGTAGTATGTACTGGCTGTAGTAGTATCTACTATCACTACAGTAGTATGTATTGGTTGTAGTAGTAGCTATCACTACATAAATATGTACTGGCTGTAGTAGTAGCTAACTATCACTACAGTAGTATGCACTGGCTGTAGTAGTAGCTACTATCACTATAGTAGTATGTACTAGCTGTAGTAGTAGCTACTATCACTACAGTAGTATGTACTGGCTGTAGTAGTAGCTATACTAACTCTTGCAGTGTGTACTGGCTGTAGTAGTAGCTATACTAACTGTATAGCAGTGTGTACTGGCTGTAGTAGTAGCTATACTAACTCTATAATAATATTCTTTGCTTCTTTCGGTAAAGTCACGTAGATAGAAAAATGATTTTAAAAAGTGAATAAAAAAATAATAAACAAATAACCATTAATGTAGACTGTAGCCTGGTTTTTAATCGGAATGTACTGGCAGTCTATAACGTAGATTGAAGGCTGGTTATTAAGTTTGGTGAGTGCACTGGCAGTCTATAATGTAGACTGTATAAATGGTTATTAAGAACCAAACATAAGTCTACATTATTGACTGTC
This sequence comes from Petromyzon marinus, assembly GCF_048934315.1. Taxonomy (NCBI): domain Eukaryota; kingdom Metazoa; phylum Chordata; class Hyperoartia; order Petromyzontiformes; family Petromyzontidae; genus Petromyzon; species Petromyzon marinus. The sequence goes on along the minus strand of NC_133717.1, from coordinate 441,149 downwards.
AGTATGCTCACTCAGGTTAAGAACCCTGCTACAGTATACATTATATACTGCCAATACTCACCCTGTCTATGTGTCTCCGTGTCTGTGGTTCGTCTCTCTCACAAATTTAGCACTCTTTGGAAGAACGTAATCAACCAGGTAGGGTGTTGACTGTTATGTTGGCCGACTCTCTGTGTTGTTTTGCATTATATTTCTAAGTTTACTAGGTTTGTTTTTCTCATTCGTACCTGATGATGATTGCTTGTGTTGCAATTGAAACGTATTCTATTATTTAATTTATTTTATTTCTACGTGACTTTACCAAAATAACCAAAAAGTACTAACTTCACAGAGAGTGGTGGTGAGGCCTAGTCCCGTGCAGAGCCCCCGGCCTCGCCTAGATTGCCCAGCCGGCCGCGGTGGCACCTTGGCAGGCTGGGGCTGGGCTGGAGCGGGCTCAGTGGCATGAGGAAATAAATAAGTAATAAATAGTGCTAAATGGTTCATTAAACTATTTTAAAGTTGAGGGATGCGAAATCGGAATAGCGCTGGCTCACCACGGGGCTTATGGCGTGGTACCTGGGTACTTTTTTAAACATAAACCCCACGGTTTGCGAGCCAAATCCTTCGCAAGTTTCGTCCGCACACACACAGACAGACAGACTAAAAACGACGTTTATAGGTAAGATAAATAGCCTCGCTTAGTAGTGTCAAGATTTTATTTGAAGCTTTCGTGAATGCAGGAATCCATACTCTTTGGTTCTTTCGGTAAAGTCACGTAGGTAGAAATAAAATAATATAAAATAAAACAAATCACGACGTGTCGATTGCAACACAAGCAATCCTCATCAGGTGGGAACACCATAGCAAGAAAAAATGCTGAAGTGGGCGAGAGAGCTGCCGTGGCAAGAGGTTATATATGTAAGAAAGGTGGGAGGAGCAAGGGGGAAGGGGGGGGGGTAGGGGAAGTAGGCGGGGCTAGAAGTGGAAAGGGGGGAACGGGGGGAAAGAGACTCGGAAAAATAGACTTGTAACCGGCAGGTATGCTGGAAACAACCACAACAGTTAAGGCTTTACCTGGTTAATAACATCCTTCCAATGATTGCTCAATTTGTATCCATCTTCTCGGTTGAAGTTAAGTCGATGTTTATATATCTGGATGGCTTCATGAACAAACCTTTGATAGTAGTCCGAAGGTTTGCAGAGTACCTTGGTCTCGGAAAAGACAATATCATGCGAGCCCATAGCGTTATAACAATGGTCAGCCACGGCAGAGGTATTGGTTCTGCCGTGTTTCAGATCTGCCTTGTGTTCGCGAACACGGTCCAAGACATGTCGTTTCGTTTCCCCAATGTAACTGCTACCGCAGGTACAACTCAGTTTGTAGACTCCAGGATATTGCATGTCAGGAATGACATCCTTCACAGATGGGGTTAGATCATGGATTTTGTGTACTGTATTTAATTGGACCTGGATCTTGTGTTTGTTTAAGATTTTGGAAATCTTTTTGGTAACACCTGGTATGTAGGGTAAAGTGATGGTTTTGATTGGCTTCTCAGGGGATTGCTTCTACATGGTTGGAGAAATAGCTTTGCGAATAATGCGGTCCAGGTACCCATTCATCTTGAGGGTCTGGTGTAGTGTTCCAGTTCACTTGCTAGGTGGTTTTGGTCGGAAATGCAGTGGGCCCTATGGTGTAATGTTTTGATGAGGGAATTCTTCTGGGCCAGATGGTGGTGGGAATCAGGTGTCAGATAGGAATATGTATGGGTGGCTTTCCTGTAGACAGTGTCCCAACGAGCCGTCAGGTCTCTGCTCAAACAAAACATCCAGGAATGGTAGCTTACCATCCTTCTCCACTTCCATGGTGAATTTGATGGATGGGTGTATGGAAATGATATGGTTGAGAAACTGGTTCAAAGCTGGCAGACCATGTGACCAAATGACGAAAGTGTCATCTATGTATCTCTTCCACAAGGAAGGACGTAGGGTTGATGTCTGAATGGCATCTGTTTCAAATTTCTCCATAAAAACATTCGCTATCACTGGTGATAAGGGGAAACCTATGGTGGTACCTTCATTTTGTTTGTAGAAAGTACCATTCCAGATGAAGTAAGTGTTGGTAAGGCAGTGCCTAACCAAATTTGGTACTTCAGGATTCAGTCCATGTTGGACCAAGTCTTCAATTATTGCTAAGGTGTCAGGTACAGGAACCTTGGTGAACAGAGAGACTACATCAAAGCTGACGAGCAAATCATCTGGGGACAGTGAAATGCCCTTGATTAGAGAGACCAAGTGAGTTACGTACTGCTGAGGAAGTGTTGCCCGTGAATGGAAGCAAGGTCTCATACAGAAATCGGGCCAGTTTGTAGGTCGGTGAGTTGATAGTGGAAACGATGGGCCGAAGTGGAGTACCTTCTTTATGGATTTTTGGAAGACCATAGAATCTGGGTGGTCTAGTAGCAGAAGGTTTTAGGGAGAGCCGCTTGAATGGTTTGAGTAGAGAAGTCGAATTTGTAATGATATTGTTGTTTTTTGTAGCCAGGTGGTTGGTAGGATCTTTGTTGATTTTGGTGTAACTGCCATCATACTGGTAGGAACCTCCTTTGTTACACCAGCCCACGGGATTATTGTGTCCGTCCGTCGTGCATCCAAAAATGGGAGGGGCTGGGCTGGGTGGAGAGGGGAGGGTGGGGAGGGTCTGGGTGGGGAGGGTGGGGCCGGGTGGGGAGGGTGGGGCTGGGTGGGGGGTGGGAGGGGTGGGGCTGGGTGGGGAGCGGCTGGTCACCCCGTGGTGCCCTTATAAAACTCAACATTTAACCTACTCACACCGGCTTGTGCCCGCCCTCAGAGTCGGGCATATTTGCGGAATACACCACGCCGCCGTTGACCCTGGCCATTGACCGAGCAACCCAACATTCCTACCAGCTCCCTCCGCAGGAATATGTTTAAGAAGGTCCTGGATTTTGTTGTTTTATGTGATTTTATCCATGATGACAGTAGCATTGCCCTTGTTGGCTGAAAGGATGACTATGTCTGCTCTCTTTTTCAATTTGGCGAGTTCAGAGCACTCGTCTTGCTTCCATTCACGGGCAAGACGACCTCAACAGTGCGTAACTCAGCTTACTTGGTCTCTCTAATCAAGGGCATTTCACTGTCCCCAGATGATTTGCTCGTCAGCTTTGATGTAGTCTCTCTGTTCACCAAGGTTCCTGTACCTGACACCTTAGCAGTAATTGAAGACTTGGTCCAACATGGACTGAATCCTGAAGTACCAACTTTGGTTAGGCACTGCCTTACCAACACTTACTTCATCTGGAATGGTACTTTCTACAAACAAAATAAAGGTACCTCCATGGGTCCCCCCTTATCACCAGTGATAGCAAATGTTTTCATGGAGAAATTTGAAACAGATACCATCCAGACATCCACCCTACGTCCTTCCTTGTGGAAGAGATACGTAGATGACACTTTCGTCAATTGGCCACATGGCCTGCCAGCTTTTAACCAATTTCTCAATCACAAATTCCATACACCCATCCATCAAATTCACCATGGAAGTGGAGAAGGATGGTAAACTACCATTCCTGTATTTTTTGTTGGAAAAGAGACCTGGTGGCTCGTTGGGACACTGTCTACAGGAAAACCACCCACACAGATTCCTATCTGAAATCTGATTCCCACCACCATCCGGCCCAGAAGAATTCCCTCATCAAAACATTACACCATAGGGCCCACTGCATTTCCGACCAATACCACCTAGCCAGGCAACTGGAACACGTACACCAGACCCTCAAGATAAATGGGTACTCGGACCACATTATTCGCAAAGCTATTTCTCCAACCATGGAGAAACAATCCCCTGAGAAGCCAATAAAAACCATCATGTTACCATACATAGCAGGTGTTACCAAAAATATTTCCAAAATCTTAAACAAACACAAGATCCAGGCCCGATTCAATACAGTACACAAAATCCGTGATCTAACCCCATCTGTGAAGGATGTCATTCCTGACATGCAATGTCCTGGAGTCTACAAACTGAGTTGTACCTGCGGTAGCAGTTACATTGGGGAAACGAAACGACATGTCTCGGACTGTGTCCGCGAACACAAGGCAGATCTGATACATGGCAGAACCAATACATCTGCCGTGGCTGACCATTGTTATAACTCTGTGGGCTCGCATGATATTGTCTTTTCCGAGACCAAGGTACTCTGCAAAGCTTCGGGCTACTATCACAGGTTTGTTCATGAAGCCATCCAGATATATAAACAACGACTTAACTTCAACAGAGAAGATGGTTACAAATTGAGCAATCATTAGAAGGATGTTATTAACCAGGTAAAGCCGTAACTGTTGTGGTTGTTTCCATCATTCCTGCCAGTTACTAGTCTATTTTTCCGAGTCTCCCCCCGTTCCCCAGCTTTCCACTTCTAGCCCCGCCTACTTACCCTCCCAGCCTCACTTCTTCTCCCCTAGCACACACGCAGCCAATCTCCTCCCCCCCCCTCTCTCTCTCTATCTCCTTGCTCCTCCCCCCTTTCTTACCTATATAACCTCTTGCCACGGCAGCTTTCTCACCCACTTCAGCATTTTTTTCTTCCTGTGGTGTTCCCCCCTGATGAGGATTGCTTGTGTTGCGATCGAAACGTCATGATTTGTTTTATTCTATTTTATTTTATTTCTACCTACGTGTCTTTACCGAAAGACCCAAAGAGTAAGTGTCAAGAATCTTTTATAGAAGGGTCCTGCTAAGTTTTTTTAATGAGGTGGGGTGATGTTGTTGCTGCTGTGTGTGTGATTGCAGATCATTTTTGTGAGGTTTTTTAAAGGAGGGGAATTCCCTCAGCCCAGACATCATGGGGCAAGGTGTGGACGATCCTGCTAGGGCTGCAGTGCCTCAAATATTGGCAAGGGCAGGTACCCCTTTTGAATAGTTGGCTGAGGTGCAATCTGTGGAGGACGTGCGAGGAATGATCCAAAGTCTGAGACCAGGCAGGCACCGGACAGGGACGATCTCCCAAGCGATATGCTATGGGAGGGTGGCATGTGTGTGCAGACTGCCCTATATGACATCATCACAACTATCTGGACCACAGGATGGGTTCCACAGGATTGGAATAATGCCCTGAAGATAATCATCAGGGTGGCCCAGTATCTGTACATATACAGGGCCGCAGAATATAACAACTGTATCCATCTTCTTAGTGTGCCAGGAAAGATCCTGGCAAGGATTATTCAACATCGCCTTGCCAGGCACGCTGAGGAGAGGCCTGTCTAGCCCCAATGTGGTTTCAGACCAGGGCTATCCTGCATTGATGCCATGTTCCCTGTTTGTCTGCTACAGTAGAAGTGTAGGGAATTCCAACAAGACCTACATTTCTGCTTTATTGACCTGGTCAAGGCCTATGATACCATCAATAGGCCAAGGCTTTCAGAGTCCCTGACTCTGCTGACAGTCAATAAGGACCTTCATGATGGTGGGCAGGCCCGGGTAAAGCTACATGGCTAGGAGTCGGAGCCATTCCCTGTTCACCTTTGGGTGTGACAGGGGTGTCCTCTGGCTCCCACATTTAATATCATCTTTGACCACGTAGTTAGAGAAGCTTTCCCTGGCTGTACCGGAGGAATCTCCATCTAGTACAGATACAACTGTGTAGGCTGATCGATGCCCAGGTGCGGTCGAGGGATGGCTCCCTATTGGTCAACCATAGTATGTCTGCTGATGATCTGGTGATTGCTGCTCACTCGGAGGAGTTGGAGGCACTGCTACTGAACCTTGAGTGTGCCACCAAGAGGTGGGGTCTTAACATCAGCTCCACTAAAACTAAGCACCTGCCTAGGTATTTTGTGCCACCAAACACTCCACCCCATCAGCTCCCCATTGATGATGGAGCAGTTGTGGAGAGAGCTGAGAGTTTTCCATACCTGGGCAGTGTGCTTATGACCAGCTCCGGTTTGACAGCAGAGATCTCACTACGAATCAGTCGGGCGGCATTATATTTTCATTGGCTGCAAAAAGCTTTGGGTCTTCTCGGCCATGGTCATGCCCTGCCTTCTCTATGCTTGTAAAACGTGGACCCCTCTAATGGAACATCTGCGCCAGTTAGAAACATGTAGGTTGATGCATGCTTACGATCCATCCTAGATTTAACCAGGCTGGATTGTGTGAGGAGCTCACAATCCTTGAAGGATCTGGACATATTCTCATTAGTCAGCTCCTCCGGCAGGCAAGGCTGCGTTGGCTGGGTCATGTAAGCCGCATGCCCAGCCACTGCATGCCCAAGCAGCTTCTGTTTGGCGCATAGAGGAGGCTAAACGGGCACAACATGGGCTGGAGAATAGATGGGCTGATGCGGTACAGGAGAATGTGGCGCTGAGTGGACTTGCCGACGACTGGTACCAGCGGTGTCAACATCGGCTTCTATGGAGGAGGGTAATGAAGGACGCTACTGGGCAGTTGGAGGTAGTCGCCCTCCTGCAACACAACGGAAGGCAGAGGAGTGACATTCACATCAACGAGTGGAGCACCGGGGGTCTAAAATGCAGCAAGTTGGCACAGTAGGGGGTACAGCTGGTGCATCTACCAGTCATCTCAGTCAGCCAACCCATGGCACCTGGATCTGTCCCGAGACCTGTCAGCGAGCCTTCGACACCTCACGTGGCCTCAAAGTGCACCTGGCCTGGCACAGGCGCCGTGGTGACATCACCATCAAATAGTGGCGAATGGTGGGTATTGGTAATCGCAAATTGAGTGATTTGCAGGTAATTTTTTAAAGATTAGGATGTTTGGCCAATGCTGCAGTATTTTCTCGGTTAACTTTTTTAATGGGTTCCACGAAAACGACAGATAACCAAGATAACTATACTCTTTGGTTCTTTCGGTAATGTCACATAGGTAGAAAAATAGAATGAAAAATAATGTATCACGACATTTCCATCACAACACAAGCGGTCGTCCTCAAGCGGAAAAATAATCCAGCGTGGAACCTCTGAACCAGGAAGAACACAGCAAGAGAGCTGTTACAACGTTATATATGTGTTAGGTGCCTCTGCATTAACGGGCTGGGGTCTCACTAACATGGCCATCTCTGCTCCCTTAGCCTCGATGTATCGATGGTTCTGGCTGTGTGATGGGCTGTGTGTCTCACTGGCGCGACCACCGTTGCGGTGGTTCTCTTGCGTGGACGCGCTTGCCTCTCACAGCGGAGTTGGCAGCGCTGCAGCTTGTGTTATACATAGACATGGCATTAACCTGCTAATAATCCCCCTAATCTCTCCCATCAACATTTTGCTCATCAGAATCAGAATCAGAAAGGGTTTTATTCGCCATGTAAGTTCACACCGACACGGAATTTACTTTGGCAGGATGGTGCATACATTCAACATATAGGAATCTAAAATCTTAAATAAGTTTTAAACAAGTCTTACTATAATAAGGGTTAAAAGTCTAACACCAAGGGGCTGAAGTATATAAAATTAAATACATATCGAATATAAAATAGCTTTAAGATATAATTTAAAAATAAAAAATACAAATAGGGTAACATAGTTAATATCGGCAAGGTGTCGTTATGTAGATCAAATGTTAAAAACAGTGTTAGCCCTTGGCCTTGTTTAACAGGCCAGCAGCAGATGGGAAGAAACTGTTTTTATGGCGTGAGGTTTTGGTCCTGATGGACCGAAGCCTTCTGCCGGAGGGGAGTAGCTGAAACAGAGAGTGTCCAGGGTGGGAGAAATCGGCCATAATCTTCCTCGCTCGCCTCATGGACCTTGTCGTGTGCAGGTCCTCGAGGGTTGGTAGATTGCAGGCAATCACCTTCTCAGCAGTGTGGATGATACGCTGCAGTCTGCTCTTGTCCTTGGCAGTGGCAGCAGCGTACCAGACGGTTATGGAGGAGGTGAGGATGGATTCAATGATCGCTGTATAGAATTGCACCATCATTGTCTTTGGCAGGTTGAATTTCTTCAGCTGCCGTAGAAAGTACATCCTCTGTTGAGCTTTCTTGGTGAGGGAGCTGATGTTCAATTCCCACTTGAGGTCCCGGGAGAGAATAGTGCCCAGGAAGCGGAAGGACTCTACAATTTTTACTGGGGAGTCTAACAGGGTGATGGGGGTGAGTGGTGCTGTATTCTTCCTGAAGTCCACAACCATCTCAACTGTCTTTAGAGCATTTAGCTCTAAGTTGTTCTGGCTACACCAGGTCACCAGATTGTCAGCTTCCCACCTATAGTCAGACTCATCCCCACCAGAGATCAGCCCAATGAGGGTGGTGTCATCCGCAAACTTCAATAGTTTGACGGACAGATGATTGGAGGTGCAGCTGTTGGTATACAGGGAGAAGAGCAGAGGGGAAAGGACGCAGCCCTGAGGAGTTCCGGTGCTGATGGACCTGGAGTCAGAGACTTGTGTTCCCAGCTTAACGCACTGCTTCCTGTCAGACAGGAAGTCTGTGATCCATTTACAGGTGGTGTATGGCACGTTCAGCTGGAAGAGCTTGTCCTGAAGCAGGGCAGGGATGATGGTGTTGAAGGCAGAGCTGAAGTCCACAAACAGGATCCTGGCGTAGGATGCTGGGGCGTCCAGATGCTGTAGGGTGGAGTGGAGGGCCATGTTAACTGCATCGTCCACAGACCTGTTGGCTCTGTAGGCAAACTGAAGCGGGTCCAGGAGAGGGTCTGTGATGGCTTTGAGGTGTGCCAGGACCAGGCGCTCAAAAGACTTCATTACCACAGATGTAAGGGCGACCGGTCTGTAATCATTTAGTCCTGTTGGCCTTAGCTTTTTGGGCACAGGGATGATGGTGGAGGACTTGAGACAGGCTGGTACATGGCATGTCTCCAGGGAGGTGTTAAAGATGTTGGTGAACACCGGAGACAGCTGGTCAGCACAGTGCCTGAGGGTGGCTGGAGAGACAGAGTCCGGCCCGGCTGCTTTGCGTGGATTCTGCCTCTTGAAAAGTCTATTAACTTCTCCCTCCTGAAAGGAGATAGTCGTCTCTGTAGTATTGGTGGGGGATGGGGCCTCTTGGGTTGGAAGGGGTGGTTCAGGACAGTCCAATTGTCTTTCAAATCTACAGTAGAACTCGTTCAGGTCGTTGGCTAGGCGGGAGTCGTTAGTGGTGTGGTGGGCTCTGGGTTTGTAGTTGGTGATCTGCCTGAGCCCTCTCCAGACAGAAGCAGCGTCGTTTGTAGAGAACTGGTGTTTTAGTCTCTCTGAGTACAGTCGTTTAGCCTCTCTCACCGCTTTGCTAAACCTGTTCTTCGACTCCTTGAATCTGTCTCTATCTCCACTCCTAAACGCTTCCTCCTTCTCCAACCTCAACCTTCTGAGCTTTGCTGAGAACCAGGGCTTATTGTTGTTAAAGTTCACCCTGGTACGTGTTGGGATACAGCAGTCCTCACAGAAGCTGATGTAGGACGTCACAGCCTCTGTGAGTTCATCCAGACTATTGGTAGCAGTCGTGAACATATCCCAGTCAGTACAGTCTAAGCACGCCCGCAAATCTTCCACAGCCTCACTGGTCCACTGTTTAGATGTCCTCACAGCAGGTTTACAGAGTTTTAGTTTCTGCCTGTATGCAGGAATCAGGTGGACCATGGCATGGTCAGAGTGTCCTAGTGCTGCTCGGGGGACGGCGTGGTAGGCTCTACTGACTGTAGTGTAACAGTGATCCAGAGTGTTCCCTTCTCTGGTTGGGCATTTAATGAATTGTATGTATTTGGGGAGTTCGTGGCTGAGATTACCTTTGTTAAAGTCGCCAAGTACGATAACCAACGAATCTGGATTTGCTCGCTCCACACTCAGAATCTGATCGGCGAGCATGCGTTGGGCCTCTTTAACCTGAGGACAAGGCGGCAAATAAACTCCGACCAAAATGAGCGACGCGAACTCGCGAGGCGAGTAAAACGGTTTACAGGTTATAAAAATTGATTCAAGGAGTGGAGAACAATGTTGCAGAATCACTGTGACATCTACACACCAGCCACTGTTAATGTAAAAACAAATACCACCGCCTTTCGTCTTGCCGGAGAGTGCTATGTCACGATCCGATCTTACAAGATGGAATCCTGCTAGTTGTAGCGAAGTGTCCGGAATCAAATCACACAGCCATGTTTCCGTGAAGCACAATGCAGAAGCTGAAAGAAAGTCTTTGTTTTTTACCATCAGTAGCTGAAGTTCATCCATTTTGTTGCACAGTGAACGTACGTTGGAGAGGAAAAAGCTCGGAAGCACTGTTCGGATCCCGCGTCTGCGTAGCCGTACTAGAGCCCCCGACCGTTTACCCCTTGGGCGGCGTTTCGTCGCTTGAGCAAAGCCTAGCGCGGCATTGACTAGAATGCCTACTAATTCTGCCGCTGGAAGCAGAAAAGTAGGAATTAAATCCACAGGAGTTGTTTCCCTGATATTTAAAAGTTCGTCTCTTGTTAGAGAACTCCGAAAATCTTGGCAAAACACTGAATTGACAGACAAAACAAGACAAAACAGGGCGCACCGACCGGCTGAGGCTACCATCATCAGCGCCATCTTCGCACCAGCACGGGTGTGCTGAACAGCAGGCCTCTCTCACCAGCACTGGTGTGATGAACAGCAGGACTCTCTCACCAGCACTGGTGTGTTGAACAGTAGGCCCCTCTCACCAGCATGGGAGTGGTGAACAGCAGGCCCCTCTCACCAACACAGGTGTGATGAACAGTAGGCCTCTCTCACCAGCATGGGAGTGAACAGCAGGCCCCTCTCACCAACACGGGGGTGATGAACAGCACGCCCCTCACACCAGCACGGGTGTGATGAATAGTAGGCCTCTCTCACCAGCACGGGTGTGATGAACAGCAGGCCCCTCTCACCAGCACGGGTGTGTTGAACAGCAGGCCCCTCTCACCAGCACGGGTGTGTTGAACAGCAGGCCCCTCTCACCAGCACGGGTGTGTTGAACAGCAGGCCCCTCTCACCAGCACGGGTGTGCTGAACAGTAGGCCCCTCAACACGGGTGTGCTGAACAGCAGGCCCCTCTCACCAGCACGGGTCTGTTGAACAGCAGGCCCCTCTCACCAGCACGGGTGTGCTGAACAGTAGGCCCCTCAACACGGGTGTGTTGAACAGCAGGCCCCTCTCACCAGCACGGGTCTGTTGAACAGCAGGCCCCTCTCACCAGCACGGGTGTGCTGAACAGTAGGCCCCTCAACACGGGTGTGCTGAACAGCAGGCCTCTCTCACCAACACGGGTGTGCTGAACAGTAGGCCCCTCAACAGCAGGCCCCTCTCACCAGCACGGGTGTGCTGAACAGCAGGCCCCTCAACACGGGTGTGCTGAACAGCAGGCCTCTCTCACCAGCACCGGTGTGCTGAACAGCAGGCCCCTCTCACCAACACGGATGTGATGAACAGCAGGCCCCTCTCACCAGCACGGGTGTGCTGAACAGCAGGCCCCTCAACACGTGTGAGCTGAACAGCAGGCCTCTCTCACCAGCACGGGTGTGCTGAACAGCAGGCCCCTCTCACCAGCACGGGTGTGCTGAAAAGCAGGCCCCTCTCACCAGCACGGGTGTGTTGAACAGCAGGCCTCTCTCACCAGCACGGGTGTGCTGAAAAGCAGGCCCCTCTCACCAGCACGGGTGTGTTGAACAGCAGGCCTCTCTCACCAGCAAGGGTGTGCTGAAAAGCAGGCCCCTCTCACCAGCACGGGTGTGTTGAACAGCAGGCCCCTCAACACGGGTGTACTGAACAGCAGGCCTCTCTCACCAGCACGGGTGTGATGAACAGCAGGCCCCAAAACAGCAGGCCTCTCTCACCAGCACGGGTGTGATGAAAAGCAGGCCTCTCTCACCAGCACGAGTGTGTTGAACAGCAAGCCCCTCTCAAGACAAAACAAGACAAAACTGGACAAAACAGGGCGCACCAACCGGCCGAGGCTGCCATCATCGGCGCCATCTCCCATTAACACTGTTGTGCGCATATGCGGGGGCGATACTCTTATGCGACGGAAGCTCATTTCATGCTAATATCTCTCCCTAATCTCTCCCTAATCTCCCCCATTAACACAACTGATGTGCTTGCGTGCGGGGATGGAATTCCTTTCCAGCTCAGACCCCGCCTGCTTGCCCTTCGCCACATATATAACGTCTTGTTGTAACAGCTCTCTCGCTGTGTTTCTTCCTGGTTCAGCAGTTCCACTGCTGGATTATTTTTTCCGCCTGAGGACGACCGCTTGTGTTGCGATTGAAACGTCATGATATATTATTTTTTTATTTTATTTTTCTACCTACGTGACTTTACTGAAAGAACCAAAGAGTATGGATTCCTGCAGTCACGAAAGCTTCAAATCAAGATTGAACCAAGATAACTGTTCATTAAATATAGGAATGACATGTTAAAAGGAAAAAAGGCAATGAACTACTGAACGGCTCATAAATGGACGTCACTGATTGGCTGAGGACATGGTGCAGCCCACTTACGAGCACTCGGATTGGCCGAAATTTTGTTGTTGTTTCCCTTCTACGTAACTTTACCGAAAGAACCAAGAATATGTTACCGTTAGTCAACAATGTTAACGTGACTCGAAACCATGGATCTTATGGGAAGCGAAACGTTAACCGCAAAAAACGTTAACTAATGTCACCCTTAATCAAGGAATTACTGTCCCGGTTACATTGTGTGTGCTTTGGTTTATGTGAATAAACCGGAGAACCCGGAGGAAACCCATACAGGATAAGGGTGGAGAGAGAGAATATACGAACTCCACACACGGAGAGGTGCCCAAGTTGGGAATGGAACCCCCCACCCAGGTGTTTGCTGTGAGGAACAGACAAGTGTGGTACTACTAGTTTATACACTGCCGCCCAAAAGTAGTTCCAATTGCCAACGCTTAAATTTATACTTGGGATATTCACTTTGTATATACAGAAGGTGTCGGTAGGTGGAAGCTATCTCTAACTGTGCAGATGCAGTCTTTGCGAGTTTAAATGGATTAATAACCGTCTACTGAAGTATTTTGCATCCGAGTAGAATGTCCATTTCCTATGTCACATGTGTTCCAGTGACCATTGGGTATATATGCACATGGGTACATGTTATGTATGTACCATGTCTTATTTATTTTATTTTGGTAGCCTTTACAGTGCAGTATATCAGCTTTGAATGCTGTATTTATAATGTGTACGAGCAACAACTTGATATTTTCTCTGTTTTTTAAGCACAGTAACATGAAAGTTAAATATTAACCAAGAGTTCACATGGCGCACATTTAGAGCCCCCGCATTTTTCATGAAGATGCTGATAAGATATGTTGGTTACTGCGGCATTGTTGTGACAATGTGCTTCCAGGATGAAGGGGACGGACAGAAGGTCGAGGTGGTTGAATACCTCTCCAGAATGCTGTGTGGACAAACTGTGAGCATGACACTGAAGGTACTTGGAAGGAAAATGAGCAGCCTTCACGGTGACATCCATGTGCCTGTACACGCAAACAGATCAGGAGAATTGTCCTCAACATGATTCATCACGATGGACATGGCCTCTTTGCAGCCAACTGCATTGCCCAGGTTGCAGCATTGGCTTTGTTTACAATCAGCAACGACTCCGATAACTTGGGCGCAAGTGCACTAGACAAAGATCCCCCGTGTAGCCTTAACAGATTGTTGGGGCAAGTGCTGTTAACGACTATCTATGAAGGCTGGCATGGCACACAAGGGGGTGGGTTGCCAGCACAATGCCCGGCCACCTTTGTCTCCCTAGCGGCGATGTTTTACACACCGCACCAGGTACTTATGAGTATCGGTTCAGATAATCGTCACTGGTGTTGGTCGCAAGTGGGAAGTGAACTCGGGTCACCGGGTTTGTAGCGCAGCTCGCTAATCACGACACTACCACACAAGTGCACACTCACACAGTGCATTGATTTGTCTGTGATGGCCGATCTTTTTTTATTTATCCGGGGTTTCCCACCAGTGAAGAAGTGTGTTCAGGTGGTGAAGGCAACACCTGTAAAACCTCAACTGCTGCTTAGGGTCCATACTTCATGAACTTCATGGAAAGCGAGGCCTATTCTCCTAGTCTCAGCCTGCCCTTGCCCTATAATTCCACACCCGTTTGCGGCAAACCACCGGCTGGGATTAAAACCAGCTCGGTGAAGACCCCAATTAAGTAATGTATTATTTTTGTTTGCAAGAGGGACCTGGAAAAAAACATTGTGCACGTTGCAAACTATTTTGATGAATAGCAACAGAATGTTTTAAGAGTTTCCGCCACAGGTACGCGAATGAGAAACCATTGATAAAGAGATACACAACCACACTGTACACATTTACATCGTAAATAGCTTGGTTCACCTTTAAATACATAGTGGACTGCCACGTTTTTTATTACATTGTTTTTAAATTATCAGTAATTTTTTGGCGACTATTCTGATGTAATTAATTAAAACGAGCCATACTGTCACCAACAAAATGTGGAATATTTTTTGTTTTAAATCTGCTGACAACTTTGAGTCCGGTAACAAATGTCAAGTGTGTGTGCCGTGTGTGCGTTTGTGTTGTGCGTACGTGCGCGTTTGTGCCGTGCGTGCATGTGCGTTTGTGCCGTGTGTGCGTGCTTGCGCGGTTTTGCCGTGTGTGCGTGCACGTTTGTGCCGTGCGTGCTCGCGTTTGTGCCGAGCGTGCGCGCGTTTGTGCCGTGCGTGCGCGCGTTTGTGCCGTGCGTGCGCGCGTTTGTACCGTGCGTGCGCGCGTTTGTGCCTTGCGTGCGCGTTTGTGCCATGCCGTGCGTGCCGTGCATACATGTATGCCATGCCGTGCCATGCTGTGCGCGCACTTGTGCCGTGCGCTCGCGTTTGTGCCATGCGCGCGCGTTTGTGCTGTGCGTGCGCGTTTGTGCTGTGCGTGCGCGTTTGTGCCATGCCGTGCGCTCGCATTTGTGCTGTGCGTGTGCGTTTGTGTCATGCCGTGCGTGCGCGTTTGTGCCATGCCGTGCGTGCGCGTTTGTGCCATGCGTGCGTTTGTACCGTGTATATGCGTGCGCGTTTGTGCCGTGCGTGCGCATTTGTGCCGTGCGTTTGTGCCGTGTGTGTGCATGCGTTTGTGTCATGTGCTTGAAGGTGCCCTACAATGAAGCGTCACTGCCCCTCCAAGTGGACATCTACACAGAGCAGCAGGGCTCTCTGGAGGCTCTTTTGGTGTCGGCTGAGCCTCTCGGCAGGGAGCAGTGCAGCCCACAGGTCTACACAGCAGCACCACCAACAACAACAACACTCTGTCAGGGCTTGGGACTACAGTAGTTTACTGATTTACATAGTCCGTGAGCCCAGACCGGATTTTTCACTTGTTGGTACCACCTGTGGTGGCATCACTTTAGTGGTTCGTGCAACTCAACTCCATGTGGGTAGGTTGCTTCATATTCGTTCCATAATTGTGTTCAACGCTTTGGGTTAGGGTCCATTAAATATCTCTTGAAGAGTTGGGGTATGAAATCGTAAAGTAATAACGAGATCTTAAATGTATATTACCTGACATTCCCAGGGGCAAGGGCCCGTGGAAGGCGAGAGAAAGCCAACGAGCACTGAAGGCCGGATCCAAGTGAGAGAATTGTCACGCTTTTTTGAGAGCGTGGCGGTTCACGCTCTTCAAGCGGAGGACTCAGGAGAGGGGAAGGGTGCAGCTCTGGGCGCTCTTGGCGAATGGAGGGAGGAGGAAGATGATGATGTGGCAGCTACGGAGGGGTTTGGGGGGAACGGTGACCAAGATGAGCAGGAGGAAGATGTCATGTGGGATGAGCCCCTGGTATGTTTTTACAAATGATTAAAACAACTTATTTTCGTTATTTTTGTTAAGTTCATGCACTATTTGAACAATAATATATTCACATTAATATTGTTGTTGGTTTTAAGGGAGTCAAAATATTTTAATTGCATTCTGCGAGTAATTTTTTTTATGGGCTCACTTTTCATACGTTAAAGGATATGGCCCAGTAATTTTGATTACTTATTTGTCGTATATGCATGCTCACTTTTTGGGGCGTGGGTTTTTTGCTTTACGTATGTGTACTGGCTCATGGTCAACTGAGCGCAAACTTATAGCGAAAAAGAATAAACACATTTGTCAATAACACTGGCAATGCATATTCAGTATCGCCAAATAATTTGTGTATCTTTATAACACAGGGGGCTAGGGAAACATGTGTCTGATAACCTTCATGCATTTCTTGCTGGAGGATAGATGGTTAGAATGCAGCTTTGCACCACTTTACCCCTTTTCACTGGAAAATCCAAGCTAGTCAGCACGAGGCCATTACGGTATGCTTTGTTTTTCCACTGGTTAAATACTGAGCTGAGCCAGAACCAAACAATGCTACGCCATCTGAATCTGGCTCGTGACCAAGGCAGGCCAGGTGCTGGGCTAATGATAGTGAAAATGCATGACATCACACCTAGAGTGTTTATAAATGCGTATAGCTTTATGTGTAACAGCAATATTCTCTTGCTCTGACACTTAACATTTTTTGACTGTGAAGTTCGAGAAGCTTTCTAAAACTGTACCAGTGGAATTTTTCGATTTAAAGCTTTGGTGACTGCAAGGATTCATCTTCTTGATTCTTTCGGTAAAGTCACGTAGAATGAGAATAAAGTAATAAAACAATAAGACAATGAAATTCTCACGACGTTTCGGCCACAACACAAGTAGCCTTCTTCAGGTGAAGGAACAGAACTGTCGGGACGACAGCGCTTGAATGAACGCTGCTAAGATTTGCAGCGTCTTTTAAGCTAGGTGGGAGAAGTAAAGCGCCTTGACAAAGGAGTTTACATATCAAACAGGATAATTTAGCATTGAAATAGCTGTGATAAAGTGGATCAGCAGGATGTTAAAGTCAGAAATTAGCATGTAACTGGGAGATTAGCATGATGTTAATGTGAGGGATTAGCATGTGACTGGTCACGGAAATAGCTATGTTAAAGTCAAAGTTTACATATCAACAGAGGCATTTAGTATATGGACGCTAAAGGACTGCTACTACCCAACTATCATACAATAAACCAATGTGAAAAAAACTAAGTATAAACTACGTCAATATAATAAATGTACTCAATTTATTCTTCAATAAGTTGAGCTATTAACATAAACTAATTGGGTATACACTACACTATATATTGAATACCATATAGTAAACTAATAAAAAATTCAATATAAACTACACCAATCTTATCAATGAACTCTATATACTCTCCAATCAGCTGAGCTAACAAAAAGTCGTTATACATTACAATGCCATATGGCGAAAAAATGGGTGGCGGTTTTTTCTTTTCAACGTTCGCACCACGGACAGCGACGAGCTTTGTTCAGACGGACGAGTCCAGCTATGCTTGGAATGGAGGAGGGGGGAGAAACAGCCACGATGCGCTGTTATACTCCATGTTATAAACCATACCATTAACCGTGGTGTGAGAGGTATTAAGAGGCAATGCCAGCGAAAGAGCTGCGGTCTGAAGGTCACCGTTAAATACAATTAATTAAGAACCGAAATGGTTAAAACATCTTTCCAATGGTGACTAAGCCAGAATCCATCTTCTCGGTTGACATTGTCTCTGTGCTTGTATATGTGGATGGCCTCGTGAACGAATCTTTCATGGTAGCCGGTTGGCTTGCAAAGAACCTCCGTCTTGGAGAAGTCAATGTCATGTGAGCCCACTGAATTATAACAGTGATCTGCCACGGCAGAGGAGTTCGTCCTACCGTGTTTCAAGTCTGCTTTATGTTCGCGGATGCGGTCCGAGATATGTCGTTTGGTTTCTCCAATGTAGCTGCTACCACAGAGGCACTTTAGTTTGTAAACGCCCGGGTACTGTATGTCTGGAACATCATCTTTTACAGATGGAACCAGATCACGGATTTTATGTACTGTTGAATCGGACCTGGATCTTGTGTTTGTTCAAGATTTTGGAGATCTTTTTTGTGGCCTCCGCAATGTAGGGTAAGGTGATGGTTTTGAATAGTTCCTCAAGGGGATCCTTCTTCATGACTGGAGTGATGGCGTTGCAGATTGTGTAGTCGGAGTAACCATTAGCCTTGAGAGCTTGGTGTACGTGTTTGAGTTCACTGGCAATGTGATCCTGGTCGGAAATGCATTGGGCTCTATGGTATAGAGTCTTGATGACAGAGTTCTTCTGGGATGGATGGTGGTGGGAATCCGGTTTTAAGTAAGCATCCGTATGGGTCGCTTTCCTGTAGACCGAGTGGCTCATTGAACCATCAGGTCTCCTTTTAATTAAGACATTCAAAAAGGGTAGCTTGCCTTCTTTTTTGACCTCCATGGTAAATCTGATGGCTGGGTGTATGGAGTTTATGTGGTCGAGGAATTAGTCTAGAGCAGGTAAGCCATGTGGCCAGATAACAAAGGTGTCATCTACATACCTCTTTCATAAGGTCGGGCGTAGAGTGGCAGTCTGGATGGCGTCAGTTTCATATTTTTCGATTAACACGTTGGCTACAACTGGAGATAGGGGGGAGCCCATAGGGGTGCCATCAGTCTGTTTGTAGAAAGTTCCATTCCAGGTGAAGTATGTGTTAAGCAATGTCTCACAAGGGGGGGTACCTCCATATGTAGTCCTTGATGAACCAGGTCTTCAATGATTGCGATGGTGTCAGGTATCGGAACATCACATCAAAACTGACAAGCAGGTCGTCTGGGGACAGGGAAATGCCCTTGATTGTCGATACCAGGTGAGTAGAATTTAGTACCGCAGAGGTGGTTTTTCCAGTGAAAGGTCGCAGTATATCAGCCAGAAAACGCGCCAGTTTGTAGGTGGGGGAGTTCATAGTGGAGACGATGGGACGAAGGGGTGTATCTTCTTTGTGTATCTTTGGAAGGCCATATAATCTTGGTGGTCTGGCAGCAGAGGGTTTCAACGAGAACTGTTTGGTCTCATCAATTAATGCTGTTGAATCAGAGATGATTTTGTTCGTTTTGGTTACCAGGTTGTTGGTGGGCTCTCTTCTTATTTTTGTATAGCTGCCATCGTTGAGTAGTTCTTGAATTTTGTTATATTCTATTTTGTCCATGATGACAGTGGCATTGCCCTTGTCGGCTGAGAGGATGACAATGTCATCTCTCTTTTTTAATTGAGGTAATTCAAAACGCTCATCTTTGCTGATGTTTCTAGGTGGCATTTTAGCGTTTTTGAGGGTTGCAGCGATTTCAGATCTTGCTACGTCTGCAGCGGACCGCATCCGCGAACATAAAGCAGACTTGAAACACGGTAGAACGAACTCCTCTGCCGTGGCAGATCACTGTTATAATTCAGTGGGCTCACATGACATGGACTTCTCCAAGACGGAGGTTCTTTGCAAGCCAACCGGCTACCATGAGAGATTCATTCATGAGGCCATCCACATATACAAGCACAGAGAAAATTTCAACCGAGAAGATGGATTCTGGCTTAGTAACCATTGGAAATATGTTTTAACCATTTCGGTTCTTAATTAATTGTATTTTATGGTGACCTTCAGACCGCAGCTCTTTCGCTGGCATTGCCTCAATACCTCTCACACAACGGTTAATGGTATGGTTTATAACATGGAGTATAACAGCGCATCGTGGCTGTTTCTCCCCCCTCCTCCATTCCAAGCATAGCTGGACTCGTCCGTCTGAACAAAGCTCGTCGCTGTCCGTGGTGCGAACGTTGAAAAGAAAAAACCGCCACCCATTTTTTCGCCATATGGCATTGTAATGTATAATGACGTATTGTTAGTAGCTCAGCTGATTGGAGAGTATATAGAGTTTATTGATAACATTGATGTAGTTTATATTTTAGTTTTTTTATTAGTTTATATGGTATTCATTACATAGTGTAGTGTATACCCAGTTACTTTATGTTAATAGCTCAACTTATTGAAGAATATATTGAGTACATTTATTATATTGATGTAGTTTATACTTAGTTTCTTCACATCGGTTTATTGTATGATAGTTGGGTAGTTGCAGTCCTTTAGCGTCCATATACTAAATGCCTCTGTTGATATGTAAACTTTGACTTTAACATAGCTATTTCCGTGACCAGTCACATGCTAATCCCTCACATTAACATCATGCTAATCTCCCAGTTACATGCTAATTTCTGACTTTAACACCCTGCTGATCCATCACTTTAACACAGTTATTTCAATGCTAAATTCTCCTGTTTGATATGTAAACTCCTTTGTCAAGGCGCGCTTTACTTCTCTCACCTAGCTTAAAAGACGCTGAGAATCTTAGCAGCGTTCATTGAAGTGCTGTTGTCCCGACAGTTCTGTTCCTTCACCTGAAGAAGGATAGTTGTGTTGTGGCCGAAACGTCGTGAGAATTTTGTTGTCTTATTCTGTTTATTGTTTTATTCTCATTCTACGTGACTTTACCGAAAGAACCAAGAAGATGTACCAGTGGCACTTTCGTCTGTTACATATTGTTGTATATGTGGGTGTGTGAAAATTGATGAAAAATAATTAAAATTAAATGAAATTCGAAATTTGCATAATTAATCCGAAAAATTATGCTAATTCGTGTAATTATGCGTGTAACTATGCTAATTAGAGAGGTAATCGTATTAATTTATACGAGTGGGTGTGGTTGTGTTAATGATAGCCTTTATGATAATCAGGCCCCGCCTCGTTGACGAGGTGGGGTTATCAATCAGGATAACGCAATCAATCGTGTGCAGCTACGCTAGTGTCAATTTGGCCTCGTTGTCTAACTTCGTATTATTGATCAGCATAATACAATGATTCTCGCTTTAACACTCCCCGAGTGTTCATATTTTAGGTCCCATGTTCATATCGTTCGCTTTAGTTTAATGAGTGTGGATTGGTGTGTTTATAGTTTAGGTTCCCGAGTTCCTATCTCGTCGCAGGATACAGATCTTATGCAAAAATTTCAGGAAATAATCACACGACCACTTCTGTATTAATAAATTTATTTTCTAATTAAACCTTAACTATAATATGTATGTGAACTCTCAATCTCGGAACTTCAACACGGTATCCACACGGTATCAAGACAGTATCATCAACGACTGTACGATTTCACTTTGATAACACATGGACCCCGCATAAAGCGATTGCTGTTAGTGAGAGAGAGAGTCAGGACATGCAAATGCTATGCTACACAAAAGCTTATGCATTATAATATGAACGATCATTATGCTTGAAATGGTCAGCACATTATCACAGGCGATTGATTAACATGCAACGGTTATCTCACGGGAGATTAATTAATTAATTCGTGAATAAGATTGTATGATCAGAAAATCGGTTTAGCACGATTCCTCCCCGGGAGCGTAGCTCCGTGGCGAAGGTGCCAAGGGTTAATTCGTATTGATGAATCGGTTGGTAACTTATGCGATTAGAAGTACCGTCCAAAACAAAATATTAAAGAGGGAAATTATGAATATAATTATAAATGATGGACTGTTATCACACGATCGATGCTTCCACAGCCAGATGGTTCACGGACTTGAGTGTTCGCTTCTGGTTAAGGACCTGTGTATGTTTGAGTGATATGAATTGTTTTGAATAGTCAGTGTTTGGAATTAATTCTTTGCGTTGCCATACGCTGAAGTTGGCATCGCTTGTAGGAGAAGTAGCCTCGCTCCCTTTAGAGCGGTGAGGTGTGTGGGAGTGCATCATACGTATCGCCGCCCTCCTCCACGCAGCAGCCAGCCTCTGTCCACGGGGGAGAGTTGCTTGATCGCTCTCAGTTCTGCTCAGTGGACACCTCTCTCCACTGCTGGATGAGCTGCGCGATCACGCTCGTGCTGGTTCGCTGACAGCAATTTCTCTCCGCTGTTGGATGAGCTGCATCGGCACGCTCCCTCTCTCTGGGTGGAGAACTCGAACGTGCTCGTTGCTGGTTTGCTGA
This sequence comes from Petromyzon marinus, assembly GCF_048934315.1. Lineage (NCBI taxonomy): Eukaryota > Metazoa > Chordata > Hyperoartia > Petromyzontiformes > Petromyzontidae > Petromyzon > Petromyzon marinus. The sequence goes on along the minus strand of NC_133717.1, from coordinate 419,290 downwards.
AAGCAGGTTTTTCTCCACTGCTGGATGACTCAAGTCGCACGTGCTCTTGCTCTGGTTTGCAGAAGCTCTTGCTTGGTGCGTCGGTCGCTCTGCAGCTGGACTCAATGTAGAATAATCTTTCAGCAATACTCTGTCTTTCAGCTCTTGGAAATCACACTAGGTGACGCCTCACTACCCTGCGAGTCTTGCCAACGTCAGTGGGTAGCGACGGGGCCACTTTGGCTTCTGCTCGCCGCCCCCTGCTCTGCAGCTCGCCGACTGGCGACCTGTGGCTCTCGTTGCCGATTTGAACTGCTCCTGAGCTGACCCACTGGTCGAACTCTCTCCCGTGTCGAACCGCCCCGAGTTCCGACCCCCCTGGTCGAACTCCCCGAGTTCCGACCTCCGAGTCAAACTGTCTCCCGAGAGTCGACCCACTGGTCGAACTCTGGTGAGCCGACCCCCTCCGGTCGAACTCTTCGCGTTGCTCCTCCGAGTCGAACTGTCTCCCGAGAGTCGACCCCCCGGTCGAACTCTGGTGAGCCGACCCCCCCCGGTCGAACTCTGGTGAGCCGACCCCCTCCTGTCGAACTGTTCCGAGTTGCTCCTCCGAGTCGAACTGTCTCCCGAGAGTCGACCCCCTGGTCGAACTCTGGTGAGCCGACCCCCCCCCCCCCCGGTCGAACTCTGGTGAACCGACCCACTCCTGTCGAACTGTCTCCCGAGAGTCGACCCCCCGGTCGAACTCTGGTGAGCCGACCCCCCCCCCCCAGTCGAACTGAGGTTTCAATGCTCAGGATCCTCTTTTTATGCCCAAAAATCCCTTCACTCGGATCCTGCCCACAAGGCGGGGTTTCTTTCGATTTTTGCTGTGTCAGGATTTGTCCGTATGTATCTGTGTCCGTGTGTGTCCGTACGTGTGTCAGTGTGTGTCCTTGTGTGGATCACCCACGGTATATTCCGTTGTCATACTCCTACCATAAAACCCACAAGTAAAACAATCAAATGTTATAAATTGTCTCGAAGGCGCCTCTCTGTCTGAGTGCACAACCTGGAGGGAGGGGCGATATTCCCTCCGACTTTCACCGACGCACAAAGAAATGGTTAAAAAGTTTTAAGTTAACATTTCATTTCATCAGAGTTCCACAGTTATGATTCTGTATTAATCCAAGGTCTGAGTCAGCTTCTCGTTGTGGTGTTTGACTCGTGTTTCCCCAAGCATATACACACTCCTACCCCGCGCTGCAGGGATACAAAGACGGCCAGGATTTCCCTTTCTCTCCGACCCTGGGTTTAACATCGCCCTTTGCTTACGTTGCAGTTTTGCTGTGCGCTTGCATTTCTTTTCCTCTCTACTCTTACTTTAACCCTGCTTATTATTTGCGTATGGGTGGAGGCTAGAGCATTTATGTTGACTTAGGAAAACCTGATTGTTACAGGCTTCGGGTCAAGTCGTATAGAAATTATTAAAATACGGAAATACATTTCATATTAAATTAATAGACGGGTGATGGTTACATTGACGTAGCTTGTGGCAGGGTTCAATTGAAGTGGGTGTGAAGATCAATAACTTTAGCCTACCCTGTCGTTAAATTCCGACTTTAAGTTACTTTAATAGTAATGCAGAACCAATTAGCTTTTTTGACTTAACTAGATCTAGGCTAACGCAACCTCCCAGTGACCCTGGCTTTGTGTTTACGTCAGCTCCTTGCAATCCACTGCGCTCTGCTCTCTATCTGCTCCCTCTGACCCTGGGAGGGCTCTGAACATCAAAATCGTGTTAGTGGGTCAAGGTAAATATGACCTCCACATACCATGCTGAGGCCTGGTTTGGTGTTTTTATTCATTATTAAAATTAAAAGAAACAATAGAAATATGTATCTATATGTATTGAAAAATTACTTGTTAATATTAAGATGGAAAGGGGGGCATATACAACAATATACAGTAGATGGCTGGAGCATGCCACTAAGAGATTAAGCCTTTCCATCTGTCTCACCAAAACAAAGCACCTGCCTTGGTATTTTATGTCCATCAAATACTCGACCCCCTCATTTCTCCATCTTGAGTCATGGCGCAATTGGGGAAGGAGTGGAGAGTTTCTCTACCTGGACAGTTTGGGGGCCAACTTCCGCTTTCCTGTTCCCGGTGAGTGGGCGGGGCGTGACATCCACCCCCTCCACTCCCCCCTCCTCCTCGTCGGCCACCTCTCGCCGGGCCCCCGCCGATCAGGTGATCGCCCCCCCCCCCCGCGCCAGTGCCCTCTCTGAGGGACATGGCTGATTGGCTAGCTCACCACCCCCCGGGGCTATCCCGCACACGCCCACGTACACCATCACACAAGCGAACGCGGAGGCGTGCACGCGCACGCCCCTGCAGGAGCGTATTTGCGCTAAAGAAAACGGGATGGCGGCGGTATTAATATGCGCACGCCCCTCCGGGTGATTAAGCCCTAATCTGCTAGCACACAAAGGTTAATGCTAAAGGGCTGTATGAATACACGTGCATGCCTTAATGCTATTGCCGCTGTGTAAACACGCCGGCGAGCTGGTTTATTGCACCCCGCCCTAATTACTCATGCGGCACACGCGCGTAAACGCGCTCAAATTACCAACACCGCGCCGATGCTGCAGCCCCGCGCTCACTCTCTCGCACACACAGTCTCCCCGCGCAGACGCACGACATACAAATCACTGAGGTGTTCTACCCACACACACAAATCACACTGCACCGATACTCTTAACTAAAGTTTATTAACGGCGCAAATACACACTACTTGTATGTGGAATATTTTGCGAGGAGAGCCTAGCCTAACTCTGCCTATGAACCCCGTCACACAAACGTCCTACCACGTACCTCGAAGCTGGAGTCACGGCATCCCACGGACGCTGAGAGAGTCGGAGGGAGGAGGACGAGGGAAGACTTGACCTATCACTGTCTCGCAGCAGCACTCGCTGGCATCACACGGAGGCTGTGAGCGGCTCGAAGAGGCAGGATGGCAGGGAGAGGGTCTTGATCGCCCGGAGGTTGAAGCCAAGAGAGCGAAGTCGTCCCCTGGCTCTTTTTATGCTCTAAACTTCAAAGGCTCAGGGTGACGTCGTACCGCGCAGCCAATCGGGCGCTTACCTGTGCTGCCACTCCTTTATTTTCTTCTCCCATGGGGGAGTGCTGCTACTCCGCCCACCCATTGTTCTCCCGTGCCCAGTAGTTCTAGTCTACGGGTCTGCTCTTTTTTCCTAATATTCCACCCTCAGCCTCTCCCAATGTCGAGAATAACTTATTACGGTTGGCCCAGTGAACCTTTCCTTCTGCGCCCATACAATTTTAAGCCAATTTAGGGGCACCGCAATGTAACCTGTCCTGTGAGGGTCGGCCAATCTCCTGGCACCAGGAAACCGTGGGACTCTCCCTCTAGGGGCCCTTCAGATTAAAACCCGATGTGCCAGGCATTCCCCTGCCAGGACACTACGTGGGTGCGCTGCGTGCGGGTGTGTGTTTAGTGCGGGGGCTGGGAGGAAATCGCAGCACTTGCGGAGTTGCTCCGCGTTCGTGGCACCACAATAGTGTGCTTATGACCAACTCCAGTTTGGCAGCTGTTCCATTTTGAATCAGTCAAGTGGCATCTTTTTATTGGCTGTGTAATGCTTTGTGGAAGTTACCTGGCCTACTGTTGCATGACAAGCTCTGGGTCTTCTCCGCCACAGCTATTTGCCCTCCCTTCTCTACGCTTGCAAAACGTGGACCCCTTTAAAAGGACAGCTAGAAATATTCAGGTTGACCTCCCTACCAGCCATCCTGGATTTAACCAGACCGGATTGTGTGAGGAGCTCAGATTCTTGAAAGATTTGGACACAGTCCTATAATCTGTGCGCTCTGGCAGGCAAAGCTATGTTGGCTCGGTCATGTCGCCCACATTCCCTGTTTGACCGGAAAGAGGGGCAAAACAGGTGCGCCATGTGCTAGACAAGAGATGGACTGATGTTGGTCGAGGAGTTTGTAGCAGTATCCAGATCAGCCTTTGGGGAGGCTCGTGAAGGACGCTACTGTGGCAGTCGCCCTCCAACAACAATAGAGGGCAGAGAAGCGATGCTTACAATGAGCGGAGCAGCATAAATGCAACAAATTGGAAAAGTGGGGAACAGGTGATGCATCTGCCAGTCATCTAAGGCAACCCATAACAGCTGGCTCTTTCCCATGACTTCCTGCTGGTGAGCCTTTGACTCTTCACTTGGCCTAAAAATGCATCTAGCCCTGGCGCAAGGGCTGTGGTGATGTCATCACCACTTGGTGGTGAATGGCGACTGCTGTGTGTGAGTGTGTACTATGTGAGATACTTACATTTGTGTGTGATAGTGCACACTGTATGCATGAGCATATCTCTACGTATGTGACTCCCCATGCCATGTGAGGAGCGGGAGTGTATCGGTTAGCGTGTGCCGCACTACGAACCCTGCCACCCGAGTTTTCCGCTCATGGCCAAGGCCAGTGACAATTACCTGAACCAGTCCTGGGCCTCCCCTAGGTCGACTCAGCCTCAAATGAATACGTGATGCGGTGTGTAAAAACATCGCCACTGGGGAGATGAAGGCAGTTGGATGTGGTGCTGACCACCAACCCCCTCCATGTGCCATGCTAGACATAATAGGTGATCGCTAACAGCACTTGCCCTCACATTTGGTTAAGGCTATATGGGGGATCTTTGTCTTTTTTTGCCCCATGCCATAAACGCACGCTGGCAGCTGCAGTGGGAAAACAAACCTGGTACCTTCTGAGCTGTGCCCAGCTGGATTGGCACGGCTTGAATGTGTAGTGAGTCCAACTGAGTCGCAGACGATGTCTTAGGGAGCAACACATTTTATTAAACTATTAACACAACATACCCTCAGGTAGTGACCACCCAACTAACCACGCTACAGCGGAACTAGTAACGGTTCTGCTATCCCGGTCCGGGCCACAAGCTGAGTCCCGGACCGTGTGGCTGGAGGCTTCTTCAAGCTTGACATGGATCTCCTGCCTCTCCAACAGTAAGAACCCCGAGCCCCTCACAGGGGCGCGCCCCCCCTTATATCGGGCCGGCCTGGGGCTGGCTCTGCCTCTCACCCCGCCCACCGTTTCGATCTCTCTTGCCCTTGCCCGAAGGCTCTCGAGAGTTCTTCCTGGACCATGTGACCACCCATTGGCCCCCTCCACCGGTGGCCCCCCTCCAGTATCATCCGGTCACATGTCCCCAGGTCAACCAGAGTATCATGCCCCCAACGCAACCCGAGCTGGCTGAAACTCTCTTGCTCTCTCAATGGGAGCCCGCACCGCATGCTACACACAATAGTATACATCCTGCCGTGGCCTCGTAGGCCGGGCACCACACAGTGACTTTCCCAGTCACTACATCACCCGCCCCCTCCATAGCACTCAGCCATCCCGGCTGTCAACATAACGCACGTGTGCTCCAACAACAAAACTACCAATAAATACCAAAACCCACCTGTACAATTATACACTGGCTAACAATGAAAATAATGCAGAACAATAACAATCGCGACATGCAGGGCCCCCGCAATCAACAGTGTAACAACGCTCGTGAGCTCAATGGCAAGCAAGGTCAGCCAATTACTCGCTATGACTCACGCGAGCGCGACAACCAATGACGGCGTGGGAGTGCAACGTGCGGGGATTATGCAACCCGAGTCTTTGAGAGAGTCCGCAATGCCGGGCCTCCAGGGGGGTTGGGCTCGTCCGCCCTGGATGACCCGGGGGAAATGAGAAATCGATCGGACGAAGCTGGGCTCCTCACGAGTAGTAGGCCGGACCGTCCGACCTTCCACGTCCAGAGCACGCGAGGCCGACACGAGCGGCCGCGTGCGAGGCATCAATCGCGCACCGCCTGGGGACGGAACAGAAACACTCCTGAGGACCGGCGTCAGCAGACGTACGCCTCAGCTCGTTGGGCACACCCAACACTCGGCCCCTGCGATATGGAGATGAAACAAATTAACATGGCGCAATAAACGGTTTCAGATGAGAGGGGTGAACAAACCAACTCTGCTTACCAAGCCGAATTTGGACACATTGTGGACACACGACCCGAACAACATCAACCGGCCCCCTTCCAGGGTTGCAGCAACTTAGGGGATGTGCTAACGGGCACATGCAGACAATGCAACCAGACCCTGTCGCCCGGCGACAGGGAAACACGAGAACCCCCTTCAGCCGCTCGTTAGCCAACTGTCTGGCTCGGGAGTTGACCCTGGAAGCTTCCCGCGCTTCGGAGAGCTTTACAAGAGTGAAACGAATGGAATCCCAAATTTTTTACACTTTCACGGCCAGCGCGGCCTGCAACTTTACGTCGATGGGAGGATCATATTCCCGTCCATACATCAAAAAGAAGGGAGTGTAGCCGGTGGATGTGTGAGGGGCCATCCTGTAGTCGGCGAGAACCGCAGGGACATGCAAGTTCCAATCCAACTGTGACTCGCTGACCAGGTGACTCAACATGGAGGTCAGCGTTCTGTTCAGGCATTCTACCATGCCCATCTGTCTGCGGATGGTATGGTGACGTGCACACCTTGTTTGTCCCCAGCAAATTGCAAACCTCACGCAGCAGTTCCGAAGAAATTGTCTTACCTTGATCGGTCAAAAGGCACTCGGGGGCACCCTTATTCAGGATATAGCCATTTAAGGAATGCCTCGGTCACAGCTATAGCCGATTGATTCGAGAGCGGCCAGGCCATAGGCCAGCGAGAGAAATAGTCAACGCCAACGAGCAAGTATTTGTTGCCTCGCACGGAAGTTGGAAACGGACCTCAGAATATCGAGGGCAACCAGTTCGTTGATTTACGACACCTGAATGGATTGCAGCAGAGGGCAACAAGATTTCGCCGGTGGCTTCTGCCGTGCACATTGTACGCAACCTTATGCAAATTTTCAACGTCCGGGGCCATGGCCGGCCAATAAAAATCCAACTTGAGTGTGGCCAGCGTTTTTTCACACCCAGATGTAACAGACGTTAATGGACAGCCCAAACAACTTCACCAAGCAGAGTGTTAGGGACAACAATAGCGTACCGGCGTAATCCACCGTCCCAGTGCATGAGCAGCCCGTCCCGCAGGACAACCGAGGCAACACCACGTGTAGCCGCCTTACCGGCGGTCTCCTTGACTCGCTGTCGGAATTTAAGCAAGGACGCATCTTCCGCTTGCAAGCGCCCCCCATACCTCGTAGTCCAACCCAATTACCGCATCTTGTCCAGCCGGGACATCGCCCGACCCGCCCATAGTGTCCATGGCAGACGCAATGAGAGTTGGGGGGGAGGGGTGGGAGGTTGACTCGGCCGGTCTCCAACGACCGGAACCCGAAAACCATGCACACCCGCCACCCGTGGGCAATCGCGACAGGGCACCAGCGTTCGTGTGACGAGAACCTTTGCGATACGTAACACGGAACAAAATCCTGCAGGATTTCAAGCCAGCATGATAATTGGCCCGAGGGCTGATCCACACGCAGCGCGTATTGGAGCACTGCGTGGTCGGAGCGCACCTCGAAATGTCTGCCGTACAAGATGAGGCCGGTATTGCTGCACGAAAACAACAATGGCCAACAATTTTTGGCGCATAACACAGTACCGCTGCTCGGCCGAGGACAGCACCCTGCTCCCATAAGCGACCACATGCTCCACGCCGTTGACAACTTGAGATAATACTGTTCCAATATAGGTAATACTAGCGTCCGTATCTAAAACGAACGGTAATTAAAAATCGGGATAACGCAGGGGATTGGCGTTGACCTGCCCATTGCGGATGGAACGGAACACGGCTTCCTCCTCCTCCCAATGAAATTTTTGCCCCTTAGCAGTCAAGGCGTGGAGAGGCTTAGCAATGGATGCAAAGCCGGCGAAGCAAAGCCGATAAAACTGTGCACCTCGCTCGCCGAGGTGGGTGTCAGCCACGTGCGGACACACGCCGTCTTCTCCGGGTCCGTATCGATACCCGATTCGCTCACTACGTGACCCAAATATCGAACCGATTTTTGGAGGTGACACTTCTGTGGTTTAAATTTCAGGTCGGCCGTACGCATCTTAGGAAAAACAGCCCGCAGGCAATCCAAATGTTCATCGAACGTATGACCGAAGACAATAACGTCATCCAAATATATTAGGCTCGAATCCCAGTGGAGGCCCGCTAAAACCAGCTCCATCAGCCTCTGAAACGTGGCCGGCGCGGAGTGGATGCCCATAGGGAGCCGGTTAAATTCGAACAACCCTTGCGACGTACGAAAGGCCGTCTTTGGCTTGGAAGCCTCATTGAGCAGCAATTCCCAAAATCCCGATAGAAAATCAAAGGTGGAAAAGAACCGTGCTCCCACTCGGGCGTCCAGGAAATCGTCCATACGTGGCAAGGGGTATACTTCCGCGACGGAAACCTTGTTGAGCTTGCGGAAATCAAGACAAAATCGCAAGCTGCCGTTTTCTTGACAAGCACGATCGGGGCACTCGATGGACTGGTGGATGGTGAGATGATGTCCGCAGCCATCTCATCAACCGCCACATGAACGTGTTCCTTCTCGGCCGGGCTCAAGCAGTAAGGATTTAGCCGAATCGGGGCAGCATCGCCCGTATCAATATGGTGGCTCAAAAGTGACGTGCCAATATCAAATTTACTTTTACTAAAAATGTCAGAAAATTCACGTAAGAGCATGCAGCTTCCCCCTTTGTCCCATAGATAAATCGCCACACTCAGAGCAAAGTTTATCAGTCCATCCCTCGTCCACATCCCGCCGACCCCGACACTTCCCACAACGTCCCCCTCTGGACGCGCCGACGAAGCACGGTACCCTCCTGGATGGTCGTTGTCCAGCCCGGCATTCAGAACCTGAATGAAAGGTTCTTGGTCCTGGGCTGCCACTAGCGACATACCGCAATTAAGTTTATTGGAGGGCCCCAAAACAACACCCTCATCCGCAGTGCGCACATCTAGCAGTTTTCGTAACCGGAGGGGCACTAAGATTTGTGCGCCAGGCGGAATCCGCACTTTTCGGCATGCAATAGCCTGCACCGTTGCGTTAGCGGAAGACATACGAGTCGGCGATGGAAAAAATGTCATACGCCGTCCCGACGGCAATTCCAGACAGCCCTGATCAACACATCTTCAGGGGCATCTTGCCCAGAAAATCGGTCCAGAGCAAACACGGGATGGCTCGGGCTGTAGAAAGCAAAACGTGGCCCGACAATTTGACATCGGCGATATGCAACTCAGCCGTTATCCGTCCGATTATTCCCAACAATCCGTCATTGGCGGCAAAACACGGAGCATCCACAGGTTCCAAAACGCGACACCGGGGAGGTAAAATGTTATAGATAAGTTCAGAAATAATGGTCGAAGATGCGCCGGTATCAACGAGCATACGGATTTCCGACGAACCCGTAGCCGCCGCGACCACTCGACGGGCCAGCTCCGACCACTGATCCGGTTGGAGCGGGCGGGCGTCACGAACACGTCCCGACTCCCCCCGAACCCACGCGCGACCCGACCCAAACTGGACCCCCCTGATGGGTGAAGTGAACCCCAGGGCCAAGTATAGGGTGCGCCACGACTCACCTTATGAAGCAGGGAGCCGTAGGATTGCGGACTTCCCAGGGGCCGCCATCGAGGAACCCGACAGCCCGACTGGACGTGCCCCGGCAGGCCGCAGTTGTAGCAGACGACCTGGCCACTCTGGACTGAGATGATGAAGACCTCGCTCGTCGCCGGTCGTCCCTCCGCCGATCGTCAGCACCCCGATGGGCGCCACCCCGCTGGTGCAGCAGCATGCAGGAGCAGGCTCGGTCTCCGCGCAGGCCTCCGGCTCTGTTGAGGATGTGGCGCACGCCACCAACACCCTGTCGCGGTGCAGGATCTGCTGTGCCTGGATGCACCTGGCGACCCAGAGTGAAGACACCGCATCGTCCTCGGCGGGAAGCACAGTGTGGAGGTCTTTTGCGACTCCCAGCATCTTCTCGAGGACCAAGGCGTCAAAGACCGTCATGGTCCATTTTAGGGAACGCGGCCTTTGCTAGCGCCAAAGCGCGCTACGGTAGGCGAGAGCCGACTCACCCTCCCCTTTACGTCTTAGGGCAAACTTTTGCCGGGTATTCAATGGAGGCTCAAAAACAGCCGCCATCTGTTCGAACGCCAGCATGAGGGTGGATCTGTCAGATGGCGAGGAATTGCCGCCAAGGCGTCGTCGTCGAGGGTGGCGGGCAGCGCTTTCAGCGCCTCCGTCCATCCCGCCAAGTCAGCATTGGTGAGAAATCGCCGCTTAAATGCTATCCAATCGCCGCTGGCAGCAACAAATTATTTAATGAAGGGTAGTCGGCGGCGGAGCGACGGGATGTCCATTGGCGAGGACCGCTCTGCTTCGAGCTTGGCGGCCTCCGCGCTCCGCGCCGACGGTAAAATGGCGGCCGTGAACACGGGCTGCGCCGTCGACATTCCCGCCCTTTTTGAAATTGCGGCCGAGTCGCTCTGTCCAGACGACTCCACTGCTCCCTCCTTCGCCGCAGCAGTTAGAGGACGCAGCTCGGCGAGGATCGAGGACGCCGTCTGAAGAAGCTCTGCAAGGCGACCGTGCGCGTCTCTGACAAGCGATGGCGAGGCGCCACGCTCTCCGACGGCGCTCTGCTCCGCTGGCAGCGCCTCCGCTCCTTCATCGACAGCCATGAGCGGAATCAGCTCTTCATCGTCTCCGTCGTCCGACGCCCGTGTATGAACTCTGCGACGTGTAGACATGACTGTCTACCTGTTTCTTCACCTGAAGAAGGCTACTTGTGTTGTGGCCGAAACGTCGTGAGAATTTTATTACGTTTTATTTTTATTATTTTATTTCCATTCTACGTGACTTTACCGAAAGAACCAAGAAAACAGAAAAACATTTTTTTATTTTGTCTTTTTACCAATATAATCAATGTAATCTTGAAAATCCAGTTTTGAATCCAAGATGAACCCAAGATACTTATAAATCTTTACTTGCTCTATTTGATAATTATGTAAGGAATGTAATCGGGGAAAAATAAGTTCCTGCTATAGTCCTGGTGAGAAGCATAGCACCTTTGTTTTGTAGGTATTCAGGACTAGTTTTAGAGCAACTAGCTGATGTAGTTTGTTGAAATCACCCTGGAGCTTAGCAATCACATCGTCTGAAGAGCAGCCAGCAGTAATCAGCATCGTGTCATCTGCAAATAGATTTACCCTGGAATGATCCAGGTCAGTCATTGACATGAAGAGAGAACAAGAGGGGCCGAGGATGGAACGCTGTGGAAAACCTTTTGTTATATTAACAGTTTGACCTCCAACCATCTATGAATACAGTTTGGGTGCGAGAAGAGAGGTAATTTTTAAACCATTCCATTGCGTGTTTGAAGAAACGGAGGCAACTTAGTTTACTAAGCAGGGTGTTGTGGTCGACTGTATCAAAGGCTTTGGACAAGTCAAGAAAAAGACTGGCGCAGTACTGCTTACTATCACGGCTACTGTAAATGTGATTCAGAGAGTCTAATGCAGCAGATGTGGTGCTGTATGTTTTTCGGAACCTAAATTGGTTTCGATGTAAGAGATTATTGTCGGACAGGAAACTGCGAATTTGGTAGTTTCAAATTTTTTCAACATTTTTAATCAACGGGGACAAAATTGAGATAGGTCGGTAGTTATTTGGATCATCTTTAGGGCCCTCTTTGGACGAACATAGGAATGTTTCCATTCTAGAGGCACTGATGCTTCTTTTATGGACAGGTTGAAAAAAATGGCCTGTAGGTTTGTATATTAGGTTAGCAACAGTTATCAGAGCAAAGACGGGAATGCTATCCGCTCTGGTAGAGGAGGATCCTTTGAGGTAGGAGTAGATGAGACATGCATGAGTTAATGAGGGAAAAATAAGTGAGCAAGTGAGAATGTAAATTTTGATTTAAAGCGTGCGCGACTGCAGGGATTCATATTCTTGGTTCTTTCGGTAAAGTCACGTAGAAGGGAAACAAGAAATAATAAAAATATAAAACAATAAAATTATCACGACGTTTCGACTGCAACACCAACAATCATCATCAGGTGTGAAAACCACAGCAAGAAAATTTGAAAAAAGTGGCGTTTTTTTAACGTAGGGCACCACGGAGAGCGATTTGGCAGTTATTCAAATGGACAAGTCCATCTATGTTTGGAAAAGAGGAGGGGGGAGACGAAAATAATGGATGCGGTCTTAATTGAATGTTCACGTAAGCGTGAACAATCAATTAAGACCCGAAATGGTTGATCAAATCCTTCCAATGATTGCTAAACCAGAATCCATCTTCTCGGTTGAAATTGTCACTGTTTGTATATGTGGATAGCCTCATGAATGAATCTTTCATGGTAGCCAGATGGCTTACAAAGAACCTCTGTCTTGGAGAAGTCAATGTCATGTGAGCCTACTGAATTATAACAGTGATCTGCCATGGCCTTGGCTTCTCCAATGTAACTACTACCACAGAGGCAACTTAGTTTGTAGACGCCAGGGTACTGTATGTCCGGAATCAGATCTTTTACAGACGGAACCAGATCACGGATTTTATGTAATGTGTTGAATCGGACCTGGATCTTGTGTTTATTCAAGATTTTGGAGATCTTTTTTGTGATCCCCGCAATGTAGGGTAAAGTGATGGCTTTGAAAGGCTCGTCTTCATGGTTGGAGTGATAGCTTTGCGGATTGTGTAGTCGGAGTAACCATTCGCCATAAGAGCTTGGTGTACATGCTTGAGTTCACTGGCTATGTGTTCCTGGTCGGATATGCATTGGGCTCTATGGTGCAGAGTCTTGATGAGGGAATTCTTCTGGGATGGATGGTGGTGGGAATCCGGTTTCAGGTAAGCATCCGTACGAGTAGCTTTCTTGTAGACAGAGTGGCTCATTGAACCATCAGGTCTCTTTTTTATTAGGACATCCAGAAAAGGTAGCTTGCCATCTTTTTCGACTTCCATGGTAAATCTGATGGCTGGGTGTATGGAATTGATGTGGTCGAGGAATTGGTCTAGAGCAGGCCAGCCATGTGGCCAGATGACAAAAGTGTCATCCACGAAACATCGTGAGAATTGTATTGTTTTATATTTTTATTATTTTAATGTTTCCCTTCTACGTGACTTTACCGAAAGAACCAAGAATATGAATCCCTGCAGTCACGAAAGCTTTAAATCAAAATTTAACCGCCTCTACGGGGGAGGGTTTGCACATAACTTTGAGATCCTTCAACAAACTCCGGGATAAGAAGGCTCAGCTGATCAAGTCTCTCACCTTTCTGAAGAGATGCCGCGATTCTGGGGTAATACCAATCGCATTTTCACTGACCTCTGCTGCTATAACTTCTTCTAATGCGAAACGAATTCTTTCCAGAACTAGCTTAGCTCTTATCTCAGAGAAAATCAGACTTATACGCACCGAACTAGATCAGTTAGACAAGACACTCTACAAATCACACTTATCATTGATGGCAACAATGTCCGCATCAGATTGGGAACATGTAGACAATATGACTGCCTCTTCAGCTACCACTTTGTCGACCAAATGTAAGGACAACCTGATTTCCAAATTTAACCTCTTCTCCAACAAAAGACCGGAACCACACACCAAAAAGCTAGACGTTAACAAAGTCGTAATTAATCGCAGTAACAGTTCTATTTCCGATGGTCTGAAATCCGTTTTAGCTAAAGGGCTAAACTTTGCAGTCACACCTAAACACATACCAGTTAATCATATAATTGCCCAAGTAGACGTGGCTCACAAGGGCCTGGGTCACATCGCTGCAGACGTAGCAAAATCTGAAATCGCTGCAACCATCAACAACGCTAAGATGCCAGCTAGCAACCTCAGCAAAGATGAGCGTTTTGAATTATATAAATTAAAAAAGAGGGATGACATTGTCATCCTTTCAGCCGACAAGGGCAATGCCACTGTCATCGTGGATAAAATAGAATATAACAACAAAATTCAAGAATTACTCAACGATAGCAGCTATACAAAAATAAAAAGAGATCCCACCAACAGCCTCGTCATACAAACCAACAAAATAATTTCTGATTCAACTGCATTAATTGATCAAACCAAACAGTTCTCGTTGAAACCTTCTACTGCCAGGCCACAAAGATTATACGGCTTACCAAAAATACATAAAGTAGATACACCCCTTCGTTCCATCGTCTCTAATATCAACTCCCTCACCTACAAACTGGCACGTTTTCTCTCTGAAATCCTGCGGCCTCTCACTGGAAAAGCCACCTCTGCGGTACAAAATTCTACTCACCTAGTATCGACAATCACGGGTATTTCCCTGTACCCAGACGACCTGCTTTTCAGTTTTGATGTAGTTTCCTTATTCAACAAAGCTCCTGTACCTGACACTATCGCAATCATTGAAGACTTGGTTCATCAATGACTAAACACTGAGGTTCCCTCCCTGGTGAGACACTGCTTAACCAATACATACTTCACTTGGAATGGAACTTTCTACAAACAAACTGAGGGTACCCCAACGGGCTCCCCCCTATCTCCGGTTGTAGCCAACATTTTACTGGAGAAATTTGATACTGACGCCATCCAGACTGCCACTCTGCACCCAACCTTATGGAAGAGGTACGTGGATGACACTTTTGTCATCTGGCCACATGGCCGGCCTGCTCTAGACCAATTCCTCGACCACATCAATTCCATACACCCAGCCATCAGATTTACCATGGAAGTCGAAAAACATGGCAAGCTACCTGTTTTTGGATGTCCTAATAAAAAAAGAGACCTGATGGTTCAATGAGCCACTCTGTCTACAGGAAAGCTACCCATACGGATGCTTATCTGAAACCGGATTCCCACCATCCATCCCAGAAGAATTCCCTCATCAAGACTCTGCACCATAGAGCCCAATGCATATCCAACCAGGAACACATAGCCAAGCTCTTCAGGCTAATGGCTACTCCGACTACACAATCCGCAAAGCTATCACTCCAACCATGAAGAAGGACCCTCTTGAAGAGCCTTTCAAAACCATCACTTTACCCTACATTGCGGGGATCACAAAAAAGATCTCCAAAATCTTGAATGAACACAAGATCCAGGTCCAGTTCAACACATTACATAAATCCGTGATCTGGTTCCGTCTGTAAAAGATGTGATTCCGGACATACAGTACCCTGGCGTCTACAAACTAAGTTGCCTCTGGTGGTAGTAGTTACATTGGAGAAACCAAACGACATGTCTCGGACCGCATTCGTGAACAAAAAGCAGACCAAAAACACGGTAGGACCAACATCTCGACCGTGGCAGATCACTGTTATAATTCAGTAGGCTCACATGACATTGACTTCTCCAAGACAGAGGTTATCTGCAAGCCATCTGGCTACCATGAGAGATTCGTTCATGAGGCTATCCACATATACAAACACAGAGACAATTTCAACCGAGAAGATGGATTCTGGCTTTGCAATCATTGGAAGGATTTGATAAACCATTTCGCGTCTTAATTGATTGTTCACGCTTATGGTGGCTTTCAGACCGCATCCATTATTTTCGTCTCCCCCCTCCTCTTTTCCGAACATAGATGGACTTGTCCATCTGAATAAACTGCCAAATCGCTTTTCAATATTCTTGCTGTGGTTTTCACACCTGATGATGATTGCTTGTGTTGCAGTCAAACGTCGTGAGAATTGTATTGTTTTATATTTTTATTATTTTCCTTCTACGTGACTTTACCAAAAGAACCAAGAATAAGTGAGAATTTAGTTTAGTGGTGTTGTTTAGTTGTGTGGTATTTTAGTTGGTGTAATGAAATTGTGCAGTCGTGTATGCAAGTGGAGTCGTGTGTACTGTAGCCAATGTCGGAGCCAGGATTTTCAGGTAGGGGGGGCAACCCCTCCAGCAATGAAAAATGATACTTGTTAGAACGGACTTATCCCTTGCTTTTTATTTGACGCGTGTGCGGCGATGGCGCAGCCATCGATCGAGGGTCGAATTCGAACCGTTTGTGATCGGCATCGCGCTCGCTGAAGGTTTGCCTTAAGGGAAGTCGTGTACTGTATACACAACTGCGTACAATTCTGTGAGTCACTTATAACTGCTTTGCTTATTGCAAATTATAGAGACTATTGTCCTATCATTTTAGAGTCCCTGGCACGTCATAATATGCTACAGAGTGGCAGTGGGGGTCGGAAAATGCCGATTTATTACTAATATACCCCAATGATCCGATCGAAATGAGAGATTTCGATCGGGTCATCGGGAGGCACGTGCCACTCCACCCCTCCCCCACCCCCCACTGGCTCCGCCAGTGACTGTAGTGGTATAGTGTACAGGTGCAAATTCCCGGGCAGGCCCGTTCAAGCCTCGGGGACAGGTGGCAACACCACATCATGCCCTGAACTCAAGCATCATTCACAGACCATGGTGGCAGTGACAGCCCTGAGTAACAGTTTGAGCCCCACGGTGTAAGAGTTTCCCCCCGCCTCCTCTGTCCACCGCTGGCGGTGTCCTCGATTCAGGTGTTCTTCATCCTGAGGAAGAAATTCAACCAGATCACGTTCCTGCACGTGTACCACCACTCCTCCATGATCATCAACTGGTGGCTGGGTGTGAAGTATGTTCCTGGTGGGCAGGGTGAGTTCACGTGAACCCCCCTGTGGCCTTTCGGTGGACGTGCGTTTTGACATTCCGTGAAAAAAGAGCTTCACAGCTCAATATTCCTCCAGGATGAAGTAAGTTGTCCCTATTCTCATTCAGGGCAACGAGTAGGAACGGGTCGGTATTAGGAGGAACGGTTGAACCAAAAAAATGCAGCAACGGCTGTACAGTTTTGCAATCTTAGCGTGAAAAGCCAAGTTAATGGAACCTCAGAAAAGGAACTGGCACTCAGAATGGCGTAGTAACTGAGGGTAAATGCGAGACCATAACCGGATAACTAGGGCCTCCCATGAAAGGAAAATCCTGACGGCGTCGCTTTAATTCACAAGATGGTTATCACCGTGCCAGCTCTAAAGGGCAAAATAAATTATCGTTCATGAATGTATTGCTCAGCAACGGAATTGTCATTCAGTGAGCACACTGGCATGCAGCAGAGCAGCGCGAGTGAGGCAAGCAGCAGGCACGAGGTGAGATCCCTGCCGCAGCAGCAGGGTGGCAGTGGCAGGCGGCAGGAAGAAGAAGGGTCGCTGAAGCTTCCGACAGCCCGCAGATCAGATATTAGATTATTCAGATATTAGTCAATGATGTTGGCCATGAGCGGGAATAAAAGTTGAGTCTCCAGGTTAGTTGAGCAGCCACTGTGCTAGCGTTCCCCACAAACAGATTAAAAGACAAATATCCCCGTTATAGCCTCAACAGACTGTTGGGGCAAGTGCTGTTAGCGAGCACCTACGAAAGCCGGCACGGCACACGAGGGGGGTGGATGGCCAGAACCATGCTGGGCTGCCTTTTGTCTCCCTCGTGGCAATGTGTACACCGCACCAGGTACTCATTTGAGGTTGAGTCAACCTACGGGAGGCCCAGGACTGGTTTAGATCATCGTCATTGGTGTTGGCCGTGGTGCAGGAATCGAACTCGGATCGCCTGGTTCGTAGCACAACGCGCTAACCACTACACCACCACTACACCACCACTGCTCCCCACATTGAGATACACACTCACATATGTTCAAGCATAGGCAGATGCATAGAGATACACAAGAGCAGACACACACTGATACATAGACTCATGTGGACACAAAGACGCACAAACCGAAAACACGTTCGTACGCATACACACACAAAGACCCTCCTATTGCCATACATGTAGTTGGATGTGTGCCTGTTCGAAATGTTACCATACTTCCCAACATGCAACAAACTTGTGGGTAGTTTCCATACTGTACACAATGTAAAAGGTATAAAAGTATACTTTTTTAATCTGGGGGGGGGTGGGAATAATGGATATATTGCACAAGTGAGTGGTCACGTCACATCTGTGATGGACAACTTTAATTTCGTGCGAAGAACGGGTACACCTGCTAGTTATATAAAATGTAAAATATTACAGAAACAGTATCGAAAATCAGATGGAAGTTAGAAAGTTAATGGCAGACAGGAGCGGCAAAACGCAGGCGTTCCCTGCAAACTAAATGGCTTGATCAAAACGCGTTAAATATTGAACGAGCGAGCAGTTGATTTGTGACTCAGCATTCTTAATCGGGATGGTGAACTCGTTCGTGCACGTCTTCATATACACCTACTACGGCCTCTCCGTGCTGGGGCCCGCGGAGCAAAAGTACTTGTGGTGGAAGCGCTACCTCACCATCCTCCAGCTCGTAAGCACCGCCCCCAACACGACCCCCCACCCCCGTCTTCGCCGGTGCTGCCGTCGCCCCATGCATCCAGCGAACCATAATGCGCCCCCAAATCCTCGATGTGAGCCTCCTTATCCCCACCCCCCGGCCACTCGCACGCTGTCCCACGCCTATATACCTAAGCGGCACGCCACTGGACTAGAAGCTGAACCTACACTTGTGGGGTAATGGTGAAGATCACTGTTGCCATGACGACTGATGCTTTGATGGTGATTGCAGCACTGTCACTGCGTGAGGATAAGGGAGCCAGAGTTATACAATCATCATGATCGACATGGGTAATAGTTCACACCCACCCCTCACAATAAAAACGTAACCGTTCAGTAGGATCACAATTTGATTCAAGAAAACAGCATCTTTAAACTGTTAATTATATTGCCCTCTTAACAGTGTGAGGGGGTCCTGTGAACCACTTACATTAAAACATGTGAATCAAATACATGTATTGAGCCAAAATATATATTTATGAACTGCTGCATCATTACGTCCATACTCATCCACTGGTATTTTTTTAATAAATCCACATTACAGTAAATGTGTAGGGGTGTTGTGAGATGCAGAGGTACAGCCGATCCTTGGTGTGATCCTAGGTGGCTACAACCACGTCCGCTTCTACAGCCCCGCCCAGTGGTTTGTGGGTATAAAGGGCGGGGAGTGAGAGAGCTCGGGGCAGAGTGTTGGGGCCAAGAATGAAGTACCAGGGAAGAAGGAAGACCAGCTAAGTAGAATCCTGGGACTCCCCTGACCGCTGTCCTTCTCAGGATCGGCAGGGCAAGCCAGTTGTACGGCCCCAGGAGCCACAGAGCCGACGTCCTTCTAAGGGCCGGTCTGGTTGGTGGGGTGCCGTGATCTGCGCTTAACCAGGGCCAGATCAGACAGCTTCCCCTAGAGCCCTTAGCTGGAGGAACCGGGGAACATAGGCTTAGGCTAGATAGCCTCGGGGGATATTCCTAAGTGTATTCGGGTGAAGGGGCCGCTATCCCTTCAGTGTGACCCCTTGTTATAAATAAATAAGTGTTGCCTCTACTCTACCGTCTCCGTGTCACTGGAACCCACTACAACTGGTGTCAGAAGTGGTTTTAAAATGGATACACAACGGACGAACCGCTCGCAAGAACCTGTGACGGAGGACGACTCGGTTGGGGCTGTTGGGGGAGAGCCAGAGGATCTGACCGAGGATCCAGGGACGGCCCAGCAGCCGCAGCAGATGGAAGACTGGCCGCCAATGGGGGACAGCTTGTGGGCGGCTCACTCCCGGCTGGTTGAGCTGCTGTACGCCGCGGCCGCCACGCTGGAGGAGATCAACCGCGCGGGGTTGTGGGCGCCGAGGCAGCAGGGCGGGGAACGCCGAGCAACGGCCATTTCCGCCACCGAGCTCCCGCCAGATTTTGGACTTGCCGCCATGACGATGTCCGCCGCGGTGATTGGGGAATCGCAGCACCACGTGGACACCGGGGGCCAATCACCGGTCGTCACGTCATCACTGACGGACGCTCACTGCCAGAGCCAACCGGTGGTCGCGACGTCATCACCTGTGCGACCGCCGATGGGAACCCCCATGCACTCCGATGACGTCAGGAACGGCGGGGACTGCGCAAGGCGGCATCCGGAAGGGGAGCAGACATTTCAACGTCTACCGGTGTTCAAAGAATTTGTATCTGACGGAGGCGACTGGGGGGCCTTCGAGCGTCGTTTCCTCGCCCATCAGATGTCCGGGTGGACGGACGACGAGGCGCTGCACGCACTGCCGGCCACCTTGGACGATGACGCCCACACCACGCTCACCACGGCTCCCAAGGCGGCGCGCACTATGCTGCAGTCTGCACTACGAGTCCTCACCACAGTCTATGGGCCGCTGTCGGACTGTCGACAGGCGTTCTACGAGTGGCGCAGGGGCCAGAAGGAATCACCGCTGGCATACCGCATGGCTGTCCTGGCCCTCGCAAAGGCGGCTTTCCCGCGCATTGACGGTGAAGGGGTGGACGCTATGGTGACGGAGAAGAAACTTCTGGCGCTGGCTCAAGAGCTCCAGATTGTTATCGTCGCAGCGGACGACGCAGACATGTGTTCCTTGCGGGCGGCGAAGTGCATCCACGCACATCTCCTGTCACGGCGTCGACCACCTCTCGTCCCCAATGGAGCGGCTGCAGTGTGTGCTGGGACGCCGACCCCCACCCCCCCCACCGAGGAGGTCTTCGCAGCGGGTCGCCCTACGGAGTGGAGGTCCGGGGGGAGGACGGACCCACCATCATCGGGCCGCCAGGAGCAAGCTAAAGCATCGGGTGTGCTCATCACCTGTTACAACGTGGCTGCAGGATGCCGGGCACCACGACAGCGACGGCCGGGACCACAGCCGGACAGTGCTCCAGCCTACCCACCCCCGCATCTAACTCCGGCAAGTCGCGGCACCACACATGCTCGGCCTGTGCACACACATATCCCTACCTCGCGCGCTCCAGTGCACAAACCCCGGGGTTCGACCGTGGGTTCGTCGGGTTGTGGCGGGGTCGAGAGGGCGCTAGGGCCGAGTCAATGGACCAAATTGGCCCACCGTGTTGTTGCTGCGTCGGCGGGTACGTCCGTGGTCGCGGGGTGTATAGACGGGGTTGAGGTGCGGGTCCTCGTCGATGCGGGTCCTCGTCGATACGGGTGCGTCAGCGACTATTGTCTCGGATTTGATCTATAATATCCTTCCTGTGCAGAGCCGCCCCTTGCTGCCAGTTGATGTTCCGTGTTACGCAGCAAACGGGGGTTCGTTGGGTATCATAGGCCAAATCCGAGCACAAATTTGCATTGGGGATATAAAATTGTCTGGTCCAATATTAGTTTCTTCCTCGCTAGCGGTTCCGTGCTTGTTGGGGACAGACTTTTTGGCCAAAATGCCGATTACAATATTAATTGATCAGGGGTGCATCGAGCTCCCTTCGGGCCAACGTGTACCGTTCCTGTCCTCCCCTGTCACCTCACGGGCGGCATGCACAACGGTACAGGCAGTCGTCACCCGTACAGTGCGGGTACCACCGGGCGCGCAAATGCTCGTGCCTCTCCGGTTGCGTCGATCTTCCGCTCCGGGTGTGACGGATCACGGTGTCCTGTTGGGGCCCTCGAGGGCTGGGGATTGGATTTGGTGGCCTCGCAAACGATCGTTAAGGGGAGCGATGAACCATTCATCATGGTCCTTAACGTCGGAGCGCAGACGGCCGTAGTTAACCAAGGCACCGTGCTTGTGTAGTGGGTTCCAGGACACGGAGACGGCAGAATAGAAGCAGCACTATTTATTTAAACCTTAACAAGGGTTACACTAGAAGGGGTAGCGGCCCCTCCACCCGTATAACTCAGGAACACACTCCAGGCTCTCTAGCCTAAGCTCTAGGCTCCCAGTTCCTCCTGGTAGGGCTCTAAGGGAGGCTATCAGATCTGGCCCTGGTTAGGCACAGATCTCGGCACCCCGCCGACCAGACCGGCCCTTAGAAGGACTCTGACTCTGGGGCTCTGGGGCCGCACCACTGGCTTGCTGTGCCGCCCCTGAAAAGGGCAGCGGTCACAGGAGTTCCAGGGTCTCACCTAGCTGGCCTTCTTTCTTCACTGGTTGCTTCAGCCTCGGGGCCCCACACTCTGCCCCGAGCTCCCTGGCTCCCTGCACTTTATACCCACTGGAGCCTTAGCGGACATTGTTGTAGCCACCAAGGTGTGGGTGAACCACACCTTCCCGTGCCATGTGTTTATTCCCCATAGCACCCCTACATCACCCCCTCCCGTGTAACCCGCAGCCGTCCCGGCTGCAACAATACTCGAACAATAAACACAACAAACCCCCACCGGGTGGCGCAGGCGCGCTGGAAGCCGTCATTCTTGAGGCGCCTGAAGGTGGAACAGCTAGCGAAGCATCAAGGGCAGGTGACGAAGACGCCGTCCGGGAGTCAGCGGACACATCACATGCTCGGCCCGTGCAATGTGGTGGAGGGACGCGCGGCGCCACAAACGGCTTCAGACGCGAGGGGTGTACGTACCAGCGGCGTTTCCCCCACTGGATACGAACGCACTGCGGCCGCATAACCTTCACAATAACTACAGGGCCCCTCCAAGGCCACAACAATTTCGCCGAGGTCGCCAACGGCACCTGAGGGCAGTGCAGCCAGGCTTGATCGCCTGGCTTCCACGCATGTGTGCGTGATTGGCGCGATCGCAACCTCTCGTTGGCCTTCTGCCGAGAGGAAGAGTTTTGGGCCGCTGCCTCCCGTGCCTCGGTCAACCTCAGGATATTAAATTTAACGTGGTCAGCCAATTTCGATTTTCTGCTGGTTTCCGAGACGCGGAGCTGAGTCGCAATTGGTGGGTCAATGTCGCGACCGTACATCAAAAAGAACGGCGAGAAGCCGGTTGCCGCGTGAGGAGCCATTCTATAGGCGGCCAAAACCCCCGGAATGTGAAGGTCCCAATCGGTCTGGGAGTCACACACCTGGTGACACAACATAGATGTGAGCGTCCTATGCAGCCGCTCCACCATGCCATCGGTTTGTGGGTGATAGGGGGAAGTGCGAATCTTTTTCGTACCAAGAAGCGCACACACCTCGTGCAGAAGGACGCCAGAGAAGTTCTTCCCTTGGTCAGTCAGCAGCCGTTCGGGAGCATCCTTGTCGAGGACATAGCCCTGGACAAAGGCCTCGGCAACGGCTGCTGCTGACTGGTTAGCGAGAGGCCATGCCATAGGCCATCAGGTGAAATATTCCACGCCAACCAGCAGGTACTTGTTACCCCTAGGGGTCGCAGGGAAGGGCCCCAATATATCGAGTGCGACGAGTTCGTTAACCCGAGAGACCGTGATAGATTGTAGCGGTGGGCAGGCGCCTTTCGCTGGTGGTTTTCGTTGGGCGCACTGAGTGCATGCACCCAGGAGGTCATCCACATCCCTTGCCATACCCGGCCAGAAGAAATCCAGCTGGAGCACGGCAAGGGTCTTGTGGGTCCCTAGGTGCAAAAGCCGCTCGTGTGCGGCCCAAACGGCCTTACCCCGCAAAGCGGATGGCACCACAAGCCTGTGACGGCAGGCCCTCCCATCCCAATGCATTAGGAGCCCCTGGAGCAGCCCGTACGAATCAATGCCCGCAACCCCCTGCCCGGAACCCCCTGCGCGACGACGCAACGCGAGGAGGGATGCGTCCTCCATCTGGAGGCGCCCCCATTCCGCAACGGACAACCTCGGCAAGGAGTCCGCACCTCCCTCCCCGACAGGACCCTCAGGCAAGGGGTCCTCAGTGGCAGCAGCGAGAACCGGGATATCTAAGGGGGGGCTATCCTCTGGCGGCTTACAACGCCCCAATCCCCTGAGACAAGCGCAATCTGAGGCGGGCGGCAGGCGAGACAGTGCATCCGCATTAGTGTGCCGAGCACCCTTCCGATATGTGGTCGTGAAATCATAATCCTGAAGGATTTCGAGCCATCGGGACAATTGCCCCGAAGGCTGCGTCACCCGCAAAGGATATTGTAATGCCGCATGGTCCGTACGGACAGTGAAATGCCGACCGTACAGGTATGGGCGATACTGTTGCATAAAAAAATACAATAGCCAAGAGTTCCCGACGCGTGACGCAGTATCTCTGTTCCGCCGGAGACAAAACCCTACTGCCATAAGCCACGACGCGTTCCACACCACAGATCACCTGTGAGAGCACACCCCCAATGCCCGTATTGCTGGCATCTGTATCGAGCAGGAAGGGTTCCGAAAAATCGGGGAAGCTCAATGGAGAGGCCCGCACGAGAGCGTCGCGAAGGGAACAAAAAGCGACCTCCTCCTCCTGGCCCCAGTGAAATTTCACTCCCTTCGCCGTCAGAGCGTGTAAGGGCTTAGCAATGGTCGCGAAATCCGCGACGAACCGCCGGTAATAAGACGCAAATCCAATGAAACTCCTGACCTCAGCCACCGAGGTGGGGGTTGGCCAGGAGCTGACACACTGCGTCTTTGCGGGATCGGTGGATATACCCGAGCGGCTGACGATGTGCCCCAAATAGCGTACGGATTCCCGTAGCAGGTGGCACTTTTGCGGCTTAAATTTCAAATTCGCAGCACGCATTTTGAGGAACACGGCGCGCAAGCGCAAAAGGTGTTCGTCAAATGTCTTGCTGAACACGATGACGTCATCCAGATAGATCAAACAGACGTTCCACTGAAAGCCAGCCAAAACCAGTTCCATAAGGCGCTGAAATGTCGCCGGAGCGGAGTGTAATCCCATAGGTAACCGGTTAAATTGGAATAAGCCGTGTGGTGTGCGAAACGCAGTCTTTGGCTTGGACTCATCATCCAATGGGAGTTGCCAGAATCCGGATAACAAGTCCAACGTAGAAAAAAAACGTGCGCCAGCCAGAGCATCCAGAGATTCGTCCATCCGGGGAAGTGGATACGCGTCGGCCACGGAGATCTTATTAAGGCGGCGAAAATCCACACAGAATCGCAAGGACCCATCGTGCCTTTTGACAAGCACTATGGGTGCTCCCCATGGACTGGTGGAAGGGGCTATAATGTCTGCAGCCAGCATGTCATCCACTGCCGATTTGACATGATCTTTTTCGGCCGGACTTAACCGAAAAGGATTCTGGCGTACCGGGGCATTGTCACCCGTCTCAATGTGGTGACGCAACAATTTCGTGCATCCAATGTCATATTTGTGTTTACTAAAGACATCGGAAAATTCCGTCAGAAGGGTGCGTAGGCCGACACGCTGGGAGTCGGACAGATCACTCGTGCCCGAACATAGTGCGTCCATCCAACTATCGTCCCCCTCAGAATGCGGTTTAGCCAGAGGATCGGTCCCCACATTACCCATAACCGTGTCTACCACGGGGACCGGCGTCGCGTGCGCGAGCACAGTTCCCTGAGGAATGACAGCCGTCTGTACGCCAACGTTAAGGACAAGGATAAACGGGTCATCGCTCCCCTTAACGAGCGTTTGAGCGACCACCAGATCCAGCCCGTTTTCCCCAGCCCTCGAGGGCCCTAACAGAATTCCCTGGTCCAGAACACCGGGCACGAAAGGCCGACGCAAGCGAAGGGGCACGAGCATTTGCGCCCCGGGAGGTACACGCCCCGTCCAAGTGACGAACGCTTGTATCGACGCGCACGCTGCCCTTGAGGTGACAGGGGAAGGCAGGAATGTTACCCGTCGGCCCGAGGGAAGCTCGATGCAACCCTGATCAATTAGAATTTTAATCAGCATTTTGCCCAAAAAGTCCGTCCCCAACAAGCACGGAACCGCCAGCGAGGACGAGACTAATATCGGCCCGGAGAGTTTGATATCGCCAATGCAAATTTGTGCTTGAATTTGGCCTATGATACCCAGCGAACCCCCGTTCGCTGCGTAACACGGAACGGTGACTGGGAGCAAGGGGCGGCTTTGAACGGGAAGAATATTATAAATCAAGTCTGACACAATGGTCGCCGGAGCTCCCGTATCGACGAGGATACGCACCTCGACCCCGTCAATGCGACCCGCGACCACGGACGAGCCTGCCGACGCAGCAACAATGCGGTGGGCCAATTCCGTCCACTGCCCCGGCCCGAGCACCCTCTCGACCCCGCCGCCACCCAACAAACCAATGGGCGTACCCCGAGGCCCGTACACCGAAACGCGCGAGGTGGGGACAGGTGTGTGCACAGGCCGAGCATATGGGGTGCCGCGACTTGCCGGGTTGCGATGCGGAGGCCTGTAGGCTGGAGCGCCGTCCGACCGTCCCGGCTGTCGTTGACGAGGCGCCCGGCATTCCGCAGCCACGTGGCCCTTGCGGCCACAGTTGTAGCACGTGATGAGCGCCTTGGGGTGCTCCTGGTGATCCAGTGTTGTCCGAGCCGGCCCCCCTCCGGATCTCCACTCCACCGGGCGACCTGCCGCGAAGACCTCCTCGGAGGGGGGGATGGTCGGCGTCCCAGCGCACACCGCAGCTGCGCCCTTGGGGACGAGAGGTGATCGACGCTGCGCTATCAAGTGCGCGTGGATGTCTTGCTGCCCGCAAGGAGCACATGTCCGCGTCGTCCTCTGCGACGATGACGATCTGTAGCTCCTGGGCCAACGCCAGGAGCTTCTCCGTCACCATCGCGTCCACCCCTTTGCCGTCCATCCGCGGGAAAGCCGCTTTTGCGAGGGCCAGGAGAGCCGTGCGATACGCCAGCGGTGGCTCCTTCTGGCCCTTGCACCGCTCGTGGAAGAGTTTGCGGCAGTCCGACGATGGCCCGTAGACTATGGTGAGGACCTGGATCGCCGACTGTAGCGTAAATCGCGTTGATCTGGGAGCTGTGATGAGCGTAGCAAGGGCGTCATCGTCCAGCATGGCCGGTAGCGCACTCAACGCCTCGTTGTCCGTCCAGCCGGCCATCTCTTGATGAGCGAGAAAGCGGCATTGAAAGGCCCCCCAGTCGCCGCCGTCTGAAACGAACTCCTTCAACACCGGCAGGCGTTGTTGAAACGATGGCTTCGTCTCTGAGAGGAGCCGCGCGCCATTTCCGGCCTCTCCGCCAGTGTTGGAGGGGCTGGGGACACCCATCGGCGGTCGCGCAGGTGATGACGATGCGCCCGCCGATTGGTCCTGACAGCGGGCGTCCGTTGGTGATGACGTCACCACCGCTGATTGGCCCACAGCGTCCATGTGGGGCTGCGACCCTCCAATCGCCGTGGTGGACACTGTCATGGCGGCAAATCCGAAATCTGTTGGCTGTGTTTCGGCGGGAATGACCGTTGAACGGCGTTCGTCTCTCTGCCGCCTTTGCGCCCGCAGCCCCGCGCGGTTGATTTCCTCCAGCGTGGAAGCCGCGGCGTATAGCAGCTCAGCCAGTCGAGAGTGAGCCGCCTGCAACCCGTCCTCCATCGGCGGCCACTCCTCCAGCGGCGGCTGCTGTTGGGGCGTCTGGGGTATCCCAGGATCGTCGGCCGCGGCCTCTGGCGCAATCCCAGGCGAGCCGTCCTCCTCCTGGGGTTCCTGTGATCGGTATGTACTCCTTGTGTCCATTTTAAGACCACTTCTGACACCAGTTGTAGTGGGTTCCAGGACACGGAGACGGCAGAATAGAAGCAGCACTATTTATTTAAACCTTAACAAGGGTTACACTAGAAGGGGTAGCGGCCCCTCCACCCGTATAACTCAGGAACACACCCCAGGCTCTCTAGCCTAAGCTCTAGGCTCCCAGTTCCTCCTGGTAGGGCTCTAAGGGAGGCTATCAGATCTGGCCCTGGTTCGGCACAGATCTCGGCACCCCGCTGACCAGACCGGCCCTTAGAAGGACTCTGACTCTGGGGCTCTGGGGCCGCACCACTGGCTTGCTGTGCCGGCCCTGAAAAGGGCAGCGGTCACAGGAGTTCCAGGGTCTCACCTAGCTGGCCTTCTTTCTTCACTGGTTGCTTCAGCCTCGGGCCCCACACTCTGCCCCGAGCTCCCTGGCTCCCCGCACTTTATACCCACTGGAGCCTTAGCGGACGTTGTTGTAGCCACCAAGGTGTGGGTGAACCACACCTTCCCGTGCCATGTGTTTATTCCCCATAGCACCCCTACACTTGCACACGCGACGCCGGTACCCGTAGTAGAAACGGTTGCGGGGCAAATGGGGAGTGGTCCTCCGACTTACCCACGTCCCGTTGAGGACGAGGGTTGGGCGGATGCGCTATGTTCCGAAACAAGCGATCTCTCCGGCTCACAGCGATGTCTTTAGCAAACATAAGTATGATATTGGATGCACCAAATTGTTGCGACATCATATCGACACGGGTGACAATGCCCCGATACGCCAAAATCCTTTTCGGTTGAGTCCCGCCGAAAAGGATCATGTCAAATTGGCTGCAGATGACATATTGGCCGCAGATATCATATCTCCGTCCACCAGCCCATGGGGAGCACCCATAGTGCTTGTCAAAAAGCACGATGAGTCCTTGCGATTCTGTGTGGATTTTCGGCGCCTAAATAAAATCTCTGTGGCCGATGCGTATCCACTTCCCCGGATGGACGATTCCCTGGATGCTTGGGCAGGCGCACTTTTTTTTCCACACTGGACTTGTTATCCGGATTTTGGCAACTCCCATTGGATGAGTCCAGACCGAAGACTGCCTTTCGTTCACCTCAAGGCCTATTTCAATTTAACCGGTTAACCATGGGCTTACATTCTGCTCCGGTGACGTTTCAGCGCCTTATGGAACTGGTTTTGGCTGGCTTGCAATGGGACGTTTGTCTCATCTATCTGGACGATGTCATCGTGTTCAGCAAAACATTTGACGAACACCTGTTGCGATTGCGCGCCGTGTTCCTCAAAATGCGCGCTGCAAATTTGAAATTCAAGCCGCAAAAATGCCACCTGCTCCGGGAATCCGTGCGGTATTTAGGACACATCGTCAGCCGATCGGGAATTTCTACCGATCCCGCGAAGACGCAGTGTGTCAGCTCCCGGCCGACCCCCACCTCGGTGGCTGAGGTCAGGAGTTTTATTGGTTTTGCATCCTATTATCGGCGGTTCGTTGCGAACTTTGCTACCGTTGCCAAACCTTTGCATGCCCTGACGGCAAAGGGAGCGAGGTTTTGTTGGGGCCAGGCCGAGGAGATCGCTTTCCGTTCCCTTCGCGATGCTCTCGTGCAGGCTCCACCATTAAGCTACCCCGATTTTTCCCAACCTTTCCTGCTCGATACTGACGCCAGCAATACGGGTATCGGGGGTGTGCTCTCGCAGGTCATCGATGGTGTGGAGCGCGTGGTGGCTTATGGCAGTAGGGTCCTGTCCCCGGCGGAGCAGAGATATTGTGTCACGCGTCGGGAGCTGTTGGCCATTGTATATTTAATACAATATCGGCCATATCTGTACGGGCGGCATTTCACCGTCCGTACAGACCATGCGGCATTACAATATGCCTTGCGGGTAGAGCAGCCCTCGGGGCAATTGTCCCGATGGCTCGAGGTCCTTCAGGACTTTGATTTTACTACCACGTATCGGAAGGGTGTTCGACATGCTAATGCGGATGCCCTGTCTCGTCTGCCACCCGCCTCCGATTGTGCTTGCCTCACGGGTTCGGGGCGTTGCAAGCCGCCAGATGATGGCACCGCGTTCGACGCTCCAGTCCTTGCTGCTGCCACCGAGGACCCCTTGTTGGTGGGTCCTATCGAGCAGGGGGGTAAGGACTCCTTGCTGGGGTTGCCCGTTACGGAATGGGGGCGCCTCCAGATGGAGGACGCATCCCTCCTCGCGTTGCGTCGTCGTACGAGGGATTCCTTGAAGGGAGTGATGGGCGTTGACTCGTTCGGATTGCGCCAGGGGCTCCTGCTGCATTGGGACGGGAAGGCCCGCCGGCACAGGCTGGTGGTGCCTTTTGCTCTACGGGGTAAGGCTGTGTGGGCTGCTCACGAGCGGATTTTGCACTTGGGGACCCACAAGACCCTTGCCATGCTCCAGCTGGACTTCTTCTGGCCGGGTATGGCTAGGGACGTGGATGACCTCCTGGGAACATGCACTCAATGCGCCCAACGGAAACCACCAGCGAGAGCCGCCTGTCCACCGATACAGTCAATTAGTCTCTTGGATTAATGAACTCGTTGCACTTGACATATTGGGGCCCTTCCCTACGACCCCTAAGGGTAACAAGTACCTGCTGGTTTGGGTGGAATACTTTACACGCTGGCCAATGGCATGGCCCCTCGTCAACCAGCCAGCAGCGGCCGTCGCCGAGGCCTTTGTCCAGGGCTACGTCCTCGACAAAGGTGCTCCTGAACGGCTGCTGACTTACCAAGGGAATAATTTCTCTGGTGTCCTTCTGCACGAGGTGTGTGCGCTTCTGGGTACAAAGAAAATTCAAACTTCTCCCTATCACCCGCAAACTGGTGGTATGGTAGAACGCCTGCACTGGACCCTCACGTCTTTGTTGTGTCACCAAGTGTGTGACTCCCAGACCGATTGGGACCTTCAGATCCCGGGTGTTTTGGCGGCCTACAGGATGGCTCCTCACACGGCGACCGGTTTCTCGCCGTTCTTCCTGATGTATGGTTGCGATGTTGACCCACCTATTACAACTCAGTTGCGGGTCTCCGAACCAAACGAGAAATCAAAATTGGCCGACCACATCAAATTTAACATCCGGAGGTTGACCGAAGCGCGGGAGGCAGCCGCCCAAAACTCTCATTCTCGTCAGAAGGCCAACGAAAGGTTGCGGTCGCACAAGTCACACACCCATGCTTGTGTAGAGGTGTTAACTACGCGCTGTTGCGTAAGCTGCATTGCCACCAGGGCAGTGCAGCATTACCCCTGGGTACAATGGTTGGGGTCAGTCGAGGTGAAACGGATCGTGGCCAGGGTTTGGTATGAACCAATCAGACGGTTCCATGTGGGAATGTATGATTGGTTCTACCTGGCCACGAAGGAGTATAAGACGGGTGACCCAACGGACCTCGGGGAGTTCTCTCCCTGCACGAAGACAGAAGACTGGGCTGAAGCCTAGCTAGGACCCTGGACCAGCCTCCCAGCCCTTCTAAGGGCTAACGCTCGGCATACCCAGCGGTCAGGACCCACCGGGCCAGCGGTGGGTCAGATAGCCTCCTCTAGGTCCTAGCCGGAGGACTAGGATAGCAGTAGACGTGTGAGTCCCGCCAAGTCCGGAGGTTGTACCTCCTTAGGTATCAAGGAGGTTAGCGGTAGACGTGTGAGTCCGGCCAGGTCCGAAAGGCTGTACCTCCCTAGGGTATCGGGTGAGGGGACCGAATATCCCTCTGTGTGTGTTAAGCGTTGTATAAGGAAATAATACAATAAACAGAGTGTGCCTCCTAAAGAAGTCTGCTCGTCCTTACAACACTACACTTGGAAGCCCGGGGACAAGGTTTGGTTGCACTGCCCTCATGTGCCGTTGGCAACCTCGGCAAAATTGTTGCGGCCATGGAGGGGTCCGGTGGTAATTGTACAAGTCATGCGGCCACAATGTATCCGCATTCAGTGGGGAAAACGCCGCTGGTACGTCCACCCCTCGCGGCTGAAGCCGTTTGTGACACCTCGCGCCCCTCCACCACACCACACAGGCCGAGCATGTGATGTGTCCGCTGACTCTGGGACGGCAACTCCGCCACCTGGCGCTGATATATCACTGTGCCATCTTCAGGTGCCCCGAGGATGACGGCCTCCAGGCCGCTTGCGCCACCCGGCGGGGATGAGGGCTGCCCTCCTGGGACGTCAGGGGGTTGTGCACCCGCACGGACAGCGCCCACCGCCGGCACGGCCAGGTTTCCCCCCTACGATGGGCCCGCAAAACGGACTCGTGCTAAAACGCACCGGTTGTTGTGACTTCTTGTTGCACTTGTTATGTTCTTCCTTTTCTGCACGGATGGGTGGCTCGGGTTGAATGCGGGGGGGGGGGGGGAAGAATGTATATATATTGTACATAGTGAAATTTTGTACAGGTGGGCTTGGTTATTTGTTGGGGTGTTTGTTATTATGAGGCACGCACAGATGGGTTTTTGTTATATTTTTATTGTTGATGTTGTTACAGCCGGGACGGCTGCGAGTTGTACGGGAGGGGGTGATGTAGGGGTGTTGTGAGATGCAGAGGTACAGCCGATCCTTGGTGTGATCCTAGGTGGCTAAAACCACGTCCGCTTCTACAGCCCCGCCCAGTGGTTTGTGGGTATAAAAGGCGGGGAGTGAGAGAGCTCGGGGCAGAGTGTTGGGGCCAAGAATGAAGTACCAGGGAAGAAGGAAGACCAGCTAAGTAGAACCCTGGGACTCCCCTGACCGCTGTCCTTCTCAGGATCGGCAGGGCAAGCCAGTGGTACAGCCCCAGGAGCCACAGAGCCGACGTCCTTCTAAGGGCCGGTCTGGTTGGTGGGGTGCCGTGATCTGCGCTTAACCAGGGCCAGATCAGACAGCCTCCCCTAGAGCCCTTAGCTGGAGGAACCGGGGAACATAGGCTTAGGCTAGATCGCCTAGGGGGATATTCCTAAGTGTATTTGGGTGAAGGGGCCGCTACCCCTTCAGTATGACCCCTTGTTATAAATAAATAAGTGCTGCCTCTACTTTACCGTCTCCGTGTCACTGGAACCCACTACAAATGTAACACGTCGAGTTGGCAATGATCGTGTTTTAACATAGATGTGCACCTGTCTGCATAGCCAAACCATCATTGAAGACCCCAGCTGAGGTATGTACGTGTGTATGTTGGTCGCACTGTACGTAGCCAACCGTGCTAATCGAAAGTGCGGGGAAAGCACAACAGTGTAATAGCAAAATTTTATGACCCCACCCCAGTCCTATTGGCTGTGCTACTCAACGAACAGGAAGCTACTGTCAAACTTGTGTGGATCAATATGTAACAAACTACTCTGTACTCCTTCACGTAAACACTGAAGGATACGGACTAAGTTGCTGCTGGCTTCGTGCTCTGCTGCTCAATAAACCGGAACCAGTTAAACTCTACCCATTAAGGCAGCTTTCAGATCAAGACATTGCACCTACACCCACTTGGACAATAAAGAGAACAACAAAAAAAACTGTCCCAGTATAAGTTACTCACGTCTTAGTAAAAGCAAAAAAGTTATCACACTTTTTAATGTGCGATGATAAGATGCCATTATTCGACTCCATCGTCGCATGGTATAAAAGTGTAAACCCGTTATCTTACCTTTATAAAAAAATTGTACAACTGGACTCAGAGAAAAAAATATGCACAAAAAATACGCATACATGCGTTGTCATCATCGTCATCATCAGCTGGTGGTCCCCGTCCAACTTAATCTTCATCGCTACTGCTCCAGGAATCCTGGAAGCCACTGCGCTGCTTTCTTCCAGACTTCTGCATTGTGCACGAAAACAAAACACATTATTCAGCTCAAATACATTTGCTATCAACACAAAAAAGTAATTTTTATTACAAAAAACACCAAGTTCAAATGTATTTTAAATGGCCGCATTTATGTGTGATAATTGTACGTAATAAAATGTTTAATCGGTAGTTTTCAAGTAATGGTGTTTATATATTTTGTGGTTTATTACATTCTGTAATCCCAAAATGACTAAATTTTGTGTCTCCACATAGGTATCATCATCCTCTCCTGGCAGACTAACATTTGCAGGTCAGGTACCAAGTCACCACCTTGTGATGCACAGGGACAGCTGCCACTGGGAGTGCCCTTACAAATGTGTTGAGATAGGATGTAATGTAAGTCACTTCATATGACGCAGGTAAAGTGCTCCGAGAGGCCTCTGCAACAATGACACTCTCATCAAGCATACCTTCTAATTATTGTTTTGCAGTTCCAATGACCCTAGAGGTGTCTCACCTTGTCTGTTTCTTCCTCCTCCGGTTGAGTCCTGCCCATGTAGGGCACCCAGACCAGGATGTTACTGTCATTACCGCCACTATACAGCTCCTGTGAAGTGCCAGACGTGAGCCATTGAGCATCTATACCTCTCGTCTGGGTTTCCATTCAGAAGCTGAAGAAATAACTCGGCTTATTTGAATCAAAATGTCGTTGTACAGGTTGAGTAGATTGTCATTCCGATAACGAAATTGTTTCTCTTTGAACAGCGAAATACTGGTGTTCGGCAGGATGATGTATGCATTGTATTTACACTTGTGTCCTAATTGCAAATGTGAATGGACATAATCAGTCACATGTGGCCTGATTTTGACTTAAAACTTTCCCTGCATTCTAAATGCATTTATTGACAAAATATAAAAATAAATTTTTACACTGTTTACGAGTAAAACGTGTGTTTTTAGAAGGCCATACATATTTTTATTCATTCTCTGTTCCGAAAAAGTTCTAACTGGTATATAGCACTTGACAATGAGTGAAAACACCATGTGGCGGAGGTTCGTGACCTGTTGCCTTGTGCGACTTCGCATCGGAGCAGTGATAAACAAAAGGGTACACATAGGCGGCCGAGTTGAGGCTTTTCTCACCTGGAAGTCTGAATAATATTCACAGCAGTTGACCTTGTTGTAGTGGCCACTGAGCTGGGTGTGTGCCCGCCCGGAGTGGATCTCAAACGCAGTTACGTGACTGCCCATCGGAATAAACACGAGGTCCGGCGAGCAGTCTGCCGACACAGCGAACTTCACCCCTTTGCGGGAACCGTTGCTGACCCGGCCGTAGTTCACCTGTGGGAAAGTGAGGGTACGGGGCCAAGTTGTGAAGCCATAATGGGCCAACTATGAAGACGCAACCACCATTGCGACCATATAAAAATGTGCTCCAACATTCTACTTTGCTCCGGCGCTATTCCAGCTCGCCTGTCAAGTCTGGCAATGGCAGCAACTCCACAGCAGTTACATTGGGGAAACGAAACGACATGTGTCGGACCGCGTCCGTGAACACAAGGCGGATCTGAAACACGGTAGGACCAATACCTCTGCCGTTGCTGATCATTGTTTTAACGATGTGGGCTCACACAAAATAAATTTTTCCAAAACGGAGGTACTCTGCAAACCTACCGGCTACCTTCAAAGATTTGTTCATGAAATCATCGAGATATATAAACACAGACACAACTTCAATCGAGAGCATGAGTACAAACTGAGCAATCATTGGAAGGACGTTATTAACCAGGTAAAGTCTTAACTGACTGTGATGTTTCCATCCAACCTGCATGTCAGCTGTTATTTCGACTCTCTGTGTGTCTCTCTCTCTATGCCTCTCTCTTAGATCTCTCATGCTCACATGTCCGTTGCATTGCACTCTCATGCCTTTGGATTGCACTCTCATGCTCACATGTCTTTTGCATAGCACTCTCATACTCACAGGCCCTTCGGATTACACCTGTTGGGTTGCACTCCCTCGTCGAGGGGGCCACTCTTCTTCTCCTTTTATACAGTTACATGCTAACATTATGCTAATCTCACATTAACATAGCCACTTTGTCTAGGCAGCCGCTCTCCTAGCTTACTTTTACATGCTAATTTCTCACATTAATATCATGCTAATCCCTCACATTAACATAGCCACTTCTGTGCTCTCGTCGAGGAGGCCGCTCTCCTATCTTACAGTTACATGCTAATTTATCTCATTTACATCACTAGCCCTGGCCACTTCTTTATAACCCTTGAGCTACTCCCATTTCAAACCTTTTAAAACAGTCTGCCTCAGCAGCAAACCATGCTTTCCCACCTGATGATGGACGCTTGTGTTGCGTCCGAAATGTCGTGATTTATTTTATTTCATACCTACGTGACTTTACTTGAAAAAAAACAAAGAGTATGGTTATTTACTATTATTGGCCACGTAAAGAAATTGGAACTAATAAAATTACGTGACCCCAAGTAGTATCGACAAGTGAAATATCCGCTCTGGGCTCATGGACTAATAAGGCACCAGTGGCAGGGCCCCCATCAGTCACTGCATAATACATTCAAAAAGACACGCATACGCACACAGGGCTGGAGCTTTATATATGTGCGAAAACCGATAATCGCTTTGCAAACTTTTTTGCATGTGATTATCTAGAATCCAGAAGAGGTTTTTTTTTTTTTTGGGTTAGATCGCGTAAATATAAATGTGTCATTAAACCCGCCAGCACGTGAAAGCCTATGTTTCGTTTTAAAGCTTTCGTGACTGCAGGGATTCATATTCTTGGTTCTTTCGGTAAAGTCACGTAGAAGGGAAATAAAAAAATAAAAACAATTAAATTCTCACGACGTTTCGATTGCAACACAAGTAATCATCATCAGGTGATGATGATTGCTTGTTATCCACATGAGGCTATCCACATATGCAAACACAATTTCAACCGAGAAGATGGATTCTGGCTTAGCAGTCATTGGAAGGATGTGATAAACCATTTCGGGTCTTGATTGATTTTGTTCACGCTTATGGTGACTTTCAGACCGCATTCCATTCTCGTTCTCTCCCCCCTCCTCTGTTCCGAGCATAGATGGACTCGTCCGTCTGAACAACCGTTAGTCGCTGTCCGTGGTGCTAACGTTAAAAAAACCCCACTTTTTTCTAAATTTTTGTTGCTGTGGTTTTCACACCTGATGATGATTGCTTGTGTTGCAATCGAAACGTCGTGATAATTTTTATTTTTTTATTTCCCTTCTACGTGACTTTACCGAAAGAACCAAGAATATGAAAGCCTATGTGTTAAACTGATTATCCATAATGCAATAAAACGAAATTAACAAATTATCAAAATGCGAAGGGAGCTAATTGAGACATGCTTAGTTGAGTGTGCATTTGAAATCAAACACAAGTGATGCACTTGGCAGATTATTTTCAAACCCACATTGAGGTTAAGCTTCTCCTACTCGCGTTGTAGGCTTTAAAATAAGCTTGCTCCATCATATATCATCCAGGAGTTGATTCAGCCACACACTCCACTGAGATCTCTCAGATCTATTGTTTGTACCCTAGTCAGCATAACCGCCGCTCCAGGCTTAGAATCTGGGGTGACCAACGAGCTTTTGTTTGTATGTCTGAAATTCCTCGCGGTCGATGGAGACTTTTAAGCCCTGGCTGAAGACGCATATTTTAAACTGCATCCTCTATTTCTCTTATCTTGTCTCTTTAGTCTTTCTCTACCTGGTTACTTCTCTCTCATTTTCTAATACATGCGTGGGGGTTTCCAGGATTCATTGTGCAAGGGCGCTGAATGTGAACAATTTTTATTTCAGTATGGTGCGGCATGCGCTCACTTGGCTGGTACCTTCCAGTAGCCAGGACAAACTCGTGCCGCGTCGACCAGCGAGCTGCGAGCACCGCGTTCCGGTGACCTGCAGGAAGAGCTGCAGTCAGCACCTGTGCCACTCCGCTACACTCCATGTTGTTACAGCAGGGATTAAGAACCCTTTTCCTTACTGAGAGCCAAAGAGGACTTTCCATTGCCTTTGGCAGGCAACCACTTAACGCACACCACCAAGTCGCTTCTGTCACTACAAGAGGCCCTTACATTGACATTAGAAACATGGTGTTGCCAGGTCGAAATTATTGCCCTCCAGTAACCAATTCGTATGGCTAAGATCCTAACGGTGATGGATAAATATTGTTTGGCGGCCATTTTGAAAAGGTAGGTCTCGTGAAGCCGCGGACCGTACCAAGTAATGACATAGGCTGTGGCTGGCCCGTGGGCTATAAGAAACCTCACCCCTGCCCTATAGTGGTGAAGCCAACCATTATGGGTGCTCTCAAGACAGCAAAAACAGCTCTCACCGTTCAGGATGCGAGTGCTCGAGCCCGTTCTCAGGTCACACAGCTGCACTTTGCTGCCACTGGTTCCAACATGAGTCATCAGGGAGCAAAACGAGAGCAGAATTTAAATACAAACGTTTTTTTTACTGTTTAATTATTAGTTATCAGGGTTTATTGAAACATGGTTGGGATCATATTATTTAAAAAGTAAAACTTGTCAAATTATTTGGCATAAACCCAAGTTATACTACATTTAAATCTTACTGCAATTAGGGAGTGCTGCATTGCAATTGGAGACATGGTGACAATAAACCTTTTCCGAAAATATGTAAATTTCTGCCGGCTGTATGAAGAAACCCACTAGCGGCAGTATGTAAAACAAAAACAAATTATTAAAATACATCCTTGTTCACGTCAGCGGTATAATTTTACACTCGATATATCTCATCAAACACGTACTACAAATTCCGAGTAAAGCACATCATTCTTCTTGCAATATTCCAGCGAAGAGCCAATGAGAAGTTGCAGGAGTAGTCTACTGCATGGGTCACACTGCTATTTAAGCAATTTTTTATTTTACCAGGTAAAGCCCACTGGGCTATATAGCTCTTTTTCAGAAGCAAACTGGCCACAAATGATAGCTCAACGAAGTGGCTTATCACGTGGAAATCTATAGCAGCCAAATACTCTAAAAGCATGTTTCTAAATGTGGAGAGAAAAACTAAAGGACCTGGAGAAAAAGTCACGCGACCATGGGGACATAATGGAAACTCCAAATATACAGGCGTCAGGGTTGAGATGAAACCCACGACCTCCTGTATGCCAGGCAAGGTAGTTAACATCTTGCCAGTGGCGCTCACGGCGGCGAGATGTGTTCTCACCTCCAGAGCATTGGTGTCCCATGCCTTGAGTGTCTTGTCAAAGGAGCTCGACAGAAACATTCCTGTGTCGTGGGTGTACCACTGCACCGTCTCCACACTGTACTGGTGCACATGTGCATGGGACCTGCAATGCCAGGTACAAGTGCTCTTGACAACAATACAATTTGTGATTGTGACTGCATCTAAAGATGCTGCACAGAAAAGCATATGCACATTCATAGTTCTAAGGCCAAGTAGGGAGTTATAGAGAGGGGGAATGTATTCATGTACAGTGAGGGAAAAAAGTATTTGATCCCCTGCTGATTTTGTATGTTTGCCCACTGACAAAGAAATGCTCAGTCTATTATTTTAATGGTAGGTTTATTTGAAGAGTGAGAGACAGAATAACAACAAGAAAATCCAGAAAAACGCATGTCAAAAATTTTATAAATTGATTTGCATTTTAATTAGGGAAATAAGTATTTGATCCCCTCTCAATCAGAAAGATTTCTAGCCCCCAGGTGTCTTTTATACAGGTAACGGGCTGAGATTAGGAGCACACTCTTAAAGGGAGTGCTCCTAATCTCAGCTTGTTACCTGTATAAAAGACACCTGTTCACAGAAGCAATCAATCAATCAGATTCCAAACTCTCCACCATGGCCAAGACCAAAGAGCTCTCCAAGGATGTCAGGGACAAGATTGTAGACCTACACAAGGCTGGAATGGGCTACAAGACCATTGCCAAGCAGCTTGGTGAGAAGGTGACAACAATTGGTGCGATTATTCGCAAATGGAAGAAACAAAACTGTCAATCTCCCTCGGCCTGGGGCTCCATGCAAGATCTCACCTCGTGGAGTTGCAATGATCATGAGAACGGTGAGGAATCAGCCCAGAACTACACAGGAGGATCTTGTCAATGATCTCAAGGCAGCTGGGACCATAGTCACCAAGAAAACAATTGGTAACACACTACGCCGTGAAGGACTGAAATCCTGCAGAGCCCGCAAGGTCCCCCTGCTCAAGAAAGCACATATACATGCCCGTCTGAAGTTTGCCAATGAGCATCTGAATGATTCAGAGGACAACTGGGTGAAAGTGTTGTGGTCAGATGAGACCAAAATGGAGCTCTTTGGCATCAACTCAACTCGCCGTGTTTGGAGGAGGAGGAATGCTGCCTATGACCCCAAGAACACCATCCCCACCATCAAACATGGGGGTGTTTTTCTGCTAAGGGGACAGGACAACTTCACCGTATCAAAGGGACGATGGACGGGGCCATGTACCGTCAAATCTTGGGTGAGAACCTCCTTCCCTCAGCCAGGGCATTGAAAATGGGTCGTGGATGGGTATTCCAGCAGGACAATGACCCAAAACACATGGCCAAGGCAACAAAGGAGTGGCTCAAGAAGAAGCACATTAAGGTCCTGGAGTGGCCTAGCCAGTCTCCAGACCTTAATCCCATAGAAAATCTGTGGAGGGAGCTGAAGGTTCGAGTTGCCAAACGTCAGCCTCGAAACCTTAATGACTTGGAGAAGATCTGCAAAGAGGAGTGGGACAAAATCCCTCCTGAGATTTGTGCAAACCTGGTGGCCAACTTCAAGAAATGTCTGACCTCTGTGATTGCCAACAAGGGTTTTGCCACCAAGTATTAAGTCATGTTTTGCAGAGGGGTCAAATACTTATTTCCCTCATTAAAATGCAAATCAATTTATAACATTTTTGACATGCGTTTTTCGGGATTTTTTGTTGTTATTCTGTCTCTCACTGTTCAAATAAACCTACCATTAAAATTATAGACTGATAATTTCTTTGTCAGTGGGCAAATGTACAAAATCAGCCGGGGATCAAATACTTTTTTCCCTCACTGTATGTATGTACAACTTCTTTCGCACCGTACGTAGCCAACCGTGGAAGGAATAGGACTTACATGCAGAACATTATTGAAGGAAATTATCACTCAGGCAGAGGAGAACAGGGACGCCTTCATGAACAGGGAGATGATATCAGCAACGTGTAGTGCAGCCAACGACTATCCTACCACCTGACGAATAGATAATTATGAATCTTTTTATCAATTAAAAATGATTAAAAATATTAACAATTATACACAATGTATGCAACTTGCAAAGAACGGTAAGATGCCTACTAGGAAATACAATAAAATAATTTAGTCACCTGCCCACTGTGCAGATGGCCTTGCATGTGTACTGAGGTTTCTGGGAGACATTCTCCAGGTTGTAGATGGCAATCACTCCATCAGCTCCTCCAGAGAGCATACTGTTGTGCACAAAAAATGAATCCACAGCCACTTCATTCACACAGACAGCAACACGCAGGTACTACCACCGGCTTTCATTCTCTGGAAAGCATTGCATATATGCATGTATGTTGAACGTCTTTCGCACCGTACATTGCCAACCATGCTAATTGGAGGTGCGGCGGAAGGACAACTAAACACAAAAAGCAGCTCTAAAGAAATGGGTTTTCAACCTTGATTTAAAAGTGCATAGCTCCAATGGCTTCCTAATCTCGGACGGAAGTGTTCCAAACGGCCGCAGAAGCGCATCCGAAAGTACGGATGCAGTGACCGCCTTTGTTCGATGGCTAACCATGGCTCAATGGTTAGCCATCGCTAGCCATCGCTAGCCATCGAACAGGCTACTACCAGGCTACACCGTCCGCTAGCTCAACCACCAAACCTCTGTGAAAATAAAAAAATTGCTGATCAACTCCTTTATAGTTGGGGCAGTGCTGACGCTACGCCTGTTATACAGCATTTTGGAGAAAAGGGTTGGTGGATTGCAGATGATGCGAGACTCACTTCCCGTGGGCGTCGAGGTGCCATACTGTGGCTTGCCAAACTAAACTAAAAACTCAGCAATGTTTTTACTTTACCAGGTAAAGCCCACTGAGCTATATAGCTATTTTTCAGAAGCGACCTGGTCAAAAATGATAAATACTCTAAAGGCAGTACAGCAAACCCACACTTGACACGTTACTATATACGACTACAGAGCTTGGGCAATTATTGGCGCTGGCTCACTGTGCGGTTGCCTTCCTGCTTGTCTGTGGTTCCTCATGCCTCCGACTAGTTTTCTGTCTTTAAGAGTGTGTGTAATACTGATTGGCGTGTTACAAGATGGACTTATTATTATACAAAAGAAGAACACGCATGTTAGGCGACAATTTACATGCTGCTGGTGTGGCCACGCACTACTTATTTTCTGCTTGGTCGATGTCGAGGACATTGACGCCACTGCTGTGCACGCACTCCACGTCCCGCTCACTGCTCAGCTCCAGGTTGAACACCCTGCACAGCTCACAATCATGCAAACAAAGACAAAGATCCCCTGTATAGCCTAAACAGACTGTTGGGGCAAGTGCTGTTAGTGAGCACCTATGAAGGCCGACACGGCACACGAGGAGGTGGGTAGCCAGCACCACGCACGGTGGCCTTTAGCTCCCCAGTGGTGATGTTTACACATCACACAGGTACTCATTTAAGACTGAGTTAATCTCAGAGAGGCCCAGGACCGGTTCAGATAATCGTCACTGGTGTTGGCCGTTAGCGGGAATCGAAATCGTGTTGCCGGGTTCGTATTGCAGCGTGTGAACCGCTACACTACCGCTCGCCATCATGCACACACAAAAGGACACCTGGCACTCACGGGAGAAATCTCAAGCAGTACAACCCTTGCATGGATTATGCTGAGGATCTCTCTCATTCTCATTTGCCATGTTCTTCTCAAAGATGTCTGCAATCATGGCCTTCCATTTAGCTCTTTCCGTGATATTTACTGAAGATACTCCCATTTATATCCAATTGCTTATGTACTTAATTCACCATCATTTCCCCAATCAAAACATATTTAGTCTGCCGTTCTCATTATTTATTCTTATTCTCTTTCTGCTATCTTAAATACATGTATTTCTCATGTTGTCTATTCCAGATGTGTTTTTTTAGAGCCTTCTAAAATAACACATTTCTGCTGCTTCTAGTTTGCTTCGGGGCTTTGTAACTTTCCAGCTTTCACATCCACATAGGAAAACAAACTATAGTAGACTCTCGATTATCCATGCTAATGACGGGGAGGACAGACGTGGATAATTCAAAATCGCGGATAATGCAAAAATATACACTTTCTGCTGATCTCTGACAAAAACTAACGATCAATGATGCGCGTGCAGTGATTACTTT
Source organism: Petromyzon marinus (assembly GCF_048934315.1). Lineage (NCBI taxonomy): Eukaryota > Metazoa > Chordata > Hyperoartia > Petromyzontiformes > Petromyzontidae > Petromyzon > Petromyzon marinus. The sequence goes on along the minus strand of NC_133717.1, from coordinate 376,779 downwards.
GCTGCTCCCGCCCAGAAGAGTCCGCCCACTAAGTGGATAGCAGAGCCACGGCAATCAACATCAAACTCTGCCGACTGTTGTAAAGATGTATAACGACTGTACTGTAGAGGCGATCACGTGAATTTCGGAATAACCAGAGCAAATATTTGTTTGATTTAAATATTTTACTTGAAATAAGCATTTCCAAGAATATTTTTAATGTTATTTATTTGGGCTTAAGGGGACATCCTTGAGTTATTAATTGATATCAAAATTTCAGGTGCGTAGTTACTCCGCAAATTAGATAAACCTCACGTGGATAATCGAATCTACTGTACACGTCCGCTGAGGATAAGGCCCCTTAAAATTACGTGGTCATGAAGTGCCCCCTCTGTGGTATAAAGGGTCCAACTCTCTATTGCGTTGAGCCCCCCTCTACTATATTGTGCAGCAGTCACCTCGATTGGGTCATCAGGCAGCACCCCACCTTGAGGTCTTGTGACAGGGAGCCTCACTCTTTTGACATTAAGAGCCCAACACTGTGGGTCATAAGGACCCCCCTTCCACTAAATTAATAGATCTCATCCTGGACCATTGATCTCCCGATAGGGGTAAGAGCCGCTCTCTCCATCGTGTCACGAGACGCCATCCGACCGCCCCCCCCCCCCCATGAAATGGGACATCAAGGTCTCCCCATCTCCCTTCTGTCACCGATCTCCCCTCCTCACGCACTCGGCAAGTCTCACCCTATCACGGCTGAGGTACTGACTTATCTCACGGATTCTCAACACTTTCGGATTCTCACACTCCAATAATCTCACAAAGCAGCACCAGCATTCACTCGTACCTCCTTACTCTTGCGCAATCACCCCACAATCTCGCAATGACCACGGCATTCTCAATCACGCGCAAAACAATCACTAAATCTTACGCATTCACATCTGTCTTAAAGAAAGGCCACCAATCCTCGAAGTCACTGGCGTGGCCATCAACCGCATCAGAACATCCACAGGTTCATGCACACATCTCCATGAATGGAAAATGTAAAAAACCACCGGGCAATTGTGGCCCATGAAACCCCAAAGAACCCTATAGCAAAACTACTGTACTCCGCACTCGTTCAACGAAAAGCAAAAATTACACCGACCTCTCTACCGAATAACCTCTCATCATGTCTAGCAGAGCCTTAACGATTGACATCTATCTGCTGGACACACTGCTGATGCCTTGCCGCAAGCAAGAAAACAGAGCGCCCCCCCCACACGCCCGTGCCGCACCTTCGCGTGGACTCGCCGACGCGCAGCCTGGGCGGCTCGTCCGCTCCGTTGCGCCGCGACGACAGGAGACCCAACATGACTCATAGCATCAACGCAACTATAATAACGAAGCCACTGTTATTGTAGCAGCAGTGATAACAATGACGCCCCCCAAGACAGTGGTAACGATATCGCGCTACTTCGGCCTACTTCAGGCTTCTCCCCCCGCTCAGGCCGCACCGAGGCCCAGGTCGCGGAGGCCCCGGCCCATGAATGAGGCGGCTCGGCATCGCCGACCGACCTCCATGCAATCGATTAAATCAATTACCCCCCCCCCCCCTCAACGATTGATCAATCGAAAACTCGCGCATCCGTCTGTTGAGCGTGGTAATCGAGGATTCTACCCACAGGGTAAACCCGTATGCACCAGAACGTGAGTTGCTACGTAGGGCGAAAGTTGTGCGCGGTGCCAATAAAGTTATACAATTGTGGGTCTCTCTCCCACAAACCGCAGCTAATAAAGTTGAAAACATTGCGGTCACACAAAACTACCGGATTATAAGACGCACCCAACAAAGGTATACGATTCCAGTCACACACAACTACCGGATTATAAGACGCACCCAACAAAGTTGTACATTTCTGGTCACCCACGTACACACCTACCATATAACACGTACTCAATAAAGTTATAAAATTCGGGTCCCATACCCGTACCGGATTATAAGACGCACCCAATAACGTTTGACAATTTAAGTCGCACCAATACCCGGCCATTCGCCACGAAGTGACGGTGACGTCACCACGGCGTCTGTGCCAGGCTAGGTGCACTTTGAGGCCACATGAAGTGTCGAAGGCTCGCTGACCAGGAGGTCTCGGGACAGACCCAGCAGGTGCCATCGGCTGGTTGACTGAAATGACCGGGAGATGCACCAGCTGTGCCAACTCGCTGAATTGTATCCGTCCGGCGCTCCGCTCGCTGTTATGAGCGTCGCTCCCCTGCCCTCAGTTGTTGATGGAGGGTGACTGCCCCCAACTGCCCAGCAGCGTCCTTCACGAGCCTCCTCCAAAGAGTCACACGAACCTATCCGATTATAAACCACACCCAATAAAGTCACGTAGATAGAATACAAAATATAATTAAAATAATCAAAGTGAGCGTACTGACAGTCTTTTATGTAGACTGTAGCCTGGTAGACTGCAGCCTGTTTTTTATGCTGGTGAGCCTATTGGCAGTCTATAATGCAGACTGTAGCAATGGTTATAAAACTGAACCTGAGTGAGCGTAATGGCAGTCTATAATGTTGACTTATTCGGGTTCTTTCAGTGACAAAAATGAATAGAAATACATTATTATTTTTCTATCCATGTGTCTTTACCGAAAGAACAAAATAATATGAATTCCTGCAATCACGAAAGTTTTAAGTCAAAATGTACACGTGCCTGTTTTTAAGACACATCGAATAAAGTTATACTGTACAAACATGCTCTTTGGTTTCTTCGGTAAAGTCACAAAATAAATCATGACGTTTCGGGCGCAACACAAGCGTCCGTCATCAGGTAAGAAATCATGATCTGTTGCTGAGGCAGACTGTTTTAAAAAGGTTTGAAATGGGTGTAGCCCAAGGGTCATAAAGAAGTGGGCGGGGCTAGTGATGTTAACGTGAGAAATTAGCATGTAAATGTAAGATCGGAGAGTGGCCTTCAATAGGCAAGAGCGTCAATGCAAGAGAACCACCGCAACAGTGGCCATGCCAGTGAGACACACAGCCCATAACACAGTAAGAACCAACGATACATCGAGGCAAAGGGAGCAGAAGTGGCCATGTTAATGAGACCCCAGCCCGTTAATGCAAAGGCATCCCACAGGGCAATGCAACTCAGAGAGTCAGAGATAACAGCCAAACGGCAGGAAGGATGGAAGCATCACTGCGAGTTATGACTTTATCTGGTTAATAACGTCCTGCAATTGTGAGAGATGGACTATAGGGCATGTGAGCATGAGCGTGTAATCCAAAGGACATGTGAGCATAATAGTGCAATCCAAAGGACATGTGAGCATGAGAGTGCAATCCAAAGGCATGAGAGTGCAATGCAAAGGACGTGAGCATGATAGATCTAAGAGAGAGGCATAGAGAGAGAGACACACACACACAGAGTCGGAAATAACAGCTGACATAGGCAGGTAGGATGGAAACAAAAACAGTCAGTTAAGACTTTACCTGGTTAATAACGTCCTTCCAATGATTGCTCAGTTTGTACCCATCTTCTCGGTTGAAGTTGTGTCTGTGTTTATATATCTGGATGGCTTCATGAATACATCTCTGAAGGTAGCCGATAGGTTTGCAGAGTACCTCCATCTTGGAAAAATCGATTTCGTGTGAACCCACAGCCTCAAAACAATGATCAGCAACGGCAGAGGTATTGGTCCTCCCATGTTTCAGATCTGCCTTGTGTTCACGAACCTGGTCCGAGACATGTCGTTTCGTTTCCCCAATGTAACTGCTGCCGCAACCACAACTCAGTTTGTCGACACCAGGGTATTGCATGTCAGGAATCACATCCTTTACAGATGGGATTAAATCACGGATTTTGTGTACTGTGTTGAAATTAACCCGGATCTTGTGTTTGTTTAAGATTTTGGAAATATTTTTGGTAACCCCTGCTATGTATGGTAAAGTGATGGTTTTGGTTGAATCCTCAGAAGGTTGTCTCCCCATGGCTGGGGAGACAGCTTTGCGGATTGTACGGTCTGAGTATCCGTTCATCCTGAGGGCTTGGTGTACATGCTTCAACTCACTGGCTAGGTGGTGCCTGTTGGAGATGCAACGGGCCCTATGGTGTAGTGTTTTGATGAGCGAATTCTTCTCGGCTTGATGGTAGTGGGAGTCAGGCTTTAGATAGGCATCCGTGTGGGTGGCTTTCCTGTAGACCGAATGTCCCGACGAGCCATCAGGTATCTTCTCGATCAAAACATCCAGGAATGGTAGCTTGCCATCCTTTTCCACTTCCATGGTGAATTTGATAGACGGGTGTATGGAATTGATGTGGTTGAGAAATTGGTTCAGTGCTAGCAGGTCATGTGGCCAGATGACGAACGTGTCATCTACGTATCGCACAAGGAAGGACGTAGGGTGGATGTCTGGATGGTATCTGTCTCAAATTTCTCCATGAAAACATTCGCTACCACTGGCGATAAGGGAGGTTCCATTGGCATACCCTCATTTTGTTTGTAGAATGTACCATTCCAGGTGAAGTATGTGTTTGTAAGGCAGTGCCTTACCAAAGTTGGTACATCTGGATTCAGTCCTTGTTGGACCAAGTCTTCAATGATTGCAATGGTGTCAGGTACAGGTACATTGGTGAACAGAGAGACTACATCGAAACTGACAAGCAAATCATCTGGAGACAGTGAGATGTCCTTAATTAGAGAAACCAAGTGAGCTGAGTTAGTACAGCTGATGTGTTATTAACCAGGTAAAGTCATAACTCGCTGTGATGCTTCCATCCTTCCTGCCATTTGGCTGTTATCTCCGACTCTCTGAGTTGCATTGCCCTGTGGGATGCTTTTGCATTAACTGGCTGGGGTCTCATTAACATGGCCACTTCTGCTCCCTCAGCCTCGATGTATAGTTGGTTCTTACTGTGTTATGAGCTGTGTATATTACTGGCATGGCCACTGTTGTGGTGGTTCTCTTTCGTTGACGCTCTTGCCTCGTGGAGGCCACTCTTCGATCTTATATTAACATGCTAATCTTTCACATTAACATAGCCACTTCCGTGCCCTCGTTGAGGAGGCCGCTCTCCGATCTTCCATTTACATGCTAATTTCACATCACTAGCCCCACCCACTTCTTTATTACCCTTGGGCTACACCCATTTCAAACCTTTTTAAAACAGTCTGCCTCAGCAGCAGATCATGCTTTCTCACCTTATGACGGACGCTTGTGTTGCGCCCAAAACACCCTGATTTATTTTATACCTACGTGACTTTACCGAAAGAACCAAAGAGTATGGATTCCTGCAGTCACGAAAGCTTCAAATCAACGGATTATAAGACGCTCCCAATAAAGCTGTACAATTTTGATGCCCTGTGCACACAACTACCGAACTGTAAGACACACACTCGGTAAAGTTACACATATTGTCACAAACGCACCCACCCGATTATAAGACGCACTCAATAAAGTAATTCAAATATGGCCATGCACGCATCTCATGGCTTATCAGACGCAGCGAGTAAAGGCATGGAATTCCGATCACACACACACCTGCCAGATTATAAGACGCACCCGATCAAGTTGTACAAATAAGGCCATCGTGTTATTCACGAACGCGTTGATGTTTTTCACAACATGGATAACTGAATCAAACTCACGATGTTGGAATTGTGGAATTTCATAGACTCGTTATATGCCTCCAGAGTAGTATACTGACTCAGATGAAACGATTAAGAGGGGAGAAATAGACGTGGGAACACAGTACACCACAACAATAGATTGCTCTGCATGGTTGAGCATCCTGTATGGGGCCCGCAAGCTCCATGCCAGCTTGTTTGTACAATGCATGGTCACCTATCCAGAGTAGTATCCAGGTTCAACTCTGCTTAGCTTCCTGAGACTGGGTATATTCAAGGTGATATTATCACCAGAGTTGCACCAAAACTGATAAAATCGTTAAATGAAATGTGAATATGGATTGTATTGAACGGAGTTAAATCATTACAATGGTCGACAGTTACATCTTTACACATACCTTACTCTTTGGTTCTTTCGGTAAAGTCACCGAGGTAGAAAAAATAATATATCACGACGTTTCGATCGCAACACAAGCAATCGTCATCAGGTGAGACAACTACAGCAAGTAAACTGCTGAAGTAGTACTTGCGGAAAAACAAGGGGCTCACGATTGGAAAGGTTGCGAGTTGCAGACCTGGTTGGGGATGAGAATTGAATCAGCCTATCATACCTCCGAAGGAAAATCAACAGCGGTTGTCCAAATTTGTATTTAAAGCTTTCATGACTGCAGGGATTCATATTCTTGGTTCTTTCGGTAAAGTCCAATTTACTCACCCCCGCCATAGGAATGTCGCCATTGGAATGTCGAATTCTCACCACTGGCTGTACAGCGAAGATAAACAACTGCCTCAATGTTTTGACCTAACTACGTGTTAGTAAGCTCGTCCCCCTGTGTGAACTAAAGTAGAGTGTGCGTGTTAGGATCCAACACTCCCTGCTGAGTGTGTACGTCCTCTGCATCGGGTTCATGGATCAACTATGGGTGAAGGTCTCTCATGCCCTAATTTCTCAACAACTCCCCCTCACAACTACTGACTACTCACAACTGCCGACTTCTCACAGCTACCGATTCTACACTACTCACAATTACCAACTTATCACAACTCACAACTACCCACTCCTCACGACTACCAACTCTTCACAACTACCGACTCCTCACAACTCCCGACTCCTCCAAACTACCGATTCCTTATTTATCCTCACAACTACCGACTCGACGCTATTCACAACTACTGGCTCCTCACAACTTTTCCAACTCCTAACTCCCCCTTACAATGCATTTACACTTTTAACTCCTTGCAACTCAGCTCTTTCTCACAAACAACTCTTCCTTACAACTCATCCTTTAAATGCCTCGTCAATTATTGTACTCTATTTAAAACGCTCATTAAGGTCTAATTCATCCTTCTCACGATTACATTTTGCTCAATTCCAGGAAACTCTTTACTCCTAAACTCGTTGCAACTCTTAAAAAAAAAGCCTCAATTGTTGAATTTAGATCACCACCGAGGCCCTCGAGGAAGCTGGGATTTCCCCAAAAAGTTAGACTTCTTTAATCACTGCTGTAATAAAAAAACGCTTTAATCTCGCCATGTCTCCACATCGACTTGCGGGTTGCAGGCAGCCAGATAGATCATCAACGGGGAAAATACAAACAACTTCGATTATATCTCATACGCGCTCGTATACCTACTATAATCACCCAGGAATGTCTGTCCTTAACGCTCGTAATGTCACTCCACATCGACCAGCCCCATTTATTAATAATCATGAGCAGTTGACGTTCCAAATGGACACTCCCCCCCCCCCCCCCCCATTATTATCTATTTTAATGAGCCAAGAATATCTGTGTGCTACGCTCGTGTAGGGGCGTGTATGGGCTATGTGTAGCGACGTAAACGAACTGTGTACACTTACCTGTAAGGGCTGACATAGTCCAGTAGGGGCAGTCGCAATATCCCTAGCCCCGGAGCAGGAGGGGGCTGTGGAGTGACCTGGGAGCCCCCGGGGCCCCTCCCAGGGGGAGGGGGCTGTGGGGTGTTCTGGGATCCCCCGCAGCCCCTCCCAGCGGGTGGGGGCTGTGGGGTGTCCTAGGATCCCTCGGGACCCCGCCCCTCGGGTGGGGAGGTGTATATAAGCTGCACCTCTCTACAGGCTCGGGGCCAGTTGAAGACAGAAGCAAGAAGACTGGTCAGCTAGGACCCTGGGACCCCTAGCCCCGCTGCCCTTGTCAGGGCCGGAACTCTGTATGGCTCAGTGGTGAGACCCTGGGAACCCCCGGCCCGATGTCCTTGTAAGGGTCGGGTCCGAGCGGGGCAGTGGTTGGAACCCGCACCCTGGCTAGGTCGGGTTAGATTAGCCTCCCCTAGGCACCCATAGCCGGAGAATCTAGAGTAGCAGTCCTGTATCGGCTGAGTTAGCCCGGAGGCAGTACCTCCCTAGGTAAGGGTAATAGAAGGGCCGTTGCCCTGAGTGTGTCGGGCTGTACTGCCGGATATTGTTTTGAATAAATAGTGTCGCCTCCAAGACCTGCGTCCGACGTATCCAGAATCCACAACACTACACTCGTAACGTCACTCCACGTCGACCAGCCGCCCTCATTAATGATCATGAACAGGTTACGTCCCCCACATGGACCCCCCCCCCCTAATTAATTATCATGAGCAGGTGATGCCACTCCACATGGAGCACCCTCTCTCCTCATTAATAATCATGAGTAGGTGACGTCACTCAACATCAAACATCCCCCCTCAATAATCATTATAAGGTGACGTCCTCCAAATGAACACCCCCCAATTCATAATAATTAGCGGCTGACGTCACTCCACATGGAGGGCCGAGACGCCTCTTCCCCCCTCCTCGGCGTCAACTTACAACCCTCACTACAAAGGCAGTTCCCTCATGTCACGCGATCTCCGTAATGCTATTGAGACATCAAAGTAAAAAGGACGTCATGATGAACAAGAGATTATAACCTTAAAATGAAATAGGTCTTATTCTTTGGGTCTTTCGGTAAAACCACGTAGATATAAAAATAATAAATATATCACGACGTTTCGATCGCAACACAAGCAATCGTCATAAGGTTAATTTTAAATATATATCTTCTATATATGTTGCGGCGTAAATGATGACACAGAGAGCAGTCGTTGTGGGGGCTGACGCCAACTGTTTATTTAGGGCTTCCCGCCTAAGGGTTGGGGAAGGGTTAACACCAGACTCGGCAAAGCCAATCTCCCCAGGGGAAAGGTACTGGGAATCCCTACGCCTCCCAGGCTAACGGGCTCTTCCCACAGCACTGGCCGACGGTTCGGTCAACTCGGCCAGCCGGGTAAAGTAGTCCCCCCTAGCCTGGTGCTATTTCTCCCCTACCCTGGGTCTCCACTCTCCTACCGCTCACAACCCCGGTGTTGTATATGTGGGTGTGTGAAAATTGATGTAAATAATGATAATTAAAAGAATATTTAAATGTGCATAATTAATCCGAAAGTATGTTAATTTATGTAATTATGCGTATAAATTATGCTAATTCGAGAGGTAATCATATTAATTTATACGAATGGGTGTGGTTATGTGAATGATAGCCTTTATGATAATCAGGCCCCACCTCGTTGACGAGGTGGTGTTATCAACCGGGATAATCCAATCAATCGTATGCAGTTATGCTAGTCTCAACTTGGTCCCGTTGTCTAACTTCGTATTATCGATCAGTATAATACAATGATTCTCGCTTTAACATTTACTGAGTATGTAGTGTGTTTATGTTTAAGGTCCCAAGTTCATATCCTTCTCGCTTTAACATTACTGAGTGAAATTTTTATTTAAAGCTTTCGTGACTGCAGTAATTCATATTCTTAGTTCTTTCGGTGAAGTCACGTTGAAGGGAAACAATAAAATAATAATATATATATAAAACAATAAAAATTCTCACGACGTTTCGACCATAACACAAACGGTCGTCATCAGGTGTGTCGGTTTGCATAAATTTATTTTTAAAGGTGTATTTATTTATTTATAAAAAAAGGTTAGCGCCACGCGCAGCGATTTTGCAGTTTATTTAGAAGGACTAGTCCATCTATGTTCTGAAAAGAGGAGGGGGGAGACGAAAAATTGAATGTATGCTGTCTGAAAGCCACTGTAAGCGTGAACAATCAATTAAGACCTGAAATGGTTTATCAAATCTTTCCAATGATTGCTAAGCCAGAATCCATCTTCTCGGTTGAAATTGTCTCTGTGCTTGTATATGTGGATAGCCTCATGAACGAATCTCTCATGGTAGCCAGATGGCTTACAAAGAACCTCTGTCTTGGAAAAGTCAATGTCATGTGAGCCTACTGAATTATAACAATGATCTGCCACGGCCGAGGTGTTCGTCCTACCGTGTTTAAGGTCTGCTTTGTGTTCACGAATGCGGTCCGAGACATGGCGTTTGGTTTCTCCAATGTAACTACTACCACAGAGGCAACTTAGTTTGTAGACACCAGGGTATTGTATGTCCGGAATCACATCTTTTACAGACAGAACCAGATCACGGATTTTATGTAATGTGTTGAAACGGACTTGGATCTTGTGTTTATTCAAGATTTTGGAGATCTTTTTTGTGATCCCCGCAATGTAGGGTAAAGTGATGGTTTTGAAAGGCTCCTCAAGAGGGTCCTTCTTCATGGTTTGAGTGATAGCTTTGCGGATTGTATAGTCGGAGTAACCATTAACCTTAAGAGCTTGGTGTACGTGCTTGAGTTCACTGCCTATGTGTTCCTGGTCGGATATGCATTGGGCTCTATGATACAGAGTCTTGATGAGATAATTCTTCTGTGATGGATGGTGGTGGGAATCCGGTTTCAGATAAGCATCCATATGGGTAGCTTTCCTGTAGACAGAGTGGCTCATTGAACCATCAGGTCTCTTTTTAATTAGGACATCCAAAAAAGGTAGCTTGCCATCTTTTTCGACTTCCATGGTAAATCTGATGGCTGGGTGTATGGAATTGATGTGGTCGAAGAATTGGTCTAGAGCAGGCCGGCCATGTGGCCAGATGACAAAAGTGTCATCCACGTACCTCTTCCATAAGGTTGGGCGCAGAGTGGCAGTCTGGATGGCGTCAGTCTCAAATTTCTCCATGAAAATGTTAGCTATAACCTGAGATAGGGGGGAGCCTATTGGGGTGCCCTCAGTTTGTTTGTAGAAAGTTCCATTCCAAGTGAAGTATGTATTCTTTAAACAGTGTCTCACCAGGGGGAGTACCTCAGTGTTTAGTCCTTGTTGAACCAAGTCTTCAATGATTGCGATGGTGTCAGGTACAGGAACCTTGGTGAATAAGGAAACTACATCAGAACTGACAAGCAGGTCGTCTGGGGACAGGGAAATACCCTTGATTGTCGATACCAGGGGAGTAGAATTTTGTACCGCAGAGGTGGTTTTTCCGGTGAAAGGACGCAGGATTTCAGACAAAAAACGAGCCAGTTTGTAGGTGAGGAGTTGATAGTAGAGACGATGGGACGAAGGGGTGTATCTGCTTTATGTATTTTTGGTAATCCGTATAATCTTGGTGGCCTGGCAGCAGAAGGTTTCAACGAAAACTGTTTAGATTGTTCAATTAATGCGGTTGAATCAGAAATTATTTTGTTGGTTTGTGTGACGAGGCTGTTGGTGGGATCTCTTTTTATTTTTGTATAACTACCATCGTCGAGTAATTATTTAATTTTGTTGTTGTATTCTATTTTATCCATGATGACAGTAGCATTGCCCTTGTCAGCTGAGAGGACTACAATATCATCCCTCTTTTTTAATTGATATAATTCAAAACGCTCATCTTTGCTGAGGTTGCTAGCTGGCATCTTAGCGTTTTTGAGGGTTGCAGCGATTTCAGATCTTGCTACGTCTGCAGCGATGTGACCCAGGCCACTGAGAGCAACGTCTACTTGGGCAATTATATCATTAACTGGTATGTGTTTAGGTGTGACTGCAAAGTTTAGACCTTTAGCTAAAACGGATTTCAGACCATCGGAAATAGAACTGTTACTGCGATTAATTACGACTTTGTTAACGTCTAACTTTTTGGTGTGTGGGTCCGGTCTTTTGTTGAATAGGAGGTTAAATTTGGAAATCAGGTTGTCCTTACATTTGGTCGACATAGTAGCAGCTGAAGAGGCAGTCATATTGTCTACATGTTCACAATCCGATGTAGGCATTGTTGCCGTCAATGAAAAGTGTGATTTGTAGATTGTCTTGTCTAACTGATCTAGTTCGGTGCGTATAAGTCTGATTTTTTCTGAGATAAGAGCTAAGCTAGTTTTGAAAAGAATTCGTTTCGCATTAGAAGAAGTTACAGCAGCAGAGGTCAGTGTAAATGCGATTGGTATTACCCCAGAGTCGCGGCATCTCTTCAGAAAGGTGAGAGACTCGATCAGCTGAGCCTTCTTATCCCGGAGTTTGTTGAAGGATCTTAAAGTTATGTGAAAACCCTCCCCGTAGAGGCGGTTAAATTTTGATTTAAAGCTTTCGTGACTGCAGTAATTCATATTATTAGTCCTTTTGGTAAAGTCACGTTGAAGGGAAACAATAAAATAATAAAATATATATAAAACAATAAAAATTCTCACGACGTTTCGACCATAACACAAACGGTCGTCATCAGGTGTGTCGGTTTGCATAAATGTATTTTTAAACGGTGTATTTATTTATTTATAAATAAACGTTAGCGCCACGCGCAGCGATTTGGCAGTTTATTTAGAAGGACTAGTCCATCTATGTTCTGAAAAGAGGAGGGGGGAGACGAAAAATTGAATGTATGCTGTCTGAAAGCCACTGTAAGCGTGAACAATCAATTAAGACCTGAAATGGTTTATCAAATCTTTCCAATGATTTCTAAGCCAGAATCCATGTTCTCGGTTGAAATTGTCTCTGTGCTTGTATATGTGGATAGCCTCAGGAACGAATCTCTCATGGTAGCCAGATGGCTTACAAAGAACCTCTGTCTTGGAAAAGTCAATGTCATGTGAGCCTACTGAATTATAACAATGATCTGCCACGGCCGAGGTGTTGGTCCTACCGTGTTTAAGGTCTGCTTTGTGTTCACGAATGCGGTCCGAGACATGGCGTTTGGTTTCTCCAATGTAACTACTACCACAGAAGCAACTTAGTTTGTAGACACCAGGGTATTGTATGTCCGGAATCACATCTTTTACAAACGGAACCAGATCACGGATTTTATGTAATGTGTTGAAACGGACCTGGATCTTGTGTTTATTCAAGATTTTGGAGATCTTTTTTGTGATCCCCGCAATGTAGGGTAAAGTGATGGTTTTGAAAGGCTCCTCAAGAGGGTCCTTCTTCATGGTTTGAGTGATAGCTTTGCGGATTGTAAAGTCGGAGTAACCATTAACCTTAAGAGCTTGGTGTACGTGCTTGAGTTCACTGCCAATGTGTTCCTTGTCGGATATGCATTGGGCTCTATGATACAGAGTCTTGATGAGATAATTCTTCTGTGATGGATGGTGGTGGGAATCCGGTTTCAGATAAGCATCCGTATGGGTAGCTTTCCTGTAGACAGAGTGGCTCATTGAACCATCAGGTCTCTTTTTAATTATGACATCCGACAAAGGTAGCTTGCCATCTTTTTCGACTTCCATGGTAAATCTGATGGCTGGGTGTATGGAATTGATGTGGTCGAAGAATTGGTCTAGAGCAGGCCGGCCATGTGGCCAGATGACAAAAGTGTCATCCACGTACCTCTTCCATAAGGTTGGGCGCAGAGTGGCAGTCTGGATGGCGTCAGTCTCAAATTTCTCTATGGAAATGTTAGCTATAACCGGAGATAGGGGGGAGCCCATTGGGGTGCCCTCAGTTTGTTTGTAGAAAGTTCCATTCCAAGTGAAGTATGTATTGGTTAAACAGTGTCTCACAAGGGGGGTACCTCAGTGTTTAGTCCTTGATGAACCAAGTCTTCAATGATTGCGATGGTGTCAGGTACAGGAACCTTGGTGAATAAGGAAACTACATCAGAACTGACAAGCAGGTCGTCTGGGGACAGGGAAATGCCCTTGATTGTCGATACCAGGGGAGTAGAATTTTGTACCGCAGAGGTGGTTTTTCCAGTGAAATGACGCAGGATTTCAGACAAAAAACGAGCCAGTTTGTAGGTGGGGAGTTGATAGTAGAGACGATGGGACGAAGGGGGGGGGGAGAGGGTGGGGGGGGGTGGGGGGGGAGAGGGTGGGGGGGAGAGGGTGGGGGGGGGAGAGGGTGGGGGGGGGGGAGAGGGTGGGGGCGGGAGAGAGGGTGGGGGGGGAGAGGGTGGGGGGGGGGAGAGGATGGGGGGGTGGAGAGGGGGGGGGAGAGGGTGGGGGGGAGAGGGTGGGGGGGGAGAGGGTGGGGGGGTGGAGAGGGGGGGGGAGAGGGTGTGGGGGAGAGAGGGTGGGGGGGGAGAGGGTGGGGGGGGGAGAGGGTGGGGGGGGAGAGGGTGGGGGGGAGAGGGTGGGGGGGGAGAGTGTGGGGGGGGAGAGTGTGGGGGGGGGAGAGTGTGGGGGGGGAGAGTGTGGGGGGGAGAGTGTGGGGGGGGAGAGTGTGGGGGGGGAGAGTGTGGGGGGGGAGAGTGTGGGGGGGGGAGAGTGTGGGGGGGGAGAGTGTGGGGGGGGAGAGTGTGGGGGGGGAGAGTGTGGGGGGGAGAGTGTGGGGGGGAGAGTGTGGGGGGGGAGAGTGTGGGGGGGGAGAGTGTGGGGGGGGAGAGTGTGGGGGGGGAGAGTGTGGGGGGGGAGAGTGTGGGGGGGGAGAGTGTGGGGGGGGAGATTGTGGGGGGGGGAGAGTGTGGGGGGGGAGAGTGTGGGGGGGGAGAGTGTGGGGGGGGAGAGTGTGGGGGGGGAGAGTGTGGGGGGGGAGAGTGTGGGGGGGGAGAGTGTGGGGGGGGAGAGTGTGGGGGGGGAGAGTGTGGGGGGGGAGAGTGTGGGGGGGGAGAGTGTGGGGGGGGAGAGTGTGGGGGGGGAGAGTGTGGGGGGGGAGAGTGTGGGGGGGGGAGTGTGGGGGGGGAGAGTGTGGGGGGGAGAGTGTGGGGGGGGAGAGTGTGGGGGGGGAGAGTGTGGGGGGGGAGAGTGTGGGGGGGGAGAGTGTGGGGGGGGAGAGTGTGGGGGGGGGAGAGTGTGGGGGGGGAGAGTGTGGGGGGGGAGAGTGTGGGGGGGGAGAGTGTGGGGGGGGAGAGTGTGGGGGGGGGAGAGTGTGGGGGGGGAGAGTGTGGGGGGGGAGAGTGTGGGGGGGGAGAGTGTGGGGGGGGAGAGTGTGGGGGGGGAGAGTGTGGGGGGGGAGAGTGTGGGGGGGAGAGGTGGGGGGGGAGAGTGTGGGGGGGGGAGAGTGTGGGGGGGGAGAGTGTGGGGGGGGGAGTGTGGGGGGGGAGAGTGTGGGGGGGGAGAGTGTGGGGGGGGGAGAGTGTGGGGGGGGAGAGTGTGGGGGGGGAGAGTGTGGGGGGGGAGAGTGTGGGGGGGGGAGAGTGTGGGGGGGGAGAGTGTGGGGGGGGGAGAGTGTGGGGGGGGAGAGTGTGGGGGGGGAGAGTGTGGGCGGGGGAGAGTGTGGGCGGGGGAGAGTGTGGGCGGGGGAGGTGTGGGCGGGGAGAGTGTGGGCGGGGGGAGAGGGTGGGGGGGGAGAGGGTGGGGGGGGAGAGGGTGGGGGGGGGAGTGGGTGGGGGAGAGGGTTGGGTGGGGGGAGAGGGGTGGGCGGGGGGAGAGGGTGGGGGGGGAGAGGATGGGGGGGTGGGGAGAGGGTTGGGGGGGAGAGGGTGGGGGGGGAGAGGGTGGGGGGGGAGGAGTGGGTGGGGGGGAGAGGGTGGGGGGGAGAAGGTGGGGGGGGAGAAGGTGGGGGGGAGAGTGTGGGGGGGGAGAGGGTGGGGGGAGAGGGGGGGGGAGAGGGTGGGGGGGAGGAGAGGGTGGGGGGGAGGAGAGGGTTGGGGGGGGAGAGGGTGGGGGGGGGGAGAGGGTGGGGGGGGAGAGTGTGGGAGGGGGGAGAGGGTGGGGGTGGAGATGGTGGGGGGGGTGGAGATAGTGGGGGGGGGAGAGGGTGGGGGGGGAGAGGGTGGGGTGGGAGAGGGTGGAGGGTGGGGGGGAGAGGGTGGGGGGGGAGAGGGTGGGGGTGGAGAGGGTGGGAGGGGATAGGGTGGGGGAGAAGGTGGGGGGGGGGAGTTGGTGGGGGGGGAGAGGGTGGGGGGGGCGAGGGTGGGGCGGGCGAGGGTGGGGGGGAGAGGGTGGTGGGGAGAGGGTGGGGGGGGGGAGAGGGTGGGGGGGGGAGAGGATGGGGGGGTAGAGGATGGGTAGGGGGGGAGAGGGTGGGGGGGGGAGAGGGTGGGGTGGGGAGAGGGTGGGGGGGGAGAGGGTGGGGGGGGGGAGAGGGCGGGGGAGAGGGTGGGGGAGAGGGTGGGGGGTGGGGTGGAGAGGGTGGGGGGTGGAGAGGGTGGGGGGGGGATAGGGTGGGGGGGGTGGGGGGAGGGGGGGAGAGGGTGGGGGGGGAGAGGGTGGGGGGGAGAGGGTGGGGGGGGAGAGGGTGGGGGGGGAGAGGGTGGGGGGGGAGAGGGTGGGGGGGGGAGAGGGTGGGGGGGGGAGAGGGTGGGGGGGGGAGAGGGTGGGGGGGGGAGAGGGTGGGGGGGAGAGGGTGGGGTCGGGGGAGATGGTGGGGGGGGAGAGGGTGGGGGGGGGAGAGGGGGGGGAGAGGGTGGGGGGGAAGGGGAGAGGGTGGGGGGGAGAGGGTGGGTGGGGAGAGGGTGGGGGGGGAGAGGGTGGGCGGGGAGAGGGTGGGGGGGGAGAGGGTGGGGGGGAGAGGGTGGGGGGGGAGAGGGTGGGGGGGGGGAGGGTGGGGGGGGAGAGGGTGGGGGGGGAGAGGGTGGGGGGGGGAGAGG